>NW_027411866.1:224369255-225569255 GCF_047663935.1 Musca autumnalis
ATAGCATTGTGATGATTGAATTTGATTAATTTTAGTGTTGTTTTTAAGAATTTTGGATCATATTCTGTATTGAGTTTTTCTATGTTCATATAGAAGGAGCGCTATTTTGGACATAAAAAAGTTTTTTTTTATTGAACAGATTTTTGGTATGTTTCTCTAAGAAGATTCGATTTGAAATTAGTTCGAAAATGCTTGTTTGATTGAAAATAAAAACAATTCAAATTTTTTTTCAAAAAACAGAAGTAGTAGAATTTGTATTCCAATCGTCTTAGTGAAACAGGCCATTTTATTTAAATGTATACATACCAATCCCCAAATTATTGTCGGAAAATTCAACACAATGAAAATGTGTAAACAGCAGAGCTTAAGCATTGTTCTTGTTTCAACCAAGCAGTAAACAAAATTGACAAAAACAACGATGAGGTTAATTACTTTTTTATATTTTTTTTCGATATTGAAATATTGCATCGGATTATATCGAAATTTGTTTAATAATTGTTTATTTATATATGTAGTCTACTGAGAATTATGACAATTAGTTTGAGTAAATCGTATAAACAACCAAAATTGTTTCGGGAAATGTTCCACAAACCGGCAGGTGGAACACTGCTTTATATTCGCATGATAGCTAAACGCAATACCTCACAATCACACTGGTTGCTTCGAAAAAAAACACAACATACAAATACCAATAATAAACAAGGACTGTTCAAAAGGCTATAGGTACCGGGGCAACAGACAAAACATACAATTAAATAAGCTACCCTCACGACCTCCACAAGTGAACAATACTCTTATCAACACAAACACTCCCAACTTCAGCTCAGTCTTGTCCTTCTCCTAACAAAGACTTCACATGACAAATTACTTCAACACATACAAAATGCATTCAAAGATCCATGGCCAGTCATTAAGAATACCAAACTCTTGCTAACGCAGACGCCTGGGCGGTCTAGTACGAACGTAGCGGTACGAAGAAATTCGTATATCAGCCTTTTTTTCACTGTCACTGACCATCCACCTAGTCCTCCTAGAAATAACATTCAAATCCACCAAATCAGATAATCCGAGCCAATCATCCTCAGAACGACACAACCCACGCCTCAATTTTTATTTCCATACATCTCTCCATAGGTCTATGAAGGTCTATGAAACAATTTTCTTAAAAAATCCACGCTTTGTGGTCTGATGGTCTATGAAAAATTTTTCTTAAAAAATCCACGCTTTGTGGTCTGATGGTCTATGAAAAATTTTTCTTAAAAAATCCACGCTTTGTGGTCTGATGGTCTATGAAAAATTTTTCTTAACAAATCCACGCTTTGTGGTCTGATGGTCTATGAACAAATTTCCTTAAAAAATCCACGCTTTGTGGTCTGATGGTCTATGAACAAATTTCCTTAAAAAATCCACGCTTTGTGGTCTGATGGTCTATGAAAAAATTTTCATAGAAAATCCACGCTTTGTGGTCTGATGGTATATGAAAAAAATGTCTTAAAAAATCCACGCTTTGTGGTCAGATGGTCTATGAAAAAAATTTTCATAAAAAATCCACGCTTTGTGGTTTGATGGTCTATGAAAAAATGTTCTTAAAAAATCGACGCTTTGTCGTCTGGTGGTCTATGAAAAATATTCTTAAAAATTCCACGCCTTGTGGTCTGATGGTCTATGAAAAAATTTTCTTAAAAAATCCACGCTTTGTGGTCTGATGGTCTATGAAAATTTTTTCTTAAAAAATCCACGCTTTGTGGTCTGATGGTCTATGAAAATGTTTTCTTAAAAAATCCACGCTTTGTGGTCTGATGGTCTATGAAAATGTTTTCTTAAAAAATCCACGCTTTGTGGTCTGATGGTCTATGAAAATGTTTTCTTAAAAAATCCACGCTTTGTGGTCTGATGGTCTATGAAAAATTTTTCTTAAAAAATCCACGCTTTGTGGTCTGATGGTCTATGAAAAATTTTTCTTAAAAAATCCACGCTTTGTGGTTTGATGGTCTATGAAAACATTTTCTTAAAAATCCACGCTTTGTGGTTTGATGTTATATGAAAAAAATTTCTTAAAAAATCCACGCTTTGTGGTCTGATGGTATATGAAAAAAATTTCTTAAAAAATCCACGCTTTGTGGTCTGATGTTATATGAAAAAATTGTCTTAAAAAATCCACGCTTTGTGGTCTGATGGTCTATGAAAAAATTTTCTTAAAAAATCCACGCTTTGTGGTCTGATGGTCTATGAAAAAATGTTCTTAAAAATCCACGCTTTGTGGTCTGATGGTCTATGAAAAAATGTTCTTAAAAAATCCACGCTTTGTGGTCTGATGGTCTATGAAAAAATGTTCTTAAAAAATCCACGCTTTGTGGTCTGATGGTCTATGAAAAAATGTTCTTAAAAAATCCACGCTTTGTGGTCTGATGGTCTATGAAAAAATGTTCTTAAAAAATCCACGCTTTGTGGTCTGATGGTCTATGAAAAAATGTTCTTAAAAAATCCACGCTTTGTGGTCTGATGGTCTATGAAAAAATGTTCTTAAAAAATCCACGCTTTGTGGTCTGATGGTCTATGAAAAAATGTTCTTAAAAAATCCACGCTTTGTGGTCTGATGGTCTATGAAAAAATGTTCTTAAAAAATCCACGCTTTGTGGTCTGATGGTCTATGAAAAAATGTTCTTAAAAAATCCACGCTTTGTGGTCTGATGGTCTATGAAAAAATGTTCTTAAAAAATCCACGCTTTGTGGTCTGATGGTCTATGAAAAAATGTTCTTAAAAAATCCACGCTTTGTGGTCTGATGGTCTATGAAAAAATGTTCTTAAAAAATCCACGCTTTGTGGTCTGATGGTCTATGAAAAAATGTTCTTAAAAAATCCACGCTTTGTGGTCTGATGGTCTATGAAAAAATGTTCTTAAAAAATCCACGCTTTGTGGTCTGATGGTCTATGAAAAAATGTTCTTAAAAAATCCACGCTTTGTGGTCTGATGGTCTATGAAAAAATGTTCTTAAAAAATCCACGCTTTGTGGTCTGATGGTCTATGAAAAAATGTTCTTAAAAAATCCACGCTTTGTGGTCTGATGGTCTATGAAAAAATGTTCTTAAAAAATCCACGCTTTGTGGTCTGATGGTCTATGAAAAAATGTTCTTAAAAAATCCACGCTTTGTGGTCTGATGGTCTATGAAAAAATGTTCTTAAAAAATCCACGCTTTGTGGTCTGATGGTCTATGAAAAAATGTTCTTAAAAAATCCACGCTTTGTGGTCTGATGGTCTATGAAAAAATGTTCTTAAAAAATCCACGCTTTGTGGTCTGATGGTCTATGAAAAAATGTTCTTAAAAAATCCACGCTTTGTGGTCTGATGGTCTATGAAAAAATGTTCTTAAAAAATCCACGCTTTGTGGTCTGATGGTCTATGAAAAAATGTTCTTAAAAAATCCACGCTTTGTGGTCTGATGGTCTATGAAAAAATGTTCTTAAAAAATCCACGCTTTGTGGTCTGATGGTCTATGAAAAAATGTTCTTAAAAAATCCACGCTTTGTGGTCTGATGGTCTATGAAAAAATGTTCTTAAAAAATCCACGCTTTGTGGTCTGATGGTCTATGAAAAAATGTTCTTAAAAAATCCACGCTTTGTGGTCTGATGGTCTATGAAAAATGTTCTTAAAAAATCCACGCTTTGTGGTCTGATGGTCTATGAAAAAATGTTCTTAAAAAATCCACGCTTTGTGGTCTAATGGTCTATGAAAAAATGTTCTTAAAAAATCCACGCTTTGTGGTCTGATGGTCTATGAAAAAATTGTCTTAAAAAATCCACGCTTTGTGGTCTGATGGTCTATGAAAAAATTTTCTTAAAAAATCCACGCTTTGTGGTCTGATGGTATATGAAAAAATTGTCTTAAAAAATCCACGCTTTGTGGTCTGATGGTCTATGAAAAATTTTCTTAAAAAATCCACGCTTTGTGGTCTGATGGTCTATGAAAAAATTTTCTTAAAAAATCCACGCTTTGTGGTCTGATGGTCTATGAAAAAATTTTCTTAAAAAATCCACGCTTTGTGGTCTGATGGTCTATGAAAAAATGTTCTTAAAAAATCCACGCTTTGTGGTCTGATGGTCTATGAAAAAATGTTCTTAAAAAATCCACGCTTTGTGGTCTGATGGTCTATGAAAAAATGTTCTTAAAAAATCCACGCTTTGTGGTCTGATGGTCTATGAAAAAATGTTCTTAAAAAATCCACGCTTTGTGGTCTGATGGTCTATGAAAAAATGTTCTTAAAAAATCCACGCTTTGTGGTCTGATGGTCTATGAAAAAATGTTCTTAAAAAATCCACGCTTTGTGGTCTGATGGTCTATGAAAAATGTTCTTAAAAAATCCACGCTTTGTGGTCTGATGGTCTATGAAAAATGTTCTTAAAAATCCACGCTTTGTGGTCTGATGGTCTATGAAAAAATGTTCTTAAAAAATCCACGCTTTGTGGTCTGATGGTCTATGAAAAAATGTTCTTAAAAAATCCACGCTTTGTGGTCTGATGGTCTATGAAAAACTGTTCTTAAAAAATCCACGCTTTGTGGTCTGATGGTCTATGAAAAAATGTTCTTAAAAAATCCACGCTTTGTGGTCTGATGGTCTATGAAAAAATGTTCTTAAAAAATCCACGCTTTGTGGTCTGATGGTCTATGAAAAAATGTTCTTAAAAAATCCACGCTTTGTGGTCTGATGGTCTATGAAAAAATGTTCTTAAAAAATCCACGCTTTGTGGTCTGATGGTCTATGAAAAAATGTTCTTAAAAAATCCACGCTTTGTGGTCTGATGGTCTATGAAAAAATGTTCTTAAAAAATCCACGCTTTGTGGTCTGATGGTCTATGAAAAAATGTTCTTAAAAAATCCACGCTTTGTGGTCTGATGGTCTATGAAAAAATGTTCTTAAAAAATCCACGCTTTGTGGTCTGATGGTCTATGAAAAAATGTTCTTAAAAAATCCACGCTTTGTGGTCTGATGGTCTATGAAAAAATGTTCTTAAAAAATCCACGCTTTGTGGTCTGATGGTCTATGAAAAAATGTTCTTAAAAAATCCACGCTTTGTGGTCTGATGGTCTATGAAAAAATGTTCTTAAAAAATCCACGCTTTGTGGTCTGATGGTCTATGAAAAAATGTTCTTAAAAAATCCACGCTTTGTGGTCTGATGGTCTATGAAAAAATGTTCTTAAAAAATCCACGCTTTGTGGTCTGATGGTCTATGAAAAAATGTTCTTAAAAAATCCACGCTTTGTGGTCTGATGGTCTATGAAAAAATGTTCTTAAAAAATCCACGCTTTGTGGTCTGATGGTCTATGAAAAAATGTTCTTAAAAAATCCACGCTTTGTGGTCTGATGGTCTATGAAAAAATGTTCTTAAAAAATCCACGCTTTGTGGTCTGATGGTCTATGAAAAAATGTTCTTAAAAAATCCACGCTTTGTGGTCTGATGGTCTATGAAAAAATGTTCTTAAAAAATCCACGCTTTGTGGTCTGATGGTCTATGAAAAAATGTTCTTAAAAAATCCACGCTTTGTGGTCTGATGGTCTATGAAAAAATGTTCTTAAAAAATCCACGCTTTGTGGTCTGATGGTCTATGAAAAAATGTTCTTAAAAAATCCACGCTTTGTGGTCTGATGGTCTATGAAAAAATGTTCTTAAAAAATCCACGCTTTGTGGTCTGATGGTCTATGAAAAAATGTTCTTAAAAAATCCACGCTTTGTGGTCTGATGGTCTATGAAAAAATGTTCTTAAAAAATCCACGCTTTGTGGTCTGATGGTCTATGAAAAAATGTTCTTAAAAAATCCACGCTTTGTGGTCTGATGGTCTATGAAAAAATGTTCTTAAAAAATCCACGCTTTGTGGTCTGATGGTCTATGAAAAAATGTTCTTAAAAAATCCACGCTTTGTGGTCTGATGGTCTATGAAAAAATGTTCTTAAAAAATCCACGCTTTGTGGTCTGATGGTCTATGAAAAAATGTTCTTAAAAAATCCACGCTTTGTGGTCTGATGGTCTATGAAAAAATGTTCTTAAAAAATCCACGCTTTGTGGTCTGATGGTCTATGAAAAAATGTTCTTAAAAAATCCACGCTTTGTGGTCTGATGGTCTATGAAAAAATGTTCTTAAAAAATCCACGCTTTGTGGTCTGATGGTCTATGAAAAAATGTTCTTAAAAAATCCACGCTTTGTGGTCTGATGGTCTATGAAAAAATGTTCTTAAAAAATCCACGCTTTGTGGTCTGATGGTCTATGAAAAAATGTTCTTAAAAAATCCACGCTTTCTAGTCTGATGGTCTATGAAAAAAATTTCCTAAAAATCCACGCTTTGTGGTCTGATGGTCTATGAAAATTTTTTCTTAAAAAATCCACGCTTTGTAGTCTGATGGTATATGAAAAAATTTTCTTAAAAAATCCACGCTTTGTGGTCTGATGGTCTCTGAAAAAAAATCTTCTTAAAAAATCCACGCTTTGTGGTCTGATGGTGAATGAAAAATTCTTGAAAAATCCTCACGTTGTGTTCTGAAGGTCTCTGAAGAAAATTTTCTTAAAAAATCCACGCTTTGTGGTCTGACGGTCTAAAAAATTCATGTTAAAAAATCCATCCTTTGTGGTGTGATGGTCTATGAAAAAATTTTCTTAAAAAATCCACGCTTTGTGGTCTGATGGTCTATGAAAAAATTTTCTTAAAAAATCCACGCTTTGGGTTTGATGGTCTATGAAAAAATTTTCTTAAAATATTCACGCTTTGTGGTCTGCAGGTCTATAAAAACATCTTCTTAAAAAATCCACGCTTTGTGGTCTGATGGTCTATTGCGACGAATTCCCTTGAAAAAGTCGCCAAACAAGCGACGAAAATTCGGGATGAAAAAGCAATAAATTCTTGTTTTATTTGCTCCAAAATACCTGCGGCCTTATAGCTAAATGTCAACAAGCGGTTATCAATTAAAGCCGAATGAGGTAAGGGGCGGTTTAAGGCAGCTCTCTAATCGACTAAAATATGTTAAGAGTCGATCTGCATCTCTTGGGTCTTTTCCAGGATTTTGCATCTGGTCACTGGTGGATTTTCCAGGTCAAAACCAACGGTTTCGTTCGTTCGCCGACACTATCATGACACTATCTTCCTCCCTATCCCTAACACTATCTTGTAAGCAATAGGGAGCGGACTAATGCCCCTACAATTAGAACTCATAGTCTCATCTCCTTTCTTGTGACACAGAATGTTCAGTAGGTTTATGACTTTTTCACAACCTCGTATTCCTGAATCATATTTTGATAAGTTTTTAAGATTAGATAACATTTTAATTATAAGGTGATTCGAGAAAAAAACTCACACACAAAGTCATTTGCAAATTTTTTTATATGTGCTTTTTTCATATATCATATATAATTTTATTTCATATATCATATCAATTAAACTTTGTTTGTGCGTGATCTTTTTCAATATTTAAATAAAATAAAAGTTATTATAGTCAATAATAGGCAAAAGGTCATTCATTCATACAACAGAATTAATTTTTTGTGAAAAAAATTCCAATTTCATAGCATTTTTTCAAAAAAAATCAAAGTGGTTTGTGCGTGACCTTTTTTATACCCTCCACCATAATATGGAGGGTATAATTAAATTTGTCATTACGTTTGTAACACATCGAAATATTCATCGGATACCCTATAAAGTATATATATTCTTGATCAGGGTAAAATTATAAGTCTATATAACCATGTCTGTCTTTCCGTTCGTCCGTCTGTTGAAATCAAGATACAGCTCCCAATTTTTAAGATTGTAATTTTGTATAGAAGTTTTGGATTTTTGGTATTGCAAATGGGCTCTATCGGCCCACGTTTTGACATAGCTCCCATAGAACGGTACCCCCGATTTTCGATATTTTAGAGGTTTTAGCCTCATTATCACTCCGAAACGGCTGAAAGTAAGTACTTAGTCTATTTTGGAGGGAATAATTTTTCTACTGAAACTCGTCGTTATAGGTCCACATATTGCCCCCATACAACTGTACCTCCCAATATTCGGTATTTCCGAAGTTGTGGCCACAATATCCCACCGAAATGGCTAATGGTTGGTATTAAGTCTTCGTTTGGGTACAAAACATTCCATATAAAAATTGTCGGTGCAGGTCCACTCCTTCATTTAGCCCCCATAGAACGGTACCTCACTATTTCGGTATTTTGAAGGTTGTGGCCATAACAAGCCCACCGAAAGGGCTAAAATTTGATATTTAGTCTTCGTTGGAGGTAAAAGCCTCTTGCGACCGAAATTCGTCAGTATGGGTCCACGCCTTCATATAGCCCTCATAGAACGGTACCTCCCTATTTACGGTATTTTGTAGGCTGTTGCCAAAAAAACACAGCGAAATGGCTGAAATTTGGTATTTAGTCTTCGTTGATGGTATAAAACTTTCCTCCAGAAATTTAGCGGTACAATTCAAGGCCTTAAGGGGTTATGGCCATTTATTGAACACGAAAAATTGCATTTTTCATCAATTTTCTACAAGAAATCTACAAAATTTTTTCAGATTATTTTGTTTTCATCTGATGGATCACACCTTGAGCTTCTTTCGGATTTTTTTTTTTTTTTTTTTTTTTTTTTTGAAAAATTATTGAACCTTGTTCTGACAAATGACCGCCTACGAAACACTGTTTTTACTAAAGCAGATTGCCGTGCCCACTGTAGCTAGAGAGTGAAAACGAATAAGCCTATCATGTTTTTGTGGGATCATTAAGAACCTAATAATCGTGTACTTAAGCGAAACGGAATTAAACAACATCCATTTTTTAAAATAATTTGGAACTGTCAAATTCAAAATCTCGATTTTAACTAAAAAAATGATCACCATAAATCGGTAAAAAAAAAATTTAAAAAAGGCTCTCGCTTATGTACACGGTGACATATGAAGATCGGATCACCGTGGGCACCGCATTTCAAAATGTCATTTAGAGAAAATCGTGTTTCAAACTTCGATGTTGTATTCGGCTCCCCAAATTTGGGGTGAAACTGTATAATGAATTTTGACCCCAATATACCTCGAACAATTTCCCCCCCAAAATAATGCAATATTGCACCAACAATAAAATGAAAAATTGCCCCAAGTTTGGGGTTATTTAGCCTAATGAAGTTTTACCCCAAAATAAAAAATGCAATTTCGCCCCAAAAATTTTATAATTTTTATTGATAATATAAAAACAACCAACCATAGTATCAACAACACTTTAACTATTTGCAAGGAAGCATCAGAAAAATTTAAAAATCGTCCTTCCATAATACATATTCACACCATTTCTTCTAACTTTCTGATAAAAATCTAAATATATCGACACAATTAAAACAGTTACAGATGAAGTAACTTCTATGATATTTCAACCTAGAATCTATTTTAATATATAATAATTAAGCGGGGGAAAGATTGTATGATTAATAAATGGGAGAAGCCAATAGAGAAAATTAAACAATCTGTGTGAAATCGATTTTTATTTGTAATACTTGTGAATGAGCATAGGTGAAATTGTTTTAAAAATCGCGCGATTTTTAAAACAATCTCACCAATGCTCATTCACAAATTTGAAATCAATTTTTAAAACAAAAACAGATATTATGAACTGTTTGAAATCGATTTTTATCTGTAACACTTGTAAAGGAGTATTAGTGAGATTGTTTTAAAAATCGCGCGATTTTTAACACAATTTTACCTATGCTCCTTCACAAGTACTACAAATAAAAATCGATTTCAAACCGTTCATAATGTCTGTTTTTTATTATAATATTTCAGTTATCTTATAAACATACTAACATCAAATGCTCTCCAATACGCACTCTATACATTTTCTTTCCTTGTTTTAATTGCAAATTCACACTTCTTACGACTTCCACAGAACATCTAAGAATAAATGGTTTGCAAAGTTGATATATTTTACAACGGAGTAACACGTAAATTGCTATTGTACGATTATAAATATAAAACAAATTTTTGTAAAATTTAATTTTCATTTTTGAAAAATATCTCAGAAACGCAGAAGGCCCCAAACATCGACAGAAAATAATTTTGGGGCCTTTTTGCATTTTTAATGTTTGGGGTCATATTTCATTTTTATTGAAATGCAATTATGCCCCAATTTTTTGGTGCAAAAATACCCCAAAAATTTGTGAAAAACTTCCCCAAATTACGTGTTGTTGTAATGTACACAATTTTTTGGGGTCATTTTGCACTTTTGCATTGGGGCAATTTATGTCCGATCAGCTCGAAATGAGGAAATAAAACATTTTTCGATTTTGTAAAATTTGTAAGTGGCCATAACCCTTTAACGTACCTCCCGATTTTCAGTATATTAAAAGTTGTGGCCACAACAACCCTCCGAAATGGCAGAAATTTGGTAATTAGACTTCGTTGGTTGTATAGGTCCACGATTCGATATGTCCCCTGCAGAACGGTAGCTCCCGATTTTCGTAATTCTGAAGGTTGTGACATCAATATCCCACCGAAAGACTGAAATTTGTTGTTTAGTCTTCCATGGGGTTCTAAAATATTCCAGAAAATAATTATCAGTATTGTTCCACGTCTACATATATCCCCCATATAAGCGTATCTTACCGAAATATCAGAAATTTGGTATTCAGTCTTCTTTGAGTCTAAAAATCTTCCGCCAGAAATTTGTAGGTATAGATCGACGTTGTGATATAGCTCCCATAGAACGGTTCCTCCAGAATTTCGGTATTTTGAAGGTTAATCGTATTGTTTTACCGAAATTGCTGAAATTTGATATTTTGTCTTCTTCATAAACGAAAGGAAACTAACACATCCACTTTACTTCCATAGAACTCGTGGTGAAGGGTATAACAAGTTTGTCCCGGCCGAACTTAACGCCGTTTTTACTTGTTACATAATTAAATGGAATCAACGTTATTTTAGGCATTAATAGGCAGGAGTTCATTCATTCTTGCTACAGAATATCATATTTGAGAAAAAAGTTCAAAAATCATCGGGTACGCGTTCTTCCTGCCAGATGGTGCTAACTAACTGTTGCATAAACCTTATCATCACGTCGCCTCGATTTTAAACAGTTCGGCTGGTAAGCCTTCGGCTACTGCTGCCTTCTAATTATTCAGCCGGTTAATTGCTGTCTTTACCTCATTTTGGCCGGGCGGTATACATTCAATACCATCTTCTGGGATTGAATCTGTGGTATCTTCGTCGTCTTCGTTAGTATTGGATACCAACAGTTTGGAAAAATGTTCTTTCCGTATCCTAAGCACACTTTCTGTATCTGTTGCCAAATTACAATGCTGGTCTCTACAGGATGATGTGCCTGTACCTACAGCCATATGGATTATGCGGCTGTTTGCATGTAGTGGGTAATATTTTGCCATTGTTCTGATATGTTCTCGGAACGAGGAATGCTTTGATTAAGCAATTAGACCAGTTGAGTGGAATATACTGTGGCTATCAATTGTGATTGCAGTTTACCGATGACCAACTTCTATATTGTGTCCTTTCGTACTGTATTTGCTACGTTTAATCGGGTACATATCTTTGCGGCAACAAGGTGATGTCACATGCTTCACTGTGGAGACAAAATGTCCCTACTGTTGGGCCAAAGATATTCTCCTTTCCAATTTTGGCATAAAACTCGCCTAGAATAATTTAAATGTCATGGACAGGACAACGATCACATGTTTGTCTTCAGTGGGAACATGAAACAAAGTTGATATTGAAAGTTTTTTTTCTGTTAATCGAGTTGTAGTCTTTCATTCACTGGGTTGAAACTGGATACCAGATGTTTTAACCTCCGACTAACTACAAATCTGCAACCAAACTCATGCTTTATGTTATGGCAGCTATAATACAGTGCGTCACCTTTTGTTGTTGCTTCGACTTCTTTACCAATCCATCTTATTTCCTGTATGGCAGTAATATCGGCCTTGTATTTTTCAAGTAATAAAGGGTGCGAACATTCCAGGTGCAAATTCACAGATCATGGTCCTCAAAACGTTTGCAGTGATTGTCAACTTTAGAGGAGTTCGTTTTTGTCAAACAAAAATAACACTTTTTAAAACATACCATTACAGAACATTTGTTCCATAGCACTATAGGTAATTTGCCCTGTTTTTGAGACAAAAATTAATAACAGCGGAATTAAAGGATTTATTAACTTTTTAAATTATTTATGTGTAAAAGTGAGATAAAACAAAGATTTTTACAGATAAATTCGGATATAAGGAACAACGGTTATAAGCAACTACGTATATAACGAACAACGCTATTTTTTCCAATATCATTTTCATTAGTTTTCTTATACACAACAAACTGATGAAAACGATCACGGTAGTAAGT
The DNA here is from genome assembly GCF_047663935.1 of Musca autumnalis. Lineage (NCBI taxonomy): Eukaryota > Metazoa > Arthropoda > Insecta > Diptera > Muscidae > Musca > Musca autumnalis. Next base: position 224,381,609 of record NW_027411866.1, read on the forward strand.
AACACAAATTTTGTCCCCGCGAGTAGATTTTCCAACGAATTGTTACTACAGTTTTGTATATTTTTCGAATATACGTTAATAAAGACGAGTTTAGGACTCCTTTAAACCGTATCAATGATTAATATGTAATAGGGAGATAAAATAAAGCTTACTACTGCCACAAAACCACGGATATACCGAACAATTTGCCGCCACTACTTATTTTACTTGCAATGCAATTGTAAACAACAATATTTTTTACATTTATTTTTTATTTCCTCAAACAAACTTCCACAATTTTAAGACTTTTTATTGAGAAGTAACCTAATAAAATCTCATAAATGTCAAAAAACGGGCAAAATCGGGTTTTGAAACCTAGTAATACCATTGCAGAAGACTTTCAGTAATGTATTCTAGGTGGCAAAATCACGGCCAAACACGGCCAATTTAGTATAAGTCTATATAAAGTGAGTTTAAGAAAAATAAAATATTTATTTCTGACTTTTTGTGTTTTTTGGTCGCTATCCAAAATGTTTAAGCTATATTATATATTAAATAAATTCCTCTCGCAATTGGCAATCTATTCCATTTTTCATATATTTATATTTGGTTTATTTTTCCGCGGTTTTAAATACATTGAAATATGCATTAAAATATATATTTTTTAGTTCTTCTTCGAAATTCTCACTTTGACTGCAATTTAAACCGCGATAATGACGCTATTTTGAAAAATATCTTTCATATTAATAAATTTTGACATGTTCTTTTTTAAATGCCAACTAAAAAATTATTATTATTAAAAGTTGCAAAATCGACTTTTTGCCTCAAAAACAGGGCAAATTACCTATAGTGCATAGGCCGAACTAAGAAAAGATCTCCAATTATCTCTGTTTCGTGCATCGCTTTTTGGAATACCGCGCCTTGTCATCTCTTCTTCCACTTGTTTGCGCCATCTATTCTTTGGCCTGTCAATTCTGCGTGCACCGCCAAGCGGTTCGTATTTATACGCCTTTTCAGCGGGTTCATCATCGCTCATTCTTGCAATCGCTGCAACTCGATACGTTAACTATATTGATGTCGTTGTATAGCAGATACAGCTCGTGGTTCATACGACGATATTCACCGTCAACGCAGATCGGTCCGTAGATCTTTCGAAGAATTTTTCTCTCAAACACGCCAAGCACTGCCTTATCTGCTTGCGCAAGTACACAGGCTTCGGAACCATACATCAGCACGGGTAGTATCAGTGTTTTGTAAAGCGTTACTTTTGTTTGCGAGTTGTGGCTTTGTTTTTAAAGTGCTTACTTAAGCCAAAGTAGCATCTGTTGGTCAATACAATTCATCTTTTTATTTCACAACTGATGCCGTTTGTTGTGTTTACGGCGATGCCGAGGTATACGAAGTCTTTTACTACCTCAAAATTATAGGAACCAACTTCAACAGTTGGTCCGATCTCAATGGGCGCATTGCGCGATTGTGCCACTTCTTTTGACGTTTGTCTCTCGTATAACCTTTTCTAGATGGATGTTGAAAAGATCACACGAAAGCCTGTCTCCTTGCCTGAAACCTCTTTTGGTACAAAACTCTACGGAGAGGTTCTTTCATATTTGAATTGAAGATCTTGTGTCAGTTAGAGTCATTTTACAAAGCCGAATGAGCTTTGTGGGGATTCCAAATTCAGACATTGCTTGGAATACCTTTGAATGCAGCGGGCTGTCGAAAGTTGCTTGATAATCGACAAAAAGGTGGTAGGTGTCGATCTGCATCTTTTGGTTCTTCTCCAAGATTTGCCTCAGGGTAAATATCTGGTCAATGGTGGGCTTGCCAGGTCTAAAACCGCATTGGTATGTTCAATTATTATTTCGTTGACCATGGGCTTTAGTCGTCCGCACAATATCCCTGACACTATCTTGTAGGCGATAGGGAGAAGACTTATGCCCCTATAGTTGGAGCATAAAGTCTTATCTCCTTTCTTATGGACGGGACACAGGATGCTCAGGTTCCAATCGTCGGGTACGCGTTCTTCCTGCCAGATGGTAATAACGAGCTGATGCATACACCTTATCAGCGTGTCGCCTCCGGTTTAAACCAACTCGGCTGGTAAGCCATCGGCTCCTGCTGCCTTATTATTCTTCAGCCGGTTTATTGCTGTCTTTACCTTATCTTGGTCGGGTGGTGTACATTCAATACCATCTTCTGGGATTGGATCTGTGGTATATTCGTCGACTTCGCTACTATTGGATACCAACAGTTTGGAAAAGACGTTTCTCCTCTCTCCTTTTCTCCCGATACCTCTCTCGTGCGCTACGCGTTGCTACTGATTGTAAAGTAGCCCTATATGCTGCATTTTTCTCTTTGGTACCAGCACGACACTCCTGGTCATACCATAGATTCCCTGGTGAAGGTCTCTGGTATCCAAGTACTGATTTTGCGGCTGTTTGCATGGAGTGGGCAATGTTTAGCCATTATCTTGATATGTTATCGGTCATTATCCTGATATGTTATTTGGACATTATCCTGATATGTTGATTAAGCAGTTGGGCCAGTTGAGTAGAATAAGCTGCCGCTATCTGTTGTGATTGCAGCTTACCGATGTCCAACTTCCGTGTTGTGTCTGTTCGCACTTTGTTTGCTACGTTTATCTGGTACTTACCTGCAACAAGGTAGTGGTCCAAGTCTATGTTTGCATCTCGGAACGATCGTACAGCCAACACGCTTGATGCATGTCTTCCATCTATCACAACGTGATCAGTTTGATTTCTTGTTCTTTGATCTGGCGACAGCCAGGTGCCCTTATGAATATCGAGATGCTTAAATCTGGTACTGCTAATTACCATGTTTCTTGCAGCTGCAAAGTCTATCAGCCTCATACCATTGTCAGATGTTTCACTGTGGAGACTGAATTTCCCGACTGTTGGGCCAAAGATATTCTCCTTTCCAATTTTGGCATTAAAATCGCCTAGTATAATTTTAATGTCATGAGCAGGGCAACGTCATAAGTTTCTTCTAAGTGCAAGTATATCTTTGGTCTGTTCGTCCTTGTCCTTAGTGGGAGCATGAGCCCAAATAAAGCTGATTTTGAAGAATTTAGCTTTTATTCGAATTACAGCGAGTCTTTCATTCACTGGGGTGAAGCTAGAGACCATATGTTTTAACCTCCGACCAACTACAAATCCGCAACCAAACTCATGCTTTGTGTCATGGCAGCTATAATACAGTACGTCACCTTTAGGTGTTGTTGTGACGCCTTTCGCGTCCTTAAAACGTTTGCGGGGGTCGTCAACTTTTGAGGGATTTGTTTTTCTTTTCTTTCGTTTTTTTTATAGTAGGCTGCTTTTTCTAGGGGAGGGTTACTAACCCGACGCCCAAAGCCAAGTTTTTAATGTTCTTATGCGTGAACTCGCGGCACATGTTAGCTCACTACCTTTAACGGTCATAAGTTTCTTCTAAGCGCTCGTAAAATATATCTTTGGTCTGTTCGTCTGTGGTCTGTCGTCTTCAGTGGGAGCATGAGCGCAAATAAAGCTGATGTTGCAGAATTTAGCTTTTATTCGAATTACAGCGAGTCTTTCATTCACTGGGGTGAAGCTGGAGACCAGATGTTTTAACCTCCGACCAACTACAAATCCGCAACCAAACTCATGCTTTGTGTCATGGCAGCTATAATACAGTGCGTCACCTTTAGGTGTTGTTGTGACGCCTTTCCCGTTCCATCGTATTTCCTGTATGGCAGTAATGTCGGCCTTGTACTTTTTACGTACATCTGCCAATGCGTAAAATGCGCCTTCTCTGTAAAGAGTGCGAACATTCCAGGTGAAGATTCGCAGATCATGGTCCTTAAAACGTTTGCGGGGGTCGTCAACTTTTGAGGAATTTGTTTTTCTTTTCTTTCGTTTTTTCATAGTAGGCTGTTTTTTCTACGGGAAGGTTACTAACCCGACGCCCAAACCCAAGTTTTTAACGTTCTTATGGGTGAACGCGCGGCACATGTTAGCTCACTACCTTTAACGGGTGTTAAAGGCAGTTCCCCAGGTGACACCACGGGGAGGTCAGTGTCCACTTGAGATGAAAGAGGGACCAAGATAAATCCTGGGCTTTGCCATGTTAAAGAAGGTCAGGACCGTACCTTTGTATCTTCCATCACCCACACTTTTTAAAACACTGATACTAATATTTGGTTCCGAAGGCTGGGTAGATTTTCGAAAAATCTATACCATTAAGCGTTGACGGTGTATATCGACGTCGTATTATCCATGAGCTGCATCTGCTATATAACGACATCAGTATAGTTAAACGTATCGAGATACAATGACGTTGGCTAGGACATGTCATAAGAATGAGCGATGATAAACCCGCGTATAAATAGGAAAAGTAAAACAACAAACAGAGAGGAATGGAATTATTTTCGTAGTTAGTCTGATGACAAATTCTGTAGAGAACCAACTAAGTAAGCACATTGAAATTATTTGGTTGTTTATATTTATATACATACATCGATAAACATTTATTCAAGTTCTTGAATATTTTAAACTAATTTTTAATCTGGCACCCATTTCATCAAAATTTTCTTCTACGATATTCTTCACTGCTCTTGGCTTCAACAATAGTTGTTGTCGACACTTTAAATATCTCTTTCTTTTTACTGATTAACGTAAAACAACCTTCAAGAGATCCACTGGGCATATATGGTGGAAACATTTCTTCGTTAAGGTAAAAATTCAATATTGCAACTTCAAGATCCTAGGTAGTGAAACGAATATTATTAATAATAAATTAATAAAAAATTTTTTTATACCTACCTTCTTCAACGGACATCGAGTAGGTAGATTTTTCATAAATTTTCGACTTTCCCTCATAACAATATCAAATAAAGGATTCTTCTTTTCCAATGTATTTTCCAACATGTGGCAACCATCGATTGTTCCATTATATAATTGAAAATATTTTCCATTACGTTTTCGGGTTCCAACACGACTTAAAATTTGGAAATCTTGAATGTTGTCAGCAAAAATGATTGAACCATTAATGACATTGTGGGCATTGTGTTGATTAGATTTGATTAAGTTCAGTGTTGTCGTTTTTAAGAAATTGGAATCATATTCGGTATTGATTTTTTCAATGTTCATATAGAAGGAGCGCTTTTTGGGACATAAAATAAGAAGTTATATTGAGCAGATTTATAAATTGTGTATACACTCCACGTCAGTAGAATAGAACACCTACATTTTTGTTAATGTTAGCTTACTTATCCCAAAACGAATGAATCTGCGTTTTTAATCTTGTGGGGATTTAAAGTCTATGATGTTACGTATCAAACACAGAAAAAATTATGTTTCTAGCTCTTCGCGAATTGATTTTCTGACCAATTTTCCGATCGTACTATGAAAAATATTCATTTATTTTTGGTCATCAGGATAGAACAGTCACTTTATTTTCGCGAATTTTTGAGATATTAACGCCGAATTTTCTTTCAGTCGATAAAGCAAGGCTTTCTAATAATTTTTCACCAAAGAAAACGTATAAATTATTCCGCGGACAGCGAAATAACAGCGTTAAAGGGTTTAAATTGACAGATATTTGAAAAATCTCGGAATATCAATAGGAGTCGTGCAGTTGTGTCATATTTCTTCACAATAAGATAGAATATGACACAGACAACCTCGACGGATACAATCGAGTGCTTCGGATGCTGATAGGATGGAACATTTTGAAAATAATTATGAAAAACGTCAAAATTTCTTATAAAAACCTTGATGTTTTGTTCAATAAAATGGTTTTTCCGCGAACAAGTCCGCCGTTTAAAAGTTTGGAAATATGCTCCAGATTTGGAGGAAGATAATCTGATACGAAAACAACCGTTATTTTAATGCACTGAGGGAAATTTTAGTACTTTGTAAAACAACATGCGAAACCTAAAACCTTAATTTTCATGACTGTGTTTTCCCGCGAAAACGGGGCTTTTACATTTGCGAGCTCAGTTAAAAAAACTACTAATTCGTAAAATCCGGCATAGAGAGCATAACCTGGTCCATTTATATTGGAGCGTAACACTGTTGAGAACAGTCGCGGACACCGAAAAAAGAACACATATAAAACTCGAAGTCCAAAGGGTGTGTTCAATTTAAAAAATGTGCTAAAATTTCCCTCAGTGCATTAAAATAACGGTTGTTTTCGTATCAGATTATCTTCCTCCAAATCTGGAGCATATTTCCAAACCTTTAAACGGCGGACTTGTTCGCGGAAAAATCATTTTATTTACAAAACATCAAGGGTTTTATAAGAAATTTCGACGTTTTTCATAATTATTTTGAAAACGTTCCATCTTATCAGCATCCGAAGCACTCGATTGTATCCGTCGAGGTTGTCTGTGTCATATTCTATCTTATTGTGAAGAAATATGACATAACTGCGCGACTCCTATTAATATTCCGAGATGTTTCAAATATCTGTCAATTTAAACCCTTTAACGCTGTTATTTCGGTGTCCGCGGAATAATTTATTGGTTTTCTTTAGTAAAAATTATTAGAAAGCCTTGCTTTATCGACTGAAAGAAAATTCGGCGTTAATATCTCAAAAATTCGCGAAAATAAAGTGACTGTTCTATCCTGATGACCAAAAATAAATGAATATTTTTCATAGTACGATCGGAAAATTGGTCAGAAAATCCATTCGCGAAGAGCTTGAAACATAATTTTTTCTGTGTTTGATACGTAATATCATAGACTTTAAATCCCCACAAGATTAAAAACGCAGATTCATTCGTTTTGGGATAAGTAAGCTAACATTAACAAAAATGTAGGTGTTCTATTCTACTGACGTGGAGTGTATGTACATACCAATCCCAAAATTATTGTTGTAAAATTCAACACAAAGAAAATGTGCAAATAGCAGAGCTTAAACATTGTTCTTGCTTCAGCCGAACCAAGTAAATAAATAGTGAAGAGTACAAAATAAAACAAAAAAGGGGGTAATTATTTCTCATCGAATTTTATCGAAAATTGTTTAATAATTGCTTAAGAATATATAGTTGACTGAAAATCAGTGCAAATCGTGTAAACAACTGAAATTCTCTCGTAAAATTGTTTACGCAAAAAACATACAACACAGGAGCACACACAATTAAGATGATATAATCACGGACTTCGCAGTGACGTAGGGGATGGAAGATACCAAGGAACGGTCCTGACCGGCATTAACACGATAAAGCCCAGGATTTATCTTGGTCCCCCTTTCATCTCAAGTGGACACTGACCTCCCCGTGGCGTCACCTGGGGAACTGCCTTCAACACTCGTTAAAGGTAGAGAGCTAACATGTGCCGCGCGTTCACCCATAAGAACGTTAAAAACTTGGGTTTAGGCATCGGGTTAGTATCCCTCTCCTAGAAAAAACAGCCTACTATGAAAAAACGAAAGAAAAGAAAAACATACCCCCTCTAAAGTTGACGAACCCCGCAAAACGTTTGCGAATCTGCACCTGAAATGTTCGCACTCTTTTTAGAGAAGTTGCAGTCTACGCATTGGCAGATGTCCTTGAAAAATACAAGGCCGATATTACTGCCATACAGGAAATACGATGGAACGGGAAAGGCGTCACAACAACACCTTAAGGGGACGCACTGTATTATAGCTGCCATGACACAAAGCATGAGTTTGGTTGCGAATTTGTAGTTGGTCGGAGGTTTAAACATCTGGTATCCAGCTCCACCCCAGTGAATGAAAGACTCGCTGCAATTCGATTAAAAGCAAAATTCGTCAACATCAGCTTTATTTGCGCTCATGCCCCCGCTGAAGACAAAGACGAACAGATCAAAGATATATTTTACGAGCGCTTAGAAGAAACTTATGACCGTTGTCCTGCCCATGACATTAAAATTATTCTAGGCGATTTTAATGCGAAAATTGGAAAGGAGAATATCTTTCGCCCAACTGTCGGGATATTCAGTTTCCACAGTGAAACATCTGACAATGGTATGAGGCTGATAGACTTTGCAGCTGCAAGAAACATGGTAGTTAGCAGTTCCAGATTTAAGCATCTCGATATTCATAAGGGCACCTGGCTGTAGCCAGATCAAAGTACAAGAAATCAAATTGATCACGTTGTGATAGATGGAAGACATGCATTAAGCGTGTTGGATGTACGATCGTTCCGAAGAGCAAACAAAGACTCGGACCACTACCTTGTTGCAGCAAAGGTACGTACCAGATTAAACGTAGAAAACAAAGTGCGAACACACACAACACGGAAGTTGGACATCGGTAAGTTGCAAACACAACAGATAGCCACAGCATATTCCACTCAACTGGCCCAACTGCTTAATCAAAGCACTCCTCGTTCCGATAACATATCAGGACAATGGCAAAGCATTGCCCACTCTATGCATGCAGCCCCAAAATCAGTATTTGGATACCAGAGACCTCCACCAAGGAATCCATGGTATGACCAGGAGTGTCGTGCTGCTACCGAAGAGAAAAATGCTGCATATAGGGCTACTGTACAATCAGTAGCAACGCGTAGCGCACGAGAGAGGTATCAGGTGAAAGGAGAGAGGAGAAACGTCTTTTCAGCAGGAAAAAGAGAGCGATGGAAAAACGGAAGTGTGAGCAAATCGAGATGTACAGGAGACAGAATGAAGTCCGAAAATTCTACCAAAGAGTGAAACATCAAACAGATGGCTTTGGTAGAGGCACATCCTCCTGTAGAGACCAGCAAGGTAATCTGGTAACTGATACATATATTGTGCTAAGAATATGGAAGAAGATTTTTTCCAAACTGTTGGTATCCAATAGCAGCGACGAAAATACCACAGACCCAATCCCAGAAGATGGTATACCACCCGACCAAAATCAGGTAAAGACAGCAATCAACCGTCTGAAGAATAATAAAGCAGCAGGAGCCGATGGCTTACCAGCCGAGCAGTTTAAAACAGGAGGCGATGAGCTGATAAGGTGTATGCATCAGCTAGTTAGCACCATCTGGCAGGAAGAACGCGTACCCGACGATTGGAACCTGAGCATCCTGTGTCCCGTCCACAAGAAAGGAGATAAGACTGTATGCTCCAACTATAGGGGCATAAGTCTTCTCCCTATTGCCTACAAGATAGTGTCAGGGATATTGTGCGAACGGCTAAAGCCAATGGTCAACGAAATAATTGGACCATACCAATGTGGCTTTAGACCTGGCAAGTCCACCATAGACCAGATATTTACCCTGCGGCAAATCCTGGACAAGACCCAAGAGATGTAGATCGACACCTACCACCACCTTTTTGTCGATTATAAAACAGCCTTTGACAGCCCGCTACGTTCAAAGGTATTCCAAGAAATGTCTGAAAATGGTATCCCCGCAAAGACAAGATCTTCAGTTTAAAAAGGAAAAAACCTCTCCGAAGAGTTTTGTACCATAAGAGGTTTCAGGCAAGGAGACAGGCTTTCGTGTGATCTTTTCAATATCCTGCTAGAAAAAGTTATACGAGAGGCAAACGTCAAAAGAAGTGGCACAATCTACACCAATAGCCACATGTTACTTGCTTATGCTGATGATATAGACATCATGGGACGATCAGTAAATGAAGTAACCGATACTTTTATGAAGGTCGAAGGAGAATCTGCTAAAGAGGGTCTGGTGGTATACGGCGAGAAGACCAAGGTGATGGTGTCGACGCGCAATGCGTCCCTTGAGATCGGACCAACTGTTAAAGTTGGTTCCTATAATTTTGAGGTAGTAAAAGACTTCGTATACCCTCGGCACCGCCGAAAACACAACAAACGACATCAGATTTTTACCCTGCTGCAAATCCTGGACAAGACCCAAGAGAGGCAGATCGACACCTACCACCACCTTTTTGTCGATTATAAAGCAGCCTTCGACAGCCCGCTACGTTCAAAGGTATTCCAAGCCATGTCTGAATTTGGCATCCCCGCAAAGCTCATTCGGCTTTGTAAAATGACTCTAACTGACACAAAATCTTCTGTTAAAGTAGGAAAGAACATCTCCGAAGAGTTTTGTGCTAAATGAGGTTTCAGGCAAGGAGACACCCTTTCGTGTGATCTTTTCAACATCCTGCTAGAAAAGGTTATACAAGAGGCAAACGGCAAAAGAAGTGGCACAATCTACACCAACAGCCACATGTTACTTGCATATGCTGATGACATAGACATCATGTGACGATCAGTAAAATAAGTAACGGATACCTTTATGAAGGTCGAAGGAGAATCTGCTAAAGAGGGTCTGGCGGTTAACGGTGAGAAGACCAAGTTGATGGTGTTGACGCACAATGCGATCGTAACGTATACCCTGATGACATCTGCGAGAAACTGAACTCCTATTTAACCGATCTTACCACATTTTTCCACGCAAAGAATATGCAGATATCCGCTACTAAATCAACAGGCACTCTGTTCACCACATGGACGGCGCAATATATAAGAGAGTTGAATACCGTGGTCGATGGTAGCAGAATTCCGACCACAAACTGCCCCAAAATTCAAGAGGTCACATTTGACACTTCGTTCACGACGTCCGCGCAGGCCGCAGCTATCTGCGACAAACTGAAATGTGGAAACAAGGTCCTCAAGTCCCTATCCGGGACTTGCTGATCACATATAACAAGATAGGTCGGTCGGTGGTAAACTATGCGGCGCCACTTTGGTCCCCGAATTTATGTGATACGCATTGGAAAAAGATTCAAGCTGTTAGAATGTCCCCCTAAGAACAGCAACAGTGTGCCTCTTCAAGTCTTCAATGGCCCATTTACATGAGGAGACAAAGATTCTTCCAGTAAAGAAACACAATGGGATGCTGTCGTTGCAGTACTTGCTAGGATGTTACCGTGAGAACCATCCCAATCACCACCTGGTGGGTAGGCCCGACACATTTAGACAAATCAAGAAGAATATCCACGATCTAGAGGCAGAGGTCCAACGATACAGGAGAGACCCCCTCGATTAACAGGCATATCAAGCAGGCTTAAATAGCATTCACACAGATGCAGTTGCTAAGGCCATAAGCAAATATAGTGTAAATAAAGTCCTCGGAGTACATCCCCCATCTATCGCAGCTGAGGAACGTCAGCTGCCACGACAAACAAAAGTAGTTTTGTCTCAACTATGCTCAGGATATTGCAGTCGCTTAAATTCCTATTGGATAAGTACCGATATGACCGTGCAAACACACATCACCTTTTCAACTGACCTGCCAAACCAACTCATCTAACTCAAGTAGATCTGTGGTTACATCCCATCGAAGCAGCCACTTTCCTGGAACTGGAGATAGACCCAGAGCCAGATTGAGCAGAAGAGCAAACATACAATAATAAACACTGCTACAACAACAACAAATATATCTGAAGCCAATGGTACGGCAATTCCACACTTGACTCCAAGCACACATAAACACTCCACAAATATGTCTGAAGCCAACGGCACGGCTATCCCCCTGAAAGCCAAAGACACCGCAACCCCCTACTTGACTCCAAACACACAAAAACTAATTTCTGCTTTGTTGAGGGCACGGCAATCCCCCACTCAACTCAACAGAACTAATGCTAATGCTTTGGCCACGGGGGCGGCAATCCGCCACGTGACATAACAGCCATCAACAGACGACTGTCCCGATTGTCTGTTTGCAAGCTCCTTTTATACCCGTTGGTGGTGGCTGGCCATCACACGAACACAGCTAATTTTCTGCTGACGCTGTTTAGTTCATACCGTACATTCACACAGTTGTACACAGAGCATACCGTCATGAATGAACTTGTACGTTACCCTTCCTTTGTCACTGTCCATCCGTTTAGTCCCAAACTTAATAGCAGCGCGCTCCTCGACAATTGCACTGCACCGCGTAACAGTCCCAATCTACCAGATCGCAAGCTCCAATCCAATCATTCTCAGCCAGTTGCTATCTACGCTTCAACTTATATAAAATAGCCGACACAAAACAAATTCGGCTGTAGCATACCATACATATGAGAGGATTACCTAATCCACTAAGATTTGTCCTTCTTAAACAAACACTTCATGTGCATAATTACTTAAACAACTGTCGGACTGTCTCCAAGTACCCTAGGGAAATTCCGACCCTACATACGTAATACCCATATTTGTTAAAACTCTTATAGGCATTTCGTCAGTATATGTCTCCAGTCCTCAGTTATCCTCCAACCACACAAATAAGTCTCGGATAGGCTTCTTACATGCAAAAACACATTCAGAGATCCATGCCCACGAATCGTACATCACCTTTCTTTTCACACTGTATGTCCACATATCAGAATTGCACTGCAACACATAACATCCCATTTCATCAAATTAGAAGATCCAAGCCAATCATCCTAAGCCAGCTGTAACCCTCTTTTCAACTTATAAAGGATAAAGCCAGATCTCACTTCCAGATCAAGAGGCACGATCCCATGTACACCCGCAGTACTTCCTCTGTTTACGGACGCAGTCAAACATGCTAACATGACGACCTGATAACACGACATAGCTTTTTCCGACCCAAGAGCAATTCGGCTGCGGTATACCATATACATAGATGCAACATATGTTTGCAAAGGCAACCAATAACCCACCATATTTAGTTCGCAGAGAGCATCTGCTCAAACTCCAGTTAGTTAGCCAAACTCATGTGATCACAACGGCGACTGTTGTCAACTTATCTATCAGGCGGTCAAAATATGTTACAAGTTCATTTTCTCAGCCATAGTTATACCCAGGTACTTGACTTGACAAAGCGTATGTCACGTTCGCCAGCTCGAATATGGAGAGGATGGCTATGAGCATTTGCCATAGCCACCAAAGACGCAAACACCGAACCTCATTAAGTGGTCCGATAGAAACCCTATAAACGCAGGAAAATGAACCCGCCAAAATTAAAACCACTTGATATGAATCCTTATTCCAATATCGGATGTTTCATTGTGGGTGGGCTGAGTTTTCCCTGCAGAAAAGCAATAGGAGCTCGTCTTATTTGTCATCAATTTGGTCTTAGCGAAGATACGAATCTTACTTACTTACTTGCTTAGCTGGCCCATTACAGAACATTTGTTCCATAAGCCGAACTAAGAAAAGATCTCCAACTATCTCTGTTTACTGCTTCGCTTTCTGGAATACCGCGCCTTTTCATCTCTTCCATCACTTGTTTGCTCCATCTAAGCTTAGGTCTGCCAATTCTGCGTGCGCCGCCATGTGGCACGTATTTATACGCCTTTTTAGCGGATTCATCATCGCTCATTCTTATCGTATGGCCTAGCCAACGCAATCGTTGCATCTCGATCCGTTTATCTATACTGATGTCGTTGTATAGCAGATACAGCTCGAGGTTCATACGACGTCGATATTCACCGTCAACGCAGATTGGTCCATAGATCTTTCGAAGAATTTTTCTCTCAAACATATCAAGCACTGCCTTGTCTGCTTGCGCAAGTACCCAGGTTTCGGAACCATACATAAGCACAGGTAGTATCAGTGTTAGGTAAAGCGTTGTTTTTCTTTGACGAGATGTGGTTTTATTCCTAAACTGCTGGCTCATTCGAAGTAACATCTATTGGCCAACACTATTCTTCTTCGTATTTCGCAACTGATGTTGTTGGTTGTGTTTACGGTGGTGCCGTACCACCTCAAAACTATAGGAACCAACCTCAACAGTCGGCCCGATCTCTAGGAATGCATTGCGCGTCGACACCATCAACTTGGTCTTCTCGCCGTTTACCGCCAGACCCACTTTAGATGATTCTCTTTCGACTTTTCCAAAGGTATCAGTTACTTCCTTTACCGATCGACCCATGATGTCAATGTCATCGGCATAAGCAAGTAACATATGGCTGTGTGTATATATTGTGCCACTTCTTTTGACCTTCGCATCTCGAAAGGCGGACACATTGTCTAAACCTCTTTTGGTACTAAACTCTTAGCAGAGGTTCCTATTTGAACAGAGTACCGATTATCCGTTAATGTCACTCTACAAAGCCGAATGAGCTTTACAGGCATACCGAATTCAGACATGGCTTGGAATACCTTTGAACGTAGGGGGCTGTCGAAAGCTGCTTTGTAATCGATAAAAAGGTGGTAAGTGTCCATTTGCATCTCTTGGGTCCTCTCCAGGATTTGTCGCAGGGTAAATATTTGGTCAATGGTGGACTTGCCAGGTCTAAAGCCGCATTGGTATGGCCTAATTATTTCATTGACCATAGGTTTTAGTCGTTCGCACATTATCCCTGTATACAATAGGGAGAAGACTTATGCCCGCTATACATTCAACACCATCTTCTGGGATTGGATCTGTGGTATCTTCGTCGTCTTTGCTACTGTCGGATACCAACAGTTTGGAAAAATGTTCTTTCCATATCCTGAGCATACTATCTGTATCATTTATCAAATTACCTTGCTGGCCTCTACAGGAGGATGTACCAAAGCCATCAGTTTGATGTTTTACTCTTTGGTAGAACTTTCGGACTTCATTCTTGCACCAGTACTTCTCGTTTCTTTCACACTCCCGTCTTTCCATTTCTCTCTTTTTCCTGCGGAAAAGACGTTTCTCCTCCCTCCTTTTCTCCCTGTATCTCTCTCGTGCGATACGCGTTGCTACGGATTGTAAAGTAGTCCTATATGCCGCATTTTTATCTTCGGTAGCAGCACGACACTCCTGGTCATACAATGGATTCCTTGGTGGAGGTCTCTGGTATCCAAGTATGGATTTTACGGCTGTTTGTATGGAATGGGCAATATTTTGCCATTGTGCTGATATGTTATCGGGACGAGGAGTGCTTTTATTAAGCAATTGGGCTAGCAGAGCGGAATATGCTGTGGCTATCTGCAGTGTTTGCAGATGCGAATTACTTCGAAACAATTATCTTTTACTCGTATTTTTAATTAGTATTTCATATGCCGATTTGAATCTGGAAACCAAATGTACCCTCCCACCCATCTCATTCACACATTTAGTCTGCATCAAAGAAATCCATTTTGTAAAAAATAAAAACCCAGAATCATTGTTTCCAAAAGAATAATCTTTGTTTAAGACAACCTAAAAACATACCTACCTTCCCCTTCCCTTCTTCAGAGTGACATTCAACAAATTTACAAAAAACATAGAAGTCATAGTTAGAATTAACAAAAAAAGGTGTTCATCAATGTAGAAACTCATTTGGCACTAATTTTTTATTTACTTACAATTTTCAATGGTATTTACGAGTCGACGATATAAGAAGTCACGTTTTGTTTTGATTTCTGTGTTTTTTTCTTGTTTTCTTAGTGGGGTTTCTTCTTGAGCCAGCCACAGTACACAAAAGAAACCAATGTTAAATCAATAGATATTTTTATGTTAAAGCAAGGTGCGCACACCGCCAGATACAAATGTAGCTGCCAAAGCTAAGCTTTTAAAATAACAAACAGAAACAAACAACCCGACGAAAAACATAAATACTTCGATTTGTAAATATCAGTGAGACAAGAAGCTGCAGAGACATAAAACAGAAAAATAACACAGCAGTTGTTGTGATAATAAGCGTTAAGGTCAGATTGTTTAGAATGAATTGTAATGGAGATACCCTACTATTGGTTTCACTATTTTGGGAATTTGGGTAAATCGCTCTCACCGATATCTAAGGTTAGGTCGGGATTCAGGTAAAAACGATCGACACGTCGCACCAACACCTCCAAAGAGATGCGGGTAGACTTCTCTTAATGAGTCCAACGCGTTTTTATGTTTTGCTTAGTGATATCTATAACTTATATTGCTCTATCCCACTTTTTGAAACCGGTAACAAATTAGCCGCTACCAAAGCCTCTAAGCAACCAAAATCTCCACTACTTTCAGGGTAACCTCCAAAACAAAAAGGCATGTGCAATAAATAACTACAAATGTCAGTTTTTTATTTTAAGCTGCTGATTAGTGGCTCACAGTATTTGAACATAAGCCAATGACTGAAAACACCCAGTTAAACACCTTTTTAGTGTCAAATGTAATGTTTTTCCAATTTTCGATTTTTGGCAAATCTTTGCTGGTTTTCAGCAACTGTAAAGAAGATAAGCATTTCATGTTGATGCCATCAATAATCAAAATGGACATAAAATTTAAAAACATCTTTATAACACAAACTAAACAAAATATTTAAAATTGATATTAGTTTTAAGATGTGAATCGGTACATCGTTGGTAACTGGCATTCGTAGGATACAGATTGTTGCAGTTAATTTACTTCTATTGCCCATCATATTCTTTACCAAAGGTGTAACAATTCAACCACTGATCAGAGTTCAAGGCAATCGCGTGCAATTAGAAGACATAAAACCAAACACCACCACAACTACGAGTATTCAATAAATATGTATTTACATGAATATGTTTTGTATGAATATTGAATTAGAAAACAGATTTTTAGTTTTTATCTGATTCGAGATTTGTTATTAGAAGTCATTGGAAAATAATCAAGGTAGCAAGCCATCCCATACCATTACCGCTAAACAAATTGTTGGTTATTATAACTTGTTTTTAATATCGAATTATTATACATATTACTGTTATACGTTGGAACGGTGCAAAATAAATATAGAATTCGTAATTTAAATTTAATTTGTTTTGACAAGACGTTTTTGATTGATATTCCTATTTCCTTAATTAGAGCAAAATATTTGAAACTCCAAGATGAGAATACAATAATGGCCTGTTTCACCAAGATGATTCGAATTCAAATTGGTTCTAACTACTACCAAACTTCTGTTTTTATACCCTAACTAGGGTAAAATGTGTCTCGAAATAATGGTTTTAGACCCCAGGTATGTTTGGACGAAATCCGTTTCGAAGACGGGTTATATCGGTCCACTCCTTCCAGGTCCTCCCCTACAAAAGTTCGAAAATGTTTGGAAAATTTGTGGGTACGATAACTCTTGAAGGGAGTAACCTATTTGGTCCATACTATATACATCGTGAAGTTTTTACCAGACATAGATGGGGTTTCACTATGGACTCAATCAGTTCACTACTTCGGGTATATCCCACACAAAATTTCGGAAAAAATTCAGTTTAGGACCAGCTCTCGAACCGCTTTGATTTTTAAAGTAACAACTTGTACTTACTGCCCCTACGACGTTAGAAGTTTCATCAGGCAAGTCCAAATTTCTGAGAAAATAGCCTGAAATATGCAAAAAAAAACCTGTGACGCCGTGTGTAGTGGTTTGAGCGCAAGATAGCTTTCGAACGGATTTGCCGATTCGGTCCAAAATTTGGCCTCCGTAATATTTTGTTCAAACTTAGTTTCGGTTCGAAGATAAGCCATATCGGTCCACTCCTTGAGATACCTCCCCTACGAAAGTTCAAAAATTTTTCGGAAAAAATGTACGCACGATAACTCTTAAAGGGAGTGATCAATTTGATCCATACTTTACACATCCTAATATATCTACCAGGTGTAGATCAGGTTCAAATATGATCTATATTTGTCCAATTCATGTACCTCCAACACAAAATTTCGGATAAGTTCACTTTAATACCAGCTCTCGAATCACTTTGATTTTTGTTGAAGTAACTTGCATTCGCTGCCTCAGTTACGACGGTAAAAATTTTTCAAGGGCGCATCCATACTTCTCGAGAAATCAGCCCGAAGGATGTAAATAAGCCCCCTATATCACCATATGTAGTGGCTGGGGAGAACGATAGTCTGTTCGAAGATCTTTGAAAATGTATACCGATGCTGTTCATTGTGGTCCTGTTTACAGCGATATTATGTTTTGGTAGACAAGTTCATACTTCCTGGCATACTGGTCCAAAAGTTAAACGATGACCCACTACAAAATTCAGAAAAGACTTTAAATCAGGCATGACCAAAAAGACCCGCAACTAATCAATTTCATATCCACTTTAAAATATTTTGTTGTTATTCAAACAATTGAATTACAACAAAATATGGACTCAAGCTGAAATAAACACAAATATGTAAAATTCTGCAGTCCAACAATAAAAAACGCCAACAACAAAAAACGCCAACAACATGAATGTATTCAAAATATTGGCAACTTATAACAGTGTGTTAATAAATTTGTATTCACGTAAGCTGTAAAACAATATCAAAACATTTGTTCTCTTTTGTACGCTCTTTCTGTGCATTAGGGTCGTGTGCGTGTAAATTGCCGAAAATCATCGGAACCGCCGTGCCAAATGTGACCATGCTTGCTCTAAATATATTCGATCTGTCCGTAGATTAACTGAACAATAATGTTATGCAAAAACAGGTGTTTATATTTAAATTCTCGTTAAGCATATGGGGTTGACAATTACAATGTATCGATAAAAATATTAAACTAATGACTCTATGCACAGGGGAAGCAGTCATATTTTTTATGGAGATACTTACACATACGAACAACAACCAATTTGCTGCACCTCTGATCTGTTTGAGCTTTCGCGGGAGGAGTGGAAGATGTGGCAAAAATATGTCTAGACAAGCTATAGATCTGCAATTTTAGATTTAGAGTCCGTATGGTCAATGTACATTAAAGCAACTACAACTTCAAAATGTTGGTCTAGTCCCCATTTAACATTCTAGCCGATTAAAGTGGTTTTGAGATATTAAGCCATATATTCCAATTATCATTTATTATGTTGAATGATTTCATGCTAGGGGGTTTTTAGGTTTTCACGTGCTCTATGCAAATGGACATAAGGAAAATGTTGTAGCTGTGAAAATTCTCCACAAGATTGACCTCTATGGTATTTTCGTAAGTGTTACCGTATTTGAGATATAAAAGTTCAAATTGAGATAATGCACTGACTGTATCGCCTGCTTATATAACAATATCATTCTCAGTGCTCCTTAACTATCTTTTGATGAAAACCGCTTACACATGGGAAGACTTCGCTGCTTCTGAAACAGCAATGTTCACAGATAAGACAAATAAAAAAATCAGAAAAAATCGCCGGAGGGATTTTTAAATTAATCGCGATCAAAATTCACAATTTTATGGGTTTTTTAGATTTTGCTTGGAAACCGCAAGTCGTAACAAAGTGAGTCTAAAGAAAATGTTGTAGCTGTGAAAATTCTCTACAAGACTGACCTTTAGGTATTTTTGTAGGTTTTACCATTTTTAAGATATAGAGGTTCAGTCCGAATTTTTAGGTTTTTATCTTAAGTCTTTATCTTTTTATCTTGCTTGGAAACCGCAAGTCATATCAATTTCAATTCAATTTTTATAATCATCTTTATTTCATTTTTTTTTCTTGCTAAGATAAATACATATTTACGAGATTTTATAAATTATATTACAGCGACTAAGATTGGTAAGTACGATAGACACTTAAAAGCAGGATTTCAATATAATATACGTTAGTTTAAGTTCAAAGATGGGTTGTATCGGTCCACTCCTTCCGGTACCTCCAACACAAAAGTTCGAAAATTTTCTAAAAAATTTGTGCGCACGATAACGCTGGAAAGGAGTAACCGATTTGGTCCATACTTTGCACATCGTGAAATTTCTAGCAGACTTAGATAAGGTTCCAACATGGCCTCAATCGGTCTAATCCTTCAGGTACCTCCCACACAATATTTCGGAAGATTTAGTTTAGTACCTGCTCTCGAATCGCTTTAATTTTTGATTTAACAACTTGCTATCACTTCTCCCAATAAGACTGTACAAGTTACATCAGGGTCAAGTCCATGCTGCTTGAGAAAACATCCCGAAAGGTGTAAAAAATCCCTATGGCACCATGTGTAGTGGCTGGGGAGCACGATAACTCTCGAACTGATCTACCGATTTGATCCAAAATTTGCCTTTTGTCATATTTTGTCCAAACATACTTTCAGTTCGAAAATAAGCCATATCGGTCCACTTTTTCAGGTACCTCCCCCACAAAAGTTCAGAAATGTTCAGAAAAAGTGGGCGAATGATAACTCTTGAAGGAAGTGACCGATTTGGTCCATACTTTACACATCATAATATAACTACCTGATATACTTACTTACTTACTTACTTAGCTGGCCCATTACAGAACATTTGTTCTATAGGCCGAACTAAGAAGAGATCTCCATTCCTCTCTATTTGTTGCTTTGCACTCTGGAATACCGCGCCTTGTCATCTCATCATCCACTTGTTTGCGCCATCTATTCCTTGGCCTGCCAATTCTGCGTGCACCGCCATGTGGCATGTATTCATACGCCTTTTTAGTGGGTTCATCATCGCTCATTCTTTTGATATGGCCTAGCCAACGCAATCGCTGCGTCTCGATACGTTTAACAATATTGATGTCGTTGTATAGCAGATACAGCTCGTGGTTCATGCGACGTCGATATTCACCGTCAACGCAGATTGGTCCGTAGATCTTTCGAAGAATTTTTCTCTCAAACACACCAAGCACTGCCATGTCTGCTTGCGCAAGTACCCAGGCTTCGGAGCCATACATCAGCACGGGTAGTATCAGTGTTTTGTAGAGCGTTATTTTTGTTTGACGAGATGTGGCTTTGTTTTTAAACTGCTTACTTAATCCAAAGTAGCATCTGTTGGCCAATACAATTCTTCTTTTTATTTCACAACTGATGTCGTTTGTTGTGTTGACGGAGGTGCCGAGGTAGACGAAGTCTTTTACTACCTCAATATTATAGGAACCAACTTCCACAGTCGGTCCGAGCTCAATGGACGCATTGCGCGTCGACACCATCAACTTGGTCTTCTCACCGTTTACCGCCAGACCCACTTTAGCAGATTCTCCTTCGACTTTTATAAAGGTATCAGTTACTTCTTTTACTGATCGACCCATGATGTCTATATCATCAGCATAAGCAAGTAACATGTGACTATTGGTGTAGATTGTGCCACTTCTTTTGACGTTTGCCTCTCGTAAAACCTTTTCTAGCAGGATGTTGAAGAGGTCACACGAAAGGCTGTCTCCTTGTCTGAAACCTCTTTTGGTACCAAACTCTTCGGAGAGGTTCTTTCCTATTTTAACTGAGGACCTCGTGTCAGTTAAAGTCATTTTACAAAGCCGGATGAGCTTTGCGGGAATACCAAATTCAGACATGGCTTGGAATACCTTTGAGCGCAGCGGACTGTCGAAGGCTGCTTTATAATCGACAAAAAGGTGGTAGGTGTCGATCTGCATCTCTTGGGTCTTCTCCAGGATTTGCCGCAGGGTAAATATCTGGTCAATGGTGGATTTGCCAGGTCTAAAGCCGCATTGGTATGGTCCAATAATCTCGTTGACCATTGGCTTTAGTCGTTCGCACAATATCCCTGACACGATCTTGTAGGCAATAGGGAGTAGACTTATGCCCCTATAGTTAGAGCATACAGTCTTATCTCCCTTCTTGTGGACGGGGCACAGGATACTCAGGTTCCAATCGTCGGGTACTCGTTCTTCCTGCCAGATGGTGCTAACTAGCTGATGACCTACCTGATAACTACCTGATATAAATCAGGTTCAAATATGGGCTACATTTGTCCATTCCTTCAGGTACACCCCACCCAAAATTTCGGATAGGTTCACTTTAAGACTTGCTCACGAATCACTTTTTTTGTTAAATCAACTTGCAGTCTCTGCCTCAATTACGATTGTAAACGTTTTTTTATGATAAAGTCCATACTTGTTGAGAAAACAGCCCGAAAGCTATAAAAAACCCCTATGGCGCCATATGTAGTGGCTAGAGAGCACGATAACTCTCGAACTGATCAACAGATTTGGGCCTTCGTCATATTTTGTCCAAAGTTAGTTTCAGTTCGAAGATGGGCAATACCGGTCCATACCTTCCTGTGCTTCCCCCCAATATTTAAAATATGTCAATAAAATGGTATGCACTAAATCTCTTGAACGGGGCAACCAGTTCGGTCCAAACTTTGGATCTCCTTATATTTTGTCCAAATTTAGTTTAACTTCTAAAATGTCCTCTCCATAAGGCAAACAACCAAAAAAGGCCACAAAATTCTGGAAGGACCCTAAATACATTCGATCTGTCCGTAGATGAATGTTTCAATTCACATAGACTGAGGGTATATCTCGACTGATACTTTTTACTTGTTATATTATGTTGTCATCCAAACTTAGTTTAACTTCGAATATGGTTCACATCGGTCCCCTCGTTCGACTACCTCACAAAAGTTCAAATTTCTTGGCTAAAATGGTGCGAATGATAAGTCTCAAAATGATTTACCGATTGTGTCCATACTGTACACTTCGTAATATTTCTACCAGCCTTAGATCAGGTTCGATTACACCGTGAGTACCTTTTTGAGTCATGTTTTATTAACCATATTCTGAATCCACAGTGTGATAGAACACCAAAAATGAGAAAACGCGTGTCTCGCCGTTTTTCTCTATCTCATCAACTTTCGCGGTTATAGGCCTTCAAAGGTTTGAGGCTTTGATATAAAAAGGGTCATTTAGTCAGGATTATATCTTCCAAACCGCTAGGAAATTTAAACTTATCTCAGAGGCAAAGTTGTAGCTCTTGCCTTAAAAAACAAAAATTGTGAACACATCATCTGCAAGGTCAAAATCGCCATGGTCAAATTTATTTTAAAATTTGTCTCAAGTTTTGTCATACAGCTATCAAACCGATCAAATTTGAAGCAAACAACCAACTACAAAAATGTACCGCAGATCTAAATAAACATCTTTCTAGAATATATGAACCCAGAAGGAACAGGTCTTAATGGTCAAAATAGCAAAACAATTGCGATTTGTATCCTCTTTTCTCGGCTTCTGCTCCAAAGATATTAAACCTTTCAAAATTCAAGAAAACAATCAACCACAATGCTGTTGCAAAGGCTTCAATAAACAACTTTCTGGAATATGCGAAATGTCTATAAACGGTTCTAAATGGTAAAAATAGCAAATATCTTTTGAAGATATCCAATTTTTATACTTTTTTCCTCCGACTCTGGTCCAAAGATACGCAACCGCCCAAAAATTAAGGATGCAGTCAACTACAAAAATGTACCTTAGATTTCAATAAAACAAGTTTCTAGAAAAAATGATTCTAGGAACGATTCTTCAAGCTCAAAATTCGATTATTTTAGATCATTCTTTCCTGTTCAGATTCGTAAATAATTTTAACAGTTTGTTATTTCCAAACCTGAGCAGGGGAAATGTTAAAACAATTTAATTGTTCTTGAATTTCAGGCCTAAAAATCATTCCTAGAATCTTCATATGTTCTAAAAAGTTGTTTATTGAAATCTTAGGTACATTTTTGTGGTAGGCGGTATCCTTAGTTTTTGGGCGATGCGTATCTTTGGACCTGAGTCGGAAAAAAATTGGTTATTTTCAAAAGATTTTTGCTATTTTTACCATTAAGAACCGTTCATTGACATTTCGCATATTTCAGAGAGTTGTTTATTGATGCCTTTGCTACGCTATCGTGGTTGATTGTTTTCTTGAATTTTGAACGGTTTAATATCTATGGAGCAGAATCCTAGGAAACAGGATAAAATCGCAATTGTTTTGCTATTTTGACCATTACGATCCGTTTCTGCAGAGTTCGTATATTCTAGAAAGATATTTATTAATATCTTAGGTACATTTTTGAAAGCTGTATAAAAAAACTTGAGAAAAAATTTTAAAAGAAGTTTGACCATGGCAATGTTGACCTTGCAGATGAAGCTTGATGGATTATATGTGTTCACAATTTTTGTTCTTTAAGACAAGAGCTACAACTTTGCCTCCGATATAAATTGAAATTTCCTAACGGTTTGGAAGATATTGTCCTGACTACATCAAAGCCTCAAACCTTTGGAGGCGCGAAAGTTGATGAGATAGGGAAAAACGGCAGGACACGTGTCTTCTCATTTTTGGTGTTCTATCACACTGCGGTATCAGAATATGGTTAATAATTTTCGTGTTGGACAGTGTTATGGGCTATATCGGTCCACCCAAAATTTCAAAATTTTTGGTAAAAGTGAAGTTTAGGGACACTTCTTAGATCGTCATGAATTTGTTTGTAGCAAGTTGTGCTCGTGTACAATTTTGCATATCGTGAAATTTTTTTCCAACGTACATTAAATTCCATGATGGTATATAGGTCGGACAACATATTCGGGCACCTCCCTCACAAAAGAAAGAATTTTTGAACTAAATATTGTTTGCCTTACTTGAAAGATTTGTATTCTAGGTATTGTTCGACTGCAGACTTTTTTAATTAACCCAATACGACGCGTCGCGACGGTACTATTTTTTTCAGGGGCATGTCCATACGTCCTGATAAAATGGCCCGAAATTTTTAAAAATACCTACGACCTGGTTTGGTACGCACAACAAATTTCGAAGCGGATATTCCACAGTCTGTCTTCCCCACAAAAGTTCAACATTTTTGTTTAAGAGCAGCTTTACCACCATGAACAATCCTCACATGCTTTTTAGTGGGTTCGTCATTACTACTCCTTGCTACACCAGATTGGAAGAAGAAGAATCGAAGAATTTTTATTTCAAATACAACAAGTACTGCCTCCTACGATTTTACGTGAACGGGTAATATCAGTGTCTTGTATAATGTGATTTTTGTTTGGCTAAAAGTGTATTTACATTTAAACTGTCCATTAAGCCAATAGCAGCTCCCGTTCGCCAATATTATTCTTGTTTCAAATGATGTTGTTAATTTTATAATATTTTTTTTTCTGTTAGGCAATGTTATGATGCATAACCGTAACAACTTCGTAACAATACCAAACTCAGATTGATGATTAAAACACATACATAAGATCGTATAGTTGACGTAGTTTCTATTATTTAGCGTATAGTGAACATTTTGTCTATTGTGGGCTTCCCAAGTCTAAAACTGCATTGGTATGACCCGATTATGTCTACGCTATAGACAGGAGACTTATGAATATATTGTGGGCAAATATTGTATCGTATCCTTCCTTGTGTACAGGATATAGCAGACTGATATTCCAGCCATTGGACATGCGTTCATCCAGCCATATTTTGCTTATCAGCTGATGTTGGTATTGAACAATTCAGCTGGTAGCCCATCCGTTCCTGCTGTTTCACATTCAGACACTGATTAATAATTACACTGTGAACACAAATTTTGGGGAAGAGATAATTCCTTTTGGAGATGAAAGCCCTTGGTGAATATATTAAGAACCCCGAAGTACAGGTCCGCGGTGAGTCGAACTTCCGCGTTATGGCGTGATGAAGTTTTTACTAGAGACCCTGTACGCCAGCAAGAATTAGCGTTATATCTTTGTTCACTGTTGCTTTAGCTTATTTTTGAGATGACAAAACGAATAAAAAAAATCCTCATTGGATTTGACTAAAGACATGTCACCTCAAAAATAAGCTAAAGTAACAGTGAACAAAGATATAACGCTCATTACTGATGGCTTACAGGGTCTTTAGCAAAAACTTCATCACACTATAAGGCGGAAGTTCGACTCACGGCGGATCTGTCCTTCGGGGTTCTTAATATACTCATTAAGGGCTTTCATCTCCAAAAGGAATTATCTCTTCCCCAGATTTTCACCTCCATTTTGTTGCACAGTGTTATTGAATATATATAGTCGTTTGTCATCGCAACCTATATTATTTACCAGAAGCTCACTGAAGTGTTCTTTCCAGATTCTCAGTACGCATTCTGGATATGTTGTCCACATTCCCTTCAGCATATTTGCAGAAAAATTTCCATGCACAATGACCATCAGTTCGTTGCTTTAGCCTCTGGTAGAATTTCCGGACTTCATACTGTCTGCTCTAGAGCTCAAGGTTTTCGCACTATCGTTTTTCTTGATATTTCTTTTTTCTAAAAATACGGTCCTTCCCTCATTTTTTTTTTTTTTGTGAAATTTTTCCGTGGCTTTGCAAAGTTCTGCTCTTCAGAAGTCTTTCGACACTCCTGAACGTGCCATAGATTTCAAGTATGAATTTTGCGTTAAATTCCAAGGAGTGTTGTTCTCACCATCCATTGTGCTGCCTGAGTGGACAAATATCAAAAAATGTGATGCTAACTTTTATATGCTGTTACGGAATTAGGGTTTAACTTAATCCTGTGTAGACTTTGTTTTATGATTTGTATCAAATACAAATAGGGTTCGTTTTAGATTACAATTTTACAATGTTTTATTGACGTAATCCACGCAGGACTTTCTTTCTCTACTATGGTTTTTCTCTTGTAAGGACACATGTTTACTCTATTCATATTACTCATTACTAAGCTTATACTGAGGGTCTTAAGTAAATGTCTGAATTACAACTCAATCGAATCGAATGTTATCGATTCACGTACCCACAGATCCCTATATATCCCCACTTAATCAGCTGTTGCAACAGCTGTTTCATCAACAGAAGTTTTATTTGTTTATGTTTTACTGTATACATTTAAGGATAATAGTTCATAAGAAAATATGATTAGGTAAATCCCGTTACTTTTTATACATATATATGTAGGACAATTTCCTAAATAAATTAATCAAGTTCTTACTGCCGACTTATTGGCAAGTAATAAAAACTTAGTTTCATTTAGCACTCTGGATGTGCTGATTAAATAGTTGTATTGGCATTTTTGAGTGCCTACATCCAACAAACAGAATACCAGTGGCGTTTGTAAGCACCGGTATAAAAAGTCAGGAAGGAAATCAATTAAATCCTCCACAAAAAAATCTACCCTCATTACAACAGACAGTCCTAGCATCATTGATCTGGGAGGTTCTCCAATGTTCAAACGAGATACATATGTACATGTGCACATGCTCCTATACAAACAGACGAATTAATGCAAAACAACTAATGGGGCAGGGGTAATAAATACGAGGGCGTAGGATGAGTTGAATGACGTCACAATGTAGAAGCATAACTGAATAGTCAAAATATAAACAAGTAAAAAAGTATCAATCGGCTTTGCCGACAGAGATATACCCTCAGCCTGTGTATATTGAAACAATTTTTTTTCCCAAAAAACGTATGTATTTAGAGGGTTTTAAAAATTTTGGGCGTTTGAACCGACAAAAATGTTGATTAGGATTAAAGGTCAAACATTTTGCGGAGGAGATACTAAAAGGAATGGATCGACATTGACCATTATCGAAGTGGATCTCCCGCCACTACATATTGTGCCATAGGGGTTTTACACCCTTCGGACTGTTTGCTCAAGAAGTATGGGCTTGCCCCTGAAAAAAACTTTTACCATCGTAATTGAGGCAGCGAATGCAAGCTGCTTCAACAAAAATCAAAGTGATTCGATATCATTGAAGTAAAGTGAACTTATCCGAAAATTTGTGTGGGAGGTACCGGATGGAGTGGACAAATGTAGTCCATATTTGAACCTGATCTATATCTGGTAGATATATTAGGATGTGTAAAGTATGGACCAATTCGGCCACTGCCTTCAAGAGTTACCATAGGAACAATTTTTCCGAATATTTGTGAACTTTTGTGGAGGAGGTTCCTGAAGGAGTGGACTTAAACTATGTTTGGACAAAATATTACTAAGGCCACATTTTGCACCGAATCGGCAGATCCGTTCTAGAGTTATCTTGTGCTCCAACCACCTCACACGGTGTCATAGGGGTTTTTTTGCAACTTTCATGCTATTTTCTCAGCAAGTATGGTCTTGCCCCTAAAGAAATTTGTACCGTCGTATGGGAGGCAGTGAATACAAGTTGCTGAAACAAAAATTAAAACGACTCGAAAGATGGCCCTCAACTGAACTTTTCCGAAATTTTGTGTAAGAGGTACCCGAAGGAGTGGACCGATTGAGTCCATATTAAAACCTTATCTAAGTCAGATACAAATTTTACGATGTGCAAAGTATGGACCACATCGGTTACTCCCTTCAAAAGTTATCGTGCGCACAAATTTTCCGAACATTTTCAAACTTTTGTGTGGGAGGTACCGGAAGGAGTGGACCGATATAGCCCATCTTCGAACTTAAACTAAGTTTGGGCAAAATATTACGAAAGCCATAATTTGAACCGAATCGGTTCATCCCTTCGAGAGTTATCGTGCGCTCCAGCCAGTCAGACAGACGGACGGACATGGCTAAATCAACTCCAAATTGTCTAAAACACATTTCGTCCAAACATACTTGGGGTCTAAAACCATTATTTCGATGAGGCACATTTCGCCCGTATGAAAGTGTATATGAGGAAAAGTCAAAATTTTTTAGTTTCCATGAAGCCAAGGTTTGCACTATTATAATACGCGAACTATTGTAGTTTACCAGTAACTATGACTATTGCTGGAATAATTTAGATGTTTTTGTACAAAGCTCAAAAATTTAGCAAAAAAATTTAATTTACGTGGTAGTTACGACCGCATAAAGGAAAAAACATAGGTAAAAACACGTTGAAGCTAAACAGTTTTTTTTTTCATTGCTATTCGATTTCTGATTAAACCATTCAAATGACGGACATCTGTCCAAAGTAAAAGTAGGAGAATACAAAATGAAGATTACACTTCTAATGTATCACTTTTCGAAATTTCCACTGCTTCCACCTTTTATGGATGCTGACATTTTGAAGCCGCATTTTACGTGTTTTTCGTATTTTTAATTTAACTGGAACTCGCATTCGAGTATTTCAAAAAACAATTAATAGGATTAAAGAACTCGCGATTACGCATAATTTGATATGTATATTGGCTATGTAGCCCACACAGCAGCAGAGTAATCTACTGCCAAAATATAGTGTGATATTTTTTCTAAAAACCTATTTTTTGGTTACAGTATTTACAATATCCTTTTGAGTGTGCTGCTACCCCGCGATATTTGAGTTTTTCGGCGGTCCGGATCATATAAATCATAGATCGTGAAAATCCATCCCCTAGAACGGCGAAAACAGCAACTGCAAAAACCGAAAAATGTTTTTGAAAATATCGCGGATTTAGTCGCATTTTCTGTGGATTGTTTTCTTGTCAATGAAAAAACGACACATCACTCGCGGTTTTGCGAAAACAGCGGTTTAAAAAATTTAGTGGCATGGGAGCTGTATCCGATTTATCCCAAAAATAGTGTGTGATGCTACATCCACGGTTCTTGATGGATTTGATCGAAATAGGATTAGATCAATGTATTTTTCCACGGTTGGTAGTGAAATCGAATGCGCATAAATAGTGTATGCACTTTGTGCAAATTATAAGCGTTATACAGATTGTTTTACACTAAACTGCAGACGATTTTGAGGATTTCGCGATTTACACGCATTTCAAATGATACAGTTTTATTTGAAGATTATACCGCATTCAAAGGAACCCAACATTTATTTCAACGTTACCCATATCTTCCGCTAGATGTCAGCGTATACTCGAGAAGTGATTAGAATAAAAAACGTGATGTTTTGCGTGAAATTTAACTGAAATAGAAGAATAACACTCACAAAAAAATTGAAAAATATTTTCTCTTACAAAAATTTTATAACTTCCCTCAATATATTTTTTTTTGTTTTTGCTAAAATGTGCAAACCGCTAAACATATTTCTATATTTTTGGTAACATTTGAATCGTCTCGATGTTTAGATTACGTACATATTTTTTAAAATATTTTTCCGATGCATAAACAGCTTAAATTTTAATAAAACAAGTTGCAAGCAAGCAATTTTTTAATTCTTTCTTAATTTCCGCGAAAATTTACAACTTTGTCACTAATTTTTGTCTTTTCTTCATATACCCTCGTTAGCATAAATGCTGAGGGTATAATTAGATTTAGTATAAAGGTAAGATAACTATAACAACCATATATCCTCATGCTTATTGTTAAGGGGCATATATTATTCAATTCGGTAAGTATTCGACATCATGGTTTCAAATCTTTTTCAAAAAATTTTCCGCCCGTCTAATTATGCACATAATAATTGCCGAATAGGGTAACCAATCTCCCCCACAGAATGTCGACAAATTTCTATTACGTGTTGTTTAAGACCGCTTCTTGCAGTTCTGCGATTTAACTTTTTTCGTTGGCAAGTTCAAACATACTGTGATAATGACCCAAAACGCTTAAAACCCCGTGCCACAAAATAAAGTAACTGATGAGCAAGATAACTCTAAAATGTGTAGCCCATTTGGTCCAAACTAAACACATCATAATACTTCATCCATACGTAAATTAGGTTCAGAGGATATGTTCAAATATTAAAAATAAATTTGTTGTATTTATGTACACATGTATGTATATATCGTGGAATGTGCATTTTTTTATATGTGTGTGTAATATTTACATAAATCCAATAAATAAGATTTGTTCCTCATTAAAATTTGAAAAACAATGTACACAAAAATCCCTTATGAATTATTGAATCTACATGCAAAAGAATTTCTCAAATACAATTTCATATCATTTGCAAAAAGTCTTACCTTTAACATGAAATTCCAAAATGTTCGTGTCTTAAGTCTTTTGTTTTTTCTGCTTTGCCATTACAACAATTTCAATGCCCAACGCCAGAGCACAATATCAACATAAAGTCAAATTTAGTGAAAACTTGTCAACAAAGTAAACCAGCAACAACAACAGCAATGAAAACACCAACGGGATCCTAACCTACCCTTTAGTAAAATTTAGTAGCATTTTTAAGTGCCAATGTACCCACCAACCAACAACAACAATAAATGCTGGTG
This sequence comes from Musca autumnalis, assembly GCF_047663935.1. Taxonomy (NCBI): domain Eukaryota; kingdom Metazoa; phylum Arthropoda; class Insecta; order Diptera; family Muscidae; genus Musca; species Musca autumnalis. The sequence continues at coordinate 224,412,105 of NW_027411866.1, forward strand.
GTGCTTAAGTATTTTTCTGGAATATTTACAAAATAACAACAAAGACTAAGCGACGCTACACTGTCAGGCAGACCTTTTAAAAATTGTGTTGACGTTTTGTTTTTATTTTTTGTCGATAATAATCAAACCGGGACAAAACTACCAAAACAGTCATAAACTAGACGGACCCCAAGTCCGCTGTGTTGTAAACAGAAAAAGCTTTGCATTGCACTGCCACTGCATTGCATTGCAATGCACTTTGCTTTACTTGTCAATGAAGAAGAAGAAATACATAGTCTCGGACTCAAACAAAGGTAAGTGTGAAGAAAAGGCAAAACCACCGCTAGTTGTGGTGGCAAGCTAAGCCATCGACGGCTGGTGTGTTTTATTACTGTTGTTTTCATATATTATTTCTCGTATTTGTCGGCACATTTTTGTTTTGTTTTTTTATTTCTTCTTGATTTTTTTTCGTTTGCTTGCTATGGCAATGTGGTGAACAGGTTGACATTACAATGTTGTTGTTTGTTTAGAGCTGTCAATATGTTTGGCGCTAAGGGGAGTCATACAAACTATTCACATGATTTGCAACATGGTGAGGGATAAGGCATCTGAAGTTCTTATAGAACTTCTGACGAATATAAAGATCGCTAAAACGAGAATTTTTTAAATAAAATTTCCGCGAATATTATGGTTTATACAGCATGGATTTTTAAATAATTTTTCGGCCTATGTTAGACTGCCTAAAACATGGACTTTAAATAATTTTTCGCCCAATATTAGGTTTCCTAAAGCATGGATTCCATAAATATTTTTTTGGCCAATATTAGGCACCCTAAACATTTTTTAAATATTTTTTTGGCTAATATTAGAGTTGCTAAAACGTCGATTTTTTTAAAGTAATTGTTCGGCCAATATTAGGGTCCAATAAAACGTGGATCTTTTAAAGTAATTTTTCGGTCAATATTATGTTCCCTAAAATGTGCTTTTTAAGTAATTTTCGCCCAATATTAGGGTCCCTAAAACGTGGATTTTTAAATCAATATTATGGTCCCTAAAACGTCGATTTTTTAAGTAATTTTTCGACCAATATTAGGGTCCCTAAAACGTTGATTTTTAAGTAATTTTTCGAACAATGTAAGCGTCCCTAAAACGTAGATTTTTGAAGTAAATTTTTCCAAAACGTGGATTTTTAAAGTAATTTTTCCTAAAATGTGGATTTTTAAAGTAACTTTTCCTAACATGTGGATTTCAAAGTATGTTTTCGTAAAACATTGATTTTTAAAGTAATTTTTCCGTCAATATTAGGGTCCCTAAAAGTGAAATTTTTAAAGTAATTTCTCCTAAAACGTGTATTTTTTAAGTAATTTTTGCTAAACCGTGGATTTTTTAAAATAATTTTTCGACCAATATTAGAGTCCCGAATATGTGTATTTTTTGAATAATTTTTCAACCAATATTAGGGTCCCTAAAACGTGGATTTTTAAAATAATCTCTCGGCCAATATCAGGATCCCCAAAGCTGGGATTTTTAAATAATTTTTCGGTGAAAATTAGGGTCCCTAAAATGCGGATTTTTTTATACCCTCAGCCTTTAGGCTAGAGAGGGTATATACACTTTGAACGATGAAAATGTGCCTCATCGAAATAATGGTTTTAGATCCCAAGTATGTTTGGACGAAATGTGATTCAGACAACTTGGAGTTGATCTAGCCATGTCCGTCCGTCTATATGTCTGTCCTGCTGGCTGGAGCGCACGATAACTCTCGAACGGATTAACCGATTCGGTCCAAAATTTGGCTTTCGTAATATTTTGTCCAAACTTAGTTTAAGTTCAAAGATGGGCGATATCGGTCCACACCTTCTGGTACCTCCCCCACAAAAGTTCGAAAATGTTCAGTTTAGGACCAGCTCTCGAATCGCTTCGGTTTTTGTTGTAACATCTTGTATTCACCGCCCCCATTCGACGGTACAAGTTTTATCTGGTGCAAGTTCATACTTCCTGAGAAAATAGCCTGAAAGATGCAAAAAGCCCCTATGACAACGTGTGTTGTGGTTGGAGCTCGAGATAACTCTCGAAAGCATTTGCCGATTCGGTCCGAAATTTAGCCTTCGTAGAATTTTGTCCAAACATAGTTTAAAATTGAAGATAAGCCATATCGGTCCACTCCTTCAGGTACCTCCCCCACAAAACTTCAAAAATGTTCGGAAAATTTGTGCCTACGATAACACTTGAAGGGAGTGACCGATGTAATCCATACTTTGCACATCATAATATATCTACCAGATATAGATCAGGTTCGAATATGGACTATATTTATCTACTCCTACTGGTACCTCTCACACAAAATTTCGGATAAGTTCACTTTAAGACCTGCTCTCGAATCACTTTGATTTTTGTTGAAGCGATTTGCATTCGCTACCTTCATTACGACGGTAAAAGTTTTTCAGGGGCAGTTCCATATTTCTTGGGAAAACAGCCCGAAAGGTTTAAAAAACCCCTATGTCCCCGTATGTGGCGGTCGGAGAGCACGATAACTCTTGAACTGTTCAACCGATTTGGTCCAACATTTGGTCTTCGTCATTTTATATCCAAACTTATTTTCATGGGCAATACCGGTCCACTACTTCCGGTACTTCTCCCCAATATTTAAAAATGTCACTAAAATGCGATATCACCTGAATGGGGCAAACGATTTGGTCCAAACTTTGGATCTCCTAATATTTTGTCAAAATTTAGTTTAACTTCTAAAATGGCCCACATCGGTCCTCTCTAAGGGTACCTGTCACACAAAAGTTCAACATTAGTGCAGTTAATTCCTAATCCACATTTTTGTCGGCAAGTTCATATGTCCAAAAAGGGCCACACAATTCTGAAGAGACCTTAAATACATTCGATCTGTCCGTAGGTGAAAGTTTCACTTCACATTGGCTGAGGGTATATATCTGTCGGCAAAGCCGACTGACACTTTTTTACTTGTTTTGAATAACTTTTCAACCAATATTGAAGTCCCTAAAACGCAGATTTTTTAAAGAATTTCTCGGCCAATTTAGGATCCCCAAAACGTGGATTTTTTAAATAATTTGTCGGTGAATACTTACATACTTACTTACTTACTTACTTACTTACTTACTTACTTACTTACTTACTTACTTACTTACTTACTTACTTACTTACTTACTTACTTACTTACTTACTTACTTACTTACTTACTTACTTACTTACTTACTTACTTACTTACTTACTTACTTACTTACTTACTTACTTACTTACTTACTTACTTACTTACTTACTTACTTACTTACTTACTTACTTACTTACTTACTTACTTACTTACTTACTTACTTACTTACTTACTTACTTACTTACTTACTTACTTACTTACTTACTTACTTACTTACTTACTTACTTACTTACTTACTTACTTACTTACTTACTTACTTACTTACTTACTTACTTACTTACTTACTTACTTACTTACTTACTTACTTACTTACTTACTTACTTACTTACTTACTTACTTACTTACTTACTTACTTACTTACTTACTTACTTACTTACTTACTTACTTACTTACTTACTTACTTACTTACTTACTTACTTACTTACTTACTTACTTACTTACTTACTTACTTACTTACTTACTTACTTACTTACTTACTTACTTACTTACTTACTTACTTACTTACTTACTTACTTACTTACTTACTTACTTACTTACTTACTTACTTACTTACTTACTTACTTACTTACTTACTTACTTACTTACTTACTTACTTACTTACTTACTTACTTACTTACTTACTTACTTACTTACTTACTTACTTACTTACTTACTTACTTACTTACTTACTTACTTACTTACTTACTTACTTACTTACTTACTTACTTACTTACTTACTTACTTACTTACTTACTTACTTACTTACTTACTTACTTACTTACTTACTTACTTACTTACTTACTTACTTACTTACTTACTTACTTACTTACTTACTTACTTACTTACTTACTTACTTACTTACTTACTTACTTACTTACTTACTTACTTACTTACTTACTTACTTACTTACTTACTTACTTACTTACTTACTTACTTACTTACTTACTTACTTACTTACTTACTTACTTACTTACTTACTTACTTACTTACTTACTTACTTAGCTGGTCCATTACAGAACATTTTTTCTAACTAAACGGATGTCTTTGTATAGCATATACAGCTCGTGGTTCATGCGACGTCAATATTCACGCAGATTGGTCCGTAGATCTTTCAAAGAATTTTTTTCTCAAACACACCAAGCACTGCCATGTCTGCTTGCGCAAGTACCCAGGCTTCGGAGCCATACATAAGCACGGGTAGTATCAGTGGCTTTATCTTTAAACTGCTTACTTAAACCAATGTAGCATATGTTGGCCAATACAATTCTTCTTTTTATTTCACAACTGATGTCGTTTGTTGTGTTTACGGAGGTACCGAGGTAGACAAAGTCTTTTACAACCACAAAATTATAGGAACCAACTTCCACAGTTGGTCCGAGTTCAACGGACGCATTGCGCGTCGACACCATTAACTTGGTCTTCTCACCGTTTACTGCCAGACCCACTTTAGCAGATTCTCCTTCGACATTCATAAAGATATCAGTTACTTCTTTTACTGATCGTTCCATGATGCCCATATCGTCAGCATAAGCAAGTAACATGTGGCTATTGGTGTAGATTGTGCCACTTCTTTTGACGTTTGCTTCTCGTATAACCTTTTCCAGCAGGATGTTGAAGAGATCACACGAAAGACTGTCTCCTTGTCTGAAACCTCTTTTGGTACAAAACTCTTCGGAGAGGTTCTTTCCTATTTTTACTGAGGACCTCGTGTCAGTTAAAGTCATTTTACAAAGCCGGATGAGCTTTGCGGGGATACCAAATTCAGACATGGCTTGGAATACCTTTGAACGCAGGGGACTGTCGAAGGCTGCTTTATAATCGACAAAAAGGTGGTAGGTGTCGATCTGCATCTCTTGGGTCTTCTTCAAGATTTGCCGCAGGGTAAATATCTGATCAGTGGTGGATTTGCCAGGTCTAAAGCCGCATTGGTATGGTCCAATTATCTCGTTGACCATAGGCTTTAGTCGTTCGCACAATATCCCTGACACGATCTTGTAGGCAATAGGGAGTAGACTTACGAGTATGCCCCTATAGTTAGAGCATACAGTCTTATCTCCCTTCTTGTGGACAGGGCACAGGATACTCAGGTTCCAATCGTCGGGTACTCGACACTCCTGATCATACCATAGATTCCTTGGTGGAGGTCTCTGGTATCCAAGTATGGATTTTGTGGCTGTTTGCATGGAGTGGGCAATACTTTGCCATTGCGCTGAAATGTTATTGGGATGAGGAGTGCTTTGATTAAGCACTTGGGCTAGTTGAGTGGAATATGCTGTGGCTATCTGTTGTGATTGCAGCTAACCGATGTCTAACTTTCGTGTTGTGTCTGTTCGTACTTTGTTTGCTACGTTTAACCGGGTGCGTACTTTTGCTGCAACAAGGTAGTGGTCCGACTCTATGTTTTCTCCTCAGAACGAACGCACATCCAACACGCTCGATGAATGTCTTCCATCTATCACAACGTGATCAATTCGATTTATTGTCTTCTGATCTGGAGACAGCCAGGTGCCCTTATGGATGTCGAGATGTTTAAATCTGGTGCTGCTAACTACCATGTTTTTTTGCCGCTGCGAAGTCTATCAGCCTCATGCCATTGTCAGATGTTTCATTGTGGAGACTGATTTTTCCGATTATTGGCCAAAGATATTTTCCTTTCCAATTTTGGCATTAAAATCGCCTAGAATAATTTTAATGTCATGTGCAGGACAACGGTCATATGTTTCTTCTAAGCGCTCATAAAATATATCTTTGGTCTGTTCGTCCTTGTCTTCTGTGGGAGCATGAGCACAAATAAAGCTGATGTTGAAGAATTTTGGCAGTAATGTCGTCTTTGTTCTTTTCAAGTACATCTGCCGGTCATGACCGTTCCTTTGTATTTTCATCCCCTACGTCACCCAGTCGGTGAATACTAGGGTCCCTAAAATGTGGATTTTTTAAAGTAATTTTGGCCAATATTAGGGTTGCTAAAACGTCGAATTTTATAGTAACTTTTCGTCTAATATTAGGCTCCCTAACACATGGATTTTTTAAATAAATTTTCGACCAATATTAATCCTAAAACGAGGATTTTTAAAATAATTTTTCGGCCAATATTAGGTTCCCTAAAACGTGGATTTTTAAAATAATTTCTCGCCCAATATTGAGTTCCCCATGAGGTGGAGTTTTTTTAAATAATTTTAAAGTAATTTTTCGGCCAATATTAGGATTCCTAAAACGTTGATGTTCTAAATAATTTTTCGGTCAATATTAGGGTCCACCGTGGTGCAATGGTATGCACACCCGCCTTGCACCCTGAAGGTCGTGGGTTTGATTCCCCGGCCAATCAACTTCAAACAATTTTCAACGGTGGCAAAATACCCCTTAGTAATTTTGGCGACATTTCTTGAGTATTTCAGCCTTAAGACACGCTATTCGGACTCGGCGATAAACTGTATATCATCGAGCTAATATGAATCGGGGTGAACTCATTGATATGAGAGAAGTCTCTCTTGTCCCATCTGGGATGTTTGTGGAACAATTATATATATTAGGGTCCCTAAAAAGTGTTTTTTTAATAATTTTTCGACGAATATTAGGGCTCCAAAAACGCCGATCTTTTAAATAATTTTTCAACGAAGGTATTTTTCAAATATTTTTTGATCACGAAAACCTGGAATTTTTATATATTTATTAAGGTCCCTAAATACCACTTTAAAATGCCTCCAGAGTTATTCTGTGTATAGAATACCTCAAGAGCAAACCTTGCAGAAGACTTAAAGAGGTCGTATGTCTATCAGAACACCCCCTATCGGGCTATACAAAACCATAAGAGTTTTCTATCTACATATATAATACCTAAAGGGTTTTCTGTCCAGCGGTTTTCGCTTGTCTACATAGGACTTTAATAGGTCTTTCTTGTCTGTAGAAAAAACAATATATATAGCCTATTTTCGTGTCGACCTGAATCGCTACAACTCCACTTTATCTTGTGGTTTCACTAGAAGAAGTTGATGCTGTATGTATTGCCATAACAGACATTCAATAAAAAAAAACAGAGACTACCACAACAACTCTCTGGGGGTAAGTTCGTAAGTAACAGTTGCATGTTGTCCCAACTACTGTTGGCGTCCACAACGTCGTTGTAGCTCTTTACCAAAAGCTGTTACCTACCACACAATACAGTGCTTATAGGCCAGACGCTTAAGCTCATGTTGGTAAACAAGAAGAAAACAAACCAAAAACACAAGCAAGCTAAATATTCAAGCTACAACGCCGTTATTAACATTAACGCCGCTGTAGTCATCGTGTTGTTGTCTTCGTCACTGCTGTGTGTCAGATTTTTGTTTGGCCATAATGTTTCAAAGTTTAGTGTACGACAAAACCTCTTAACGTCAATAACGTGAAACGGAGTGAAGTTTGAAAACAAGAAAAACAAACCTGAAAATAACGGCTAACAGAGTTCGGGTGTGCGGCTGTAGCGTGCTTCAAAAGAAAATCGCAATTGTTTTGTTTACATACTGTGCGAACGAAGTGGTTTTAACTTTCGTTTTTCATATTACATTGCAAAAAAGAAAAAAAGAAGCGGGAAATTCTTTCTCTTAAGAATTGTAACAAAAGTGTAGCAAATTGGAAAGAAAATTCTTAAAATAACAAAGAAAAAATATTACAAAAAATATTTTCCTGCTAAAGTTCGTGGAAAAAATTGCTAATCAAGTTTCCTTCTTTTGGTATGTGTGTCTTCTGTGTGTTTCATAGTGAAATGAAAATGTCATAGAAAATAAAAAGAAATTGTTATTTTGTCTCTGTTTTGTTTGTGTTGATTTTTCCTCATCTCTATCTTGATTTCTAGTCATTGTCACCTGTTCGCCGGTCACAATTCCAACAATTTATAATCTGTTAATTGTTCAAAGTGAAATTTCTTTCTTTTTTTCTCATTTTTTATTATCGAACATCGTGAGTGACAAATAAGAAGAAAGAAAAAAAATAAACAAGTGATTTTTAATAGACAACAACAACAGCAACAAAACTATCTCTTTAGTTAATTGGATTATAATTTGAAGAAGCATACCATTGCCGAATCAAAACAGCATCAGTAGCACCGGCTAAAACTTGAAAAATCATCATTTACTATCCGCAGCATCAGCAGTTTTATACGAAATTGCTTATTAATTAAAAAAATCAATTTTTTATATTGACGGGTGAATATAAATGAAATAATTACCAATAATTTTTATACGTTATTCAAAAATAGAAAAAAACGGCTAAAAAATTTTGGGAATATAATAAGCATGTGTGTCTTCAGCAAAACGAGTTTTGAATATTTTATTTTTGAAACACAAAAATATTATTGCATTGTTTACTTAAATTTTAGTCACATTGTATTGAAATAAAACTTTTTAAGGAATGTGGTAGCTAATTATGATCTCCCAGCTAATGTCTATTATCGACAAAGCTCTAAACGTTAAATAACGAATATTTGAATAATTTTGTGAATGGAATTTCTCAGATAATAAAAGAATATGTTAAACGTCATTTCATTTAGTGTATAAATATATTCGTATATAAAAAATAATATTTGTATAACAAAAACAATGCCAATTTGCAAACCAGTCTTTGTTTATGGATTCGTTAGAATATAAATAAGAAGGAATAAAAGTTTACATATTCTTTTATCAAATCTTGGACTTGGATATAGACGGCTGAAGGTTGCTAAATACTTGCCAGCCTGTGTAAGAAACCATGCTTCTGGAACATATTGATCGGATTTTATATGTTAAAACCAGATTTAATATGCCAAAAACCACTGAATTCAACTTATTTATCTATCTACAGATTGGCTGTAACGAATTTGGTTATACAGGGATCGAAACTATTATTTTATGAAAGTGGATTTTATTTTGGGATTAATATCTTTTCGATAGATATCGCGCCCAGTTGGTCATCGTATAACTTTTGCACCAGTATTCCTGAAAGCATGGACCTGTCCACGAAAAACATAATATCCCTTAGGAGAAAAAAAATCGGGCCGTTTTCTCAAGAACTATGGACTTGCCCCTGAAAAAACTTTTACCTTCGTAATTGAGGAAGCGAATGCAAGTTGCTTCAACAAAAACCAAAGTGATTCGAGAGCAGGTTTTAAAGGGAACTTATCCGAAGTTTTGTGGTGGAGGTACCTATATGGGTTATCTTCGAACTTAAACTTTGTTTGGACAAAATATTACGAAGGCCAAAGTTTAGACCCAATCGGCAGTTTCGTTCGAGAGTTATCGTGCGCTCCACGGTGTCATAGGGGTTTTTCCCAACTTTCAGGCTATTTTCTCAGGAAGTATTGGCTTGCCCCTGATGAAACTTGTACCATCGTATGGGGGGCAGTGAATACAAGTTCCTACAACAAAAATCAAAGCGATTAAGAAGCAGGTCTTAAACTGAACTTTTCCGAAATTTTGCGTGGGAGGTACCCGAAGGCGTGGGCCGATTGAGTCCATATTGGAACCTCATCTAAGTTTGGTAGGAATATCACGATGTGCAAAGTATGGACCAATTCGGTTATTCCCTTCAAGAGTTATCGTGCGCACAAATTTTCCGAACATTTTCGAACTTTTGTGGGGGAGGTACCGAAAGAAGTGGACCGATATAACCCATCTTCGAACTTAAACTAAGTTTGGACAAAATATTGCGATAGCCAGCTTTTGGACCAAATCGGTTGATCCGTTCGAGAGTTATCGTGCTCTCCAGCCAGCCAGACAGACGGACGGACATGGCTAAATCAAATCCAAATTGTCTGAAACACATTTCGTCCAAACATACTTGGAGTCTAAAACCATTATTTCGATGAGGCACATTTTGCCCGTATGAAAGTGTATATGTATATGTACCCTAGTTAGCATAAATGCTGAGGGTATAAAACCAAGTTAGCCAAGGCTACAGTCGGGTCGGGGCAGGTTATGTAATACCCTACACCACTACCCATGTACATAAGCTTTTGACTGGTAAAATTCAAAATATAAAATTGGGATAGCTTAGCGCCTTTGCTCTGAATGTCTTCATTAATACAGGTCAATTTTGTTGAAACGCATTTAAGTACATCGTCAGTACAAATCAAATAAAAAAATGGAGGAGCCGATCAAAATTCCGACCTGTAGTGTGATTACACAAAAAATGGAAAAAGGGAAGCATTACCGACTATTACGCATCTCTGTTGTTTGACCACCTATGACAACCTACTTCACATCGTTGTAAAGGTGATATTTTCTACTTTCCTTGCCAGGTTTTGATTTCGATATACCTCTTACAGAAGAGAGATATTCGCTTTGAAATAGAACGTTGGCCTTTTCTCCAAATACGTTTTTACATTCCGACCCCTGAATAATATCCGACCTTTACCAAAATCAATAGGTTTTCCTCGTTTTAAGATTACATGTCTTCTTTTTGTAGAACATTTCATTCCTCTAACTCAATTCTTTTCATATCCTTTTCGTCCTTCGATTATGAAAGTATAGCTAGAAATATGAGACACGTGTTTCGGCGTTTTTTAAAGTTTACATCGAAAAGTAACCAGAGAAGGCGGGGCAAGTTCCGCCCATTTTTAAATTTTTCGAAATATTCGAGTTAAGATATTATGGAATCCTTGCATTTTTTGTGTGAGGATGTGGGCAATATTTTTGTTAAACATTTTAACCCTCATGCGGTTCATCAAAGGGGTCTTTTTGGTCCTTTTTTCATATCAAAAAAAAATATTCTACAAAATTGTTCACAAAATGTTACTATGGGTCTCAGAATACACCAAATCTGTAAATCTTATCTAATCGCCAGAAATGTCTAAAAACGAATAACACGTTTTAGGGTTAAAGTTGGACTTCATCTGAGTTTATTCAAAATTTTCCCAAAAAACAAATTTTAGAGAGATGACGTCAGAGACAAAAATATTCATCTCAAATTTCACTATGGGTCGCCGAAGAAACGAAATGATTATTTACATTATATATCATAAAAATAGCAGTAACAGTTTTGCTTAAATAACATGAAAATATTTCCGAAGTTTTTCGATAAATTTTTTTCCTTCTTTTTTCGAGTTGATACATGAAAGTAATATGAAACTTGGTTCTAGGTGAAAAGTGTCAAAAAATGAAAAATTCTACACATTTCACTATGAGTTTCAGAATAAACCATATATCTAGGTATAGTATTTCCTTAAAGAAAATTCGATTACAAATGTATATATATTAGGATTGAATAATGTGTTTTAATTTTGGACTGTTAATTTAACATAATTCCATACTGGATCAAAATCTTGCAAAATCCTTTACTTTTTGGGAATATTGTTAAAGAAAGACATGTTCGAAATGAATTTTCATTATGAATCTCTGAATAAAAGATATCTGTAACCATATCATATAACATTCTTAGCAGCCCTTGTTTTTGATATAGGGCTTAGGACCATATTTTACAATTTGTATCTAGATTGTCGTTGTTATTGGACACTACAAATATCAAATTGATGGTTTTTCGTTATGAATTCATACAGAAGATGTTGTGCGCTCCATTTAAACAGCTTTTGAAGCAGTTGTGGTAAATATATATTTGAAAAAAAAAATAGAAGAAAAACCCGATCGGACCTGCCAATATGGCGTATTTCTAGTACTTTTAACCTAAATTACGTAGTTAGAATAAGCCATTGGCGGCTTATATAGTATGTTAAAATACGTGAGAGGTTTACGGCTATGGTCCATTGAAAATATACTCTATTTTACGTGGTCTAAAATAATACCATGAAGTGAATAACTCATTTACGGCATTTTTGAGACTATTACTCCATAATTGAGGCCTGTACTTTACACAAATCAATGTCGACAATGACATATGTATACCAGTATAGTGAAAAGATAGGATAATGGTAACAAGATTACCGTTATTGTGCCCTCTTTACCCCTTAGAAGTTGGCTGACAAGACAAATCTTAATTTTAGGAGGGATTATTAAAGAGAAAGAGTGATTAAGGATTAATGTAAGGCTTAGATTGGCTCATTCTCAATTTGGCAAGTCGACATATAGCTATACTAAATTTAGTATTATTATATGTGTCAGCATTTATTTATTATTGTTTCCCAGGAAATCTTCACATCATATTCCCCTGCTAATGTAGTTAACTCCATCATACCTTGTTTACGTGTTACACGTTTACGACCCTAAGCCCTCATATCTTCAAGCAATCCTATGAACATGACGTACATTTAATGCAAAGGGTGAATTCATATTAAAACAAAGCGAACAAAAAAAGAAGATTTATTTTTACATTGTTCCTTTGTGTGGCAGTAAATCATTGTTGCTGATCGCATCTATTTTGCTGTGTGTTGTTGCACATTCTACCGATTCTCAATGTCATCGCTTTTTGGGGCCAATAACCCATCAGCATCACCATCATCACACAACGGTATTGTAACAATATTTAGCGTTTTTTGTTTAAATCACAAAATATTTCCAAACTTTGTGAGCAGATGTGCGCCAAAAAACCGGTAACAAACAACAAGAATATTAATACAATGTTTAGTTTATTATGGGTTCCCCCAATGTTTTTCAATAATGTAAAGTAGTAAATTATTGTTTGGCTTTTAATGGCTTCTAATAAATATGTAAATAAATAGAACAATTTAAAAAAGCGTTCTAATTTATACGCTGCTTTCAATCAATGGCTCGCAACCTAGACTTATTTAGATCAATAGCTTTAGAACTTAGAAAGAGTTGAATGATGAATGAAGTCGTGTCAATATATGAAATTGCCAATGATGGATATAAGATAGAGAGAAGTTTTACATACATATCACATTATCATGGCTTCTATGTTCTTTTATGTGTTAGTTGTTGATTTTGTTTTATTATATCTAAAATTACTTACTATTTGTATGTAAGTCGAGCTTAATCTCTCTCACTTATTCTTGAACTCGAGTCGTCATAAAATTGGGGAAGGGTTCTTTGTTTAAATACAAAGAACTAAGAGAACTGATGAGTCCAAGTGACGTTGGACTTGTTGTTTATAAATTTGAAAACAACAAATATGAGATTAAGTTCGACTTACATACAAATAGTAAGTAAAACACACATCTCAACAAAACTGCCAAAGTGAATACATATATCTAAAATTTTAAAAGAATAAGATATTAAAAATTATAATCAAACATAATTTAATCAGGAGTTGATTATGGCCTTCAATTTTTGATTGCTTAATATTATTTTCAACATATACATTTAATAACTAATTATGTGATTATGAATAGCAAAGAAATATGAATATGTGAAATACGTTTAGACAACATGATAGTATGACAGCCAGTATCACAATTCTTCCTTGTTATTGGAAAATATAAAGCAATGCAATATTATACCATGGTCATATTTATGATGATGACTAAAGAATTATTCATAAATAACAAAACAAATTAACAAAATTCATAAGAATGATTTCATCCAATTGCTTTTGGACCAATAGTGTGATGCAGATATTAAACTCCAAACCATTCTGAGGAGCCTAAAGGACAAAATCTTAGCTTCAAGTCAGCTTAGTTTTGTGCTGCTATTCTCCAGATAATGACTGCTTATTGCAACTTTTGGACCTCATAGTTTTGTTGATCAAAAATAGGGACCGATATTGATATTGCTCTAATATGCTTATAAGCTAATTTAAAATCCAAGCCGATTTTCACAAATTTGTGTAGGATTCGTTTGTAGCTGCAACAATTGACTGGTAAACATTTTTCTTCAATTGGAAAATAATTGTGGCCTGTAGAGCGATTTTCTAAAAATTCGCCTTTGGTACCCATACAAAGTACTATGGAAATAAAGATCGGGCATTGGCACAAGATATCATTATTCGATCACCATACATTTTTGTAGAAATTATGTTTTGAACTGGTAGAGTTTTGTTTATCGATTGGACCATAAATGCGGCCTTTAGAGCATCTTCGAGAATATTCACGTTTGATCCCATACGTAATTTGTATGAAAACAAAGATCGCCATAAGATGTCTTATATAATGTTTTTGCGTGAAATGAAAAAAAATTATGCTTTCGTTTTTTGGGCCACCCTAATGTATAGCTATATCATACGACTAACAGTTCCTACGCCGCATAACCGCACTATTGGATTTTTTTCTTTGCAAACATCTATCTTTGCCCGATAGATAGATAGTTGTTGTGGTTATAAGTGCTCGGAATGGGTGGTACGCCTCGGACGAGTACCATTAAAGTCAGAGTTTGTGCAAAAATTATATTCATAACTCTTTCCACTGTGTCACGATAAGAAATGTGTGTCATTGACTCAACGTGCCCAGAAATTCACTTCGTAGGAGCCCAGTAAACAAATACATTTTTTTTGGAACATATGCAATAACTACACATATTTTCATTTCGGTGGGAGGGCAACGAACCCCTTCATACGATACTGTTCATTTAAATATTGGCTTAAGACCCCACATATATTAAGTCCACGTCAGTTTCAGACAATTTTAAGTCGGTATAGCAAAGTCCGTGCGATCGATTGTCTAACTGGCATCTTATTTTGACCCAAACTTTGTGTATTATCATATTTCTTCCAAACTTATATCAAATTCAGAAATATGCTATATCGGTGCACTCTATGAGTACCTCTTCCACAAAAGTTTAAACAATTTTTGATTCGTAGTTACTGACGACTACGATCGTCTAAGAAATGAGTGTCCGATGTGGTCGAAACTTTTAAGAAAACCCATCAAGTTCCATTTCGAACAAGTAAAAAAGTCGGCTTTGCAGACAGAGATATACCCTCAGCCTGTGTGAATTGAAATACTTTTTTTCCTAAAAACTTATGTACTTATGCTAAAAATTGTGGGGATAACGATAGATAGGGCTTTTTTATCACACCAGCCTAAGAAAAACATAATACCGCTGTAAACAGGGCCACTTGGAAAACCTCCGGTAAAAATTTCCAAAGGATCCTCGAACAGACCCTTACCCACACAAAAATGCTGAACATTTGTGTTGGTGGTACCCCAATGATTGGTCAGATAGGGCCCAAATTTGAACATAAACTAAGTTTCGACAATGTTTAGAGATCCAAAGCATGGACCAAATCGGTTGCTACGTCTATGAGAAACCGCGCGTACCATTTTAGCGAATATTTTCGAACTTTTATGGGGGAGTTACCGGAAGAAGTGGACCTATAAGCACCACCTTCGAATTTCATCTAATATTCGAAGAAATATTATAATATCCGAATTGTAGACGAACACAATATTCGATTCGAGCTCTCCAGCCACAACATATGGTGCCATAGTGTTTTTTACAACTTTCGGGCTGTTTTCTCGAGCAGTATGGACTTGCCCCTGAAAAACTTTTACTGTCGTAATTGAGGCAGCGAATGAAAGCTGCTTCAACAAAAATCAATGTGATTCGAGATCAGGCCTTATAGTGAATTTATCCAAAAAGTAGTGTCGGAGGTACCCGAAGGAGTGGACAAATATAGTCCATATAAGGATGTGTAAAGTATAGACAAAATCGGTCGCTCTCATCAAAAGTTATCGTGCGCACAATTTTTTCGAACATTTTTGAGCTTTTGTGGGGGAGGTACCTGAAGGGGTGGACCGATATGTCTTATCTTCGAACTTAAATTAAGTTTGCACAGAATATCAATAAGGCCACATTTTGGACCGAATCGGCAGATCCGTTCGAGAGTTATCTTGCGCTCCAACCACTACACACGGTGTCATATGGGGTTTTTTTGTACCTTTCAAGCTATTTTCTCAAGAAGTATGGACTTGCCCCTGATGAAACTTATAGCGTCGTATGGAGGACAGTGAATACAAGCTGCTACAACAAAAATCTAAGCGATTCGAGATCATATTCTAAACTGAACTTTTCCGAAATTTAGTGTGGGAGGTACCCGAAGGAGTACACCGATTGAGTCCATATTGAAACCTCATCTAAGTCTGGTAGAAATTTTACGATGTGCAAAGTATGGACCAAATCGGTTACTTCCTTTAAGAGTTATCGTGCGCACAAATTTTCCGAACATTTTCGAATTTTTGTGGGGGAGGTACCGGAAGGAGTGGACCGAAATAACCCATCTTTGAACTTAAACTAAGTTTGTACAAAATATTACGAAAGCCAAATTTTGGATCCGTCCGAGAGTTATCGTGTGCTCCAGCCAGCCAGACAGACGGACGGACATGGCTAAATCAACTCCAAATTGTCTGAAACACATTTAGTCCAAAAATACTTGGGGTCAAAAACCATTATTTCGATTAGGCACATGTTGCCCGTATGAAAGTGTATATACGCTCGTTAGCATAAATGCTGAGGGTATAATAGGGAATAACTACTAACAAGTATCAACATTATTCAGCATAGATTATTCCTACTAGGAAGGTTACCGTATGGACCAAGGGTGTACCAGAACATATTAGAGTAAAAAGGTTCATACGAGTATTGTTCTCAAACCTTTATTTCTGAAAACTAAGACGTTGTATGAGGTTTTTAGTTCACGAGGATGGACTGCCATCAAATACAATAAATATGACCTACATGATATCTCGATCAAGAGGGTTGCCAGATAGTCTAAAAAAGTACCAGTATATATAAACAGTTAATAATACCAACTGGGTCTCAAAAGAAAAATGATTCCAGAAACACAGACACAGGGTTGACTTTGATGGAAAAAAGCAAATTTGCGATAAATTCGTATAAATAGAGGTAGCAAAAATCTACCTTTGTCTAGCGCCATGATCGTGACATATTGGTTTAATATGTGGGACTTCGCTATATATTACGTTTTCAATACAAACTCCATAGGTAAAAAAAAAAAAACTTTCACAAAAATTGACAACAAGACATCAATAGAAAAGTAAAAAAAATGTGCCCTTCGTGAAAAAACTTGACTCCCACTCCAACAGCATTTGCTAGACTTCAACTCTATACACCGTGCGTTATATTTATTTTGTAATTTATAAAAGGACAAACTGTTACAAACCCTCAGCCTGTGTGAATTGAAACTCTTTTTTCCTTAAAAAAGATGTATTTAAGGGGGTTGCAGAATATTGGACGTATGAACTTGCCGACAAATATGTGAATTAAAGCTTAAAAGTGTTGCGAAGGAGGTACCTGAAGGAATGGACCGACATAGTCCATTTTGGAAGTGGGTCTTATTTTGGGAGTCATTCGATAGATATCGCGCCCCACATTTCAGTTTTTCATCTTATAATTTGAGCTTTTAGACCATTATATCAGGGAGCGTGGACTTGCCCACGAAAAACATAATATCGCTATAAAAATTTAAAGGGATCCTTTAACAGACATTAAATTGTACTCAAACAAAAATGTTGAACTTTTCTGAGGGCGGTATCCTATGGAGTGAACCTATATGGCTCTTTTTCCAACCAAAACTAAGTTTGGACAAAATATTACGAAATCGCCTGCTTCGTTTATGAGATAAGTTAGCAAATTTTTGAACGTTAGTTGGGGATGTTCCGGAAGGAATGGACCATCTTCAAACTTTATCTAAGATTTACAAACTTCGGAACAACCCGGTATCCAGTTCGAATTTTGTCGTGCGCACCAGTCACAGCAAATAATGGACATAAAGGGTTTTTAAAGCTTTCGGCCAATTTCCTCAGGAAGTATTGTCTTGCCCCTTAAAAAAACGTACCGTCCTAATGAGCTTGCAAAAAAATAAAGCGATTCGAGAGCTGGTCTCAAACTGCACTTTTCCGATATGTTTTTTTTTTTTTTTGAGGTACCTATCGGAGTGGGTCCATATAGTTCGTATTCATTTCTATGTCTGATACAAATATTACGATGTGCAAAGTATGGACGAAATCGGTTACTAACATTTTAGCGAAAAGTTTTAAACTATTGTGGGGGAGGTACCCGAAGGAGTAGGCCGATATGGTCCATCTTTAACCCATATATCCTCGCGTTAGTCTAAAAGCAAAAGATACAAAATGTTACTACTTAAAAGAACATGGAAGTATGATGGGATTTTTTTACATATTCAGGTTAAGATAGCTGCCTTCTACTAAATCATTTTAGTTCGTAGGTGTGTGTACTTCATATTTAAGTTTTGAGAGTTCTTAACTATGAATTCGTCAGAAGCATATGAATAATAAGACATAGACAAATGTCACCATTACAGAAGTACTCAACTCAACTTTACCAGTGGTCTACTAAAGTGATTCATTTAAGCATCATCAAAAATTCTCCGCATATGTAGTTATCAAGAAATAAAGAACAAAAGACTTAAGACACATGCATGAAATCATAAAATCTTCATAAATATCCATTCTGCATACATCCGACACACACACCCTTCTTCTTGGTACAAAACCTGCATCTATTTAAAGACCCAACCCCAGAATTAGCATCTACTGGGTAAATGCAACAGCACCACATGCAATCCATTACCCATAGCTGCTGCTGCGGCTGCAGATAAATATCATCTTTTGCAAGAATAAAACCACAGGCAGAAGAAGAAGAAAAAACAAATATTAACTCATTCAGTCTGTCATTATGCCAAACCAACCAACCAACCAGTCATATTGCTTAGCAGTCAGTCATTCACTAATGTCTCAAACAATACTGAAAACCAAAAAAACAACAAATAAACAACAACAAAAACCAACAATATTCCAAAAACTGTAACGTGTGAATATAAGCCAATAAAACGAAAGAAAAACTGAAAAACGCTCTGAGGCAAATAGAGTCAAACTGAGATATAAAGAATGGACTAAAAACTATCTACCATAGGCATCTTTCATAGGAAACAGGTTTGTCCTTTTCCAATTTGAAATCAATTACATATGTGACTTCTTACTACCGAGTTCGAAGCCAGAAAGGTGTCTTGGAAACATAGTGCGACATCACTTATAGAGGAGTTACAGAAGACTGAAGTTCTCAGAAATATGTGTGTCATTACTGACTGTTTAATAGCCTCTAAATATCCGACCTATTTTATCGGAGTTTGAGCTCGTAATGTTCTATATGCATGGCAGCTTTGCAAACCATTCCACCACCATTGGCGACCTGACATAGCGCCCAACGATCTTGATTTTCATTTTAATTTGGAGGATCAGTAGGCTTAAGATAAATGGGACATTTAACCGTTGGGCGCCATGTAAGTTTGCGCATTTTTTTTGGTTTATATAAATAAATTTCAGATATAGAACTTTTAACTTTGGACATTCGGTTGCACTAAAAGTTCGAAATTCCTTTCATTTATCCTTTCCTTAGATGGACCTCATAACAGTCATAAAGTTATAATGACCCTTACCGCCATCTATAACCCAAATTTATGGGTTATAGTATCTAAAATTCTGTACACCACGGTTACTACTTACCTATTATAAGAATGCTTTACTTTACATTTAAGAGTTTAAGTACACTTTACCCATGTTCCACTGTCTAACCACATTGTCGAAAAGACAAAAATACTTTAGAAGCCAACAAATGAAAATACTGTCGTTTTTCTTCCACACAATTCCAAAAGAAAAATCTAAATATCAACCCCAAAGTTGCCACAAAAAAGAATGACATAAATATCCACCATAAGAGCGATCAAGCAATGCAAGGAGTGTGCAGCAGCAGCCCACAGCCAGTCACATAAATCTGCACAATTACATTTTGAACGAATGAAAATGAATTCAATTCGAGCCGTCTAATACTCGAATGGACGCAGTTAATGATAAATAGCTTTCGCACGCTATTTAAGACAACACCGGCAATAAACGAAATAATAATAATGGCAATAACGTTGTCGATACAATAAAAATATGGGCGGCAATAAAACCGAAATATGTGAAAAGTGAATTGAAGTTGAAGGGGGGACGAGAGCTATAAGGGAAGAGGGAACTAATGACACGGCTTTGAAATTAATTTTTAAACACCTTTTTGGCAAAAGACTTTTTTAATTTTTAAGAAAAGTACACATGAAACTAAGACTGCGGGCTCACTACATCAAGTTAATGTGGACTTTTTATACCCTTAGTCTTTAGGCAAACGAGATATATCATTGATTTTTATAAAAAGAAGGTCGTCTACAATAACTTTCAAGTCTTCTGTAAAGACTCCCTTCCAGTCGTCTATATAGACTCTCCACAAGTCGCTATAAAGTCTGCCTTTCAGTCGTCTATAAAGACTCTCTTCTTTTATCTAAAAATACACCCTTCTGGTCGTCTATAAAGTCTCCCTCCGGTTCATCTAAAAATACACTTTTCTGGTCGTCTATAAAGACTGCTTCATCATCGTTTATAAAGACTCTCTTCCGTTTGTCTATGAAGGATTCCTTCCAGTCGCTTATTAAGACTTTCTACACTTTTTCTACAATGACTCTCGTTAGGTCGACTGTAAAAACACCCTTCCAGTCTTTTATAGAGACTCCTTTTTGGTAGTTTAAAAAGACTCCCTCCGGCCATCTAGAAATACACCCTTCTCGCCATCTATAAAGACTCTTTCCTCTTCGTTTATAAAGACGTCTTTCGGGTCAGATATAAAAGATCCTTTCCTCTTTGTGTAGAAAGACGCCCTTCAGGTCGTCTAAAAAGATTTCCTTTCTCCTCTGGTCACTATAACGTCTCCCTTCTGATCATCTACAAACTCTTCCATCTGGTCATTAATGAAGACTACTTTCTGGTCGTATATAAAGATTCTTCTCTGGTCGTCTTAACAGCCTTCTGCTCGTCTATAAAGATTCGCTTCTGCAGTATATGGTAACATGGGGCGCCTTCGCCACGTTTTTGTTCAAAATGTTCTCATACCGACACCGTTCAAGTTTTTTCAAATATTATTTTTGGTACAAATATTAGCATATCTTGACTACAAGTTTTGATATATAAATGTTTATAATGTTGTTTTTAAAATATTATTTTTGAGAATCTACAAAATGTCTAGAAAGTGGCGAAGCCTCCCCACCCATGGGGCAGCTTCGCCATCGATATTGAACATTCTTTAACGGACTCTAAAACTGTAATTCACTATACTTCTTCCTTAAATATCAACATTATGCTAAAAAGGAACATGTGTCTATTGAATAATCAAAAATAATTTTAAAAGTAACCGATTCTAGCCGATTAATGAAGTAGGTACCTTGAATTTCGGTAAAAGATCATAATATAACTAAAACAATATACGTTTAGGATAATACTTGATTTTAACTTCACATTATAGTGTGGTATATCTATGGAATAAAGAAGTTAAATTAAACATGACAAATTTCTAACATTAAACAACCACGCCCCTATCATGGCGTAGGCGCCCCACCCTTTACATATTTATTAATATTAATATATTGGCATTTGCAATTGTTTTTTTCATGCGAATTTTTGTGATTTATATTCTTCAGTAGTTGTCTTCTAACGGAATAAAATGTGATTTTGATATCACAAAAGGTAAAGAAGATATCACAAAAAATACCTACCATAATTATTTTTCGCAATACCCTGAAAACACAAAACCACGTGCGTCCGATATCATACCGATGACACTAGTGCCAAATTTTGGGAGATGATAGATCTTCAATAAACTCACAATTTTGCCTTTTACGGATTTTTTCCAGCACTGATATTTTGCGAGAAAATCGGCGCTGGCGGAGGCGCCCCAGTGGCGAAGGCGCCCCATGTTACCATATACATATTTTCTTGTGATTGTCTATAAAGACTCCCTTCTGGCTGCCTTGTGGACTGCTGTAAATAATCCTATCTGGTCGTATATAATACTCCCCCTGATCGCCTATAAAGGCTTTTAACTACCTCAAAATTATTCGTCTCAACTTCCGCTAGTCGACACCATCAAATCGGTCTTGTCGGCGTTTACTGTCTGACCCACTTTAGCAGATTCTCCTTCGATCGTCTTAAAGGTGTCAGTTACTGCTATTACAGATCGACCCATGATGCCAATGTCGTCCGTATAAGCAAGTAACATGTGGCTATTGGTGTATATTGTGCCATTCCTTTTGACGTTTGCCTCTCGTATAACCTTTTCCAGCTGGATGTTAAAGAGATCGCACCAAAGACTGTCACCTTTTTTGAAACCCCTTTTGGTGCTGAAATGATCGAAGGGGTACTTTCCTATTGTAACTAAAGACATGGTATCAGTTAATATCGTCATACAAAGCCGAATGAACTTTGCGTGGATACCAAAATCAGACATGGCTTTGAATATCTTTGAACGTACGAGACTGTCGAAGACTGCTCTATAATCAAAACAGAAATGGTAGATGTCCAACTGCATCTCTTGGGTATTTTCCAGGATTTGCCGCGGGTAAATATCTGGTCAATGGTGGATCTGCTAAAGCAGCATTGGTATGGCCCAATTGTTTAGGCTAGGCTTTAGTCGTTCGCACAATACGCAATAGTGAGCAGACTCTTTCTATATCCTTAGCACACTATCTGTATCAGTTACCAAATTACCTTGCTGGCCTGTACCTAAACCATCAGTTTGATGTTTCACTCTTTGGTAGAATTTTCGGACTTCATTCTGTTATGGAAATCTCGATTTTTTCACACTCACGCTTTTCCATTTTCTCTTTTTTCCTGCGGAAAAGACGTTTCTCTTCTCTGCTTTTCTTCCAAAAACTCTCTCGTGCGCTACGCGTTTCTACTGATTGTAAAGTAGACCTAGATGCCGCATTTCTGGCATCCAAGTACTGATTTTGCGCCTGTTTGTATAGAGTGGGCAATACCTTGTCACTGTGTTTTCGGAACTAGAAGTGCAACTATGAATGTAATCCATCTATCATAATGTGGTCAATTTTATTTCTTGTTTTTTTTTCTTGTCTGATACTGATAAATACCATGTTTTTTGATGCTGCGAAGTCTATCATCTTTTAACCTCTGACCAACAACAAATCCGGAACCAAACTCTTGCTATATGTCATGGCAGATACAATACAGTGCGTCACCTATAGGTGTTGCTGTGACGCCTTTCCCCATCTTCCCTATAAAGAGCCCGAACATTGGGTTACTAGCCCAACGCTCAATCCATGTTTTTATCGTTCTTATAGGTGAACGTGCGGCACATATTCCATTACTATCCTTAATGGGTACTAAAGGCAGTGCCTTAGTTGACATCACGGGGAAGGCAGTGTCCACTTGAAACGAAGGAGGAACCAACATAAGGCTTGGGCTTTGTCATGTTGAAGCCGGTCAGGACCGTTCCTTAGTATACTTCGATATTTTATTGTTTTGAGTGGTATCGGAATCGAGAAAATATGGGTTTGAGTTGGAGTCTAAACAAAGGTGATTCGTCTCCGCAGCCCTAGAGCTAGCATGTGCCACGAAACACGTTTACCCAGTAGCACCTTAGCTTAGATTTATACGTATCCTTCGACGTGAGGTTAGAAAGGTGATTTCGTGACTGGTGTGAGGCAACTCAGTTGTGTTCTGTTCCGAATTCGCGAAGGGCTTGCGTAAACTCAATCGTGTTTTCCTTTGGCGAGGGGTTCCCATGTATAGGTGTTATCCGCAGGCGCATTGTTGCTACTTGTTTTCTCTAGAATATCTCCTAGCGCATCTTCCGGGGTTCATGTTGTTGATAATTGTTTTCGTCAAAATAAAAACCAGGCTTGTTGTTACTTATGCTGCATCCTAAGAAGACCTTAAGACGTGGGTTTGTTGCTTACTTACTTACTTAGCTGGCCCATTACAGAACATTTGTTCCATAGACCGAACTAAGAAAAGATCTCCATTCCTCTCTGGTTTTCGCTTCGCTTTTTGGAATACCGTCGAAGCTTAGGCCTACCGATTCTGCGTGCACCGCCATGTGGCATGTATTCATACGCCTTTTTAGCGGGTTCATCATCGCTCATTCTTATGATAAGGCCTAGCCAACGCAATCGTTGCATCTCGATACGTTTAACTATATTCATGTCTTTGTATAGCTGATATAGCTCGTGGTTCATACGACGTCGATATTCACCGTCAACGCAAATCGGCCCGTAGATCTTTCGAAGAATTTTTCCTCTCAAACACACCAAGTACTGCCTTATCTGCATGCGCAAGTACCCATGCTTCGGAGCCATACATTAGCACGGGTAGTATCAGCGTTTGACGAGATGTGGCTTTATTTTTAAATTGCTTACTTAAACCATAGTAGCATTTGTTAGCCAATACAATTCTTCTCATTTCACAACTAATGTTGTTTGTGTTGTTTATGGCAGTTCCGAGGTAGACGAAGTCTTTAACTACCTCAAAATTATAGGTACGAACTTCCACAGTTGGTCCGAGCTCTATGGACGCTTTGCGCGTCGACACCATCAATTTGGTCTTTTCGCCGCTTACCGCCAGACCCACTTTAGCAGATTCTCCTTCGACCTTCATAAATGTATCGGTAACTTCTTTTACTGATCGTCCCATGATATCTATATCATCAGCATAAGCAAGTAACATATGGCTATTGGTGTTGATTGTGCCACTTCTTTTGACGTTTGCCTCTCGTATAACCTTATCCAGCAGGATGTTGAATAGGTCACACGAAAGGCTGTCTCCTTGTCTGAAGCCTCTTTTGGTACTGAACTGTTCGGAGAGGTTCTTTCCAATTTTAACTGAGGACCTAGTATCAGTTAAAGTCATCTTACAAAGCCGGATGAGCTTTGCGGGAATACCAAATTCACACATGGCATGGAATACCTTTGATCAGAGGGGACTGTCGAATGCTGCTTTATAATCGACAAAAAGGTGATATGTGTCGATCTGCATCTCTTGGGTCTTCTCCAGGATTTGCCGCAGGGTAAATATCTGGTCAATGGTGGACTTGCCAGGTCTAAAACCACATTGGTATGGTCCAATTATTTCGTTGACCATTGGCTTTAGTCGTTCGCACAATATCCCTGACACTATCATATAGGTAATAGGGAGAATACTTATGTCCCTATAGTTGGAGCATACAGTCTTATCTCCTTTCTTGTGGACGGGACATAGGATGCTCAGGTTCCAATCGTCGGATACGCGTTCTTCCTGCCAGATGGTGCTAACTAGCTGATGCATAAACCTTATCAGCGCGTCGCCTCCGGTTTTAAACAGCTCTGATGGTAAGCCATCGGCTCCTGCTGCTTTATTATTCTTTAGCCGGTTGATTGCTGTTTTTACCTGTTTTCTGGGATTGGATCTGTGGTATCTTCGTCGTCTTCGCTACTTTTGGACACCAACAGTTTGGAAAAATGCTCTTTCCATATCCTGAGCACGCTATCTGTATCTGTTACCAGATTACCTTGCTGCTCTACAGGAGGATGTGCCTGTACCAAAGCCATCTGTTTGATGTTTCACTCTTTGGTAGAATTTTCGGACTTCATTCTGGCCCCTGTACATCCAGACTTTTTCACACTCCCGCTTTTCCATTTCTCTCTTTTTCTTGCGGAAAAGACGTTTCTCTTCTCTCCTTTTCTGCCGATACCTCGCTCGTCCCTGGTATTCAAGTATGGATTTTTGCGGCTGTTTGCATGGAGTGGGCAATATTTTGCCATTGTGTTGTTATGTTATCGGAACAAGGAGTGCTCGCATTAAGCAATTGGGCTAGTTGAGTGGAATATGCTGTGGCTATCTGTTGTGTTTGCAGCCTATCGATGTCCAACTTTCGCTTTGTGTCTGTTCGTGCTTTATTTGCAACGTTTAGACGGGTACGTACCTTTGCTGCAACTAGGTAGTGGTCCGAGTCTATGTCTGCTCCTCGGAACGGGCGCACATCCAACACGCTCCATGAATGTCTTCCATCTATCACAACATGATCAATTTGATTACTTGTTCTCTGATCTGGAGACAGCCAGGAGCCCTTATGAATATCGAGATGATTAAATCTTGTACTGCTAACTACCATGTTTTTGCCGCTGCGAAGTCTATCAGCCTCATGCCATTGTCAGATGTTTCATTGTGGAGACTGAATTTTCCGACTGTTGGGCCAAAGATATTTTCCCTTCCAATTTTGGCATTAAAATCGCCTTGAATGATTTTAATGTCATGTGCAGGGCAACGGTCATATGTTTCTTCTATGCGCTCGTAAAATATATCATTGGTCTGTTCGTCCTTTTCTTCAGTGGGAGCATGAGCCCAATTAAAGCTGATGTTGAAGAATTTAGCTTTTATTCGAATTGCAGCAAGTCTTTCATTCTGGATAACAGATGTTTTAGTCTCCGACTAACTACGAATCCGCAACCAAACTCATGCTTTACGTCATGGCAGCTATAATACAGTCAGAGTTCGAAAATAAACAGTACACTAACATAGTGTACCGCTCCGAGAACAGTATCACTAAAATATTTTTAGCGTTAGTGTTCCGGAACACAAACACTAAAAAATATTTTAGTGATACTGTTCCGGAGCACAACGATAAACGTAGTGTACCACATTTTGGTACACTAAAAACGTTGGGTACCGCAGTCGGAACACTAAAAATCGTAGTGCTCCGCAGTCGGAACACTAAAAATCGTAGTGCTCCGCAGTCGGAACACTAAAAATCGTAGTGCTCCGCAGTCGGAACACTAAAAATCGTAGTGTTCCGCAGTCGGAGCACTAAAAAAATCGTTGTGTACCACATGTCGGAACACTAAAAAATAACGTAATGATAATGTACCACACACAAGTTTATTATGATTTGCGAGGAAAATTAAATATTTATAATTTTTGAGATAAGCACAAATTAGGACATAAAAACTCAGATACACCTCTTAGATCCATGTGTGTATACATATTAATGAATAACGTTGGGAACTTAAGTAGAAAATATGAAAAACATTGATTCGGTTGTTGTACAATGGCGCACTACAAATTGTAGTGTTCTGACTGTGGATACATGAGTTTATTATGATTTGTGACGAAAATTAAATATTTTATACTTTTTTAATAAACAAAAATTAAAAATTAGTTTTAATAGAACACGTGAAAAACGCCTGATTTGATTTTTGGACAATGGGTCACTAAAAATCGTAGTGTTCCGACTGCCGGATCACTAAAAATTGTAGTGTTCCGACTGCCGGATCTCTAAAAATCGAAACAATGGAACAATAAAAATCTTAGTGTTCGGCTGCAGAGTACTAAAAATCGTAGTGTTCCGACTGCCGGATCACTAAAAATTTTAGTGTTCCGACTGCCGGATCTCTTAAAATCGAAACAATGGAACAATAAAAATCGTAGTTAGTGTTCGGCTGCGGAGTACTAAAAATCGTAGTGTTCCGACTGCCGGATCACTAAAAATCGTAGTGTTCCGACTGCCGGATCTCTAAAAATTGTAGTGTTCCGACTGCCGGATCTCTAAAAATCGAAACAATGGAACAATAAAAATCGTAGTGTTCGGCTGCAGAGTACTAAAAATCGTAGTGTTCCGACTGCCGGATCACTAAAAATCGTAGTGTTCCGACTGCCGGACCACTAAAAATTTTAGTGTTCCGACTGCCGGATCTCTTAAAATCGAAACAATGGAACAATAAAAATCGTAGTGTTCGGCTGCGGAGTACTAAAAATCGTAGTGTTCCGACTGCCGGATCACTAAAAATCGTAGTGTTCCGACTGCCGGATCTCTAAAAATTGTAGTGTTCCGACTGCCGGATCTCTAAAAATCGAAACAATGGAACAATAAAAATCGTAGTGTTCGGCTGCAGAGTACTAAAAATCGTAGTGTTCCGACTGCCGGATCACTAAAAATCGTAGTGTTCCGACTGCCGGATCACTAAAAATTTTAGTGTTCCGACTGCCGGATCTCTAAAAATCGAAATAATGGAACAATAAAAATCGTAGTGTTCGCCTGCGGAGCACTAAAAATCGTAGTGTTCCGACTGCCGGATCACTAAAAATCGTAGTGTTCCGACTGCCGGGTCTCTAAAAATCGAAACGCTCTTAATTATAATTTCTGAGGAAAATTAAATATTTTATGGGTTGTGGGACGAGTAAAAATTAAAAATAAAAAATAATAAATAAAATGTACGTGTTTTAAAATTAGTTACAAACGTTGAGAGCTTTATTAGAAAATTAGAAAAAAAATCATCATCATTAATTGATGAATATTGTTTCTTGTACAAATGGCAACAGGTACAATTTCCCCAAAATAATAAGTGTGTGGTTGTACTTATACCGAAATCATAATTTTGACTTTAAATGTACAATCCTACTTGCGGAAAATCAGCACATTCTCATTGAGTGATATTGTTTGTTGTACAAATATCAACAGGTACAATTTCCCCAAAATAATAAGTGTTTTCAAACGTACAAGTATACTTGGGAAAATCCACATACTTTCTTCAACTGCATTCACTGAGGAATTTTGTTTTTGATACAAAAAGTTACAGGTACAATTTCCGCAAACATTGGGTCTCATGCATAAAAACGAGTAAAAGCGATGAGTTGAGTCAAGTAAGCAATTGCTCGTAAGTTGAGTTAGATCGAACAGCAACAGCTTTTGCTCAATTTCGTATGCATAAAAATGAGTTCAAACCAATTGCAATTACTTGAGTAAATTGAGATCAAACCTCTAATTGTTATTGAAGTACAAACAAGTCGTCAAGTGGATGTAAAGTAGAAGTAGAAGCAAATAATAATAAAATAGAAACTGACGATATATCTAAATTTTTAGTACAAAAATGAAAGATTTGTGGGTTTGATTTGTGGGTTTTTTTAATTTTTATGTGAGTACAATCAATAACTCCAATTGCAAATGGAAAGCAATAATTTGCCTGCCATTTCCTTTGACAATCTTTTATTTGATCTGCATCTTTCGCGAATTTTATCCATTCGCTTGTTTTGGTAGATATAAATTTTGCAACTTCCGCAATTGTTCGCGACACAGTTGATTGATGGACCATAATATCTGTGGCTATACCATTTTGGAATCCAGGATCTGCACAGAATCTTAAATAGAGTCGAATTTTATCAATGTTGCTGAGGGCACCACCACGTCTTTCTTCTGACTCCTCAAAAAAATAATTCGCTAACCAGCAAATGATACTACCATCAAATCTATGTATTTATCATTTTATTATTAGTTATATAAAAAATAATAATTAAGATTACAAACCTGTATAAATTTGTCTTACGCTTTTGATAACATTTTTTATTTATTTGTGGTACAAAATATTCAGCCATGATTCCTTTTTAGTGCACGCGAGTCAACTAAAAGGCATGCTCCACAAAATTTAAGCAAGAGCTCACAAAAGTAAGCAAAACCTTGTTTTTATGCATATGAAAATGAGAACAATCTCATCTAACTTCAACTTCTAAGTTCAAACTGAGCAAGAAGAGATCAAACGTGAGCAGTGAGTAAAAGCAAATACATCAAATTTTATTATGCATACGACAAGCACCTTTTACTCAAAAAATCGAGTTCGAGCTCAAACTCACGTTTTATGCATGAGACCCAATGTGTTGTTATCAATATTTTCCGTTCCTTATTTCTTTTGTTCATATTAAAAAAATTAAGTAATTCATGAAGATCAAGAAGACAAATTTTATACGAATATGTACATCTTTATGACACTAAGTATTGTTATTCTGATACGTATATACTGACGTGTAATATATAATATAATATTCAGTAACGTGTAATATTTTAGATTATATGTAACAAAAATGTAATAAATAGTATTTTATAAAAATTTGTACCGAATACATCTTGTCATATTTTCTACTAACGTTCTCAAATTTTGTAACTAATTTTAAGTACATGGATATAACATGCTCATCTTAATTTGTATTTATTAATTTTTACTTGACCCAAAAGCCATCAAATATTTAATTTTCCTCATAAATCATAATAAACAGATGATTACCTAAACGTCGAACAGTAAAATTGTTACTGCTCCATTGTCCAAAAACCAGTCAGATGTTTTTCACATTTCCTATTAATTTTTATTTCTTAATTTGTATTTATTAAAAAAAAACATAAAATATTAAATTTTCCTCACGAATTATAATAAACTCATGTGTGGTACATTACCTTATTGTATTGCACGTGTACACTACGATTTTTAGTTATCCGGCAGTCGGCACACTACGATTTTTAGTGATCCCGCAGTAGGAACACTCCGATTTTAAGTGCTCCACAACCGGACACCACGATTTTTATTGTTTTTAGATATCCGGCAGTCGGAACACTACAATTTTTAGTGATCCAGCAGTCGAAACACTACGATTTTTAGTGCTCCACAGTCGAATACTACGATTTAGTGCTCCATTGTCCAAACCCCAAATCAGATGTTTTTCACATTTTCTTTTAATTTTTATTTATTAAAAAAATATATATTTAATTTCCTCAGAAATCATAATAAATTAATGTATGTTTCACTACCTTATAGTTTCAAAACGTGGTACAAAACGATTTTTAGTGCTCCGGCACGACGATCTTTGTGCTTCATTCCACAAAAACTAAATATTGTTTTTTCATAATTTGACCAAATTTCGCAATGTGTTTAATTAATTTAATCATACATGGATGTAACAATTTATCTTAATTTTTATTTGATCAAATTTAACCAAATATTTAATTTTCCTAAGAAAACATAATACCTTTATTATTTTTTAGTATTCCAACACGTGGTGCACTATGATTTTTAGTGATCCGGCAGTCGGAACACTAAAATTTTTAGTCCTCCGCAGTCGGAGCACTAAAATTTTTAGTGCTCCGCAGTCGGAGCACTACGATTTTTAGTGCTCCGGCAGTCGGAACACTAAAATTTTTAGTGCTCCGCAGTCGGAACACTACGATTTTTAGTCCTCCGCAGTCGGAGCACTACGATTTTTAGTGCTCCGGCATGCGGTACACTACGATTATCGTTGTGTTCCGGTACAGTATCACTAAAATATTTTTTAGTGTTTGTGTTCCGGAGCGGTACACTATCGTAGTGTACCTATCCATCTTGGTACGGTACAGAACGGTACGGTACGATATCATAGTGTTTATTTTCGAACACTGAATACAGTGCGTCACCTTTAGGTGTTGTTGTGACGCCTTTCCCAATCCATCGTATTTCCTGTATGGCAGTAATATCGGCCTTGTACTTTTCAAGTACGTCTGCCAATGCGCAAACTGCACCTTCTCTATAAAGAGTGCGAACATTCCAGGTGTAGATTCGCAGATCATGGTCCTTAAAACGTTTGCGGGGTTCGTCAACTTTAGAGGGGTTTGTTTTTCTTTTCTTTCGTTTTTTCATAGTAGGCTGTTTTTTCTAGGGGAAGGTTACTAACCCGACGCCCAAACCCAAGTTTTTAACGTTCTTATGGGTGAACGCGCGGCACATGTTAGCTCACAACCTTTAACAGGTGTTAAAGGCAGTTTCCCAGGTGACATCACGGGGAGGTCAGTGTCCACTTGAGATGAAAGAGGGGCTAAGATAAATCCTGGGCTTTGCCATGTTAAAACCGGTCAGGACCGTTCCTTGGTATCTTCCATCCCCTACGTCACCCAGGGGTTTGTTGCTGGTGGTTTATATAGAAAGATCAACCAAGCACATTGTTGTTTTTGGTTACTTCTAAACCTAAAAGATACTTCCGAAGTACGTTTCGTTGGTACTTGTTTTGAGAAACAAGTTACCTTATTATGATCCCTTTTGAACAAAATAACAATGAGAGCCACATGCCCAGGCGATGAAATTTTCTTACCAATTAATAGATTCCGAGTTAAATTCAGGATTTTATGTTACTTTACAAAATTCAGTATTTACACATCAAGAAGTTTAAAGAATTGTACACTAATAAGCTCCGGATTGAGCAATGAGTGTAGGCGGAAACAAGCCGGCGCCTCCCTCCGTCACAATGCCAACCAGCTATTTATGTTGGTAATCCTTGGATTTTTAAGAACTTTCGGGCCATTATATCAGATATTATGGGCTTGCCTACAAAAAACAATAACGTTTTAAACAGCAAACGTGAGGGAGGTATTCAATGAAGTTGTTTGAAGTTCATAGAATTTAATTAAAGCTTGACGCAAATATCGTTGTAATCAGGATCTCAAGATCTTCCTTTAGCGAAAATTCCAAAACTACCTCGAACTACACTTAAGCGAACATTTTACACATTTGAGAGGGACGTTGCAAAGTGTTGGTCACATTGGGTACTCAATTTGTAAGTTAAAATGTACATCAGAAATTGAAAAAACCTTCGTCGAAATTTCACATTGGAGTAGGACTTCGTACCATGTTTCGTTTTTGGAACAAACGTTTTGCCATTTCTAATATAACGAATGTAGGGTACATCACTCGCATGCCCGCCTTCTCACAAAGCCAAATTATCAAGAACAACAGCACCACCAAAATTTCGTGCCAAAAATTAGATCTGTGAAAACCAAAAAACAACAACCAAATAACAACACACTCTAATTTCAGGTGTGGTGGCATGCAGCGGCAATAGGTTGCAAAACATTTGGCATTATTTGTTTTCACTGATTTTCAAACACTTTTAATTTCAGTTTTTCTGTGCGGTTGCTTAAACTTTTAATGTGGGAGAGAACAAAAAACGTAGCAAAAAAAAAACTAAATCAAAAATATAAAAAACCGGCATGTTTGTTCGTTGGGAAAGCCTGACTGAAATGATCTCTATATAATTTAGCAACGGTCTTTAAATAATTGCTTGTTATTGTTGGCTTTATTAGCCAGAAGACTAAAACAATGATATCAGGCTATGTGGTGTGTTTTCGTTTTTTTTAATACGAATTAAGAGAACAAAGCAAAATTTGTAACATTCATTAAAAAAACCAAAAATACGGAGTATGAAACAATCTCCAAGTGATTGGATTTCATAAAATTACTTGTAAAACCGCATAAAAATTGCTCCAATATTGGATTTGTTAATAATTTGTCTGGAGCCAATATGGCAAGAAACTGAAAGTTATATTTGAGAGGAGTTGTATGTAAGTGTGGGATATTGTTTTATTTGTTAGAAGTTAGATGAAGTAATGTTTTAAGTAGATGCAGTAAAAAAAGGATTACTATTGGCAACGATAGTAGATAAATATTTCTTTGTTCATATAACACAAATAAACAAATATAAGATGACTAACCCCATAAAGACCCACCACTCGTTTTAGTAATCTAATTAATTTTCTGAAAACCGGTACTATAATTCACAATCACATAAAGACTTAAACGTCACACTTTAAATTTTTAATGGTCTCTGTTTATTATCCAAATAAAATATATTTTATTTGAATGTGATCTAGATGTGTCACAAATATTTTAAAATAAATTACTCATAAAATGTGTTTATTAGCAATCGCACTAAATTAGAAGATTGCTTCGAAAACTACATACATTTTTATAAACATTCCAAATAAAAGACTCTGAAATGTCGATGACATTACAAAGGAATTTAAAAACCAACGAAAACTGGCCACAGTATTATTGTGCTCAAAATATATTTTCGGCAAAAATATTGAGTTTAACTGATAACAGTAAATATATTTATAAACAAACTCAAGTGCTATTTAAAGAAAACACAAGCAAAATTAAAAAAAAAAAACTTTTCCTTGTCAGTAATAATTAAATTTTGAATTATACATTATAGCGAATATCTCTGTAAATGTGGGTCGAAAAATATCCAAACTTAAATTATAATAATTATATGCAGATTTTATACAGGCGAGCCAGTATAAACATTCAGTTTTGAATATATGTATTTGCATTCTATGAGAAATCATTGACCTTTGTAAACAAAAAGAAAGTTGACGAGATATTAAATATTTTAAAATGTACATAATTGTCAAAGTAAAGCTTGCGCATTATTTGTTTTACTTTTAACGAAATATAGGTATTAATTGCCACGGGCACTCAAGAAAGTTTAAATTCATAACAACCATTCGAAATTGTTTCCTTTTTTATTCCCCGAGGGCAAATAGGTAAATCAACAATACATTATTTTATGTACAATTGCTTTCGTTTAGCTCTAAGATTTATTGTTTGTAAAGTTATTCAACTGGGTCACCGTGGTGCAATTGTTAGCACGTCCGCCCTGCACTCAGAAGGTCTGCGGTTCGAATCCCAGGCCAAGCAACATCACATTTTCAACGGTGGCAAAATTCCCCCTCAGTAATGCTGGCGACATTATTGAGTATTTAAGCCATGAAAAACTTCTCTACAAGTGGTGTCGTAAGACACACCGTTCGGACTCGGCAATAAAAGGTAGGTCCCATATCATTGAGCCAATATGAATCGGCGTGCACTCATTGATATGACCGAAGTCTCCACCTGGGATGTTTGTGGAACAATTAAAGTAAATCAACTTACCCCCTGTTTTTGTAAAAAAAAATTATTCTTCTCACACGAATTGTCAAATTTTGTAGATCGATTTACTCGCTTTGGCGCAAATGTAGAGCTCTGATTTTTAAAAGTGGAATTCTTAACTATATATGTAATTAGTCTACGAAAAATTAAATCCATATGCAATCTGGGGGCTGAGCTATGAATATCTAAATTATTACGAATATAGACGAACGAACAAAAATTAGTTATAACAAGTAAAAAAGTATCAGTCGACTTTACCGACAGAGATACATATACCCTTAGCCTGTGTGAATTGAAACGTCCATCTATTGACAATATTGAATCTACGGATTACGAATTTTGTAGCCTTGTTTGAAATTTGCCGACAAAAAATATATTTGTTTTTAAGCTCAAATGTGTTACGGAGGATGTATTTGAAGGAATGGAACGACATAGTCAATTTTGGAAGTGGATCTTATTTTGGGATTCATTCCTTTTGATAGATTTTGTGACCACCAGTCATTTCAGTTGGTCACCGTATAACTTAGAGATTTTGGGCCACGATGTCAGGAAGCATGGACTTGCCCACGAAAAACATAAAATCGCTTAAACAGGACCACAAAGAATAGCATCGGTATAATTTTCCAAAGTTTCTTCGAACAGATCCTAAACTGCAATTAAACAAAAATGTTGAACTTTGATGGGGAAGTACCCTAAAGAAGTTAGGGTCATTTTTGAAGTTAAACTATATTTGGACAAAATATTAGAAGATCCATGGACCAAATCGGTAACTCCCTTCAAGATTTATCGTGCGCATTATTTTTCCGAACATCTTTGAACTTTTGTGGGAGAGGTACCTGAATGAGTAAACAGATATGGCTCATCTTCGAACTACAGATAGCGGTTTTTACAATTTTGGCCATTTTGTCAGAAAGTATGGACTTTCCCCTGAAACAACTGGTATCGTCATAATGGGAGTAGCTAGTATAAGCAGTCAAAACAAAAATCAAAGCGATTGGAGAGCAGGTCTTAAACTGAACTTATTCGAAATTTTGTGTGGGAGGTACCCGAAGAAGTGGACCGATATAGTCCATATTGACACCTCATCTATGTCTGGTAGAAATTTTACGATGTGCAAAATATAGATCAAATCGGTTACTCCCTTCAAGAATTATCGTGCTCACAAATTTTCCGAAAATTTTTGAACTTTTGTGGGGGGAGGTACCTGAAGGAGTGGACCGATATGGCTCATCTTCAAACTTAAACTAATTTTGGACAAAATATTACGAACGCCAACTTGTGAGCTGATTCGACCTATCCGTTTGAGAGTGATCGTCCAATCCAGCCACTGCACATGGTACCATAGGGGGTTTACAGCTTTCCGGCTGTTTTCTCAGGAAGTATGGACTTGAACCTTAAAAAGCTGGTATTGTCGTAATGGGAGCAGCGAATACAAGCGGCTAAAACGAAAATAAGAGCGATTCGTGAGCAGGTCTTAAACTGAACATATCCAAAATTTTGTGTGGGAGATACCTGAAGGAGTGGACCGCTAGAGTCCATATTGGAACATCAGCTATGTCTGGTAGAAATTTCACGATGTGCATAGTATGGACTGATTCGCTTACTCCCTTCAAGAGCTATCCTGCGCACAAATTGTTCGAAAATTTTCGAACTTTTGTGGGGGAAGTACTCGAACATAAACTAAGTTTGGACAAAATATTACGAAAGCCAAGGGTCTAAAACCATTATTTCGATGAGGCACATTTTGCCCGTATGAAAGTGTATATACTCTCGTTAGCATAAATGCTGAGGGTATAAAAATTGTTAATTAATGTACACTATCACAATGAATTTTTTCCTTCCAACACTAATATCTCAGTCAATTTGTGTTCCGATCAAATTTTAGGTTTCCAGCTCTATCCGTTCCCCCAAATCCAAATTGTATCAAATTTAGTACCATTTAGTACTTTTTGTACACATAAGTACGAATTTCTAAAGCTATCTCCATAACTCTATCCTACACTTCAACAGTACTCATTATTCCAAATTTCAGGTTGCCAGCCCTATCCGTTCACCTAAATTGTGCCAAATTTAGTACTTTTCATAAACATTAGTACGAATTTCCAAAACCACTCAACATTTTTGAATTTTTCCATTCAATATATATAATTGGTACTAAATTTAGTAACTTTTAGCAGTTTTCGTACACTTATAGGTCGGATTTTCAAAAACCCTTCGGTACATATTTCTAACCCTCCATCATTCCATTCCAAATTTCAGAATCCTAGCTCTTTCCGTTTGCCTAATACAAAGGGTACCATATTTAAAGGTACCTTCTAGTTCGAATTTCCAACACATGGGTGACCAAGAAGAGAACAGACCAAAATGTGAATGCACAGCAAACCAATCGTACCGACATCGTAACGAAATCGAAACAAAATTCGGATCCGAAATCGTTACGATATCTTAACGAAAGTTGTATGATGTGGTTGACATAATTTCGAAACGAAATGTCGGAGCGTAATCGGATAGATTTCTATCAGAATTCGGAAGAAAATTCTTGGCAAATTAGGAAGGGGAATTTTTTTTCTTCCGGATTTTCGTACAGATTTCAGAATAATGTCGTATGAAAATCGGAGGTACCTTCCGATTCGTAAAGATTTCTGAACGATTTTGAAATAATGTCGTATGTATATCGAAGGAACAAAATTTTCTCTGACACCTTTTTTATTAATTGATCTTTGTTTTTTTGGAAGGCTGTAATTTCAAACGTTCTAATGATTTTCACTGTTGTTATTATTTCGTAGTTATAGTAGAACAATGTAAGCTTTGTGTACGAATATGTTGAGCCTATCATCACTAGCTTGAATTTTTATATGTTGCATTTATATTTAAAAATTGTATATGCGAATTTTATAACCAGCCATTTTGTTTTTCGACAACAAACTAAAATGAAACCAACCACCTTTTGTATATATCTAACAGAAGGACTTATATACGCAAGGTGGTTGTTGTGCGAAGTGAAATTTGTTTCCGAGATATCGAAAACATTGGTATATTCGAAGGGAAATTTATTTCCGACATTCTCTCCGAAATCTGAACGAATTTCCCGACGAAAAATCGTATAAAAATCGGAACGAAATCTGAACGATTTGCTTCCGAAATTGTTCAGATGTGTCGAACATCCGACATTTGGTGCAAGAATCTTCAAGTTTTAACACTTTTTACTCGAAAAGTGTTCCTTTACTTTATGTACATATACAATTGATATGAGAGCCGTTCACAACTTTTAATACTTTTGCCACTTTTACCATTTTTAAAAGTAAAGAAACAGACCTATTATCTCTCTTTCGGCTACCCATTTTTGAACGTTTTTCCACAACTTTTTTTAAAGTTTACGTTCTTTATATTTCTTTAAATTGCTTGTGAAATATAGTACTTTTTCTTTATTATTAATTTAATATATTTTTATATTTTTTGGTGTGTATGTTTGTTTAATGCTTTTTGGGGTTTTTATCTTACCTTTCCGGCTTTTTAATTTTTTATTCGTTTATTTTAACGAGGGACTATTGTAGGTCAATTTTAAATTTTACAGTATTTGTTTTCTGTTGGTAATCACGTCCTTTTTTTCCAATATTTTTAATGATTTTTTTAAATCCTTTTCGTTTTTTTATGTATCTACGGCTTTATTTGTTATTTTTGTTTTTGTTATTGTTAATATTTAAAAAACAAGTAAAAAAGTATCAGTCGGCTTTGCCGACAGAGATATACCCCAGCCTGTGCAAATTGAAATACTTTTTTCACAAAAAACTTATGTATTTAGGGGGTCGTATGAACCGACAAAAATGTTGATTAGGATTGAAGTTCAAAAATTTTGCGGAAAAGGTACTTAAAGGAATGAACCGACATAGACAATGGGGGTGCCATGGGGGTTTTAACACCCTTCGGGCTGTTTTCTCAAGAAGTATGGACTTGCCCCTGAAACAACTTTTACCATCGTAATTGAGGCACCGAATATAAGTTGCTTCAACAAAAATCAAAGTGATTCAATAGCAGGACTTAAAGTGAACTTATCCAAAATTTTGTGTGGGAGGTACGAGATGGAGTGGACAAATATAGTCCATATTCGAACCTGATCCATATCTGGTAGATATTATGAGAATGTGTAAAGTATGGACTAAATCGGTCACTCCCATCAAGAGTTATCGTGCGCACAATTTTACCGAATATTTTTGAACTTTTGTGGCGTAGGTACCTGAAGGAGTGGACCGATATGGCTTATCTACTAACTTAAAGTAAGTTTGGAAACAATATTACGAAGGCCAAATTTTGGCCGGAATCGGCATTTCCGTTCGAGAATTATCTTCCGCTTCCACCCATAAACATGGTGTCATAGGGTTTGTTTTTCAACTTCCAGGCTATTTTTTCAGGAAGTATGGGCTTGCCCCTGAGGAAACTTCTACCTTCGTATAGGGGACAGTGAATACAAGATGTTACAACAAAAACCAAGGCGATTCGAGAGCAGGTCCTAAACTGAACTTTTCCGAAATTTTGTGTGGGAGGTACTCGAAGGAGTTTACCGATTGAGTCCATATTGGAACCTCATCTAAGTCTGGTAGAAATTTCATAATGTGCAAAGTATGGACCAAATCGGTTACTCCCTTCAAGAGTTATCGTGCGCACAAATTTTCCGAACATTTTCGAACTTTTGTGGGGGAGGTACCGGAAGGAGTGGACCTATATAATCCAGCTTTGAACTTGAACTAAGTTTGGACAAAATATTACGAAAGCCAAATTTTGGACCGAAACGGCAGATCCGTTCGAGAGTTATCTTGCGCTCCAACCACTACACACGGTGTCATATGGTTTTTTGTAACTTTCAGGCCATTTTCTCAGGAAGTATAGACTTGCCCCTAATGAAACTTACAGCGTCGTATAGAGGACAGCGAATACAACTTGCGTAAACAAAAATCAAAGCGATTCGAGACCAGGTCCTAAACTTAACTTTTCCGAAATT
The DNA here is from genome assembly GCF_047663935.1 of Musca autumnalis. NCBI lineage: Eukaryota > Metazoa > Arthropoda > Insecta > Diptera > Muscidae > Musca > Musca autumnalis. The sequence goes on from NW_027411866.1 coordinate 224,451,422, forward strand.
TTGTGTGGGAGGTACCCGAAGGAGTGAACCGATTGAGTCCATATTGGAACCTCATCTAAGTTTGATAGAAATTACACGATGTGTAAAGTATGGACAAAATCGGTTATTCCCTACAAGAGTTATCGTGCTCACAAGTTTTGCGACAATTTTTGAACATTTGTGGGGGAGGTACCTGAAGGAGTGGACCTATATGGACCATCTTCGAACTTAAATCGGATCTGGACAAAATATTTCGATACCCAACATTTGAACCGAATCGATTGATCCGTTCGAGAGTTATCGTGCGCACCAGCCAGACAGACGGACAGACAGACAGACGGACGGACATTGCTAGATCTACTCAAAATTGTCTGAAACGGATATCGTACAAACATACTTGGGGTCTAAAACCATTATTTCGATGAGGCACATTTTTGGTCGTATCAAAGTGTAAATACCCTCTTTAGCCTAAAGGCTGAGGGTATAAAAATTATTTTTATTATTTTAATGCACAGTAATTCTCTTCATTGCTGAAGAAGAACTGGTTTTTATATCGTCACTATTAATCTTTGTATTTTGGTATTATATTTACTTTTTTATTTATTTCTATTTATCAAGGACTGATAGATAATGTTTTTTATTGATGACGTTTTTTCTATTTATTCTTGAGCTGATTACTTCAACTTCCTTGGGAATATTGTATATTCACAATACAACTGGTTAAATCTATATTAATAAAAGAGTAGAGTGACTGATTCACTGACTGACTGATTGATTCATCAACGCCCAGACGAAACGGCTGAAGCTAGAGTCATGAAATTTTGGGTGAGGGTCACTCTTGGTCCGAAGGTGACAGATAAGGCTTGGTTTTTGGAAATTCGAACTGGAAGGGTACTAAAAGTACTAAAAGGTACTAAATATGGTACCGTTTGTATTTGGCGAACCGGTAACGCTAGAAATTTGGAATGAAGGTCACTGATGGAGAGTTAGAAAGGTGTACCAAAGGGTTTTTAGAAATTCGAACTATAAGTGTACGAAAAGTACTAAAGTGTACTAAATTTGGTGCCAATTCGTACTTTGCGAACGGATAAAGGTTATAGGTTGAAATTTGGTGTGAGAATCAAGGTTAAAAGGTACGGTTGACATAAGGAGGTGGTTTAGGAAAAGTGTACACATGTGTACGAAAAGTACTAAATGGTACTAAATTTGGTACGAACGGATAGAGCTGGAATCCTGAAATTTTGAATTAAGGCTACTGTTGGAGAGTAGAATGGACGTAGTTTTGAAAATTCGTACTTATGGGTGCGAAAAGTACTAAATGGTACTAAATTTGGTACCCTTATGATTTGGGCGAACGGATAGATTTGGAATCCTGAAATTTTGAACTAAGGTTACTGTTGCAGAGTAAAATGGAAGTAGTTTTGAACATTCGTACTTATGGGTACGAAAAGTACTAAAGGGTACTAAATTTGGTACAATTTGGATAAAGGTTGAACGGATAGAGCTGGAATCCTGAAATTTTGAATTAAGGCTACTGTTGGAGAGTAGAATGGACGTAGTTTTGAAAATTCGTACTTATGGGTGCGAAAAGTACTAAATGGTACTAAATTTGGTACCCTTATGATTTGGGCGAACGGATAGAGTTGGAATCCTGAAATTTTGAACTAAGGTTACTGTTGGAGAGTAAAATGGAAGTAGTTTTGAACATTCGTACTTATGGGTACGAAAAGTACTAAAGGGTACTAAATTTGGTACAATTTGGATAAAGGTTGAACGGATAGAGCTGGAATCCTGAAATTTTTGAATTAAGGCTACAGTTGGAGGGTAGCATGGAAGTAGTTTTGAAAATTCGTACTTATGGTTACGAAAAGTACTAAATTGTACTACATTTGGTACAATTACGACGTGGGCGAACGGATGGAGCTGGAATCCTGAAATTTTGAACTAAGGCTACTGTTAGAGGGTAGAATGGACGTTGTTTTGAAAATTCGTACATATGGGTACGAAAAGTACTAAATGGTACTAAATTTGGTACACTTATGATTTGGGCGAACGGATAGAGTTGGAATCCTGAAATTTTGAACTAAGTTGGAGAGTAAAATGGAAGTAGTTTTGAACATTCGTACTTATGGGTACGAAAAGTACTAAAGGGTACTAAATTTGGTACAATTTGGATATAGGTTGAACGGATAGAGCTGGAATCCTGAAATGTTTGAATTAAGGCTACAGTTGGAGGGTAGCATGGAAGTAGTTTTGAAAATTCGTACTTATGGGTACGAAAAGTACTAAATTGTACTAAATTTGGTACAATTACGACGTGGGAGAACGGATGGAGGTGGAATCCTGAAATTTTGAACTAAGGCTACTGTTAGAGGGTAGAATGGACGTAGTTTTGAAAATTCGTACATATGGGCACGAAAAGTACTAAATGGTACTAAATTTGGTACACTTATGATTTGGGCGAACGGATAGAGTTGGAATCCTGAAATTTTGAACTAAGGCTACTGTTCGAGAGTAAAATGGAAGTAGTTTGAAAATTCGTACTTATGGGTACAAAAAGTACTAAATTTGGTACAATTTGGATATAGGTTGTACGGATACAGCTGGAATCCTAAAATTTTTGAATTAAAGCTACAGTTGGAGGGTAGCATGGGAGTAGTTTTGAAAATTCGTACTTATGGGTACGAAAAGTAATAAATGATACTAAAATTGGTGCAATTATGATTCAGGCGAACGGATAGAGTTGGAATCCTGATGTTAGAGAGTAGAAAGGAAGTAGTTTTGAAAATTCGTACATATGGGTACGAAAAGTACTAAAGGGTACAAAATTTGGTACAATTTGGATATAGGCTGAACGGATATAGTTGGAATCCTGAAATTTGAATTAAGGCTGCTGTTAGAGAGTAGAATGGAAGCAGTTTTGAAAATTCGTACTTATGTGTACGACAAGTACTACAATTTGGATTTAGGCTGAGCGGATAGAGCTGGAATCCTGAAATTTTGAATTAAGGCTGCAGTTGGAGGGTTAAATTGAAGTAGTTTTGAAAATTCGTACTCATGGGTATGAAAAGTACTAAATGGTACTAAATTTGGTACAATTACGATTTGGGCGAACGGATAGAGCTGGAATCCTGAAATTTTGAACTAAGGTTACTGTTGGTGAGTAGAATGGAAGTAGTTTTGAAAATTCGTACTTATGGGTACGCAATGTACTAAATGATACTAAATTTAGTACAATTATGATTTAAGCGAACGGATAGTGCTGGAATCCTGAAATTTTGGATTAAAGATATAGTTGGAGGGTAGAATGGAAGTAGTTTTTAAAATTCGTTCTTATGGGTACGAAAAGTACTAAATTTGGTACAATTACGATTTGGGCGAACGGATGGAGCTGGAATCCTGAAATTTTGACCTAGGCTACTGTTGGAGAGTAGAACGAAAGTAGTTTTGAAAATTCGTACTTATGGGTACGAAAATTACTATATGGTACTGCATTTGGTACAATTACGATTTGGGCGAATAGATAGAGCTGGAATCCTAAAATTTTGAAATAAGGCTACTGTTGGAGAGTAGCATGAAAGTAGTACTTATGGATACGAAAAGTACTAAATGATACTAAATTTGGAACAATTACGATTTAGGCGAACGGATAGAGCTGGAATCCTGAAATTTGAATTAAGGCTGCTATTAGAGAGTGGAACGGAAGTAGTTTTGAAAATTCGTATTTATGGGTACGAAAAGTACTAAATGATACTAAGTTTGGTACAATTACGATTTGGGCGAACGGATGGAGCTGGAATCCTGAAATTTTGAACTAAGGCTATTCTTGGAGAGTAGAACGAAAGTAGTTTTGAATATTCGTACTTATGGGTACGAAAAGTACTAAATGATACTAAATTTGGAACAATTACGATTTAGGCGAACGGATAGAGCTGGAATCCTGAAATTTGAATTAAGGCTGATGTTAGAGAATAGAATGGAAATAGTTTTGAAAATTCGTACTTATGGGTACGAAAAGTACTAAGTGGTACTAAATTTGGTACAATTACGATTTGGGTGAACAGATAGAGTTGGAATCTCGAAATTTGAAGTTGAGACTACTGGTGGAGTGTAGGATTGAGGAAGTTTTGGAAATTCGTACTTATGTGTACGAACAGTACTAAGTGGTAGTAAATTTAGTACAATTTGTATTTGGGTGAACGGATAGAGCTTGATTCCTCAAATTTAGACTGAGTGTCGCTGATGAAGTGACCAAAGTACTAAATGGTACAAAATTTGGTTCGATGGTGATTTGAGTGAACGAATCCTGAATTCGTAATTGAGATTATTGTTGAAGTATAGAATTGAGGTACTCTTGGAAATTTTTACTTATGTGTACGAACAGTGCTAAATGGTACTATATATAGTACAAATTGGATTTGGGTGAACGGATAGAGCTGGAATCCTCAAATTCGGAATTGACATTACTGTTGCAGTGTAGAACTAACGAGTTTTGGAAATTCGTACTTAGAGTACAAAAAGTACTAAATGGTACTAAATTTTGTACAATGGGGATTTGGGTGAATGGATAAAACTGGAATCCTGAAATGTGGAATTGAGATTTTTGTTGGAGTGTAGGATTGTGGTTGTTTTGGAAATTCGTACTTATGAGAACGAAAAGTATTACATTTCGTACAATTGGGATTTGGAATCTGGAATCCTGAAATTTGGAATTGAGATTATTGTTGAAGAGTAGGATTGAGGTAGTTTTGGAAATTCGTACTTATGGGTACGAAGAGTACTTAATGGCACTCAATTTGTTGTTGGGTGTAGAGACAGTGCTGAAATCTGTATTCTTTGGATTTAGGGTGAGTATTGGTGTGCAAAGTTGGTATCGCTGTTAATATGTAAGGGTGAGATACTGCTGATCTTTTTCAAATCGAACTAAAGAGGATTCGAACAGTACCAAAATAACAATAAATATTGATTAAAATTGGTATTAGTGCAATAAAATTTTCAGTGTTCGCCATTTTCATATTTTATACTGTTTATTTGTTTTTTATATCCTTTCCGCATTCGAAGTAGCGGGCACTTTGCTAGTGATTTAATAAAAACCGTAAACATACCACAGAAGAAGAACCACAAGTCAATGTTGAATCATTTATTTCACTTGCTAAATTTGGTCCAAGGTTTGCTCCACTCTTTTTACTAACATTGAAATTATTACGAATTGCAAATATAATTTGCCTTCACATAAATATCTTCAAATAGCGCACCACAATTTACTATTTTGCCAGAGGCATATGTTTCATTTATTTAAAAAAACAACTGTCCAAAATAATTATTGAAATTCCTATTAAATTAATGATAGCCAATTCATATACATCACAAAGCATCCATGCAAGCCATACATCATAAAAAAGTGACTTGAAAACAAATGGCAAAAAAATAAAACAAAAACTTTTAAACGAAAATGAAACTGATTGGAAAACGTATTTTAACGCAATGCTTACAATGGTAATTGTATTGGTAACAACTGAAGCTGTAAATAAATTAAACGCATATCTTCCAGCTGTCATCTTTGTCGGCCGGGTTCATTCTGCAAAATTGCGTTCCAAAATTGATTTATTTTTTTTGCGTTTTGCCTTAGATTTATAATAGTTTCATGTTATGTATTGCCGTATGTTATATTTGATTTCGTAATATTGTTTGTTTGTTGGCAAAAAAATAATACTTATTTTCCTTAATGATGAAAAACTAATCTTCAACACTAAGCTATGTTACGCACAGAGTAATATTTCAGTTGCTTTTTATGTTAGTAAAAATCGTAATGGAGTAAAATTCATTAGAGTTAGTGAAGGGAGATTTGTTTGCACCTGTTTGAGGGGAAACTATAGTTCATTATAAAATGTTAATAAAATTTCTTTATATGTTTAAGGATTCGTCTGTCAATCTGGCTGATACGGATATTTATTGCAAGTGAAATTCATAAATCTAGAGAAAAACACATGTCGAAACGAGACCAACCATCAAAAATCCCTTTAGGAAGGGAGTAATGTTGTTCTCCACCCTAGCTTATAATACCTTGTCTATATTTTCTCAACATAAAGCTATGTTTGCAGGATCATCATTATGTTTTGGTAATAATAGAACAATTAAGGAATTAAATAATTGAAACAAAATGATGGCGATGAAAATTAATGAGCGGTTGGATTTTACGAAAGCCTGCTTCAAATGTCACATAAATATCCAATTAATACATTCCATGCATCGAGATATTTTATCTAATTTCTGATCCAGATATCTCTGAAAAAAAACCAAAAGTATGCAAAAAGAAAATGCAAATTCTTCCAAGAAAAGCTCTGGTACTTTTCACGAGACCTTCAGTTTTGTTAACTTGATTGACTCTTGCGATAAATATAAAAAAAATGATGAATCGGAGCGATTCGAGACGCTTTTGTGATACTTAATGTCAAAAATGTTTAAAAACTTAATTTACATGTGTATATTTATTCACTTATATAGGTTTATGTTTTCCAGCTATAAAATGTCACATACAAATTGTGTCATCCAAAAACACATCTACCTTAATAAAACCAATATCATAAACAAAATCCATATACATTAATTAAATATTATAGTTATATGTTCATTACCCCCAATCTGAACCAATAAATAACATTTAATTGAATTTTAAAACAAAGATGTCAATAAAAAAGATATTTATTGCCCCTAATTTATGCTTACAACTTTTTTCAGTTTAATCTAATATCGATATTGAATAAATACTAAACACTCAAATATAATAATAATTCCCTAATTTAATCTACTTCTTTTGTTTTTTGACATTTTTGGGTTAAACCCTATTTGCGACGGCGCGAAATTAATCCATCTTCCCAAATTTATTAAAAGAGGATGGGTAAAAATATAAGTTTACACATCTTCTGAGAAAAAAAACAATGGAAACCTCATGGAAGTCAAACGGTACCAAGTTTCAAGAAAATTGAAGGACAGGTTTTTTTCTTAGGCCTTTGCAGAGAAGTTGTCAGGACCATATTTATCACAAGAATAAAATTATCCATCCTTCATTTATTACAAATAAAACATGTTGCATGTTTTTAAGCTTTCGCACCATTTCGAGAGGTATAAACATTCCCGAGAATAAAATTATGCCCTTGTAGTAAGAACAACAAGGACTACATGTGGAAAGATGTCTAAATTATCTTATGGACCAGAAATTCTTCGTATGGATGAACATTAGAAGATCATTACATCTTCTTATAGAAGACCTGCGCTTAAATTGAACATAAGCTCAAACAATTTTGAATTTTTGTACGGCAGGTGGCAGAAGAAATGGCTCCAAATCTTTAACTTATATCTCCAACAGCGAATAAATTTCATTTCCATTATTTATAAAAAAAAACTTCATTTACTGTTGGTCATTATTATCCGGACCGCAAAGGTTGAAGTAATGTATGGGGTATATAAGCAAGAATGAACCGATGAAGTCTTTTTCGGAAAATCGGTTACTTACACTGTGCAACATTTTTAAGGTAATCTTGTGCAAACAATTTGAACTGAGGATCTTTTGAAAGTGCAGACCCAAACCACAAAAACCCTAGTTAGGTTTTGTTGTGTCAGATCCAGCTTGAATTTTATGGCCCCATCTAAACATGGTTAAATATTGACTTTTTAAAGCAATTTTGGGCTATATCTCTGAAAACTAATTGAACCTTCATCTGACCTCTGAAGCAAATTTGTAGATAATGGCAAGAATAAAATATTTGGAGAAATAATGAACTCGAAAAGCTAAATTTATTGACTCAAATTTTATAAAATATCGAAAATTTCCAAAAGCGTTAATTTGTTCTTAATGTTTCCTTTTGGAAAAATATTTGCTGGAATGTAATACACAACTCTTCAGAACATGCTATTGTTGTAAACTGACTCTATCATGTTGTTTTCAGTATTTTTTTCAACGACGATTTAACAAATATGTCAATAATGTGGTGAAATCCGAAATGCGAGAATAAACTGTTGGTGTGAACTGTGTTGAAATACGCGTTGTAAAAGATATGATGCATAATACCGCTGAAACAACATGAAGAAAGCATTTTAGAGTTTCAGAATGTTGTGAAGAATTGCTGAGAACTTTATATGGAAGATTTTCGTAAAAGGTTGCTTGGTTCAACTCCCAGTAGCTTAGCTAATATTGACCAGAATTTCAGCAATTATGTAAAATTTCCTATATGTTATCGATTTTGATGCCCTAGATGATTTTTTTATTACATCATCTGTTCAAAAGATAAGTTCTACTAGTTTAGAGCTACAATATTGCCAAAAACAGCAAGGCAAAATTCCTATTCGTTTCTGAGATAAAGGCCTGATAAATGGAAAAAAGTGTATATTTAGCCCGGTTTAGATGAGGCCATAAAATTCGAACTGGATCTGACAGGACAAAACCCTACTAGGGTTTACGTAGTCTAAATATGTACTTTCAAAAAATGCATGCTAGAAGTTGTTTGTATTTTCAGTGTTGCATAGTGTAATCGTAGGGATTTGGGAGAACATTTAAAAATAAATAAAAGAAGTAAAAAAGTATCAGTTGGCTTTTCCGACAGAGATATATCCTCAGCCTTTGTTAATTGAAAATTTCATCTACGGACATATCTTATGTATTTAGGATCCTTTCAGAATTTTGTAGCCCTTTTTGGACATTTGAACTTGCCGACAAAACATGTTGATTAGTATTAAAGATCAAAAGTGTTGCGAAGGAGGTACTTAAAGGAATGGGCCAACATAGTCCATTATGGAAGTGGATCTTATTTTTAGAGCAATATTTTTTCGATAGATATCGCGCCCACTAGTCATTTCAGTCAGTCATCGTATAAATTTTGGACCAGTACGCCAGGAAACAACAAGACAAGTGCACGGGAAACATAATATCGCTCTAAACAGGTCCACAACGAAGAAGACGATCGATATGGGCCATTTTAGAAGTTAACCTAAATTTGAACAAAATATTAGGAGATCCAAAGTTTGAACCAAATTGGTTGTGCCGTTCAAGAGATATCGTGCATGCGATTTTAGTGACATTTTTTTTAATATTGGGGGGGAAGTAACGGAAGTTGTGGACTGGTATTGCCCATCTTCGAACTGAAATTAAATTTGGACAAAATCGGTTTCTAAGTTCTCCAGCCACTACATACACTCCGGTTCATCTGAATAGAACCAACCAATATTTGCCTACAAATAACGTTATATCTGACGATAGGAGAGGAATTGTAAAATCCATTTGTGCGGACATGTAGAGTATATAGTAGCCTATATTTTCAATGCCTAACATGTTTCACATATGCGTTATAGCGGTTCTTTTTACTCGCTTTATGAAAAAATGTCAAAATACTAGTATGTTTTAATGGTTCACCAGGATAGAACCACCCAAAGAATTTACACAAATCCTTTGTCTGATGTGCTAAATTTTAACAAAAAATTATTTATAATTAAAAATGAAGACCGTGAGAGTTGATTGTCAACAAATATTATGCAAAAAAATTGTATTAGGGTCTTGGAATTTGAGGAAAATCGATGCATAGAGCTCCAAAAATATTCGTATGAAGAAATCGGTAGAAACAATTTATAAAGTCAACATTTTATAATGAATTAAATTCAGAGTTTTTTAGACCTTAATAAAATTAAAAAAAAAAATACATTTGATAGGTTTATGAGTCCGAAACAGAGGAAATATGGTCAAGATAACTCAAATTTCTACCCTTCTAATCCAAAAATTGATATTTTATCACAGGGAAGTTAATACAAATCGATGGGTTCCACCCAATTTTGTTGATTGTGGACATCTACAGGTCCAAGAAATAAAGAAAATCCCACCGCCGAACGCTCCACGTCACCATAAGTCCTTGGAATTTCAAAAAGTTCTGAGACATTTGATGTGAAGAAACAACTTAGCGAGAAGGGAAGGCAGACGTTAATCTTTTCGAAAGGAAAGGGTTCAATGTTGATGGTAATGGTGTTCACACATGTTTTAAACATGGTATAAGTACCGAAAAAAATATTTGTGATCCGTTATTATACAATAAAGAGAGCCTATGTTCCTGTGCTTTTCATATCATTCGATATCTTCTAAATCAAAGCCCTTGATGTTCACATGAAGCGTTCGGTAGTGGAATTTTCTTTATTTTTTGGGCGTGTAGATGTCCACAGCCAACGAAACTGGGTAGATCCCATCGATTTGCAATCACTTTCCTGACATAAAATATGAATTTTTGGATTGGAAAGGTAGAAATTTGAGTAATCTTTACCATATTTCCTCTGTTTCGAACTCATAAACCTATCAAGTGTGACTTTTTGTAATTTTGTTGTAATCTAAAAATTTTGAATATAATTCATTATAAAATTTTGACGTTATAAATTGTTTCTACCGATTTCTTCATAAGAATATTTTTTGGAGCTCTAAGCATCGATTTTCATCAAATTCCAAGACCCTAATACACATTTTTGCACAATATTTGTTGCCAATCAACACTCACGGCCTTTTTTTATAATTATTAATAGTTTTTTGTTAAAGTTTACCACATCTGACCAAGGATTTGTGTAAATTCCTAGGGTGGTTCTATCCTGGTGAACCATTAAAACATGCTAGTATTTTGACATTTTTTCATAAAGCGAGTAAAAAGTACCGTTATAACGCATATGTGAAACTGTTAGGTATTGAAAATATCGGCTACTATATACTCGACATGTCCACAAAAATATATTCAACAATTCCTCTCCTATCGTCAGATATAATGGTATTTGTAGGCAAATATTGATTGGTTCTATTCATATGAACCGGAGTGTATGGTGCCATATGGCTGTTTTCTCAAGAAGTATTGACTTGCCACTGAAATAAAATGTTACCGTCGTAATTGAGGCAGCGAAAGCAAGTTCAACAAAAATCAAAGTGATTTGAGAGCAGGTCTTAAAGTGAACTCATCCGAAATTTTGTGTGCGAAAAACCTGAAGGAGTGGACAAATATAGTCCATATTCAAACCTGATCTATATCTGGAGGATATATTAGGATGTGTAAAGTATGGATCAAATCGGTCACTCCGTTCAAAAGTTATCGTGCGCAAATTTTTTCCGAACATTTTTGAACTTTTGCGGGGGAGGTACCTGAAGGAGTGGACCGATATGGCTTATTTCCGAAGTTAAACTATGTTTGGACAAATTAATACAAAGACCAAAATCTCACTCCAGCGGGTTCTTACGTGCTGGATTGACCCACAACCATAGTGTTTTGGCAAGCATCATACCTAACCTTCTACGTAGGTTTCAGCTGTTACAACATCAAAATAACTCTCGACTGGATCAGCCGATACGGTCCAAAATTTGGCCTTAGTAATACTTTGTTCAAATTTAGTTTAACTTCGGTCTTCTCCTTAGGGTACCTCCCCCACAAAAGTGCAGTTTAGGACATTTTTACCGAAGCTACTCTTTATGGTCCTGTTTACAGATATATTATGTTTTTCGCGGATAAGTACATGCATTCTGTCGTATTAGTCCAAAAGCTCTAAGTTATACGGTGATCAACTGAAATGAGTGTTGCAGCGATATCTACCGAAAAGAAATGAGCCCTGAAAATAAGATCCACTTCCAAAATGGTATATCTTTCTCAATAATATTGAGATTTAAATCAAATCAATATTCTTGTCGGCAAGTTCATACGTTCAAAAAAGGCCACAAAATTCACAAAAAACTCCACCATATGGAGGGTATAATTAAATTTGTCATTCCGTTTGTAACACATCGAAATATTCGTCGGAGACCCTATAAAGTATATATATATTATTGATCAGCATAAAATTCTATGTCGATTTGACCATGTCCGTCTGTCTGTCTGTTGAAATCAAAAGATAGAGAGTCAAAATTTGGTACAGAAGTTTTTATTTCTTGCAGGATGGTTGGTATTGAAAATGGGATATATCGGTCCACGTTTTGATATAGCCCCCATAGACCGGTACCTCCCGATTTTCGGTATTTTCAAGGTTTTAGCTTCATTATCCTACCAAAATGGCTGAAATTTGGTACGTAGTCTTTTTTAGGGGTATACAATTTTCCCCCAGAATTTTGTCGGTATCGGTCCACACCTTCATATAGCCCCCATAGAACGGTACTTCGATTTTCGGTATTTTGAAGGTTTTAGCTTCATTATCACACCGAAATGGCTGGCTTTGGTACTTAGTCTACGTTTGTGGTATAAAACTTTCCCCCAGAACTTTTTCGGTATCGGTCCATGCCTTCATATAGCCCCCATAGAACGGTACCTCCCGATTTTCGGTATTTTGAACGATGTGGCCTCAATATTCCACCGAAATGGCTGAAATTTGGTATTTAGACTTCGTTGGGGGTACTCAAACTTCCCCTTTAAATTTGTCGGTATAGGTCCCCGCCTTCATATAGCCCCCATGGAAAGGTATTTTGAAGCTTGTGTCTTCAAAGTGATATAAACCTGTTCGCCAGAAATATGTCTGTACAGGTCCACGCTTTCATATTGCCCCATTTCTGACTAAAATTCGTCGGTGTAGGTCCACGTTTCGATATAGCCCCCATAGAACGATACCTCCGGATTTTCGTAATACTGAAGATTGTGACGTCAATATCCAAACGAAATGGCTGAAATTCGTTATTTCGTCTTCCAAGAGTTATAAAATATTCTAGAATAGTACTATCAGTACTGGTACACGTCTTCCTATATCCCCAAAGAAGCTTACTTCTTGATTTTCGGTATTTTTTTAGTTTTAGCATCATTCTCTTACCGAAATATAGGATATTTGGTATTTAGTCTTTTTGAGCCTAAAAACTTTTCGTCAGAAATTTGTCGGTATAGATCGACGTTTTGAAATAGCCTCCATAGAATGGTGCCTCACATTTTTTTACCGAAATTGCTGAAATTTAGTATTAAGTCTTCTTCATACACGAAAGGAAACTAATTATTTCATTTTACTTCAATACAACTTGTGGTGGAGGGTATAACAAGTTCGTCCCGGCCGAACTTAACGCCGTTCTTACTTGTTTTTATCTAGGTTGTAAGACCGCTTTTCGATCTGTCCATAGATGAAAGTTTCAGGTTACGCAGGCTGAGGGTATATTTCTGCCGACTGATACGCATTTTACTTGCTTTTTTTTTGCATGCTAATTTTTTCAAGTCACTGTAATCAACCCAATATATGGTCGTTCGTCAAACCGAACGGAGTACGTTTATTCTAAAAACTGTCAAACTTTCCAAAGGAAATATCAAATAGCGCCTGGCAACTCGTAGTGTTGCCTAGGCCAGAAATTTAACTAGTAGTCCTCGTATTAGAAGTTGGTTTTGGCTCGAAATAATGGTCGTAGACCAAAACTTATATATCAAACTAAATGTCTCTTCGAGCTATGTCGATATGATTATATCCCAGCAAAAAAGTCCTCCCAAAATCATGGGTTTTGTAAGGGATTTTTGGCAGCCGTAACTAATCACAAACGCCCTTCTTACTTTTATTTTACTTTATTTTATTACGCTGTCTGCCCGAATTGAACCCACGAACCCTCTGATTTCTAGCCAAAGACACTACACACTGTGCCACGCACACGAATATTAAGGGTTGCTTAAGAACTTAAATATGCAGTGCACATGTGCACCACGAACTGTTATTTTTTAATTAACAAAAACTCGCGTGCCGACGGTGAGCGTTGTTGTTTTTATCTAGGTTGTAAGACCGCTTTTCGATCTGTCCATAGATGAAAGTTTCAGGTTACGCAGGCTGAGGGTATATTTCTGCCGACTGATACGCATTTTACTTGCTTTTTTTTGCATGCTAATTTTTTCAAGTCACTGTAATCAACCCAATATATGGTCGTTCGTCAAACCGAACGGAGTACGTTTATTCTAAAAACTGTCAAACTTTCCAAAGGAAATATCAAATAGCGCCTGGCAACTCGTAGTGTTGCCTAGGCCAGAAATTTAACTAGTAGTCCTCGTATTAGAAGTTGGTTTTGGCTCGAAATAATGGTCGTAGACCAAAACTTATATACCAAACTAAATGTCTCTTCGAGCTATGTCGATATGACTATATCCCAGCAAAAAAGTCCTCCCAAAATCATGGGTTTTGTAAGGGATTTTTGGCAGCCGTAACTAATCACAAACGCCCTTCTTACTTTTATTTTACTTTATTTTATTACGCTGTCTGCCCAAATTGAACCCACGAACCCTCTGATTTCTAGCCAAAGACACTACACACTGTGCCACGCACACGAATATTAAGGGTTGCTTAAGAACTTAAATGTGCAGTGCACATGTGCACCACGAACTGTTATTTTTTAATTAACAAAAACTCGCGTGCCGACGGTGAGCGTTGAACACACAACCCTAGGATTTATAGTCGGACACACACACTGTACCACCGTCCTCATTACTTAGTAAGGAGTAAAGTAAGTAGGTTTGCCTTGTAAATTTTTTAAGAAGTAACCCATTACTTTTCAGATTACTTGTAATGCGAAAAGAAGCTTGTTTACATTACTTTGTAATGGGTTACGTAATGACTAACGGATCCGAATTTTTGCTGGGTATACATATCCGTTCATCTGTCCGTCCGCCCGTTCCACGAAAATAGATTTCTGAACCATTGTGCGCCATATGAACTAAGAAATGTGCCGGACATATAACAGCATCACTAAAGAGACATGCGAACACAAGCTTCAGATCAAAAATATTTAATTATACGTCGAATTAAACCTGTGGCACAAAAATCAAATTTTGGGCCCCCAAATTTAAATAAATTTAAGTTTAACCAGAGGAAAATCGACACAAATATGATAGAATATAAGTAAGAATATAATGAAAAGTATACTAATTTTTTTATATTTTTTTATTTTTTACAGTAATTATACACATATTAATGTAGTGGATAATCAAGTAAGTATTTCATAAACATATGTAGTCATATTGACAAATTGATCTCTTAGTCATAACCGATGTTTCACAATTCTATATAAAAAGAAGTACTACTACAAAAAAAAACTCAATTTTTATTCCCCATTTGTAACAAAAATATACCTACCTTTGTTGTTAATAAATAAACCCTGGCCATCCGTTAACTACTGAATTACAATTTATCTTGTCGTTCAAAACACCCAATTAATTTTTTAAGTTAATTTAATTTCATTTATTCGAAATATCAGTTCATCTAAATTATCCATTTCAAAAAATGTATCCCGAAATAATATCAATGAAATACCGCTTCAAACAAACGTGAAATTAAATATCCCATTTGTAACATAGTTTCGATCTTAACCATTAATTGGGACATACCACACATACATATATGTATGTGCCTACATGTGTGTCCCATTTGAAGGCTTAACAGTAAACCCAAAGGCGGCAATGTGTTTTTGTAGGTGCAAAAATCATGTTATTTCCTGCTTTATTAAAACATAGTATTTTTCGCTTATCTAATAATAGCCGCAAAGACAACTTTCAGTTTGGCAACATGGTTATGTTGGAGGGGCCAACAACCAATAACACCAACATCACCACAAAGAAGTTAGGCTAATAATACCTCCTGCTAGATTTAACCAGTTTTCTAGTCATTTTACATTTTCAAAATAATTATTAATGTTTATGGAAAGATAAGCTCTTAAATACATATTCAGAAATGGAGCATACAAGCAGCATACAAAGATACATATGTAAATGTAAAGTAATATTAAAATAATTAGATTGCCAAGGAAACGAAAGACTTAGGCGACAAACGTCATTGAATTGAAATTAATAGGGGTGGGAAATGCAAGGAAACTAACTTCAGATGAAACGTTTTTGATAAATTAGCGGGTGTGGTCAGGCGTAGATGATTTGAAATTAAAAATGATGGGAAATTCAAAGCGAATTTCAGGTGAAAATTAAAAAAAAAAAACAAGTAAAAAAGTATCAGTCGGCTTTGCCGACAGAGATATACCCTCAGCCTGTGTATATTGAAACAATTTTTTTCCAATAAACGCATGTATTTAGGGAGTTTTAAAAATTTTGGGCGTTTGAACTGACAAAAATGTTGATTAGGATTTAATATCAAAAGTTTTGCGGAGGAGATACTAAAAAGAATGGATCTCCATCCACTACATATGGTACCATAGGGGTTTTTTAGACCTTCAGGGATGTTTGCTCAAGAAGTATGAACTTGCCCCTGAAACAACTTTTACCATCGCAATTGAGGCAGCAATGCATGTTGCTTCAACAAAAATCAAAGTGATTCGAAAGCAGGTCTTAAAGTGAACATGTATCCGAAATTTTGAGTGGGAGGTACCGGATGGAGTGGACAAATATAGTCCATATTTGAACCTGATCTATATCTGGTAGATATATTAGGATGTGTAAAGTATGGACCAATTCGGCCACTCTCTTCAAGAGTTATCGTACGCACAATTTTTCCGAACATTTTTGAACATTTGTGGGGGAGGTACCTGAAGGAGTGGACCGATATGGCTTATCTTCGAACTTAAACTATGTTTGGACAAAATATTACTAGGGCCAAACTTTGGACCGAATCGGCAGACCTGTTCGAGAGTTATTTTGCCCTCCAACCTCCTCACACGGTGTCATAGGGGTTTTTTGCAACTTTCAGGCTATTTTCTCAGGAAGTATGGACTTGCCCCTGATAAAACTTATACCGTCGTATGGAGGACAGTGAATACAAGTTGCTAAAGCAAAAATCAAAGCGATTCGAGAGATGTTCCTAAACTGAACTTTTCCAAAATTTTGTGTGGGAGGTACCCGACGGAGTGGACCGATTGAGTCCATATTAAAACCTGATCTAAGTCTGGTACACGCTCCACGATGGGCAAAGTATGGACCAAATCGGTTACACCCTTCAAGAGTTATCGTGCGTACAAATTTTCCGAACATTTTCGAACTTTTGTGGGGGAGGTACCGGAAGGAGTGGACCGATATAGCTCATCTTCGAACTTAAACTAAGTTTGGGCAAAATATTACGAAAGCCAAAATTTGAACCAAATTGGTTCATCCCTTCGAGAGTTATAGTGCGCTCCAGCCAGCCAGACAGACAGACAGACAGACGGACGGACATTGCTCAATCGACTCCAAATTGTCTGAAACACATTTCGTCCAAACATACTTGGGGTCTAAAACCATTATTTCGATGAGGCACATTTTGCCCGTATGAAAGTGTATATACCCTTCATAGCCTAAAGGCTGAGGGTATAAAAATCCATGTGTGGCCCAACTTAAAGCTGTGGATATGGCATTCCAAGAATTAATTTCTTTATTTAAAGAGAGGATTTCATGATCAACCCACCCTCTTTAATTTCCCCATAAAAATTTGATTATTTTAAGACTCTTCAGATTATTCTAGAATGCTTAAAAACTTAATTACACTAACTATTGCGTAATTAAAATTCTGTTCATTACATTTGATGATTTCAATGAACCCACATAAAACCAAAAACCAAAACAACTTTGACAAATTAATGCATTCTACAACATCAGCACCACCACCACGACGACAAAGCTCGACAGCATTGAATTCTTCTGCCAACACACAAAGGCCAGCAAAGCAACCCAGCATGTGATTATGCTGCTGCACATGCTCAGTGAGTGGCAAGGTCAACTACATTTACAACAAAATTAACATCGCAGTTGAAATAAAATAAAAAAAAACTGATTTACAGACAAGTCAAGTCGCCTATTCAACATACGTACCATGTGTCGAGTGGTAATACCAATGTAAATGATGGAACATCAAATCAGCCAAGATATAACAGCCCGAGCCGTCATTTACAACATTCACACAAATTACCATGGCAACATGGTATTATTTCTCAAATCAAAACAATTTTAACTACAGACTTCAATTCAATTCAAACATGCAGGAAATTAAAAGTCAAGACAAACAAGACAAAATGGGTGTTAATATGACCTGATGCAAGTCATTTAATTGATACCTTTGTAATTGGCCATGGAATGCAAACGTTTTATGGCGCATTACAAATGTTGAGCACGTTAAATGATCAAAGGAATATTTTGTTGGAAGGTGATTAGAATTTTATTGGGAATTTTTTTCAAAAGAACCGAATTCTTTTTATGCCGCATTTTATGGGTCAACTATACATGAAGGGAATATTAATGTGTTTATAGGCATATATGTAATATACAGGAATATTGATACTCCATCTTCAGTTCAATATAAAGAAGCAATTTACACACATCTAAATGATTAGAGTCATAAATAAGCGTTTTTTGTTAAAAATGCATTATTTGACTTCGATATCCTAACACTAAACACTCAAAATTTAAAATTTCAAAATATTTAACTTCACAAACTATACCGTTATATTTTATTGCCACTACTTCATTATACCACACTATTACACATGACTTTTAAATGCAATATATTAAAAAAACTAAAACTAAATAAAATAATTGGGTGTCGGTTTTGTAGCAGTTTATTAGTAAGCCCATAATTAAAAGTCTCCATATGTTGCAAAGGCCGTAATTAATAATGCACAACAATCTACCCAGCCCATAAAACTCAACCTGCTTTTTTATTGAAAACGTTTATGAAGCAGAAACAAATGAAATAAAATGTAAAGTCGGCTCTAATGAAGTTATGACATTAAAAAAAAACACTTGAAGTCATTTAAGTAAAGAGCTACAGATAATAGAGGTGTTATTGTCGAATTTAATTTTGAAATAATTCAGTATATTTTTATATCACTTACGTTGGCGGTCCGAAAATTATAATTCGTTCATTAAAAATAATATATATAATCATAAGGTAATGCTGATTGATTCTTTCTTAGAAACTGAAATTTTCTGGTCTATTTAATACATTTATCGGATGACCAATTAGATAAACAAATCATAGCAAACAAATTGCTTTTCAAGGAAGTTCGTAAGGAATTAAAATTTACCCCAGGTAATGAAGAAATATAATATAATACAATAATTGTTCCATAAACATCCGAGACGGGGCAAGGGAGACTTCTCTCATATCAATGAGTGAAGTCTATTCATATTAGCTCAATGATATAGGACCTACTGTTTATCGCCGAGCCCGAACGGCGTGTCTTACGACACGTCTTTATAGAGAAGTTTTTCATGACTGAAATACTCAGGAAATGTCGCCAACATTACAGAGGGGTATTTTTTTTTTTTTGCCACCGTTGAACATTTTGATGTTGCCTGGTCGGGGAATCGAACCCACGAGCTTCTGCGTGCAAGGCGGGTGTGCATACCATTGCACTACGGTGTCACCCAATGAAGAAATATACCATTTCTAAACAATCTAAACAAGTAAAAAAGTATCAGTCGGATTTGCCGACAGAGATATACCGTCACACAGTGGATGCGCCCAACGACAAAAATCAAAAAATTCAAGTCGTCGTTTCAAAAATTTAAAAATGCAAATAGCTTCAAAACATTCCAAATTTTTCGAAACTCAACTTATTTTTTCAATTTTTCGCGGAGAAAACGCCTCATGAACATAACTAAGTTTGAAGAAAATAAAAATAAGAAAAATACTTATATTCTAAGCGAATTTATGAAACAAAGGACTATTTTTAACGCCTTAACTTAAGATGACTCATTTAGTAAATTGCCTAAGCTTCATTTTTCTACTTATGAAAATTCCTCTAAATCGCAAGGGTTGCCAAATATTTTGGTTATAATATTGGTAAAAATGAAATTATTTAATATAAATGTATGGATTTTTTAAACTTTTAGTCACTTTCAACAAATTCGAACAAATGACCACTAGTGCCAAATTGTAGCCTAGCGCCTGTTGATTTCAAAACTGTATAGACTTTTTGCGGAAATTTGCGGTTTTGGAAGTTATGACCAAAAGTTGATCTCCCTTTTTTGGTTGCTGAATTCATATTTTTTGAATTTTTAAAATTATTTTTATTATCCTTTCTTACATTTATGTTCAATATAATGGGTTTGTGCTATTAGTGATTTCTTTTATCATGGTAACATGGAGCCGCACTGTAAACTCGCGATTGAAAGATAAAAGGTTTTGGGTGTATATACTTTAATAAAAATGTTTTTCTCGTTAGGGACACCCTAATGTTGCAACACGTCGAAAAGTGGAAATTTTCCCCGCACTGAAAACCAAAAATTCGTTCTTACAGGTAATTCTGTGGAAAAAATGGTGATTAAATCTTATAAAGTACAGAAAAATATATGGTAACCCTATGGATGCTGTGGCCAAAAGTGGACCAATGTCACATTTATTTATAAAATCCTGTTCTAAACTCTGAGTTCACTATTAAAGCCTAATCCGTTTAGAATTTGTTAAATATCTGTAAAATACATTAAATCGAGATAGAAATCATATATGGGGGTATAGCAAATCATGGATATAGCAAATATTGGTATAGCAAATATTGGCAGTTTCTAGCGGGGAGGTTTATTATGCAATAACAACTACTAGTACCGGATTACAGCGAATTCGGTTAAACAATATGTTGGCAACAGTAAAATACTTCAAGTCAGAATGATTCGTCACATGGGAACCACGCGAAATTTTAGATCTAGGACTCCAATATTTTTGTTAGAGTGTTATTAACCCCCGAGGACCAATTGATAAAAATTTCAGTTCAATATATCACCATATATTTTCAATAGATATCATTTCAGTGGGTTATGGTACACCTATTGGACCAATATGCCAGGAAGCATGGACTTGTCCACCGAAAACATAATATGGCTGTAAACAGGACCATAAAAACATCATCGGTATACATTTTCAAAGGATCTCCGAACAGACACTAAACTGCGGTTGGACATAAATGCTGAAGTTTTGAGGGGGAGGTATTATAAGGAGAAGTTAAACTAAGTTAAACTAAGTTTGGACAAAATATGACGAAGGCAAAATTTCGGACCAAATCGGTTTATCAGTTTGAGAGTTATTGTGCTCTCCAGCTACTACATATGGTGCCATAGGAGGTTTTTATAACTTTCGGGCTGTTTTCCCAAGAAGTATGGACCCTCCACTGAAAAAAACTTGACAAAGTTATTCAAGAGCAGGTCTTAATGTGAACTTATCCCAAATTTTGTGTGGGAGGTACCCCAAAGAATGGACAAATGTAGTCCATATTCAAACCTGATCTATATCTAGTAGACATATTAGGATGCGTAAAGTATAGACCAAAACGGTCCTTCCCTTCAAGAGTTATCGTGCGTACACTTCAGGTACCTCCCCCATAAAAGTACAAATACTTTTATGGGGGAGGTACCTGAAGGAGTGAACCGATATGGCTTATCTTCGAACTTAAACTAAGTTTGGACAAAATATTGCGAAAGCCACATCTTGGATCGAATCGGCAGAACCGTTCGAGAGTTATCTTGCGTTCAAACCACTACACACGGTGTCATAGGGGTTTTTTGAAACTTTCAGGCTATTTTCTCAGCATGTATAGTTTTGCCCCTGATGAAGCTTGTACCGCCGTATGGGGCCGTGAATACAAGTTGTTACAACAAAAATCAAAACGATTGGAGAGCAGGTCCTAAACTGACTTTTGCGATATTTTGTGTGGGAGGTATGCGAAGGCGTGGACCGACTAAGTCGATATTGAATCCTCATCTAAGTTTGGTAGAAATTTCACGATGTGCAAAGTATGGACCAAATCGGTTACTCCCTTCAAGAGTTATCATGCTCACAAATTTTCCGAACATTTTGGAACTTTTGTGGGGGAGGTACCGGAATGATTAGACCGATATAGCTCATCTTCGAACTTAAACTAAGTTTGGACAAAATATTATGAAAGCCAAAATTTGAACCGAATCCGCTCATCCGTTGGAGAGTTGTCGTGCGCACCAGCCTGCCAGACAGACAGACGGACGGACATTGCTAAATCAACTCCAAATTGTCTGAAACACATTTCGTCCAAACATACTTGGGGTCTAAAACCATTATTTCGATGAGGCACTTTTTGCCCGTATGAAAGTGTATATACCCTTTCTAGCCTAAAGGCTGATGGTATAAACAATCGCGGTGCTTCAAATGGCATTTATAAGATCATCACAGATGACGAATCTTGGATATATGCTTAGAAGTCCGAAACAAAACAGGAATCGACCGTTTGGGTCTCCGAAAGCGAGCCAAATCCAACAAGAGTTGTTCATGGAAATAGACCTTCGAAGCAAATGTTCACCTGTCTCTTCGACAATACTACTACTCTACGGCTTGAGAAATAAAGGACGGTTAATTCTGAGCATTACTCTACAAATTGTTTGCCTGAAGTCTCCTGAGAAATTCGAAAAACGAACAAGAGAAGACGAATTGTTCTGCATCATGACAATGCGAGCTCTCACACATCGATTCAAACCAGCGCCTGTTTGACCGGACAAAACGTGGAATTGATGGGTCATACGCCGTACAGCCCCGACTGGGGATCCAATGACTTCATTTGATTCTAGCAAATCGTCGCTAGAAGATGCTATAAAAGCGTTCAAAAACCATGTTTTGGAGTTGTCTAAATCAAGCCACTGTAAACAATCCACCACATGGTCATATGTCAAACTGACCTGAGTACTCTTAGGCTAAAAACTGTCAAACTTTTCAAAAAAATGTCAAATGACACCTGGCGACACTGCGAGTTGCCTAGGCCAGAAGGTTTTTTAGTACCCCTCGTATCAGTGAAAGTTTCTTCGAGTCCGAACAAATTGCCTCATATATTCTGACACCACATATGGGGACGTTTCTTCAGAACAATTTCGTGAGGGATTTTAGCCACGGCGACGTTGGCGCCCAAGACGGACTACACAGTAATATACCCAATATCGATCTTCACACTAGGATCTTACATATTTGTGAAATTTTTTGTTATATGCGGAACTTAAGAGATATTCTCTTTTGCAGAACAGGCCTTACTTTTTTCTTTCATGATTTTCCAATTTATGTAACAAAATCTAATAATATTCATTTCTAAAATTAAAATATTTTATTTACAATTTTATGTTTTGTTTACAAATACTAGTGACACTAGTGTTACTTACAAAAACAAATTTCTATGTGGTTGTTGTTACGTTTTTTGTACAACAACACTTGCCTCTACCTGTAAAATAATTGTACCATGATCTAACATATTTTATAAAACATGTATCATTTAAGTTGTCTATTCCATAGAAAATTTGTTAAATAAATGACGTAAATTCCGAAAACACCTGTTTTAAATGTAAGTGTTAAATGCGTTTAACGCAATACACTGAAAATTATTAACATAATAAAGATGTGCAGAGAAGAAACAGTGGCGCTCTGATGTTACGGCTAGCAAATCCGCCTTATATATTGAAGGTTGCATGTTCGGATACAAGATACATCTTTCAGTGGTGGTTATAACACTTGGTACTCCAGACTCATAAGAAAGAAGTCTTATATAATTGGAAAAAATAGAATCGATCAGTTCACTTTGATACCGAAAAAGGTCTCTCTTGCTTCTACAGGGATGTTTGAGGGAAATATGTTTTTTACATTCAGTGAAGTGGAATATTGCCCAAATACTGACTGCAGCCTCAAATATTGATTGTATCACCAATTATTATATATAAAGAACCAATAAATCTGAATGTTGAATACTATAATAGACCGCTTTCCACATCATTTGTAAACATCTATATGAACCATTATAACAATAATTTAATGGAATGTATATATCGAAAATATCGAATGTTGCGTATATCGATAATACACCAGCACTAATCTATATGATTAGCTTGGCGTAGATCCCTGCATACGTTAACGAAACCTATGCAAATGCATATATATGGTTAGGCCCAGAAATTTTTGCATATTTTGACATATTGGCATTTTGACATACAAATTGGCATAAAATGGGCATATGCAAAGCCATATGCAAGGATTTGTGGCCTGAATATCCTACCGAAATGACTGAAATTTGGGGGGCATAAAACTATCGACCTGACATTTGTCGGTATAGGTCCACGCCTTCATATAGCCCGATTTTCGGTATTTTGAATGTTGTGGCCTCAATATCCCACCGAAATGACTGAAATGTGGTATTTAGTATTCATGCACGCAGAGAAAAAATATTTTTCGGTTTTGTTGGAACAAAAATATCTATTTTGGTTCCAAAAATGTGTTTGTTTTGTACAAACATTGTAATCCAAATCCAAAAATACCATCTTTTGTTCCGAACATAGAAAACAAAAACAACTTTCGAATTTCCGCAATATTGTAAAAGTCGTTAACAATACCGATTGTAGGAACAATCATAATCTAATTTTTTTACAAAAGATATTGTCAGCCCTGAAAACCAGATACTAAATTTTTTGATTTGAGTGTATATACTTCTCATATACACTTTCCACACAACTTTGATATAAATATCGCGTATAATATTACGAGCATTGATGAACGCAATACATGGTTTGCTACTTTAGCTGACAACAAAGACAAACAAATAGCCACAAGCAGCCATCACAACGTAAGGAATAATTAAACACCATAACAAACATGAAAAGGAAAGAAGAATGAAATAAAGAAAAAGAATGAAACAAAACAGAAACAAATAAACACAAAAAGAAGATAAAGGCAGCATGTCATACAAACACACCACAACTCACCAAAATTGTTTTTTTAACACGGCATCGAATAGCGAGAGAAGAGAAAAAAATTTTCGAAGAAAAGAGAGAAATATTGTTCAGTTGACACAAACTATTTTTGGATTCACAATACTACATAAGGAATCCAACAATATGTTAACAATACATATTTTGCTCTTGGAATATTGTTGGATCAAACATATTTTTTTCTCTGCGTGTGGGGGTATAAAACTCTTGACGTAGGGTGACGTAGGGGATGGAAGATACCAAGGAACGGTCCTGACCGGTTTTAACATGGCAAAGCCCAGGATTTATCTTGGTCCCTCTTTCATCCCAAGTGGAC
Organism: Musca autumnalis; assembly: GCF_047663935.1. Taxonomy (NCBI): domain Eukaryota; kingdom Metazoa; phylum Arthropoda; class Insecta; order Diptera; family Muscidae; genus Musca; species Musca autumnalis. The sequence continues at coordinate 224,476,334 of NW_027411866.1, forward strand.
ACTGACCTCCCCGTGGTGTCACCTGGGGAACTGCCTTTAACACCCGTTAAAGGTAGTGAGCTAACATTTGCCGCGCGTTCACCCATAAGAACGTTAAAAACTTGGGTTTGGGCGTCGGGTTAGTAACCCTCCCCTAGAAAAAAACAGCCTACTATGAAAAAACGAAAGAAAAGAAAAACAAACCCCTCTAAAGTTGACGAACCCCGCAAACGTTTTAAGGACCATGATCTGCGAATCTGCACCTGGAATGTTCGCACTCTTTATAGAGAAGGTGCAGTCTTCGCATTGGCAGACGTACTTGAAAAGTACAAGACCGATATTACTCCCATACAGGAAATACGATGGATTGGGAAAGGCGTCACAACAACACCTAAAGGTGACGCACTGTATTATAGCTGCCATGACGTAAAGCATGAGTTTGGTTGTGGATTCGTAGTTAGTCGGAGACTAAAACATCTTGTATCCAGCTTCACTCCAGTGAATGAAAGACTTGCTGCAATTCGAATAAAAGCTAAATTCTTCAACATCAGCTTTATCTGCGCTCATGCACCCACTGAAGACAAGGACGAACTGACCAAAGATATATTTTACGAGCGCTTAGAAGAATCATATGACCGTTGCCCTGCCCATGACATTAAAATCATTCTAGGCGATTTTAATGCCAAAATTGGAAAGGAGAATATCTTTGGCCCAACAGTCGGGAAATTCAGTCTCCACAGTGAAACATCTGACAATGGTATGAGACTGATAGACTTTGCAGCTGCAAAAAACATGGTAGTTAGCAGTACCAGATTTAATCATCTCGATATTCATAAGGGCACCTAGCTGTCTCCAGATCAGAAAACAAGAAACCAAATTGATCATGTTGTGATAGATGGAAGACATTCATCGAGCGTGTTGGATGTACGATCGTTCCGAGGCGCAAACATTGATTCGGACCACTACCTTGTTGCAGCAAAGGTACGCACCCGCTTAAACGTAGCAAACAAAGTACGAACAGACACAACACGAAAGTTAGACATCGGTAAGCTGCAATCACAACAGATAGCCACAGCATATTCCACTCAACTAGCCCAATTGCTTAATCAAAGCCCTCCTCATCCCGATAACATATCAGCGCAATGGCAAAGCATTGCCCACTCCATGCAAACAGCCGCAAAATCCATACTTGGATACCAGAGACCTCCACCAAGGAATCCATGGTATGATGAGGAGTGTCGTGCTGCCACCGAAGAGAAAAATGCGGCATATAAGGCTACTTTACAATCCGTAGCAACGCGTAGCGCACGAGAGAGATACAGGGAGAAAAGGAGAGAGGAGAAACGTCTTTTCCGCAGGAAAAAGAGAGAGATGGAAAAGCGGGAGTGTGAAAAAATCGAGATGTACAGGAGCCAGAATGAAGTCCGAAAATTCTACCAAAGAGTCAAGCATCAAACTGATGGCTTTGGTACAGGCACATCCTCCTGTAGAGACCAGCAAGGTAATTTGGTAACTGATACAGATAGTGTACTCAGGATATGGAAAGAACATTTTTCAAATCTGTTGGTATCCAATAGCAGCGAAGACGACGAAGATACCACAGTCCCAATCCCAGAAGATGGTATTGAATGTATACCGCCCAGCCAAGATGAGGTAAAGACAGCAATAAATCGGCTGAAGAATAATAAGGCAGCAGGGGCCGATGGCTTACCAGCCGAGCTGTTCAAAACCGGAGGCGACACGCTGATAAGGTGTATTCATCAGCTAGTTAGCACCATCTGGCAGGAAGAACGAGTACCCGACGATTGGAACCTGAGTATCCTGTGCCCCGTCCACAAGAAGGGAGATAAGACTGTATGCTCTAACTATAGGGGCAAAAGTCTACTCCCTATTGCCTACAAGATCGTGTCAGGGATATTGTGCGAACGACTAAAGCCAATGGTCAACGAGATTATTGGACCATACCAATGCGGCTTTAGACCTGGTAAGTCCACCATTGACCAGATATTTACCCTGCGGCAAATCCTGGAGAAGACCCAAGAGATGCAGATCGACACCTACCACCTTTTTGTCGATTATAAAGCAGCCTTCGACAGTCCGCTGCGCTCAAAGGTATTCCAAGCCATGTCTGAATTTGGTATTCCCGCAAAGCTCATCCGGCTTTGTAAAATGACTTTAACTGACACGAGGTCCTCAGTTAAAATAGGAAAGAACCTCTCCGAAGAGTTTGGTACCAAAAGAGGTTTCAGACAAGGAGACAGCCTTTCGTGTGACCTCTTCAACATCCTGCTAGAAAAGGTTATACGAGAGGCAAACGTCAAAAGAAGTGGCACAATCTACACCAACAGTCACATGTTACTTGCTTATGCTGATGATATAGACATCATGGGTCGATCAGTAAAAGAAGTAACTGATACCTTTATAAAGGTCGAAGGAGAATCTGCTAAAGTGGGTCTGGCGGTAAACGGTGAGAAGACCAAGTTGATGGTGTCGACGCGCAATGCGTCCATTGAGCTCGGACCGACTGTGGAAGTTGGTTCCTATAATATTGAGGTAGTAAAAGACTTCGTCTACCTCGGCACCTCCGTCAACACAACAAACGACATCAGTTGTGAAATAAAAAGAAGAATTGTATTGGCCAACAGATGCTACTTTGGATTAAGTAAGCAGTTTAAAAACAAAGCCACATCTCGTCAAACAAAAATAACGCTCTACAAAACACTGATACTACCCGTGCTGATGTATGGCTCCGAAGCCTGGGTACTTGCGCAAGCAGACATGGCAGTGCTTGGTGTGTTTGAGAGAAAAATTCTTCGAAAGATCTATGGACCAATCTGCGTTGACGGTGAATATCGACGTCGCATGAACCACGAGCTGTATCTGCTATACAACGACATGAATATTGTTAAACGTATCGAGATGCAGCGATTGCGTTGGCTAGGCCATATCATAAGAATGAGCGATGATGAACCCGCTAAAAAGGCGTATGAATACATGCCACATGGCGGTGCACGCAGAATTGGCAGGCCAAGGAATAGATGGCGCAAACAAGTGGATGATGAGATGACAAGGCGCGGTATTCCAGTGTACAAAGCAACAAATAGAGAGGAATGGAGATCTCTTCTTAGTTCGGCCTATAGAACATATGTTCTGTAATGGGCCAGCTAAGTAAGTAAGTAAGTATAAAACTCTTGACCTGCAATTTTTCGGTATAGGCCTACGTCTTCATATAGCCCCCATAGAACGGTACCCTCCCTCCCAACATATCACCGAAATAGCTGACTCGTCTGAAAGGAATTTTAAACAGAAAAATAGTACATACAATAGTACATACAAACAAAAATATTTGTTACAAACCTACGATTCTATAGGAATGTATGTGTAACTCTGATGGAGACTAAATATCATTGACCATGCAAAACTTAGAGCTAACATTCTACTCAGCCACCACTATACCCATCTGGTCGTTTCCGAGAACCAAATACAACAACACATGATGACCATAAAGTCCCCCAAGAACTTGGGTGGTAATTCCGTATGGCATCATATACCTGTATTGAACATAATATTGCAATAATCCTCCTCATCTGTGCGATCTTTCCTCCATACATTGTAACCATCACACCGTTGTAAGCTTCAGTTGTTGTTGAGCTTCGTTTTCTGCACCGCCGCAACCATGATATTCCTCCGACTCATGAAATCCACTGTTTCCTTGATCTTACCTCAGTGTCCATTGCAATTAAGTTTTGCGGATACGGCTGCTGTTGGCGGACTGCAAGGGAGTCGCGTATTCTGATGACAACACCTGAGGTGCACCCACTCCTAAGATCAATTGCATCTCATTGCAGCTGGAAGAAACACGGAGGTTGTGTAATTCTTGGTCAATCCGGTACTAAACAATCCGAACGGCAACAGAGCGGAAATTGCGCTACTCTTCTTTTTAAAAAGAGCCAAAGCCATTTCTGACTTGATTCTGATTCCAGTACACCTCGATTTTTTTAAATTCCGTTCTCTGTTGTGTGCTCTATGTTCCTACTTAAACCGGAGGTACTACTGTGTGGACACTACAGTGGAACTAAGAATTACACTATGCAACACTGAAAATGCAAACAACTCCTAGTATGGATTTTTTGAAAGTACAGCCCTAGAAATAATTATATGGTACATCCATGATTATCTTTTAACTTATATTTAGCGACTATTATCCAGATGTTATTAATTTACGTTAGTAGTGGTCAGTGTGCTTGTTCATACCTATGACTGCCGACCTTGTGTGCCTTATATACATATCCGTAATATTACTCAAATTAATTTTTCTTTGGAAATAATTATATGGTACAAGGAAAAATTTTAAAGATTTCATTTCACTACAAAGGACCTCAACAAAATTATTGACATAAAATGTATTTAGGATTATGTGCAATAAAGAAACATCCATGTTGAGAACAATTGGTATGGTTCGCATTGGGTTCTGTCCCTGGCTGCAGCCCTGGAAAACAATAAGATCGTGGAAACTGCGTTATGGACAGAAATCATGCAATATAAAATGTATACCATGATTTTTTTTTTACTTTTTTTAAAATTTTTAATCAGATCTATCCAATAGAACCAAATACTTTCAATATAAATGGTGAAACTCATCCCCCATAAGGTGTTTGTAAATTTCCTGACGACTACAATTTGGGTCTGGATCAAATTAGTGACCAACAAAACGTTATGTAATCAAACAGTGCACTCTTTTTACAACTTTTAATTGTAGAAAATAAACAAACGATAAAATAAAAATTAAAAACGGCAAGTTATAGTAATGTTAAATACTAAAATAATAGCAGAATTCCCTGAAAACACCAATGAGCAAAACATTACAGTTGCCTTCTCAGTTTTTCGATATACTGGCCTATTGTATGTTCTCGAAACGGGTATATATCATCTAAATTTCTCGTTTTTTGTCACTTTAACTGATATTACACCGTTATATTGTGCATATGTGTCTGTCTAACAGGTGCATGTGTTTTATCATGCTTCGGCACATTAAAGAACAAGTTTGGTGTTAAATTTGGCTTTTTTAACAGTACGAAAACTTCCAATTTTTTAATTTTTTAAATCTTCTGTTAGTTATCTATAGTTTAAAGTTGAAAAATCTGCATATTGTTTGATTACGTAACCTTTTGTAGGTCACTTATTTGGTCCTGACCCAAATTATAGCCGTCGGACAGATTATAAACTATTTATTTGGATTTATTACACAATAGATATTGAACATATTTTGATTTTTTTTGGTTATTTAATTCGACCTTTATTTTGATTATTTTAAATTTAGTAAATAAATCGAGCTCGAGGTCTTGGATGTTTGTTGTTTTTATTTATTCATTATTTTATTCGATATTTCGTCTTTCTTCGAAAGACATCATCAGGATCTGTAGAAAAACATTTACATTTTATTGTTTGCATATATGATCATATTGTTGTTGTTACACTTACAAATAGTGATTAAAACTATTACAACAATAACAATAATTTCGCCAAGCACAAACGTCGACCTGTTGCTGCTGCCATATGTTTCGTCACTGCATTAATTTCTTCTTATTGTATTCTATTTATTTTTCTAATTAGATGTCTGTAGCTGTGCGCCAAATTCTCCGTATCTGTTTTGTAGTTCATTCTTTGTGATGTTGGAGTATTCATAATGTGTAGAGTTTCCAACATAAGCCTCTTTTGGTAATTGTTTTCGCACTGCAGCACTCTCACTCTCTCCAGTTCTGGATGGTGTTGTTCAGTGGCACAGTGGGTTAAAGGGCGGTTTTGGTTATTGTGGTAGATGATCTATTTTTGATATCAGATTTGTGTCCTGATAATCGCGTTTTTAGTTTGTTTTTTGTAGTCCCGATATAATATTTTTTACAATTTTCTTTTTCATTGCCATTACATTTAATTTTGTATATTATATTTGATTTGTCCATTATATCTACTTTTGATTTTAAACGTGTGAATAATTTTTGCAAGGTGTTAGAAGTTTTTGGTGCTATTGTATAGTTTATGTCTTCATAACATTTGGAGTTAGTGAAGCGTTCGGAAATGCCGGGAATATATGTCACCGATTTATAACATTTATTTTGTTTTTCTGTATTTTTTGGTTTTTTGTTGTGGTGTTGTTTGATTAAAATATTTATAGTATTTGGAGGGAAGCTATTTTGTTTCAATATTGATTTAATTTTCTTTATGTTTTCTGTGTGAAATTCTTTGTCGCTAATATTTAGAACTCGATTAATAAAGTTTGATGCAAAAATTATTCACACGTTTAAAATCAAAAGTAGATATAATGGACAAATCAAATATAATATACAAAATTAAATGTAATGGCAATGAAAAAGAAAATTGTAAAAAATATTATATCGGGACTACAAAAAACAAACTAAAAACGCGATTATCAGGACACAAATCTGATATCAAAAATAGATCATCTACCACAATAACCAAAACCGCACTTTCAACCCACTGTGCCACTGAACAACACCATCCAGAACTGGAGAGAGTGAGAGTGCTGCAGTGCGAAAACAATTACCAAAAGAGGCTTATGTTGGAAACTCTACACATTATGAATACTCCAACATCACAAAGAATGAACTACAAAACAGATACGGAGAATTTGGCGCACAGCTACAGACATCTAATTAGAAAAATAAATAGAATACAATAAGAAGAAATTAATGCAGTGACGAAACAGATGGCAGCAGCAACAGGTCGACGCTTGTGCTTGGCGAAATTATTGTTATTGTTGTAATAGTTTTAATCACTACTTGTAAGTGTAACAACAACAATATGATCATATATGCAAACAATAAAATGTAAATGTTTTTCTACAGATCCTGATGATGTCTTTCGAAGAAAGACGAAATATCGAATAAAATAATGAATAAATAAAAACAACAAACATCCAAGACCTCGAGCTCGATTTATTTACTAAATTTAAAATGATATTGAACATATTCATCTCTGTTATTTAGTTTCAATTGAAAAGTTTGTGAAAATGTACAAAAATATTGTTCTAACCTTGCAGTTTAACAAAATTTCGGCCTATATGCCAATATGCAATTGTCATCTTGTTTCCAGAGTCATATTAAGAGACGGAATGATATACAGTCTATTCTGATTGTACTAAAAGTTCATGCAACTGCGTTGCACATAATCCAAAATTAATGTTATGTCCATATCTGCACTTAATCTTTTTGTATTTAAATAAGAACGTAAAGATTTTACATTGTACCATATAAATATTTCTCAAGAAAAGTCTTTAAAAGAATTTTGTTATTAAAATAACGGTATATGTATAAATGCCACAAGATCAACAGTTATAGGTTAGAATAAGTACCTTATACACTAAAAACATAAATTATAAAAATCCCGGTTATGTACATTTTTAAGGAAAATTTGGACATCTTTATGTTTGTACCATATAATTATTTCTAGGGCTGTACATATTTAGACTACAAAAACCCTAGTAGGGTTTTGTCCTGTCAGATCCAGTTCGGATTTTATGGCCTCATCCTAAACCGGGCTAAATCTTTACTTTTTTGCATTTATCAGGCCTTTATCTCAGAAACGAATAGGAATTTGGCCTTGCCGTCTTTAGCAATATTGTAGCCCTAAACTAGTAGAACTTATCTTTTGAAAAAACCGCATAAGAAAAACTCCATCTAGGGCATCAAAATCTATAAAATATAGAAAATTTTACATAATTTCTGAAATTCTGGCCAGTATCGGCAAAACTATTGGGAGTTGAGCCAAGTAACCTTTCGCAAAAATCTTCCAAATAAAGTTCTCAACAATTCTTTAGAACATTCTGAAACTCTAAAATGCTTACTTCATGTTCTTTCAGCGGTATTTTGCATCATGTCTTTTACAACAGGTATTTCAAACACAGTTCACACCAACAGTTTATTCTCGCATTTCGGATTTCACTACATTATTAACATTTCTATTAAATCGTCGTTGAAAAATGTACTGAAAACAACGGCATAGAGGCATTTTACAACAATGACATGTTCTGAAGAGTTCTGTATTACATTCCATGGAATATTTTTCCAAAAGAAAATATTCAGAAAAAAATTAACGGTTTTGGAAATACGGTACGAAATGTATAAAAATTGTGGAATTTTTGCATATATTTTGAAATTTGAGGCAATAAATGTAGTTTTTCGAGTTCACAATTTCTACAAATATTTTATTCTTGTCCTTATCTACAAATTTGCTTCACAGGTCAGATGAAGATTCGCAGTGGTTTCAGATATATATAGCCCCGAATTTCTTTAATAACTCAATATTTAACCATGTTTAGATGGGGCCATAAAATCCAAGCTGGATCTGACACAACAAAACCCAACTAGGGATTATTGTCGTTTGGGTCTGTACTTTCAAAAAATTCTCAGTTCAAATTGTTTGCACAAGATCACCTTAAAATGTTGCACAGTGTTATTGATGAGGTGGAGATATACATACACATAGAACCATAAGTTGGACTTTCGATGAAACTTGAATTGAAGAACAGAAACCTCTATCCGTTCACCTATGATTTGTTACCAGTTGGAATTTGTGAGAACCTTTCCATATCTTCAAAGATTCCCGTTTACGTTATGCCTTATTCCCATTGACCGACATTGTAAAAGGTAAATTTGTTGTTAATACAAATTGTAATTTCACATAAGTTTTATTGTTTTGGTTTTGGTGGGGGACTTAAAACTACGAGTATTAATTCAAGTTAAACATGAGGTTTAATTTTAAAGGTCAGTTATGTTAACTCACATTTCATAAGAGATCAGATATTATTTACAAAACGATATAGCTTGAGGGGGTGCATAGCAGCTAATACGTATGTATGCGCTTGTAAGCCTCGTAAGCTCTAACATATTGAAAGTATTTATGTATGTTGGCATTGTTATTATGGTGTACTTTATTGTTTTTTTTTTTTCTAAATACTACGTATCGATTAGAAATGTCTAACATTGAATACAAAATACCGGCATGTTTGTGTGTGTATGTCTGCTGTGAGGCCGGCAACACCAGTGATTGGGCATTGTATGTTGTTTTGAAGCACTTGAGAAAAAATTGTAACAAATTGCCAATATCAACATAAAAAGGCGGCTGCCATTCACTGTTTTTTTTAGGTTCGATGTAATTTTTACAATGGGTGACAGGGGAATGAATTAGGTTAATGTTGTGGGCCATTATTTGTATGTAGAGCAGTGTTATTGGCTTGTAATACGAAATTGTTTACAAGGTCAGTTACAGGTCGTAAATAATTTAAAATAACAACATAAAAGGGATTTTCAATTGGGGGATTAGCTTTAAAGAAAATATCAAAAATCAATGAAAAATAAATCCATTCTAATGGATGGAGTTGTGTGGATTATCTTCGAAAAAAATATCAATAACGAAGCTGATCGACGTTTTTCAACTGCCTCAAGAGTGACGGCTAAACAATAAAAAAGTTTCATTGAATTAACCCATTTTCCATAGCCTCTCTATTGTAAAGCACTGTTCAATAACGCTCCTAGAATTTAAAACAAAAGCTCCGCAAGCTATCAACATTCTTCCTTTGTAAGTCACATTGCGCATTACCTCACACATCGAATGAAATCAAAAGCCAAACAAAGCTAAGCTATCAACATTCTTTTGATTTAGAAGAGATATTGTCGTAACAAGTTGTTACCCATTAAATCTGCACTTATGTAAGAATTTTCCATATAAAAGCCAACATGCCATTGCAACAGAAAAAATAAAAAAAGCAAAAAAACTCTAAAAGTCATGACTTGTTTGTGGTTTGTGGCTGCAATTGATTTCAGTTTGTTCATCGATTAAAATTCAAGTAACTTGTCGTCAGATTTATGTTCTGAATTCTTAAAATGAAAAAAAAAACAAAAACTATTTCAATGTGAACACCTTAACTGGTTCGTTGTTGGGTTGCACTGATTGGTTTCAACCTGCAAAGTGCATTCTTTGTTGATTATGAAATAGTTCTTTTCAATTTATTACGATTGCATCTGAATGTTGATTGATTTCAAACATTATTCTAGATTGTGTTTTAAATTTTGCACCAAATCCTCGCTTTCATTAATTTAAAATTTGTTCCGCTCATAGTATTTGGAAGATAATGAGCAATATGTACAACTTAATTGTTTACAATCTCTTGATTGGGGAGTTAATTGATTGATAATCGTTTCGTTTAAGTTTTCAAAACAAAACAAAATGTAACCAAAGACGGTTATTAAGGCTTGGTCGACAGAGAACAAGTGTTAAAACAAAAGACTTAAGCTACAAACTTTTGACATTTACTTTGTATTGAATGGTTAAAATACTCTGGGAGGAGAATTTATCTTGTCTGGTGGCGTAAATAAATATTGAATGAAGTCATAATTAAGTAATCTCACAACATACCTAAAGTCAGTTTGAAAAGAAGGAAGAGTATGGATCCGCATGTTCAGAGGACTTACATTTAAGGGGTTATAACTAACCACTTGCAAAATTAAAAAAACAAACGAAATTTATTTTCTTGACTTATTTTAAAGTATAGGTAGCATCGAATATGTGGTAAAATATTCAAATCGATCAAAACAATATTGCCGGAGATATGAGAGTTGAAAAGTAAAAATTTATTGTCGCATAGAAACTAAAAACGTATTTTTCTCGAAATGATATTTTTGAAAGCGGTGCTCACAGTAGCTCGAAAACGGATGATCCGATCTTCGTATGTTTTTGTGGATTTATTATAAATCTCGTCCTTAAGCGAGAGACCTTTAAAATTATGTAATTGTAGCCGTTAGACAAGTAAAAAAGTATCAGTCGGCTTTGCCGACAGAAATATACCCTCACCCTGTGTGGATTGAAATACTTTTTTCGCCAAAAAAATTTATGTGTGACAAAAGTATGGATAGGATTAAAGCTCAAAAATTTGCGGGGATATTAATAGATAGGGCTTTTTTATCACACCAAAGGATCCAAAGGATCACACAAAAATGTTGAACATTTGTGTGGGTGGTACCTCAAGGATTGGACAGATAGGGCCCAAATTTGAACATAAACTATGTTTCGACCATATTTAGAGATCCAAAGTTTGGACCAAATCGGTTCTGTGCAAGATCAAGCATGATTTGAAGTGTTTTAGTGCTTCATAAGCTCAAAAATCTGTTTTGTTGAATTATGCCAAACTCGTAGTAAATGAGCTAGAACACGATGAGTTTTAGAGATATCAGCATGAAAATTTGACACAAGATAAAGGAGAAGTTGTAGAAAAAATAGAAACTGCTAACTCAGAAAACGTATTTTTTGAGTTATGCCATTCTTTAAGTAAATGAGCGATATGGTTCCATAGGGGTTTTTTACAACTTTCGGGCTGTTTTCTCAAGAAGTATGGACTTGCGCCTGAAAAAACTTTTAATGTCGTAATTGAGCGAATGCAAGTTGCTTCAACAAAAATCAAAGTGATTCGAGAGCAGGTCTTAAAGTGAATTTATCCAAAATTTTGTGTGGGAGATACCAGAAGAAGTGGACAAACCTGATCTATATCCGGTAGATATATTAGGATGTGTAAAGCATGGCCCAAATCGGTCACTCCCATCAAGAGTTATCGAGCGCACAATTTTTTCGAACATTTTTGAGCTTTTGTGGGGGTGGTACCTGAAGGAATGAACCGATATGGCTTATCTTCGAACATAAACTAAGTTTGCACAAAATATTACAAAGACCAAATTGTGGACAGAATCGCAGATCTGTTCGAGAGTTATCGCTCCAACCACTAGACGCGGTGTCATAGGGGGTTTTCGTACATTTCAGGCTATTTTCTCAGGAAGTATGGACTTGCCCCTGAAGGAATGGACAGATTGAGTCCATATTGGAACCTCATCTAAGTCTGGTATAAATTTCACGATGTGCAAAGTATGGATTACATCGGTCACTCCGTTTAAAAGTTATCGTGCGCACAAATTTTCCGAAAAATTTTTACCTTTGTGGAAGAGTTACCTGAAGAAGTGGACCGATATGGCTTATCTTATCTTGGCACAAAATATTACGAAGGCCACATTTTGGACCGAATCGGCGCTCCAACCACTACACACGGTGTCATAGAAGGTTTTTGTAGGGAAGTATGGACTTGCCCCTGATGAAACTTATGCCGTCGTATTGGAGGGGGGGGGGCAGTGAATACAAGTTGCTACAACAAAAATCAAAGCGATTCAAGAGCAGGTCCTAAACTGAACTTGTGTGGGAGGTACCCAAAGGAGTGGACCGATTGAATCCATATTGGAACCTAAAAAATGACCCTATTTTTTATCGATTTTGGTTGTTTGGCCGGTATTCTATCCGTCCATAGATGAAATTTTCAATTCACTAAAGATGGGGGTATACATATCTCTATAATATAATGAGCTTCTTTCCACACAAAGTAGCGGGGCCAGACCAGATCTTCCCGGCCTTACTTCAAAGGGAAGTGGATTATATTTAATTCAACCCTTGCTTAAAATTTACGTATACTCCAATAGTCTGGCAAGAGGCAAGGGTAGTCTTAATTGCTAAGACTGGCAAGGCAAGATACGCAATACCAAAAGCTTACTCAAGACAATGGAAGGAACAGTCGACACCATTATAAAGAGTAATATTCCCAACAATATGCTTCAATACAAACAACACGCATACGTAAAAGGTAGATCAGTGGAATCCGCATTGCATGAGGTAGTACACCATATAGAGAGAACCTTTGAAATGAAGATGTATACTAGGGTTATGACTTTTTGACATTTTTCCTCAAAAATGATTTCCTGTAGCAGGGATGAATGAACTTTTGCCTATTAATCACTATGCTATCGTTTATTCCATTGAAATATAAAAAAAGTTCACGCACAAATCGATTTTAAAAAAATAATTTTTTGAAAAAATATATGAAATGAAAAAAAATTTTTTTTTAAAAAAATTATTTTTTGTTGCACGAACGAATAAATATAAGCCTACTAATAACTATAATAACGTTTATTTCATTCAAATATTAAAAAAGTCGCGAAAAAAGCCACTTTGAAAAAATTTTAAATTTTTTGTTTTTTGTTAAAAAATTATATTTTTGAATAAAAGCGTTTACGACACTTTTACGATTCTCAGAATTGAAGAAAAATAGTGAGAAATAAATTTTATGTCATTTTAATTATCTCATGTGGCTCTAAAGTCTATTTTCAATTATATATGTATCTGTTTTCAGTGACTTCAAAAATAAATAAATTCAAATTTTAAAATCATTTTGTGCGTGAGGTTTTTTCACCGAATCACCTTATAATTAAGATTTTATGTAATCTTATGGCAAAACTCATCACGCTATGATACAGGGATATGAGGTTGTAAAAAAGTCATAACCCTAATGTATACACTAGCTGTATGCATCGACATCGAATGTGCTTTCAACAACGTCAACACAGATACACTGGTCCACTCCTTAGACGAGTTTCAGGTAGACCGGGCCTAGACGGCCTGGATATGCTCGCTATATGACGTAACAAAAAGAGAAAAGGTCTGCTATGCAGACGATGTTATAATACTTCTTAGGGGAAAGAATCCAAATCTGCTTTGTAGGAGGGCCGAAATGGCTCTAAAAATAGCGTACAACTGGGCTAGACCGAGAGGTCTAAGCGTCAACCCAGAGCTATGTCTTTTCACTAGGAAAACGAATCCAACTATATATACAAGGATTTGTGGTCTAAAAATCCCACCGAAATGACTGTAATGTGGTATTAAGTCTCCGTTAGGGGTACAACATTTTACACCTGAAATTTGTCCGCATGGGTTCACGTGTTCATATAGCCCCCATAGAACGATACCTCCCGATTTCCGATATTTTGAAGGTTGTGGCCTCAACATCACACTTAAATGGCTGACATTTTATATAAGGTCTTCGTTGGGAGTATATAACTTTCCACCTGAAATTTTTCAGTATAGGTCCACGTTTCCATATAGCCTCCATAGAAAGGTAGCTCCAAATTCTCGGTATTTTGAAAGTTGCAGTCTCAATATCCCACCGAAATGACTGATATTTGGTATCTGGTCTTCGTTGGGGGTACAAAACTTTCCACCTGAAATTTATCTGTACCGATAAATTTCAGGTGGAAATATATATATATATATGTATATATAGCCCCCATAGAGCGGTACCTCCCGATTTCCGATATTTTGAAGGTTGTGGCCTCAACATCGCTCCGAAATGGCTGAAATTTGGTATTAAGTCTTCCCTGGCGGTATAAAACGTTCCACCTGAAATTTCTGGATATGGGTCCACGTCTTCATATAGCCTCCATAGAACGGTACCACCGGATTTCTAGTATTTTGAATGTTGTGGCCTCAACATCCCTCCCAAATGGCTGAAATTTGGTATTAAGTCTTCCTTGGGGGTATACAACTTTCCACCTGAAATTTGTTGGTATAGGTCCACGACTTCATATAGGCCCCATAGAGCGGTACCTCCGGATTTCTGGTATTTTGAAGGTTGTAGCCTCAATATCCCTCCGAAATGGCTGAAATTTGGTATTAAGTCTTCCTTAGGGGTATAAAACTTTCCACCGGAAATTTCTGGATATGGGTCCACCACTTCATATAGCCCGCATAGAACGGTACCTCCGGATTTCTGGTATTTAGAAGGTTGTGGCCTCAATATCCCTCCGAAATGGCTGATATTTGGTATTAAGTATTTCTTGGGGGCATACAACTTTCCACCTGGAATTTGTTGGTATAGATCCACGTCTTCATATAGCCCCCATAGTACGGTACCTCCCGATTTTCGGTATTTTAAAGGTTGTGGCCTTAATATTCCGTCAAAATGGCTGAAATTTGGTATTAAGTCTTCCTTGGGTGTAAACAACTTTCCACCTAAAATTTGTCGGTTTAGATTCAGGCCTTCATATAGATCCCAATGAACGATACCTCCCGATTTTCGGTATTTTGAAGGTTGTGGCCTCAATATCCCTCCGAAATGGCTGAAATTTGGTATTTGGTATTAAGGGTATACAACTTTCCACCTGAAATTTGTTGAGATAGGTCCACGTCTTCATATAGCCCCCATAGTACGGTACCTCCCGATTTTCGGTATTTTGAAGGTTGTGGCCTCAATATCCCTCCGAAATGGCTGAAATTTGGTATTAAGTCTTCCTTGGGGGTATACAACTATCCACCAGAAATTTCTGGATATGGGTCCACGTCTTCATATAGCCCCCATAGAAGAGTACCACCGGATTTCTAGTATTTTGAATGTTGTGGCTTCAATATTCCTCCGAAATAGCTGAAATTTGGTATTAAGTCTTCCTTAGGGGTATAAAACTTTCCACCTGAAATTTGTCGGTATAGGTCCACGTCTTCATATAGCCCCCATAGAACGGTACCTCCGGAATTCTGGTATTTAGAAGGTTGTGGCCTCAATATCCCTCCGAAATGGCTGAAATTAGGTATTAAGTCTTCCTTGGGGGTATACAACTATCCACCTGAAATTTGTTGAGATAGGTCCACGTCTTCATATAGCCCCCTTAGTACGGTACCTCCCGAGTTTCGGTATTTTGAAGATTGTGTCCTTAATATTCCGGCAAAATGGCTGAAATTTTGTATTAAGTCTTCCTTGGGGGTAAACAACTTTCCACCTAAAATTTGTCGGTTTAGGTTCGGGCCTTCACATAGCTCCCATAGAACGATACCTCCCGATTTTCGGTATTTTGAAGCTTGAGGCTGTGGTTATACATTTCTCTATTTTATTGAATTGCTTGAAAAGAATTTTAAACAGAAAATTGTGCATACAAGCATTTTTGTTACTATTATTCAAATATTTGTTGCATAAGAAAATATGCATATGTAAAAATTTATGCATTTTGCATAATTTTGCATATGTCATATGTTTCGATTGCAATTTAATCAAAAAGCCAAAAATATGCCTAGTCCCAAAATTTGTCATGAATCGGACCAAAAATAGGGGTTGCATAAAATTCCGCTGTCTACTTACTGATGGCGGATGCAATACAAGGGGCTGACACATAATTTCTAAGGTCATCGAATTTTTATTTGGCGGTCTTATTTATATGAGTAAAATGAATTCTTTATATCAATTCACTTTGTCAAACAATTTATAAGTCATTAACACTAAACTTAAGAAAAACCAACTGCATAAATAAACTGAGTTAATAGAACAAAACTAAATAAAGAAATGAAATAAAAATACCAAATGACATCAACGACCACTACGCATGCGCATTGTGCATACCTTTTGTGCAAAAAAAAAAAAAAAAAAAAAAAAAAAAAACAAAAACCGCGTCAGCAAGCCCTCATTGTTCGTAGCGGGTAACTCATTAGTTGTGTTTACCCTAAAAGAAGTGATGTACAGTGATGCCAGATGTAAAGATTATGTTTGTATTACCATTTGTCTTTAAGGCCAGAATTTTTAATGAATGACCAAAGTTACGATGGCTACGTCCGCCATACGGAGATCTTTTCGCCGTCTATGGCAAGACCAATTAGCCTTCAAAGTGAAGAGGCATTAATATTCAATGAGAAGGCCTTCAAGTCTTCTATAAGAGCGTCCAGTGGTCTGTTGATCTTCCATAGAAACAATTTTTCTTCCATAACATGGTTGCTCAAAACGCAGTTTTTTCACACGAAAGAGAAAAAAACCATTTAAGAGAAATTAGGAAAGAACGATTTTTGGAATTTTCTTTAGACGTTTTATTCATTTTTGCACTTCAGTATTCTCAAAAACGAATTCCTCTGATAAAACAATTAACAAATTAAACAAAAAATCTACAAAAGTATGCACTTAATTCTGTTTCGACAACAACCGAAAGAGGACATATTGGCCGTATAAGAGAAAATGTCTTGGTCTTCTACGAGAAGATCCTTTAATTTTCTATGAAAAGACCTAGTGGTTATCCATTGGAAGGTTTATTGTTCGTTTTTTATTTTCTGTGAGAAGATGTATTTAACTTCTTTGTTGGTCTTCTTCGAGGAGACATATTCTTTTCTTCATCGAATAGACCCCTCTGTCTTCTATTGGAAGATTTATTGGTCTTCTTTCAGAAGACCCTTTAGACTTCTATGACCGCTTGCCCTGCTCTTTTGTTAGACTTATTTAAGAAGTCATGTTTGGCCTATTCTTCTTTGAGAAGACCCATTGGTCCTCTATAAGTAACCTATTCAAATAAATTAAGCGACACCATCCAGCGCAACAAAACACCCGGCAACGCTTCTATAATCCAAACAAATTTTATTGCTGGGAAGAAACTATAAAACTATGATTGTCATAATGTCTTCTTTTTGGTGTCACATTTCACAGTTACCTAATATGTGCAACGATGGATGAATGCATTTGAGACACAATTTTTTTCTTTTTGTTGTTGTCATGTTGTCTGAAAGTTTTAATGTTTGTTTCTTTTTTTTGATTTGTTTTGTTTCGTTGGCATCGAAGCAACCCACAAATTCACATTGAAATTATTTAATTACAACACTGACAGTAATCAGCACCTTTATAAGCTGACGAAGTAAATCATTTAAGCGAGGGGAAGCTAATCCATGCAAACGACAAAAGGGAGAGAGAGATGGAGAAATAACATTTTACGACAACCGTTGTGCTAAGTATTAGTCGCAAAGCAAAACTAATTAACTTGGATTAAAAGTGTAACGTCGCACCGGTATTTTACAAGCGGATTTAATTCTATGTTAAATTAGATGATGTTCGCATCATAAATGTTTATTTAAGAAAATTGTTAATAAAATGTCTTTAAAAAATTTCAAACTTCTTTAGAGGATTGCATTGAGCATATCTCATCTAAGGCGAATGACCATATCTTAGGATGTACTGGCTTCCCTTAAAGAATTATAATGATGTAGTCATGATCTGATCAAAAATCCTTCCACCTATTGAAGTTTCAACACTATCCGATATGTGGTGTTAAATTGTATTTATGCGTAACCGTCTTGAACTTTTGTTGAAGAAGTATAAGGAGGAATGGATCTACATAGTGCATCTGGGAAATGAATCTAAATATTTAGTTGGTCTTAGTAGTCCTTAAGAGCTTTGTGTTCATTATGTCAAAATTAATTTGCTTGCCCACCCTTAACTATAGCAATTACTTGAAGAAAGGATGAATGTAAGGGAATCAATATATCGTTGCAATCATGGCCACATGGACTGAGCATAAGGGAAAATGATGAACTTCTTTGAGGAGAAACCTGAAGGAGTTATCCTACATAGTCCATCTTCGAAGGACGTTGGAAGAAATATTACATTTTCTAAAGTTGCACCAATATCAATCACTACCTTCGATTGTTGTTTTTTAGCAACATAAATATGTTCCTTTGAATCTGGTCCCTTGGTTCTTGCTTCAGGACGCTTTTTCCCGCTACATTGTCGTTATCTTATTTTATACTTGCTGCTTTATAAAGACGTTACGAGGTAGAAGATAGAAGAGGCAAATATGTCACTGACATTCTTCATTGAGATAGACCAAGAGATGTTGAATAGCCTATTGTACCCACCCAACCAGGTCAGAAGTCTCATAAATCCCATGAATATATCTCACCTACTGACCGCCATATTCTGAACACAAGTTTAACTTGGCTCTCTCTATAGATCACGAAAATCTCTACTAACGTGCCTGGATGGGAGTAGCCTGTGCACTAGATTGTGGCAACAATGTTTACGGCGATAGTACTGATGCACCGGCAAAATCTTCATTTCGTCATGAACTTGATCGATTGGTGTCATGATAAAGCACCCTTTTACAGTCATCAGGTCGCAATACTTACCACACAGATCCCACATAGCTTACAGTACAGCCTATTGCTTTGTAAGATGTCAACAAGATATCTTTATCCACACCAAAAGTGCTGCGGTACAGCGACTTGATGCATCGTCTGATCTTTTCTCAAATAACTGTGGCTTGCGCGGAAAACTTAAACATGTTATTAAACTTTTTACCCAATATCTTGCATTAGTAAGTTGTCGGAATTAGGTCGGAATCACCATCAGCAAACATTTGCGGCGGGAGTTCTTTTCCAGACATTCGGATGGTGAACGGTGTGGTAGTAGATCGAAGACAGGATCCGAAGGCAAGATCGTACTATCATCTGTATACATTACACCGGGCCACCAGTCCCGGTTCCGTTTGGGGACCAACTGGTAGTAGTCTTATGCTTACGAGGTCGCACCAGAGACTTAATTCTGGGACCACGGGTACCAGTTGCCCCTAGGTCTAATGGCCTAGTCTGGTAGTTGGTGTCGGCCCCCTTGTGGGAGTATCGTGGTGGCTGTGGTTGCACCCAAATCGCGGGCAGATTCTTCGGCTTGAATGTGGAGATGCATTAACAACCGGCTGTCTGAGTCATAGGCACCAAACCAAGGTGGTGAACAGGGCCAAACACTTAAACACAATTGGTACCTCACTATGGTGCAAGGGGCGTTGGTTGGTCGCCTGTAATCAACCTGGTGCTGAGAACACCGTGGGGTTGAGCCGTCAAGGCACCACATGTATACATTACAATCTCTATGCCGCCTGGTGGGTGTGGAATTTCAGAAAGGGACCGGTTAATCAGTGCCGCAGATTTTACCCCTTGGAGAAACTCTCAATTTTTCTCTACTGGTCCTCGACTTTTTATTTCTGAATTCCAAAACTAGCCAATGCTTCAACTAGAGTGAAGTATTCTATATGTTCTCAAACAGCATGGCATTGTTGAAGGCATTCTATAGGTCAAAGGCCATCATGTTGCACTACTGTACACTTTCAAAACAAAAAGTTTCTCATTATGGGGGAATAGAGCCTCTAGAATCTTCGTTGTTTGCGACAGGAGGGGAATCGGCCTATACGATTCGCCTTTGCTGGCATCCTTGTCTGATTTCAATAGCGGGACCACAACAAAAGTATGTTGCCTCCAAGAGTATGTAAGAATAAGGGTACGACGAAGTTCATCACGCAAGGCACCACATGTATACTTTACAATCTCTATGCCGCCTGGTGGGTGTGGAATTTCAGAAAGGGACCGGTTAATCAGTGCCGCAGATTTTACCCCTTGGAGAAACTCTCAATTTTTCTCTACTGGTCCTCGACTTTTTATTTCTGAATTCCAAAATTAGCCAATGCTTTAACCACGGTCAGAGTGAAGTATTCTATATGTTCTCGAACAGCATGGCATGATTGAAGGCCTTCAATAGGTCAAGAGCCACCATGATTGTTTGATCGCACGGCCAGTTCTAGGTCAATCATGTTGCACTACTGTACACTTTCAAAACAAAAAGTTTCTCATTATGGGGGAATACTGTCTCTAGAATGTCCGTTATTGGCGACAGGAGGGGAATCGGCCTATACGATTCAACTTTGCTGGCATCCTTGTCTGATTTCAATAGCGGGACCACAACAAAAGTATGTTGCCTCCAAGAGTATGTAAGAATAAGGGTACAACGAAGTTCATCACGCTAATTTGCTAGTCGCCTCTTCACGTCCTGTAAATGTAATAATGTCCCGGAAAACTCTCTCAGCTACCCGAGGATCTGAAGAAATGGCCAGGTCTTTGAAGCAATGATTGGCAAATTCGCAAACATCGATCAGGAATTATGAAGTCGGGTGGTCTGTTAACGGACACGAAGAAACGAAGATTGTCTGCGCCAAGCAATATCACGAGCTGCCAGGACACGTCCGTTATAAGACGGGATACCACAATGGTGGTGTCTGGCGAGCTGTATTAATCTCCTCTTATCCTAATAGGAACGCCTTCGTTCATCATGCAAAATATGAAGCTTGCAATTTTCTTTGCAAACGCTGTACTCAGGAAATGTCGCCAACATCACTGAGGGGTATTTTTCCACCGTCAAAATTTTTTGATGTTGCCTAGCCAGGGAATCGAACCCACGACCTTCAGCGTGCAAAGCGGGTGTTAATACCATTGCACTACGGTGGCACCCGATGATGTAACAACGGGTACAGCTACTCATCGGCAGCAGCTCTACCTCGGCAATCCCACACTTTATGCCTCCCCCACATTCCATGTGTGCGTCACTAGAGTCATGTTGAAGCTAGATAGATATTTACTGGACAGACAGATGTACATATAAGGAATCAAGTCCTCCTCATTGCAATTGAATTGCAGAAACGATGAAGACGCTGCGTTTTTTGTCGTCCGACGACTCGCTGGAGCAGCAAGCAATACCATGACTCCTGTCGCAATTGTCCTGAACGCGGCTAAGACCTGAGCAACCTCGGAACTGTATCCATTCCCCACATTCATTACATCTCTTCAATATTGACATGGCAAACGGAACAGATCCATGACCCAGTGTTGTTCTCTATCCCGGTACGGACCAAAAGAGCTCGGAGCAGGCATTCCGTTATATATTGCCACTCCCATGGTAAAAAAATTCACGAACCCAAAGACACAATTGTTGAAGTGACGACCTGGACGAGTTAATCCGGTGCATAGATAAAATCGGCCGCCGTGGGATTATCATTAGAAATGTCAGTTCGTACCGGCAGGGGTTTTAGAGCTTATGGGCAATATAGTTGAAATAGGGAACCCTAACTTTTGTGAAGGAGGTTCTCGAAGGAGTTGCCCGAAATAAAAAGTATTTTATGTCCGAAAGAAATATTTCGATTTTTTATGCGTGATTTTTTTATTTCAGATTTTTTCTAAATAATACACAAACGTAGATTTTTTAAATATTTTTTCTGAGTTTTTAATTAATCCATAATCGTGAAATTTTAACAGAGAATTAAAAAAATAAATATTGTTCTTTCGAGATTTTTTAGATAATGACAGATTACGGCCTGTATTTTTAAACAAACGTCAGAGATTTTAAAAACTTAATAATTATTCACATGCCTGGAATTAAAAAATAGACATTTTTTAAATAATTTTTTGAGAGATTTTTTTTTTAAATTTGTTAGGTTTTTGTTATAAATTTTTAGGATTTTTTATTATTTTTTTAAAGATTTTGATTTTTTGCTTATTTAATTCGACCTTTATTTTGATTATTTTAAATTTAGTAAATAAATCGAGCTCGAGGTCTTGGATGTTTGTTGTTTTTATTTATTCATTATTTTATTCGATATTTCGTCTTTCTTCGAAAGACATCATCAGGATCTGTAGAAAAACATTTACATTTTATTGTTTGCATATATGATCATATTGTTGTTGTTACACTTACAAATAGTGATTAAAACTATTACAACAATAACAATAATTTCGCCAAGCACAAACGTCGACCTGTTGCTGCTGCCATCTGTTTCGTCACTGCATTAATTTTTTTCTTATTGTATTCTATTTATTTTTCTAATTAGATGTCTGTAGCTGTGCGCTAAATTCTCCGTATCTGTTTTGTAGTTCATTCTTTGTGATGTTGGAGTATTCATACTGTGTAGAGTTTCCAACATAAGCCTCTTTTGGTAATTGTTTTTAAAGATTTTTAAATAATCCAAAAGATTTTCTAAATTTGTTTTTAGATATTTTTTAAATAATCCATAAGCGGGATTTTTTACCAGAAATTTTAAAAAATATTTAAATAATTTTTTCAGAGATTTCTGAAAATAATTTTTTCAGAGATTTAGAAAACGGCGGATTATGGCCTGAACCTTTAAAAACAATTCAGAGACTTTTAAAACATTATAATAATCCACATACGTGGAATTTAAAAAGAATTAGAAAATTTTGAAATAATTTTTTCAGAGATTTAATTTTTATATTTGGATTTTGTTAATGTTTTTTTAGGGATTTTTTAAATAATTATTATTCAAAGATTTTTTAAATAATCCAAAACCATGGATTAACATGGAATGCGTAGATTTTTTAAATATATTTTTTAGAGATTTTTTTTATTTTTACCAGATAATTTAAAATTTTTTAAAATATTTTTTCAGAGTTTTTTAGACAATGGCGGATTATGGCCCAGATTTAAAAAAAAATTAGATATTTTTAAAACTTAATAATAATCCACATGCGTGGAATTTAAAAAAAAAAACAGAATTTTTTTAAATAATTTTTTCAGAGATTTTTAAAAGTTTTTGTTTGAATTTTTTAAATAAGTTTTTATAGATTTTTTTTATTATTTTTTCAAAGATTTTTTAAATAATCCAAAAGCATGCGGGCATTTTTTTACCAGAAAATTTAAAAATTTTAATTAATAATTATTTTCTTAGATTTTTTTTGATAATGGCGGATTATGGCCTGCATTTTTAAACAAATGTCTGAGATTTTTAAAACGTAATAATAATTCAAATGCCTGGAATTAAAAGAAAATCAGATTTTTTTTAATATTTTTTAGAGTTTTTTTTAATTTTATTTTTTAGGATTTTTTTATATTTTTTTCAAAGATTCTTTAAATAATCCAAAGGCGTGAATTTAGACGAAAGGAGAAAATTTTCTAAATTTGTTTTAAGAGATTTTTAAATAATCCTCTAGCGTGAATTGTTTTTATCAGAAAATTTAAAAATGGTTTAAATTATTTTTTTCCGTTTTTTTTTAATAACGACGGATTATTGCCTGATTCTTTAAAAACAATTCAGAGATTTTTTAAATTTGTTAATAATTCACATGCTTGGAATTAAAAAAAACAGAAATTGTTTGAATAATTTTTTAACGATAACGACGAAAAATTAATAATAATCCACATGCCTGGAATTTAAAAAAAATCCGAACATTTTAAAATAATTTTTTCAGATAATTCATTTTTTTGTGTTTTAATTGTTTTTAAGGGATTTTTTTTTAAAATATTTTTATTTATTATTTATATCCCTAAATTTACAAAAATCAGAAAATTTTTAAATAATTTTTTTCCGAGTTTTACATTTTTTCTTTGGATTTTTAAAACGTTTTTAGGGATTTTTTTTTTAAATAAATTTTTTAAATAATCCGTAAGCGTGGATTTATATAAAACGGCGGATTATGGACTGGATTTTTAAAAATGTCGGAGATTTTTAAAACTTAATAATAATTCACATGCCGGGAATTAAAACGAAAGGATTTATACGAAAGGCGTAGATTTTCTAAATTTGTTTCAGAGATTTTTAAATAATCCTCTAGCGTGAATTTTTTACCAGAATATTTAAAATTTAATATTTTTTTAAGAATTTTAAATAACGACGAATTATTAACAATTCAGAGATTTTTAAAACTTAATTATAATCATTTT
Source organism: Musca autumnalis (assembly GCF_047663935.1). Taxonomy (NCBI): domain Eukaryota; kingdom Metazoa; phylum Arthropoda; class Insecta; order Diptera; family Muscidae; genus Musca; species Musca autumnalis. Next base: position 224,500,485 of record NW_027411866.1, read on the forward strand.
TAAATAATATAATAATTTTAAATAATTTTCATTCAAAGATTTTTTAAATAATCCAAAAGCGTGGATTTACATAAAATGGTGGATTATGTCCTGGATTGTGAAAAGAAAATGTCAGAGATTCTTTAAACTTAATAATAATTCCAATATCTGGAATTTAAAAAAATCAGAAATCTTTTAAACAATTTTTTAGATTTTTTTTTTTTTTTTGTTTTTGGGGTGGGTATGTGTACATTTTTTTTTTAGGTTTTTTATATTGTCTTCAAAGATTTTTTAAATAAACAAAAAGCGTGTATTTATACAAAATACGTAGATTTTCTACGGTTAAAGGATTTTAAAAAAAATCAGAGATTTTTAAAACTTAATAATAACCCACCCACATTCCTGGAATTTAAAAAAAAATATTAAAATATTTTTTTCAGAGATTAAGGGCCTGTTTATGTATGTCGACACGAAAATGAATTCGTAAGAAACACTAGTGTGTTTTTCACGTTTGTTTTTTGTTTTGAAACAAAAGCAATGGAAATAACATTCCCAAAACTAAAGTTTGGGTTTGTTTCACACACAAGTAATGTAAACCGCTTATTTATCCAGATTAAATTCGATTTGTAAATAGTTTTTAAATTATTTATTTAAATTGAATATTTTTAAAATATATTTTCAAAATAATAAACTTATTTATTTGAAGGGAAATTGAAATATGACAAAATATGGAAAATATGTTTTACAGGAAATAAAAGTTATGAATAATAGTAAATTCAAATATGTCGACAGGAGGATTGTACAAAGTATTAGTATAATAATAATAATGGGTAGGACAAAATCTATAAATTTATCAATTATAATAAAAATATGTGTTGAGATATTAAAAACAGATATTGGGTAAATGAAGTGAAGTGGGAAGAAGGAATGATATTTTGTTATTAAAATTATTAAATAAAATTATTAAGTAAATAAATATAATTATCATATTCGTAATGATAATACTATCATTACTTCTCCCCCATTAAACAACAATATAATGTTGTAGTTTGTTTTGTAGTACAATTAAGTTTTAAAATATATGACAACAGGATGAAATATGATATAATAAGATCATTCCTAAATAAATACATATAACATAAATATTGATATTATATTTCATAAATTACATAATACTTATTCAATATATTGAGATTTTTTACTAATCGTTTTATCTGGCTTCAGTTTTTATATTATTAGTGTGATCATTGTTTACATCACTAAATCTGAATTCAAGTTCTTCCTTATGTCTAACAGATTTATAATTTCTTATGAATCCTATATCTATGTTTTCGTTGTAAATTTCCCTGTTTATATATTTCTTCTCAACATCTGTTTTCTTATATTTTAAAATATTTTTATAGATATCTATTTTATTACACTGTCTGAATTTAATTACAAAAGGTTTATTTTTAGTAATTGAGTGACAGCTATTATTATAATATTTGAGTGATTTGCTCAGGTTATGTTTATCTGAATCTCTGCTATAATTGATAAATTTATTGTCGATATTTATGTATTTAAAATCTACAAATTCGGTCATATATTTTTTCTGATCATATACATTAAAATTTAAGGTTTGTTTAACTACAACATTGTAGCTTGAAAAATCGTTTTTAATGACTATGTTTTTTGATTCACTTAAGTCCATATCATCTACTTCATTCACATTCGTTGCCGAATTTTTACTGTATATATTTAGTGAATGTAATATTTTCTCGACTTTCTTATTTTCACTGTTACTACAATGTTTTGGTGGGATATCTTCTCTTTGAGACACGGAATGAATTCTATCATTTAATAACGCTGTATTCGCGATTTTATTTGTATTAGACAATGTTAAATTGTTGAACGGACCGTACTGTTCCGAAAAAGTTACATCGTCATGCAGTTCTGTTACTTTGTCTTCAGACAAAGAAACATTGTCAAGAACTTCAGTTTCTTTATCTTTAGATAAAGAAATGCTGTCAGTAAATTCAGGTCTTTTGCCTTCAGGCGAAGGATCATTATTTGTATACAACAAACTGATGTCATAACAAATATTTATCTCACAACTATCTTTATTTATCCTGCTTGGGAAGCGCCTTTTTGATTCATTTAAATGAAAACTAAAATGATGTCTTTCCTCTGGAAAGTCAACCACTGCATCGATCTCCATTTCATTAGGAACTAACTGTCTGACATTAAAATTTGTTTGGTGCTTAAAATTATTGCTGTAACTATTGCTATAATTATTTGGGCAATGTTGAAGATTTGTTTGAAATCTACGATTTTGAATGCTGTGATTATTATTATTTTGTTGATTATTATTATAGTTTGTATAAATCCTATTCGAAAAATTTGAATTTGCTTGTCTATTTTGGTTTTGGTAATGGTTATTAAAATTTGAACTATAATTTCTGTTAGGAATGTTTAGACATTGTATATTTCTATTTTGATAATTGGATCTAAATCCCGAATTTGTATTTTTAAAATTATTATGGGTTGGACTATTGATTTGTGGTATAAATTGTGTGTTGGGATATATTTCTGATGTATGTTTTATATCATAAATATTGCTATTGTTTGTTTTCTGAATGCTATTCCTAATTAGACCGTGTTGTTCTAATAAGTTGTATGCCTCTCTTAATTTAGTGATGTTTTTATTAATTATAACTGAAGCCAAATTTACATCTATGTTATTAATGAAGGTTCTTAAAATTATTTTTTCCGCGTTTTCGGGACTAAACTCTATAGGCTTCTCACTGTCGTATTCAAACTTTTCATTTATCTTACATAAAATAGATAATAAGTCTGTATAATATTTTATAATACCATTATTCTTTGCTCCAAACGCTTCTTGATATAGTTGATGGTACGATTCCTTTATCCCAAAATTTTGAATTAAGGCTTTTTTTGTTTCACTCCAAACTGGATTGGGCCCCAAAGATCGCAGTACATGGAGAGCCTCTCCTTGAATTTTATTTAGAATAATCCTATTGAATATATAATTGCTTGCTTCAACATTCGTTTGAACCAACGAAAGCACGGTATCAACTTCTCGTATAAACGATGTTAAAGCATAATTGGTATCCCCTCTAAATTCATTAATTCGCTGAGCATCCTTGAGGACGTCATTTATTGATAGGACGAGAGATGGTTGGACGTTGATATTGTTGTTTGATGGTTCCATTTTTCTATAGTTACTTCCTTTTCCCTCCAAAATTTAAAAATTTGAAAATTGATAGATTCGCTTCCTTCTATATTTATTCGTTTTCCCTCAAAAATTGTAAAATTAGATTGATTATTTCGTTTTGATAAATTGAATAATTGAAATTGATTAATTCTTTCTTTGCTATTTGAGTTCGTTTTCCCTCCAAAAAATTTGAAAATTGATCAATTTTTTTCTTTGGTAAATGAATTTTCCCTCCAAAACAGATATTAAAAACTGAAAATATAATGATTTTAATAAAGTTTGGGATTATTGAATTAAATATACGTCCCTTTTATATATGGAAGCTTCAGCTTCTTGAATTAACGGTTCATAAAATTGCTTAGATCGTTTTCTATGATTTGTTTCTTTTATCCTTTAAATCTTTTCAATTGCAGATTTGTTCTTTTTTTCTTGAAAGCTTCGGCTTCTTGAAATAAAGGATCCTTTGCGACTGCGCCAGTAATGTAAACCGCTTATTTATCCAGATTAAATTCGATTTGTAAATAGTTTTTAAATTATTTATTTAAATTGAATATTTTTAAAATATATTTTCAAAATAATAAACTTATTTATTTGAAGGGAAATTGAAATATGACAAAATATGGAAAATATGTTTTACAGGAAATAAAAGTTATGAATAATAGTAAATTCAAATATGTCGACAGGAGGATTGTACAAAGTATTAGTATAATAATAATAATGGGTAGGACAAAATCTATAAATTTATCAATTATAATAAAAATATGTGTTGAGATATTAAAAACAGATATTGGGTAAATGAAGTGAAGTGGGAAGAAGGAATGATATTTTGTTATTAAAATTATTAAATAAAATTATTAAGTAAATAAATATAATTATCATATTCGTAATGATAATACTATCATTACTCACACACACACACACACATTTTCGTTTCAAAATACATGAATTAGGGATTTTTTTTAGTTTTTAAATTTTTACTTGAAAATTTAAAATTTTTAAATATTTTTTCAGATATATTTTAGATTATGGCCTGGATTAAAAAAAAACGATTTTTAAAACTTAATAATAAAGCACATTTAAAAAATCAGATTTTTTTTATATTTTTTTAAGATTTTAATTTTTTTTTAATAAGTTTTTTATATATTTTTTTTGTCAAAGTTTTTTTTTTTTTGATAATTCAAAAGCGTGGATTTATAAAAAAGCGTAGATTTTCTAAATATTTTTTCAGCGGTTTTTTAAATAATCGACAAGCGGGAATTTTTTATCGGAAAATTTAAAAAATTTTTAAATATTTTTTTCTGAGATGTAATCGTGGTAACGTTTATATGCGCTCTGACCATAAGGGTGAGGATAGTAATGAATTCGAAAGGTATTGGCACAAAATATCTCATAATTAATATACCAATTCGATAATATTTTAATTTTCTATTATCATGACAAATAATCTTCATCGGACCGGTATAATCTCTAATCATCAAATATTCTTCATTTTCTACAAAAGTATTTTTAGAAACTAATCAGTAACTGTTACAGTTACAACATCTACTTGACTAACCAAACAACTTTGATGGCAATGCATAAAAAAATATTTTTCCAAGCTGCTACACCGGCAGCAGCCGCAGCATCAGTAACAGTTCAAAGACATATTTGTGTTAATTTGATCAGTTTTTATGTTTCGTTTTGTTGTTGTTGTTGTTTTGTTCGATCTCCACTTTGGTCATTTCAATTTCATTTTCATCTTAAACTTGTTCAACAAGTGAAAGTGTTTTTTGTTGTTACAGTATTGTTTTTGTTATTGCTATTTGGATATGTAAACAAAGCTGAAAACACATGACCACCACCATAATTTTGACGATTACCATGTTTTTGTATGTAGACGACTTCAGCCTTCATCCAGACTACATAACTGAAAAAAGTTGTGGTAGTGCTGGTTGGTGGTCAACAAAAAATGCATAGTTGCCATAACACGAGTTCAGTCCAGACAGACAGACTGCCAAACACAATCAACTGTTTTCATGGTTCAATGCATTCAAGCGAGATATTGAAAACATAATGGGAAAAAATTACAACAAAAGCAGCCACGCGCTATATCAGAAAATATAATTGGAAATGAAGGAATATCGGAATAAGCTTTTTAGTCACCGGAAGAAAAAAATATGGAAACGCGAAAAAAATCAATCAAAACAATATCAAAAAAATGGGAATAAAATTGATTTTTGTGAATTATTGTTTTGATCATTTTAACGTTTACAGTGTTTACGCATGTAATACAATTGTTATTAGGCTTTCTCATGAGTGTGGAGATTTGAGATTCCTAGGGGGTCTGTAGTTTATGTAATCGCTTTGAAAGTAATTCACATTGGTTGCGTAATTTTAGAAAAGTGATTTTTGTTCGACATAAAGTGGCCTAATGGTTACTTAGGTCGAAGTAGAATTTATTGAACAAAGCCTACCTCAAGCCAAAGTAATATTTCCCAATTTAAATTTTTTATTTATTAATTTATGAAATTAATTCAGTAGCTTTAATTTATCGTGGCACCACTGTCTAATTCTTCGTGTTTTTTTTTTCTCTCCAAAAATTATTAAAATTGATAATTGCCTAATGATTTGTAATAACAATTTCAGCAAAATTATTTCAATTTCGTTTTCATTCGAAGAAGAAGAAAACAACCAAACAATCCCTCTCTAACCACCGTAGAATTGGTTTTGCTGTTTGCAATATAGATTAAAGTTTTTGGCTTGAAACTAATTTTTGTGGTATTAAGACATTTATTCATAAATTAAATAAAACCTCAGAAATAACCGTAATAATTGTGTGTTGAAATTTCAACGAACAAGCGTGTGGGTTTTGCTTGATCAAGTCTATTAAGAATACAGTTGGTGGTGTTTTCGTTTTTTTGGAAACAATTTCTCAATCTCGTTATACTTTCAAAAAAAATGTTAAATACTGAAATTTCATTTGAAAATAATTAAGGTAGTAATTGCAATGCAATTTGTAAAAACAATTTTTTTTGTGTTTTAATTAATTCCATCAGACATTCACACATAAAGGCAATCATAAAACAAAAGACTTAAGCAACAAGCGTTATTAAGGCATCACGCAAAAATCAATGAAATGTGGAAATAATTTAAAAATTTTTGAATTTTTAATGTTTTATTTATGATTTTTATCCTATCTAAAGCTGTTATAAATTATCGTAATGTTGTGTTGCATTTCCAAAAAATGTACAGGTAGACCTGACAATTGAAAGTGATTTGTATTGTACTTTACAGTGGATTCAAATCAACATTTTTGAGTATTTGTTTAGAGATTTTTTGACATTATACACAATCGTAAATATTTTTAAATAAATTTTTGAAAATTATTTAAATACTTAGCAAGCGAAAATCTGTTAAATAAATTTGTAAAGCAATATTTTTCGCGAATATTTTATATATATATATATATATGTTTCAGAACATTTTTTAATAATCCACAAGCGTGGATTTTAGGAACATAAATTTGTAAAATTTTTGGTTTTTTAAATATTTTTTTTTTAATTTTGTAAACACTCAACAAGCGTGTATTTTCACAAATATAATTTGGAATTTTTTGCATTCTCAAAACTTAGATTTTAACTAATTTTGGATTTTTAAATTTTTTAGCGTGGATTTTTAAAATATATATTTTTTTAATTTCAAGAGGCGTGAATTTTTAAATAATTTTGAATTTTTAAAATATATTTTTTTTTAATTTCAAGAAGCGTGGATTTTTAAATAATTTTGAATTTTTAAAATATAAATTTTTTTCTAATTTCAAGAGGCGTGGATTTTTAAATAATTTTGAATTTTTAAAATATATATTTTTTTCTAATTTCAAGAGGCGTGAATTTTTAAATAATTTGGAATTTTAAAAAAAATATATTTTTTTCTAATTTGAAGAGGGGTGAATTTTTAAATAATTTTGAATGTTTAAAATATATATTTTTTTCTAATTTCAAGAGGCGTGCATTTTTAAATGATTTTGAATTTTTAAAAAATATATTTTTTTCTAATTTGAAGAGGCGTGAATTTTTAAATAATTTTGAATTTTTAAAATATATATTTTTTTCTAATTTCAAGAGGCGTGAATTTTTAAATAATTTTGAATTTTTAAAAAATATATTTTTTTCTAATTTGAAGAGGCGTGAATTTTTAAATAATTTTGAATTTTTAAAATATATATTTTTTTCTAATTTCAAGAGGCGTGAATTTTTAAATAATTTTGAATTTTTACAATATATAAATATATAATTATAGATTTATAATGTATATTTTTAAATTTCAACAAGCATGGATTTTTAAATAATTTTGAATTATTAAAATATTTGTTGATATCAACAACGTGGATTTATTTTTTTTTTTTAATTTCAACAAGCGTGATTATTAAATAATTTTGAATTTTGAAAATATATTTTTTTTAATTTTAACAAGTGTGGAATTTTAAAATAATTTTGAACTCTTAAAATATTATTTTTTTAAATTCAACAAGCGTGGATTTTTAAATAATTTAGAATTTCTAAAATATTTTTTTAATTTCAACAAGCGTGAATTTTCCAAAAAAATTTTGGATTTCTTAATATTTTTTTATTTTTAAAATATTTTTAAATAATTTTGTGGATTTTTTAAATATATTTTTTAATTCTCCAAAAGCGTAGATATTTTTAATATTTTTTAATTTTCCACAAGCGCGAAATTTTTTTGATATTTTTTTTTAATTCTCCACAAGCGTGGATATTTTTAATATAATTTAATATATATTTCATAATATTTTTTTAATTATCAAGCGTGGAGATTTTTATTTATTCTCTACAAGGATGGATATTTTTATTTAATCTCCACATGTGTGGACATTGTTAATATTTTTTTAATTCTCCACAAGACTGATTTTTTTAAATTCTCCACAAGCGCGAAATTTTAAATTCTGCACAAGCATGGATATTTTTAATATATTTTTTAAATCTCCACAAGCGTAGATTTTTAAATTCTTCACAAGCGTGAGTATTTATATTTTTTCTCCACAAGCGTGAATATTTTCATTTATTCTCCAGAAGCGTGGATATTTATATTTATTCTTCACAAGCGTGAATATTTTTATTTATTCTGCACAAGCGTGGATATTTTTAATATTTTTTAATTATCCTCAAGCGCTGATTTTTTAAATTTTACACAATCGTGGATATTTTTATTTATTCTCTACAAGCGTGGAAATTTTTATTTATTCTCTACAAGCATGGATGTTTTTATTCATTCTCCACCAGTGTTGATATTGTTAATATTTTTTTAATTCTCTACAAGCGCAGATTTTTTAAATTCTCCACAAGCACGGATATTTTTATTTATTCTTCACAAGCTCGGATTTCTTAAATTCTCCTCAAATTTGGATTTCTTAAATATTTTTTTTTAATTCTCTACATGCGTGAATTTTTTAAATATTTTGTTTTTAAATTCTCCAAAATAGTAGATTTAAAAAAAGATTTAGAAATTTTCTTGAAATCTCCACAAAAAATATTACTTTTCTTTAATTCTCCACAAATGTGGATATTTTAAATTCAGAGATCTTCTAAATAATTTTGACTACTTTCCAATCCCACTGTCCATCATTTCATTTTTCTGGGCAAACATGCAAACTTCATGCCTGCCTGCCCAAAAAAATAAACTCAACATTCATTTATTTCACACGTCAAGTTTAAAAACTCAATAGGCTATAGAGACACGTAAGATATGCAGAGTAATATGTATGTATGTCTACTTTTTTTGGAGCAGACTTATTTATAGAACGCTGCAACAGCAACAGCTTAATTATGCAAAATACTGGTATTACATAAAACTAGTTGCATTTTGGATTATTTATTTGTTTACCTCTCTCTATCGCTGTGTAAACAGGTGCAGACTATGAAGTTGTGAAGGAGTTTGGTAGTAGGTGGAGTAGCTGTCATTAGCGTTGTCTATTTGCTGAAAGACTATAAATTTTTAATTCCTACACAAAGTATTTCAGTTGTGACGTTGTAATTAATTTGTTTATTATATAATGGTGTCTAGATGTCAACATTTTGAATGCAAGTGTAACATTTTGAATGAAATGTCATATGTACCTGGGGATTATGGTGTGCATTGAAATTTATCATTGTCAAGCCTATTGGAGGTAAAATAAAGAATATTATCTTGGACCATCTACAAGATCAAATTTTCCACACGGCACCTCGGCTTAGACGTGGGGCGATTCTAATGGCAGACGGTTTGACGTAGGAGAAAATTAGGATTCGCACATGTAAACCTCCGTTTAAAAATGTAATGTTTTGATTTGAAAATTTATTAAGTTTTGAGTTGTGCCGTCCAGACTCCAGAGGTAGTGAACAAAGGAATGGTGTAAGTTGGTTGGCACAGGTTGGGCTAGGTTTGAAGATTTGGAGGCATTTCGTACCTGCCTTAACGGTGGGAACATCAATTGTTCAATTGGTAAGGATTGATAGAATTCACCAACCAACTCTTTAGAAAACTCCAAAATCTGTCTGATGTTCGGGTATCAGAAATCTAGTTGCAAGTGTCCTTACTGCTACATCCGCTCCCCAAATTCCTGGAAGTCAGCAAATATCAGCTTTCCAAGCAGAGGCGACGGACATGATGAACTTCGCCGTACGAACTATGACGACCCCAGATTCAGATGACTCACAGTGGAAGTCAATAGGTTAATTGGTAAACAGATGACTAGAGCACAAAAGGTATAGTAACATTGAAACCGGTAGTAGTATATTGTGGACAATGGTTAAGATGTTATCGAAACCCGGGAAAAGATATGATCGGACTACTGCCATGGTGGCTGTGACAGATCCGACGACTAAAGTCTCTGATAGGTCAGTAATTCTAAGCTGTTCGAGGAAGTGGAAACAACTATATGTGTGATCGACAGTCATTCTGCATTTTCTCGCCCTCACAGGGCATTTGTGTCAGGTTAAATGCCTATCTCAAAAAATATGAAAATATCCGCCACAAAATCAACAGACACAATGTTCATGACATAGACTATAGAGATGAAGATCGCACTGAATATGCAGGTCGATGGATCCTGGGGTCACATTCGAAAGCGTATATAAGTCTGCCGCTCATGCCAGATCCTCAAGTTAGCCGGCAACGATTGGAGACCACTTAAAGAAACCTTTTTGGACATATGTATATACATACATATACATATGTATGTAACGTGATAGGTCAGTCAATGGTAAGCTACGTGACGCAAATATGGTTTGCCAACGTAAGTGATACGCAATGGATGAATTGCCAAACTTGCCAAAATACAGCCCTGAGAACTGCAACAGGGTGTCCGCTCATATCTTTGTTGGACCATTTATAGAGGAGGATATGATCTTGCCGATGCTTCTTCTACTACCGTATCTACTTGGGTGCTAAAGACAAATTCATCGAAATCATCATCCCTGTCCTAGTGGACAGACTTCCCCCATCCAGAATCTAGAGACAGAGAGAGATCCAAAGATATAAAAGAGAACATATGGACCAGCAAGAATATCAAGCAAGTTTCAATAGTATTCATACTGATGCTGTCGCGGAGGCTATAATCATATGAATGCCGTCTTATGAGATCGTCCACCTACCGTGGCAGCGGATAGACAGCAGCTGCTTCGGCAAGCGAGAGTTATATGGCGGGTGATTTCCCAGTACGGCATTCACACTATATCCTCGAACTGACTTTGCTACACACGGGGCTCTTGAAGCTACTTTAAATGGAAGGTGCTTACACCTGGGACGTTTTTGCGGATTCTGAAACTGCAATGTTCAAAGATGAGAAAAATCAAAAAATCGACAGAAATCGTGAAAACCTAAAAAGCCCCTAAAAATGCCGACTTGAATCGCGACTTATTTAAAAAGCACTCCGACGATTTTTCCTTTTTCATTTTTCTCATCTATGACTATTGTAGTTTCAGAATCCGTAAAAACCTCCAAGGTGGAAGCATCTTTCATTTAACGTTGCTTCAAGAGCACCGTCCCTGCCTGACAGACTCGTTGATCTAGACGTTTCCATATGTACCTCTTTTTCTCTCCAGATCAAGAAGATCTCTCCCGACTAGTGCCATGAGAAGGCACCCTGTTGTAGTCTTCAATGCGGCATTCTGTTAGGTTTGAACACTAGCACCATATAGGTTACCACAAACAGGATCCAATGCCAAGTTCGAACAATCATCCGCATACATTTTGATCTCTATGCCGTCTGGAGGATGTGAAATTTTAGAAAGGTAGACCCTAAACAGTTTCGTAATTTTATCACACCGCCTTGAGTAATTCCCGGTTTCACTCTACGGTTGTTAGACTTCTTACAGTGGCATCCAACTTTTCAAACACGACTGGAGGAAAGTCTTCTCCATATCCTTGATCAGCTTGGCATGGTTAACGGTATCGAAAGCCTTGATTATTTCGCGTTTCGGACTACATCTGCAGTGTGTGAGCTTTTTTATCGAATCAGATTTTTTCTAATCTTAGGTAAAAACTCATCAAAATATGATAGAGGGATACGAGGTTGAAACAAAATCATGAACCTAATGTACACAATAAAAACCTCTTCCTTGATAGTCCCAAACTTTTCAATTGAACAGACTTAATAAGTACGTTGACATTGTATTGATAATAGCAAATCCAGTGGATTTAAATTGTCAACTCCATTGTGCATTAAAGGCCAACTCTGGTTGAGACATTAGAGTAGCGATAAGAAAAAGAGGAAACACGTGATCTCAGAAAACCTTTCTCCGTACACACGCAATATAACTAAAGTATGTACGAGAAAATATGTAGCCGATACTTACTTTAAAACTCAACTTTACCGCTTGGCCGTTTTTAAATGGATTAATGGATTTTTTAAATGGATTAAATTTGCTTACTTATGTATTTGTTTTTTTTTTTATAAAATCGATATGACCTTTTCCGGCAATGACTAGACAGACTTTAGTACACAAAAATAAAAATCATTTAAATAACACTTTGTATAACAAATGTTAGCCATTTATATCTCAACAAATAGCCTAAATTCAGAACTTCTTACAGTTTAGACAATTCACCCACAATTAGCTAGCCAGCCGAGTCTGTTTAAAAAAATTGTTAATGTCGATAACAAACAAATCAATAATAATAGTCGCAGTTTATAGGCTTTGTTGGTAAACAATACAACTGTCATAACAAGACAAAACTCGATTCGTATTTTTATAAATATCATGAAATTGCCAAATAAATATTAGCCCAAAAGGCATTCAATAAATTTTGTATTCCATGAATTCGTTGCATGGTCATAACAAATTGAAAATACAAAGAACGCATGGCATGTTAAGGGGAGACCCCGCCCCTCCCATTTTAAAATAGAAGTAACATAGAATATGTGGTAAAATTTTCAAGTCGGTCGGAACAAGATTGCTCGAGATATGTGCTTTGGAAGGGAACAATTTATTGTGTTTTGTATGTTAGTCCCGATTTATATTCGACGAGTTTACTTGCGGCAATTTTTCTCATTCCTTTTTAAACTTGCCTCTTGCGTTTATAAAAGGCAATTCTGTTCCGACAAGTTTTGTTTTCAAAACAATGAAAATAATGTCAAATACGAAAAATATAAAAGGAATTGTCTGTAATTTGCCGGTACGAGCAATATTTTTCCATTTCCATTCCTCTTACGTGTCTCTTCCACAAACAGAGACTTGCCGCAAGTAAACTTGCCTAATGAAATGACATTTTGAAATCGGTGCCAACTCTAGCTCGACCAGTGAACGGATTGTCATACAATTTTGTGGGGTTATGAAAGACATCAAAATCTAGTCCTGTATCGATCGACTCATGGCACATTTATATAAGGTAGAAGTGACAATCAGCTGTATTTTTTTGCAAATTTGGTTTTCAAAATGTAATAGGGTCTACTCATACTTCTTTCCATTCTAAACGTGTAATAAAAATTACCTACCACAGTTCTGTAGGCCTATTCTGTAACTTTTATCGATTGAAAAGTTGTTAAAATTTCTTTTGTTTTTGTAACAACTACAAAACAAACAAATGAAATTGTTGTATAATAAACAATGAGTAAAATTGTTAAAAAGTTACGGAATAGGGCGGCTGAATGCTTTATATTTACATTTTGATTCAAATTTGTTCTATTTTAGTGGATTTTCAGAATGTTTTTTTTTTGTTTTTTCTGACAACATTTTTAGGACGGACCCTATTATTCAATATTTTCTTTGACATTTATTTTTCAATAACAACAATGTTGTTTTTGTAAATTTGTTAGTTTTTGTAATTCATGCATCTACCTTATATAAATGTGCCTTGGATCGACTTTATTTAAATTTTGTTTGCCAATTTTATCAGCAGAAAACGTAATTTTTTAGCCAAAAATTTATATTTTCACTCTTTTGGACCACCATTTATTCCCAGCAAAATAAATTGGAAGCAGTGCAATGTAGACTACTTCTATCACGGCATGTTTTGATGCAGTTCAAACGGAGTCATGAAAAAGGCACTCCATTCATCACATTTTAACCGCTTTTGGATGCAATCCAAAGAATCACATCCATTTGCAGTTAAAATGCAGTGGCAAGGGTCAGTTAAAATGCAGTGCCAAAGGGTTAGTTAAAATGCAGTGCTATGGAGTGCATCTTTCAGTAGTCACGCTCTTGTAAAAATCATGAGTGAAAATGCATAATTGGATGCACTTCCAGATTACTTGTGCATATAATTTAACTGCATCTTTGGATGCAAACATTTTGCTGGGTTATTAATATTTTTAAAGAAATCGATCGATGAAGGCCAAAAATTTATATTAGAAATATATGACGATCGGTTAATTAGTTTTCGAGCTAGAGTTAGTACGATTTGACAAAAAAAAAGTTTCGTGGGCGGTCATTTGCCACAAAACCACATAATATTTTTCAACAAAAAAATTCAGACAGTACATTAAGATGTGTTCTTTCAGATGAAATAGAAATATACAAAAACATTTTGGTTGTTTTCTTGGAAAAAACATGTTAGGCCTTACAAGTGGTGGCCACCCACCCCTTAAGTTGAAACGTATGCTAACGATTCCAATAAAATTTTAATAGTTTAAAAAATTTAGTCTTTTACAAATTTTTTTGTCTAGGAACATCTCACACTAAGGCCTGGGTACATAAACAACCCCGCCTAGTTGTCTTACTTGCATGCTTCATTTCTGCCATAATAACAATAAATGAATAAAGAAGAAAAGGGCAAAACAGTTCGAAATTTGATCGGCTTTCTTTATTCTTTTATTTTTATACCCTCAGCCTTTAGGCTGCCTCATGGAAAAAATGGTTTTAGACCCCAAGTATGTTTGTACGATATCCGTTTCAGACAATTTTGAGTAGATATAGCAATGTCCGTCCGTCTGTCTGTCTGGCTGGTGCTCACGATAACTCTAACGGATCATTCGATTCGGTTCAAATTTTGGGTATCGACATATTTTGTCCAGATTTGATTTAAATTCGAAGATGGGCACTTCTTCAGGAACCTCCCCCACAAATGTTAAAAAATTTTCGCAAAACTTGTGCGCACGATAACTCTTAAAGGGAATAACCGATTTGTTCCATATTTTGCACATCGTGTAATTTCTACCATTTCCACTCATTCGGTTACCTCCCACACAAAATTTCGGAAAAGTTTAGGACCTGGTATCGAATCGCTTTGATTTTTGTCTACGCAAGTTGTATTCACTGTCCTCTATATGACGCTGTAAGCTTCATTAGGGGCAAGTCCATACTTCCTGAGAAAATAGCCTGAAAGTTACAAAAAAAACATATGACACCGTGTGTAGTGGTTGGAGCGCAAGAACGGAATCTACGGATCTGCCGATTCGGTCCAAAATTAGACTTTCGTAATATTTTGTCCAAAATTAGTTCAAATTCAAAGATGGATTATATCGGTCCACTCCCCCACAAAAATTCAAAAATGTTCGGAGAATTCGTGCGTACGATAACTCTTGAAGGGAGTAACCGATTTGGTCCATACTTTGCACATTATGAAATTTCTACCAGACATAGATGAGGTTCCAATATGGACTCAATCGGTAAACTCCTTCGAGTACCTCCCACACAAAATTTCGGAAAAGTTCAGTTTAGGACCTGCTCTCGAATCGCCTTGGTTTTTGTTGTAACATCTTGTATTCACTGTCCCCTATACGAAGGTACGAGTTTCCTCAGGCCTCAGCCTGAATGTTGAAAAACAAACCCTAATACACCATGTTTATGGGTGGAAGCGCAAGATTATTCTCGAACGGATATGCCGATTCCGGCCAAAATTTGGCCTTCGTAATATTGTTTCCAAACTTAGTTTAAGTTCGTAGATAAGCCATAGCGGTCCACTTCTTCAGGCACCTATCCCACAAAAGTTCAAAAATGTTCGAAAATGGACCGATTTGGTCCATACTTCACACATTCTCATAATATGTACCAGATATAGATCAGGTTCGAATATGGACTATATTTGTCCACTCCATCCGGTACCTCCCACACAAAATTTCGGATAAGTTCACTTTAAGACCTGCTATTGAATCACTTTGATTTTTGTTGAAGCAACTTACATTCGCTGCATCAATTACGATGGTAAAATTGTTTCAGGGGCAACTCCATACTTCTTGAGAAAATAGCCAGAAGGGTGTAAAAACCCCCTATGGCATCCCCATGGTCTATGTCGGTCCATTTCTTTTAGTACCTTTTCCGCAAAATTTTTGAACTTTAATCCTAATCAACATTTTTGTCGGTTCATACGACCAAAATTTTGAAACCCCCTAAATACATACTTTTTTGTGAAAAAGTTTTTCAATTTGCACATGCAGAGGGTATATCTCTGTCGGCAAAGCCGACTGATACTTTTTTACTTGTTATTAGGTCAAAAATGAAGCAAGCAACAAGGCAAGCAGGCGAGGTTGCATATGTACCCAGGCCTTAAGGCTATTCGAATTCAAATTCGTTCGAACTACTACCAAACTTTGATATTTTTTAAAAAATGTTTGATGATGATTGGAGATTTCATTCGAAATATTGGAAATACAATGAATCATTATTAAAAAATAATTACAAAAAATAAGTTACAGTGTTTTATTTATAAATGCACTGAAAACTAGAAAATAATTTTTCATGATGGAATCTCGAATCTCTCAAATAAAACGCTTGCATTTCAGTTAAACATTGTGACAATATTAAATGGCAAGCGTTTTATTTGAGAGATTCCATCATGAACAATTACTTTTTTAGTTTTCAGTGCATTTATAAATAAAACACTGTAACTTAATTTTTTTAAATTATTTTTAAGTTTTTAGTAAATAAATTGTTTGACCTCTGAGAACCCCATAACCAAATAACAGCCAATTTAGGCCGAAATGTAGATACAAACTTTAAAATGACTGAAATCGGGCGGTACCGTTTATAGGCGCTATAACAAAACATGGACCTATGTCTACAATTTCTGGTGGGGAAGTTTCTGTGCCAATGGGAACTCCAAGTGCCATGTTACAGACAATTCGGCCTAAAATTAAGATAAAATCCTTAACACACTTGATATCGGGTGGTGCCGCTACATCGTGGCTATACCAAAACCGGGAACTATGTCCACAATTTTTGTTGGAGAAGTTTCTGTACACTTGAAATCGGGTGGTACCGCTATATGGGGGCTATACCAAAAACTGGACATATGTCCACAATTTGTGGTGGGGAAGTCTCTGTACCAATGGGAACTCCAAATGCCAAGTTACAGCCAATTCGTCTTAAAATTAAGATGAAATCCTTAAAACACTTGAAATCGGGTGGTACCGCTATATGGGGGCTATACCAAACCCTGGACCTATGTCCAAAATTTTTGGTGGGGAAGTTTCTGTACAATTGGGACCTCCAAATACGAAGTTTTAGCTAATTTTGGCTGAAAATAAAATCCTTAAAATACCTGAAATCGGGTGGTACCGCTATATGGAGGCTATACCGAAACCTTGACCTATGTCCAGATTTTTCGTGAGGAAGTTTTTGTACCATTGGGTAGTCCCATTACCAAGTTGCAGTCAATTCGGGCTAAAAATTAAGATTAAATTCTCAAAATTCCTGAAATGGGGTGGTACCGCTAATGGGGGCTATAAGTAAAAATAGACCCATACTGGTTTTGGTTTCATATTCATGTATTGTCATTCAAATCTGAAAAGTGTGCAAAGTTTTAGTTCAATTGGTCAACTGCAACTGAGTGGAAATTGAGTTACTAGATTTGAACTGAAATCGATTGGTACCGCTAAAGGGGGCTATAAGAATAAATGGACCCATATTGGTTTTAGTTTCATATTCATGTATTGTCATCCAAATCTGAAAAGTGTGCAAAGTTTTAGTTCGATTGGTTAACTGGAACTGTGTGGAAATTGAATTAATAGATTTGAACTGAAATCGGGTGGTACAGGGGGCTATAAGAAAAAATTGACCCATATTGGTTTTGCTTTCATATTCATGTATTGTCATCCAAATCAGAAAAGAGTGCAAAATTTTAGTTCGATTAGTCAACTGCAACTGTGTTAAAAATGAGTTACCAGATTTAAACCAAAGAGACACCAAAGTTAAATAAAGCACTGTAAAAATCAAATTTTTTAATTCATTTTGGTTTTCAAACAAAACAAAACAAAACATTTTCACAATAACAGGAGTTTGGTAGTGATTCGAGCGAATCTGAATTCAAATCGTCTTGAAAAAACAGGACATCATATTTGTTTTAAACTACAATACTTCCTGCGCATCTACACCATTTCTAAATCATTAAATTTAAATGTTTGAGCAGTCATTTGTAAAAATACCACACTTCTTTAACCCCAATGTCATACGATTAAACTGTGCTACTACATTTCGAAATGATTGTTATAAATTGGCTAATACTTTGTCGGCACACTTTAAGACAATCTACTTTTAAAATTCTCAATTAAGCATTACATCAAGCTAAGCTTCGAATTTGTCACGACTTATCGCATGATCCTCGTTTCATCATTTCGTCAAATCGTATTTGGTTTAGAATGGACGAACGAAACATCAAAGTACAGTCGAACCTTGATATAGCTAACATTTCTTTAGTAAACTTCATTCTACATGAAGGAGAAAATAATATTTTCAAAATATGCATTGTCTGTTAAAATCGTTTAAAAAAATATTTTATAAAATTAAATTTTATGGACTGATGATTTTTATCTCATTCGTAATAAATTCTTCATAACAATGTTCATGTGTATCTAGCCAAATTAATGCAGAACACTCTGTAGATATGATTTTTTTTCGGTTCACATGTTTCCATTTCAATTATTTGCAATTATTTTGACAAACAAAAGTGGACAAAAAATGAAAATGCCAGAATAACAAAACCAAGTGCTGAATTACACAAGACAACAATCCAATTCGAATCCGCAGACATTCTTTGTTACCCAAAACCAAAAAATTATTCTCATAAACTGCCTCGGAGTCAAAACGTCTGTTTCGCTTTGTTTGTTGTTATTGTTGTTTTAGAATGTTGCTTTTTATAGACAGTTCGGAACAATTGTTTTGTCATTTGGCTGTTGTCATTCATTCATTCATTCATTTATCGGAACTTGGCTCAAACTTCATTGTTGTTGTTTTTTGTGATTTAATCTGAAACAATTATGTTATGATTAATGATTAGAAAAGCCAAGAAGAAATAATGGAATTTTTGAGAAAAAGGCCAATTTGACAGACGACAAGTTGAGAGTTTTTTTCGTGGATAAGAATAGACAATTATATAATAATTGGATAACAAGCGGCAATCATCATCATGTTGGCTGGCGTTACAATTATGTATGAGAATTCGGTATAAAGGTGCTTTGTTTGAGGGTGCCTAAGACACAAAAATTCGATAATGATATCATAAATCATTTTTTAAATGTTAAAGGGATTATGTGGGGAATATGTTCTTATCTGACTTTAAAGTCTTTATAAACTTGTTGCTGTATTAAGTTGTTGGGAGGTAATCTCATTTTATAAGCTAATAACATTGTTCCACAACATCCCATACGGGACAAGGGAGACTTCTCTCATATCAATGAGTGCACCCCGATTCATATTTAGCTCAATGATATGGGACCTACTGTTTATCGCCGAGTCCGAACGGCGTGTCTTAAGACACCACTTATGGAGAAGTTTTTCAAGGCTGAAATACTCAGGAAATGTCGCCAACATTACTGAGGGGTATTTTGCCACGGTTGAAAAATGTTTGATGTTGCCTGGCCGGGGAATCGAACCCCCGACCTTCTGCGTGCAAGGCGGGCGTGCATACCATTGCACCACGGTGGCTAATAATACAATAAAATTTTAAATAATTAAGCGGGAAATAATTTTTGGGTTCTTTGCTTTCAACAGGTTACATAAACCTTTGTACCTTAAATTGGGACGTATTTATTGGAGCGTTTCTTATTTATTATAAAAATTCAAAAACTGTGTAAACCTAAATCCTAAGCAAACAAATAAATCGTCTGCTCCGTCGGAAAATGTCGTAAGTCCCTCTCAATAAATTTTTCAGGAGGAAGAAAAAACATTCCAGCGCTTTCTGTATTAAAGATTTTATTATGGTGGTAAAGGCAGTATTTTTCGTTTATTTATTCCGTTTCAACGCCTGTACTTTGTTTGATAAAATTCCATCGCGTTTGAGAGATAATTGGATGTCTTTGGACTTACGACCTTTTCCTTGTACAGTTTTGTATTTTTGTAGGGACTTACGACCTTTTCCTACAATTTACGGACGTTTTTAAAATAAAATATCTATACTTTACAAAACAATGTGGAAAGGGTATTATAAGTTTGTTTTGCCCAATATTCGTGTAACATCGCGAAGTATTCGTCGTAGACCCCTCCCCTTGCCATTTTTTCATATCTTGACGAGATAAAGCGATCTAGCTATGTGTGTCCGTCCATCCATTAACAATTGTAAAAAAAACTACAAGCCTCAATTTTGGACCGATCGCCACGAAATTTTGTGGAGAAGTCGGGTTCCGACCAGAAGTGACCCCATTAGATGTTGGTTATGATTGAAAGGTGTGAAATGGACCAAACCCACAATTTTTACCCGACTTTGTAGCTGTCCTGTAGATCGCAGTAATATTCCGATCGGAGCGAAATTTTAAGAATGATTTGAGTTTAAGACAAATTATTAGCGGGTTGAATGGATCAAAACTTTTTGTGAAATCTTACATATAAAAGACAATGTGTGTATGTTTGTATGTTCCGCATAGACTCAAAAACGGCTGAACAAATGTTTTTTGAAAATTTCAGAGAATATACAAGGAACAACCGAGGTGAAAATTGGCTTTATATTTTTTGAATTTCGGAGGGGCGGGGGCAAGCCCTATTTTTCAAAAAACGCTTTTTTGGTAAAGGTTATAAGAGTATCGGTCAGAAAATAAATTTGCGAGGCAACGGTTGTTGAATCTCCAACCCTAAGTACTTATTCCATGTAATTTTCAGATTATGCACAGGGATGTCCCTTGGTTTAAGTAGGCTATATGTGTATTTTGTTGAATTTCGGAGGAGCGGGTTACACCTGTGCCCTATTTTTTAAATGCGCTATATATAAAACTTACGAACGATTCCGTTTCCCCAATCCTGGGTACATATTTAAGCAATAAGACCCGACCAGAGTAAAATTCTAAGTCGGTGTAAACATGACCGTCTGTCCGTCTTTTGAAATTATGATACAGCTCGCAATTTTTAAGATAGGTCTTCGTGATTTGGTATAGAAGTTTATATTACTTCTAGGATGTTTGGTATTGACGTCATCAGAGCTTTCAGAATCACCCTTAAAACCATAGGGAACTAGACCCATGACACCATCGTCTAATTCCATTCCAAATTCATACTGTTCCTTGTTAGCAAAAATCATGATGCCTTCTTAGTTTAATATCATTTCAATCAATTATTATTTTAGAATTATTTAATAAAATAAACATTGCACTTACCCGTCCGTTAGAAGGTATTTATTGAATTCAGAATACAAACTAATCTCGTTATGTGAATAAATGTCCCTAGAGAAACCACAAATTACCATTTGTTAAAGTTAAGTAAGATATACGACACTAAAAACAGTAAAAATTTTGATTTTTTTTTAATTTTCAATATATGAGGTATTTGAACACATACAGCATCCCAATTTGTATCAATGAAAAGGCCAGAAGTCCATCTTTCATAATCAGTTCGCTTATTGGGGAAAATAGATTTCAAATGTAAATTTTTGTTGCAATATAAAAATTATCACATTTTGGTTCAAAAGTTTGGTCCACAGGCTCCGCCAAATATCATCCGATTATCATCCAAAGGTGTAGGCTAGTTCTTTACTTGTACCCAAACCATGGATGACGTTAAACATTATATCTGAACTACATTAGCTGTAGTATTGTTTTAAAGTATACATTTCCCTGTGGACTTACGACCTTTTCGTACTCAAATTTGTACGTTTTGTGGACTTACGACCTTTTCCGACAAGGGCAAAACATGTAGAAAAACGCCACATACTACCATTTTCTTTGTATCATACGACGTGTTTTGACTTGTACTATCATCCTGTAACAAAAACGCGATTTCCAAAAAAAGTGGACTTACGACCTTTTCCGACGGAGCAGACGAAATAAATTAATTTATGTAAATAACAAGTAAGAACGGCGTTAAGTCGAACTTGTTATACCCTCCAAACAACAAATAGTTTCCTTTTGTTTATGAAGAAGACCAAATACCAAATTTCAGCAAGTTCGGAAAAACAATGTGGCTAACCTTCAAAATACCGAAATTCGGAGGTACCGTTTTATGGGGGCTATTCGGAAAAACCTTCAAATACCGAAAATTAAGAGGATATAGGAAGTGATAATTCTCTTTTGGAATATTTGTTAACCCCATGGAAGAATAAATACCAAATATCAGTATCTCGGTGGGAAATTGACGTCCCAACCTTCAAAATTACGAAAATCGGATAGGATTGAAATGTGAACCTATACCAACGAATTTCAGTCAGAAAGGATTTAACCCAAAGACTAAATACCAAATTTCAGTCATTACGGTGGGTTGCTGTGGCCACAACCTTCAAAATACCTAAAATGGGGAGGTACCATTCTAAGGGGCTATGTGAAGGCGTGAACCTATGCCGAAAAATTTCTGGGTGAAAGTTTTATACCCCAATGAAGACTACGAATCAAATTTCAGACATTTCGGTTGAATATTGAGGCCAAAACCTTCAAAATATCGGAAATAGGGAAATACCGTTAATGCGTAGACCTATACCGACAAATTTCATACGGAACGTTTTAAGCCATTTCGGTGGATTATTGTGACCACAACCTTCAAAATACCAAAAATCGGGAGGTACCGTTCTATGGTGGCTATATGAAGGCGTGGACCTATACCGACAAATTTCTGGGGGTAAGTTTTATACCACCAACGAAGACTAACTACCAAATTTCAGCCATTTCTGTGTGATAATGATGCTAAAACCTTCAAAATACCGAAAATCGGGTGGTACCTTTTTACTTACTTACTTAGCTGGCCATTATAGAACATTTGTTCTATAGGCCGAACTAAGAAAAGATCTCCATTTCTCTCTGTCTATTGCTTCCCTTTCTGGAATACCGCGCCTTGTCATCTCTTCATCGACTTGTTTGTGCCATCTATTCTTTGGCCTGCCAATTCTGCGTGCACCGCCATGTGGCACGTATTTATACGCCTTTTTAGCGGGTTCATCATCGCTCCTTTTTATGATATGGCCTAGCCAACGCAATCGCTGCATCTCGATGCGTTTCACTATATTGATATTCACCGTTAACGCAGATTGGTCCGTAGATCTTTCGAAGAATTTTTCTCTCAAGCACACCAAGCACTGCCTTATCTGCTTGCGTAAGTACCCAGGCTTCGGAACCATACATCAGCAGGGGTAGTATCAGTGTTTTGTAAAGCGTTATTTTTGTTTGACGAGATGTGGCTTTGTTTTTAAACTGTTTACTTAAGCCAAAGCAGCATCTGTTAGCCAATACAATTCTTCTTTT
Source organism: Musca autumnalis (assembly GCF_047663935.1). Lineage (NCBI taxonomy): Eukaryota > Metazoa > Arthropoda > Insecta > Diptera > Muscidae > Musca > Musca autumnalis. The sequence continues at coordinate 224,523,740 of NW_027411866.1, forward strand.
TATTTCACAACTGATGTCGTTAGTTGTGTTTACGGCGGTGCCGAGGTAGACGAAGTCTTTTACTACCTCAAAATTATAGGAACCAACATCAACAGTTGGCTATGGACGCATTGCGCGTCGACACCATCAACTTAGTCTTCCCGCCGTTTACCGCCAGACCCACTTTAGCAGATTCTCCTTCGACCTTCATAAAGGTATCTGTTACTTCTTTTACTGATCGTCCCATGATGTCTATATCATCAGCATAAGCAAATAACATGTGGCTTTTGGTGTAGATTGTGCCACTTCTATTGACGTTTGCCTCTCGTATAACCTTTTCTAGCAGGATGTTGAAGAGATCACACGAGAGGCTGTCTCCTTACCTGAAACCTCTTTTGGAGAGGTTCTTTCCTATTTTAACTGAGAATCTCGTGTCAGTTAAAGTCATTTTACATAGCCGAATGAGCTTTGCGGGGATACCAAATTCAGACATTGCCTGGAATACCTTTGAACGTAGTGGGCTGTCGAATGCTGCTTTATAATCGACAACAAGGTGGTAGGTGTCGATCTGCATCTCTTGGGTCTTCTCCAGGATTTGCCGCAGGGTAAATATCTGGTCAATGGTGGACTTGCCAAGTCTAAAGCCGGATTGGTATGGCCCAATTATCTCGTTGACCATAGGATTTAGTCGTTTGCACAATATCCCTGACATGATCATGTAGGCAATCGGGAGTAGACTTATGCCCCTATAGTTAGAGCATACAGTCTTATCTCCTTTCTTATGAACGGGGCAAAGGATACTCAGGTTCCAATCGTCGGGTACTCGTTCTTTCTGCCATATGGTGCTAGCTAGCTGATGAATACACCTTATCAGTGTGTCGCCTCCGGTTTTGAACAGCTCGGCTGGTAAGCCATCGGCTCCTGCTGCCTTATTATTCTTCAGCCGGTTTATTGCTGTCTTTACCTCATCTGGGATTGGATCTGTGGTATCTTCGTCGTCTTCGCTGGATACCAACAGGTTTGAAAAATGCTCTTTCCATATCCTGAGCACACAATCTGTATCAATTACCAAATTACCTTGCTGGTCTCTACAGGAGGAGGTGCTCGTACCAAAGCCATCAGTTTGATGCTTCACTCTTTGGTAGAATTTTCGGACTTCATTCTGGCTCCTGTACATCTCGATTTTTTCACACTCCCGCTTTTCCATCTCTCTCGTTTTCCTCCCGATATCTCTCTCGTGCGCTACGCTTAGAAGCCCTATATGCCGCATTTTTCTCTTCGGTAGCAGCACGACACCCCTGGTCATACCATGGATTCCTTGGTGGAGGTCTCTGGTATGTTTTGCCATTGTCCTGATATGTTATCGGGACGAGGAGTGCTTTGATTAAGCAATTGGGCTAGTTGAGTGGAATATGCTGTGGCTGTCTGTTGTGATTACAGCTTACCGATGTCAAACTTTTGTGTTGTGTCTGTTCGTACTTTGTTTGCAATGTTTAACCGGGTGCGTACCTTTGCTGTCCGAGTCTATGTTTGCTCCTCGGAACGAGCCCACATCCAACACGCTCGATGAATGTCTTCCATCTATCACAACGTGATCAATTTGATTTCTTGTTTTCTGATCTGGAGACAGCCAGGTGCTCTTATATATATATCGAGATGCTTAAATCTGGTACTGCTAACTACCATGTTTCTTGCAGCTGCAAAGTCTATCAGCCTCATACCATTGTCAGATGTTTCACCGTGGAGACTGAATTCCCCGACTGTTGGTCCAAAGATATTGTCATTTCCATTTTTGCAGTCGTAAGTTTCTTCTAAGCGCTCGTAAAACATATCTTTGGTCTGTTCGTCCTTGTCTTCAGTGGGAGCATGACCGCAAATAATGCTGATGTTGGAGAATTTTGCTTTTAATCGAATTGCAGCGAGTCTTTCGTTCACTGGGGTGAAGCTGGAGACCAGATGTTTTAACCTCCGACCAACTACAAATCCGCAACCAAACTCATGCTTTGTGTCATGGCAGCTATAATACAGTGCGTCACCTTTAGGTGTTGTTGTGACGCCTTTCCCAACCGCAAGTCCTATCGAATAGAGACTAAAGAAAATGTTGTAGCAGTGAAAATTCTCTACAAAATATGCCTTTATTATATTTTCGTAGGTTTTACCATTTTTGAGATATAGAAGTTCAAATTGACACAATGCACAATGCCTCCTTATAAAACTTTGACCTCGATTCATTTAAAAAGCGCTCCGGCGATCTTTTTTTCTCATCTATGAACTTTGTAGTTTCAGAATGTGCAAAAAACGCACCGTGTATTGTGATGAATTCCATTCCAAAAAACGTTGTAATAACAAATTTCATTACAACTCATGGTTCACACTGTATGCATGTATGTCCCTGCGTTTCAACTTAACCGAAATGCCAAGATTTCTTAGTATTTCCATAACAATTGCAACATTTATGGAATGCCTTTTGGGCTAATATTTATTTTCCAATTTCATGTTTTTTTTATAAAAATCATATCGGTTCTTGTCTTGTTATGACAGTTGTATTGTTTACCAACAAAGCCTATAAACGGCGACTATTATTATTGATTTGTTATCAACATTAACGAAATTTAAAGCTGACTTGGCTAATTGTAAGTGAATTGTCTAAACTATAACAAGTTTTTAGTTTAGACCATTTGTTGGGATATTAACGACTAACATTTGTTATACAAAGTGCTATTTAAATGACTATTATTGGTGTGTACTAAAATCTGTCTAGTCATTGGCGGAAAAGGTCATATCGTTTTTATAAAACAAAATAAATAAACAGTACTAATAAGTGGATTAATACTGTAAAGCTTCACACACTAGAGCTGGGAAACTATCGATAGTCCGATTATGATTTTGATTGCTGTCGTAAAACAAAGGTTACGGCGGCCACTAAAACAAATTTTTTGGGTTATCTATCGCGAATTATGTAAAAAATAGTTGCATCCGAGTCCGTTATAAACATAGCTTTACGACAGTGATCAAAACGATAGTCCGACTATCGATAGTTTTCCAGCTTTATCACACACTTTAGAGGGCTGTTATTGTGTGGTTTTATGTATGGTTATTTATTAATTTGAATTGTGTTCATGTAGTTCATCGTTTCTCTAATATTGGCCCGTTGACGCACAATGATGCTGACAATTTAAATCCACTGGATTTACTTAATTCAGTACTGTTGCTTTAGAACTTTGTTGCATCTGTAGCCATTTATGGTGAAATTCATAGAGTCCACAATCACTAATTAGTTAATGTCCGAAAGAACTATGCCTTGGATGCCTTTAGGAAAGCACAGTGTGATGGCTGGAATGGCACGGCAGATGCCAACAGGAACTTCATAATCTGCAACACATTATGATGTCTGACTGAAAGCAACTCGGAGAGCATTATTCCTGGCTGTTTGCAAATTTCTCTTTCTCTGTTAGTGGTTTACTAGAAGTGAAAAGTGACACGGACGTCTTTTTAGAGGATAATATTAGATTCCACTCCCAAAATAAATTATCGACGGTGGCTAGATAGTAAGAAAGCTAAGCACTTATAATAACAATTGTTCCCCAAACATCCATCAAGATAATTAGTAAAGCCAACGCGTGACATCATTTGGAAGGATAGAATTCCTTGAGAATTTATGTCGACAGTCAGCATAATAATCCACAGTATCGAACGCCTTAGGTAGGTCAAGAGTTGTCAAAATGCTCCGTTGTGGCTGTTGGTCGTCATCTCCGGCAAAGCTGTTTTTGTGCTATGCGTTTCTATGAAAACATGTTGAAAGTGTTCTTTCAGGGATGCGAGCAACAAGCATTCTAAAACTGTGAGAATGCAGGACTCTAGTCCCTGTGGGAATGCAAGGTGGTACATCTCCTCAAATTGAATGATATAGACAGGTCGTTGGATGTTGTGGAATGCAATGAAATCAGGCTACCAGTCTTGAACACCCAAGAACCTACTCAGTTGACAATAGTTGTTGCAAGCATTACATATAACGGAGGTGGCACAAGGAACAAAAACACATTCCAAGACTGGACTTTTTTTGTTGCCGACATAATTTTCTCAGCTGCGGAGAAAAACCTTCGGTTGATACAGCTTTCGCAGAGATGACAATCCCTGTTCGAGTGGAACTAGAATCGTTCCGGAGCGTAGAACCGATTATCGTGGCGACACTGGCACTTGGCTTAGACCACATTCCTGTCATCGTCTCCGTTAATAACGTCTGACCGGCGAACTTTATTGATCCACGGAAAAGCTGATTGTCAAGGGTTCAGAGAATTTACCAAGCGCGGCTTGAGAGAGCTGACTAATTTCTCATATCGTCAAATTTTCCGGGACATCATGCAACCACCCGCCACATACATGCTGGTTGAATACTCGAAATTATACCACAGTTCCCAGCAGAGGCGATGGGACTAGCATATGCGAGCAATGAGCTCGCCGTACGAACACTCAAGTCCCAAGAATTGGAGATCTTACACTTGAAATCAACAGGCTAGTTGGCGAGCATAAACTGGAAAAGAGTTTAAACCATCTGAAGCTATATAAATTTTCGACAATTTAAATCACTTCCAAATCCGAAAGAACTATGATTAAACGGCTGTTACTTTCAACGGCGTGATAGTGGCAGATCCGAAGAGGTTCGAATATTTATAAAACCAGCAATTTATAGAGCACCACGAAGTGAAAGGGCGAAAAGGAGTATTTTACGTAATATAAGATCCCTCTCACACCACAATTCACAATGAGCGATGATACAGATGTCATCCGAAACCTGAAATCATCCAATGGTAATGTCTTAGCAATCTGGATGAATCCCGAATTCGGTATTTGATAATTGTCCTCAATTTATCATTAGCCATTTATATTTTACAAGAAGCCTGGAAAGTTGGCAGGGTGATCCATCCACTAAAGCTAGCCAAAGATGCCAGCAGAGGCGAATAGTATACACCGATTTCTCTCCTGTCGCCTGTAGCGAATATTAATGAGGCACTACTTATTCCCGTGACGAGAAGCTGTTTCCAGTTTCCAAACATCAGCATGGATTTCGAAAAAATGCACAGTACCATAACAGCTTTACACGTCATATCCACACATATCAGTAAAGGACTGAACCAAAACAGGCAGTGTGACTCTTGGCCTATCAAAGGCATTCGATACCAACCATGCCGAGGTGTTCGAGCACACAGAGAAGACTTCCTTCCAACTATGTTTGAAATATTGTAAAATCAACTATATATGTATGTGTACGCCTCTCATTTGTTGAATTCAGAAATAAGAAGTCAAAGACCCGTGTAGTCAAACCGGGAGTTCCCCAAGGCGAGGTGTTATTTGCGGAACTATTTAACCTCTACTATTCTGAAATTCCACACCCACAATAGTGCATAGAGATCATAATGTATGCAGATGATTAGGCGTAGGGTCTATCGTCATTGAAGTGCATACATACATATGTATGTGATAGATTAAATATTGGCATAGCTGACTTAGTACAGTTCGTCCATCGGAGGAATATGAAAATATCCGAGTCTAAATCTTCTGTCACACTTTTTAAAAACTGGACGGCAGAACATATTGGTTGATGAAATAAGGCCCTCAAATCGGTGGCTATGCGGAGCCAGATCCTTAATTCGTTGGCCGGTAGCACTGGGAAAGCTGACTAAGAAACCATCTTGACCTCTTATAAAGCAATAGGCCGGTATAAAACTTTCCCCCAGAAACTTGTCGGTACAGGTCCAAGCCTTAGTATTGCCCCCATAGAACGGTAACTCCTTTTTCCGGAATTCGGAAGGTTGTGGCCTCAATATTCCACCAAAATGGCTGAAAATTGGCATTTGGTCTTCATTAGTCTTCTTTGGGGTATAAAACTTTCCCCCAGAAATTTATCGGTATAAGTCCACGCCTTCATATTGCCCCCATAGAACGGTACCTCCCGATTTTCGGTATTTTGAAGGTTGTGGCCATAAATGTTGTATTAGGTCTTCATTTGGGGTATTAGACGTTCCATGTGAAATTTGTCGGTACATGTCCACGTCTTCATATAGCCCCATAGAACAGTTATTCCCGATTTTCGGTATTTTGAAGGTTGTGGCCTCAATATTCCTCAGAAATGACTTAAATTTGGTATTAAGTCTTCGTTGGGGATATACAACTTTTCCCCAGAAACTTGTCGGGACAGGTAAACGCCCCCATAGAACGGTAACTCCCTATTTCCGGAATTTGGAGGGTTGTGGCCTCAATATTCCACCAAAATGGCTGAAATTTGGTATTTGGTCTTCACCATAATATGGAGGGTAATTACGTTGGCTTTTCCGTTTGTAGCGCATTGAAATAATCATTTGCGACCCTTCATTTTTGATCAGGATAAAATTCTGAGTAAATCTAGGCGTGTCAGTGTGTCCGTCTGTTGTAATCACTCTAGCGTCCGCAAAAATAGAGTTGGAGGGCTAGATTTTTGCACCCGAGTATCTCATTTCCACAGGCAGGTCAAGTTCGAAGATGGGTTATATCGGCTAATTTTTTTTTATAACGGTACCTCCCGATTTTCTGTATTTTGAGGGTTTAAATTTTAGGTAAAAATTTTCATGTAATTAGCTGTATTTTTGCATTTAAGATTCTTAGGAGTCACAATATTACTCCACCAATGACTGTCAAGATAAGTCCATGTTTAGCCCCCATATACCTCCCGATTTTCGGTATTTTGATGGTTTTAACTACAATTTTTAACCTCATTAGATGTAATTTGAATTTATGATTTTTAGGAGTCACAATATTACTCCACCAAAATCTGTCATCATGTGTCCATGTTTAGGTATAGCCCCCATATAATGGTACCTGACGATATTTTAAGGGTTTTAGCTAAAATTTTTACCCGAACAAGCTGTAATTTGACTTTTATGATCCCTAGGGTTCACAACACTACCCCATCAAAAACTGTCAACATGAGTCCATATGTACGTATAGCCCCCATATAACGGTACCTTCCGATTTTCAGTATTTTGAGGGTTTTAGCTACAATTTTTAACCGAACAAGCTGTAATTTGACATTTAAGGTTCCTAGGGTTCATAACACTACTCCACCAAAAACTGTCAACATGAGTCCATATTTAGGTATACCCCCCATGTAACGGTACCCCCCCCCCCCCCCCCCCCCCGATTTTCGGTATTTTGAGGGTTCTAGCTACAATTTTTAACCGAACAACCTGTAATTTGACATTTAAGGTTCCTAGGGTTCATAACACTACTCCACCAAAAACTGTTAACATGAGTCCATGTTTAGGTATAGCCCCCATATAACGGTACCTCCCAATTTTCGGTATTTTGAGGGTTTTAGCTACAAATTTTAACCTAATTAGCTGTAATTTGGCATTTAAGATTCTTAGGAGTAACAATATTACCCCACCGAAAACTGTCAACATGAGTATAGCCTCCATATAACGGTACCTCCTGATTTTCAGTATTTTGAGGGTTCTAGCTACAATTTCAACCGACGTTTGGGGCTCCCAGTGGTCATAAAATACCTCAGCCAAAAACTGTCAACATAGATCCATATTTTGGTATAGCCCCCATATAACGGTACCTCCCGATTTCGGTATTTTGAGGATTTTAGCTACATTTTTTTAACGAACTACCTGTAGATTGACCTTTGAGTTCCCAGTGGTCACAAAACGTCTCCACTAAAAACTATCAACATAGGTCCACGTTTTGGTACAGCCCCCATGTAACGGTACCTCCCGATGATCGGTATTTTGAGAATTGTGGCTACATTTTTTACCGAACTGCCTGTAATTTGACAGTTGGGATTCCTAGCGATCACAAAACATTTCCACAAAAAATTGTCAACATATTTACTTATTTGGCCACAAAATATCTCCGCCTAAATTGGTGGACAGGAAAGGAAATAAATATTCCGTTTTAGTTCACAACATTTTGTTGTGGAGGGTATAAAAAGTTCACTATTTATCTTGTTTTACACTCATTTGCTGCGCATATTCAGCTGTTGCCAACGCCGACTAATTCTTATTTATTTATTTACATTTTAATTTTACTTTTGTTTTACTTCCAATTTTCTCCAATATCTTATTAATCCCCCCTTTCTCCTTTTTTCCATTTTCTTACAGGAAATCAATGTCTTAAATTACCGCCGCACAAGCATCAATGGTTTAATCAACTGGCTGATTCCAACCTCCCCCACCACTACTCCATAAGAAACAACAAAATAGTAACAATCATTTGATCCGTGCCAAATAAAATATCATTGACCGCAAAACTCTCTTCCTGCATTGGAAATTGCAAAAAAAACAAAACAAACATCAAACGGCATTAGTCGGACCAGATAAACACACAGCTTCACACCGCCACGACCAACAACATCATCATCATGAACGAGGTAAATGGTAATCATTCCATCATCACCACAACTAATCAGAGTGATATAAACCGGCAATCTGAATCGCCGGCACGCACGATTGACTCACATGACTCAACAACGGGCAGCATGGATACCATAGTTGATCGAGCAACACACCACAGCAACAGTAACAACAACAGTATGGGCAACATTGCATCGGCAATGGGTGGTAATGTAAATGCTTCTTCAATGGCCAACAACAACAACAACAACAGCAGCAGTAATAATCATGAGGAAATGATGCAGACCACAATCGAACAGAGTACAAACACCACAAATATGCACAACAGTTTAACAAATTCCGAAATAGCCATGTTGCAACAACAGACCGCCAGCGGAAGTGATGATGAATTAATGCAAAATCAACAGAATAATAACAGCAACAACAACAAATCATCCATGACCAGCAGCAGCAACAACAAGCCAATGGATGCCCAAAGTCACATCTACTCAAGTCCTGTCTACGATGAAAAACCACCACAGCCTTTAAAATTGACAGCTGCCACCTTGGTAAACACTGTTAAAGATGACAGCCTTAAGAAACCCAAATTAATTTCCCATGAAGAATTCAAACAGCAATTGCAGGAAACCATTGCATCCCGAGCAGCAACCTTAGATTCAAGAATCAGTAAAAAACAGAGGTTTCCACCAGAACTCATTAAAGATGATCGCAGCTCGGTAAAATCATCAAAATCACTGAAAAAGAAATCGAAATCATCGATGAAAATGAAAAGTAGTACCGCTTGCTGTTCAGCATTTCCGGTGCAGATTATTTTGGGTCTCCTACAATTGTTGTTGGCCATTTCTTTGGTTGCCTTGGGTTCTTTGCTAATTGTTCGGGAGGCTGCATTATCCACAGCTGGCTGTGGTATATGGACGGGATTAATTGCTGCCGTGACGGGATCATTGGGTGTTGTTGGTTTGCGAAAGACCCAAACATCATTTTTGGCTTTGAGTCTGGTGTGCATTGCAACGAGTACGCTGGCTTTGGCTATTTCGGGAATTGGTTTATCCAGAGATGTTAATCAGTCTAAGGAAAAGGTAAGTTATGAGTTGGATATTTTATTGGGGTTATCTCAGGTGATTAAAAGAGGTTTTGTTCTTGTTTCAAACTTAGTTGTTTGGTACGAGAGGCACTAGGAAACTTTCTGGCCTGGGCAACACCCAGTGTCGCCAGGCGTCATTTGACAGTTTCTTAAAGTTTGACAGTTTTTAGCCTAAGCTTACTCAGGACAGTTGGAGATACGAATATGTGTTTGGATTTTTACAGTGCCTTGTTTGAGACATCTGCAAAACATGTTTTTTTGAAAGCTTTGACAGCATCTTTTGCAGACGAAAATCGTTGACCTTGCCTTTTCTCTTGATGTGATGGAATAAAATGAAGTCATTGTATCCCCAACCAGGGCTGTACGGTGCATGACCCATCAATTCCAAGTTTTGTCCGGTCAAAAAGCGCTGGTTTGAATCGATGTGTGAGAGCTCGCATTGTCATAATGCAGAACGATTCGTCTTCTCTTGCTCGTTTTTCGAATTTCTCACGATACTTCAGGAAAACAAATTGTAGTGTAACACTCAGAATTAACCGTCCTACATTTCTCAATCCGTACAGACGGTCAGTTCGCCGAAGAAACCGGCGACCATTTGCTTCGAAGGTCTTCTTCCATAAACAAATTTCGTTGGATTTGGCCCATTCTAGAAGACCCAAACCGTCGATTCCTGTTTTGTTTCGGGCTCCTAAGCATAGATCCAAGATTAGTCCTCTGTGACGATCTTATAAATGCCAGCGACTTGAGAACCTTGTTCCCGCTCTTATCGCAAATGGCTGTGGCTTACGCGGGCGAATTAAACATGCTGTCGAACGTTACAATAAATATTTTGGGGTAGTTAGTGGTCGGAATAAGGACACCATTACTATATTCAGGGATAGCCTTTTTCAATCATCCAGCCGGTAAAAAGTGTGGCAGTGGAATTAGCGGAGGATATTTTAATATTCCTTAAGTAGAAGAATTGCACTAAGTCAGTTATGTAGACATTTAACTTATCACGATAGGTCAGGGCTCACCATAACTATTTGGTCGCTGGGCTTGTTCTGGTTCAGTCCTCAACAGATATGTGCGTTTTCCGGAATTCGTGTTGATGTTGGGCAACTGGAAAACTGCTTTTCATCACGAGGAAGAGTAGAGCCTCTGGAATCTTCGCTACTGGTGACAAGCAGGAGATATATCTGTACGATTCGCCTCTGTCGGCATCATTTTCTGGCTTCAGTAGCAGGACCAACGGGAACTTTCCAGGCTTCTGCTATAATATGGGTGGCTAACGATAAATTGAGGAAACTTTTCAAATACTCCACTCCAGATTCATTCAGCCTTACCATTGATATTCCGTGTGGCCCAACACTTTGGAAGATTTCGCATTTCGGATGATATCTGAAAATCACTCAACGTGAATTTTGGTGGTACCTCCTCGGCTTATTATACGGAGTAGCAAATTCGCCCTACCCTTATTGTTCCCGAAGTCTGGAAAATGGGCAGGGTGGTCCCGCTACTGAAGCCAGGCAAGGATGCTAGCAAAGGTGAATCGTACAGGCCGATTTGGTTTTTGTCACCTGTAGCGAAGACCCTTGAGGCCATAGTCCTCCCCAGCATTAGAAATAGCTATCAAGTTGCCGATCATCAGCATGGATTCCGTAAGCAGCACAGCACGACATCAGCTCTGCACGCCATCTCCACACAAATTTGTCGATGACTCAACCAGGAGCGGCCGTGTGATAGAACAGTGATGGTGGCGTTTGACTGTCAAGCACTCCACGCTGTTCGAGGACATCGAGCAGACAACCCTCCGACCAAGTCTGAAACGTAGGATAATCAACTATATGTGTGGTCGCCAGTCGTATGTGGAATTCAGGAACATAAAATCCAAGCCCCGTAGAGTGAAACAGGGAGTTCCCCAAGGAGGGGTGATATCTCCGGAATTGTTTAACCTCTACCTTTCCTATATTCCGTCCCCTCCAGACGGCATTGAGATCGTAACGTATGCGGATGATTGTACAATCCTGGCATCAGGTACCTACCCTGATGACATCTGTGAGAGGCTGAACTCCTATTTAACCGATCTTACCACATTTTTCCACGCGAGGAATATGCAGATATCCGCCACTAAATCGACGGGCTCTCTGTTCACCACATGGACGGCGCAGTATAGAAGAGAGTTGAATATAAGGGTCGATGGTAAGAGAATTCCGACCACAAACTCCCCCAAAATTTTAGGGGTCACATTCGACACCACTTTCACGTCGTCCGCGCATGCCACAGCTATCTGCGATAAACTGAAATGTAGGAACAAGGTCCTCAAGTCCCTAGCCGGCAGCACTTGGGGTGCAGATAAAGAAACCTTGTTGACCACGTATAAAGCGATAGGTCGGTCTGTGGTAAGCTATGCGGCGCCAGTTTGGTCCACGAATTTATGTGACACGCAGTGGGGTAAGATTCAAATTTGTCAGAACGCCGCCCTGAGAACAGCAACATGGTGCCTCCTCAAATCTACAGTGGACCATCTACATGAGGAGGCAAAGATTCTTCCAGTACGACAACATAATGAGATGCTATCGTTGCAGTACTTGGTCGGGTGTTACCGTGAGAGCCATCCCAATAACCATCTGCGGCCACCGATACACCCATGCATATCAAGAAGGATATTCATGCTCTAGAGATGACGGTCCAACAATATAGGAGAGAACCTCTAGATCAACAGGCATATCAGGCAGGTTTGAACAGCATTCTCACGGACACAGTTGCTAAGACCATAAGCAATTATTGTGTGAATGCAGCCATTGGAGCACATCCCCCATCTGTCGCAGCTGAAGAGCGTCAGCTGCCACGACAAACCAGAGTAGTTTTGGCTCAATTACGCTCAGGATATTGCAGTCGCCTAAATTCCTATTGGGCGGGAATCGATCGCGCCGTGCACGATACTAAGCATCTATTCAACTGCCCCGCCAAGCCTACTCATCTGACTCCAGTGGATCTGTGGTTACATCCCATCGAAGTAGCCAACTTCCTGGTACTGGAGATAGACCCAGAGCCAGATTGAACAGGAGAACGAACATACAAACATAATAATAAAACATTCCCAGCAAAATAAATTGGATGTAGTGCAATGTAGACTAGTTCTTTCACGGCATGTTTTTATGCAGTTCAAACGGAGTCGTGAAAAAGGCACTCCGTTTCTCACATTTTAACCGCATTTGAATGCAATCCAAAGAATCACATCCATTTGCCACATTTTAACAACATCCGGAGGCAGTTCAACGGATTCGTGAAAAAGGCACTCCAATTCCTCACAATTTAACAGCATCCCGATGCAGTGCAAACGGAGTCGTGAAAAAGGCACTCCGATCACTACATTTTATTAGCAGTTGTTAGAGATCCCTACATGTACATAAATCAGTTGGTACATCTCTACATTTCCAAAAAGAGATAATCGAATTAACATTTCCAAACATTTGTTAATACAAACTAAATAATTGGCCTGTTCCCGTACTTTATAAAGTGGTAAAAGTCGTAAAAGTTGTAAAAATCGTAAACGATTTTCATATAAATTTTGTGTACGGGAACGCAAAATGTGTAAAAGTGGTAAAAATTGTAAAAACTTTTTAGTTCTGGAAAAGAGCTAATATTTAATTTGTGAACATTTTTCCGGTAACTCACGAGAAGAAAATGTCCCAATGGAGTGCTGTTGGAGTACATGTCGAAATCTTAACTGGTGATGGGAAGACAATATCAAACCCATTTAGCAGATGAAGCAAAAGCACTTAAGCTTGGATGAAGAGCGAAGGAAACACACATGTTTGCCATTGAATTCAATAGAGAATTTTCATAACTTGTGTTAATTTAATAAAGTTATTGATATTTTTGTTTTACACAAATAATAAATTCCTTTTTTTTTTGTTATTCAAAACACGTGCTCTGGACTGCCTCCTATTCTACCCCAAAGGGTCAGTTAAAATGCAATGCCAAAGGGTCAGTTAAAATGCAGTGCCAAAGGTTCAGTTAAAATGCAATGCCAAAGGGTCAGTTAAAATGCGGTGCAATGGAGTGCCTCTTTCCGGGGTCACTCCCTTGTAAAAATCATGAGTGAAAATGCATAATTTGATGCACTTCCAAATCACTTGTACAGATCATTTAACTGCCTCTTTGGAGGCAAACTTTTCGCTGGGTTGTTACAAGATCGGAAGAGCCAAAGGGAATGACTTTATTAGCTCTTTCTATGGAAGGTTATCAAATTATCCTTATAACATCGGCTATACGTTCCAAATTTTTATACCCTCAGCATTTATGCTAACGAGGGTATATACACTTTCATACGGGCAAAATGTGCCTTATCGAAATAATGGGTTTAGACCCCATCTATGTTGGACGAAATCCGTTTCAGATTCCCAAAAAAGGTCCACTTTCACTTTCCACAGAGTGTAATTATTTGGGATACGATTTTTTTGATATTAGAAATCTAACTCGTTGTCTTCTTACCTTTATCGGGTACTTAAGGTAACTCGCCAGCAATAATCGATACCTAATTTAAATAATATTAGCGCAAAGGTAAATCAACTCTTGAGATAAATTAAACATTATCTTACCTGCAGTCCTTCGGATATCCAACGCATTTTAATTACTTTATTAACAGCCCGTAAATGTTGCTGTTCTTCATTTCCACGTTGTGAAATCTTTAACATCTCCCTTTTCAGTGTTATCGGTTTTCCCAGAAGCTATGTACTTGGCAGCTAGGGAGAGTTTTTGTCACTCTTGAGTTGCTATTTGTTATCGTGATCCGATTGAAATGCCATTTAAAACCATAACATCCGATAAAAACATCTTGAGAAGTTCTCTTGGATTTTTCAAATTCTATGCCCTTGGCCAATTAGAACAGTGTTCACCCTACATTTTCCCCGCCAAAATTCAAAAAATGTCAATTTTCGTATGCTGACTTACTTCACTACTGGCATTTAAATATACCGAAACCGGATGTTGAGCCAACTGGCCTCCTTTGCAAGACTTCTGACGATCTGGCGCAACAGAATTTTTGAAACTATAAACATTGAATTATACTGAATATTGACGTGATTAAAGGTTCTAAATCTGATTATTCTGCCTTTTTCAACCGCCCTCTATTTGGCCCCTTCTATGTTGTCATGATTCATTCGCATACCTTACCTAAAATGATTTTCTTTTAATATATTACCTTTAATAATACCTTTACACTAGCGTTTATTACCGTACAAATACTTTAAATCTACGTGGAGAATTTTATCATTTTACTTAACAAGCGCTAGTATAAACGTACTCTAAACCCCTAAGAGTCCGTTTATACTTTCGTTTTTTTTCATAATAAAGGCGCCATATGGATTTGGTGTGACTTAAAATTATTTGGTTATCTCAAACAAATCTAGATAACGCCATTATAACAATAGGTGTGTACGATAACTTTCCCAGCAAAAATTACTCAGTCAATTCCAGCAACCTCTCTCAGTGAATTTTACTCTCTCAAGCAAGAAAAATTGCAGAAAGTTATCGAACAACAATTTTTAAAAACTTGCAAGGAATCAACTGTTTTGAAAAAGAAGAAGAAGAAAGGTTTTTGCATCAATTTAAAGTTCTTATTTTCCATGATTTTTTTATATTTTTCAGTTTTTATTGTTTAATTTTTTGATATTTTAATGTTTATTTATGTTTTCGCCAAACAAGAATAAAAAATAAAACAAAACAAATGTTTTCAAATCAGCTGATCAGACTTGCAAATTTTTGCGGGACAAATTTTCCCAGCAAAAATTTGCAAGTTCTCAGTCACAAAACTCTCCAAAAATCTCTCCAAACTCGCTCTCTTTTGCTGGATAATTTTGTTATCGAACAGCATTCAGCAATAACTTGTACGAATTTGTACAAATTATTGGGTTATCGTACACACCTAATAGCTGTGTCTGGTTACCCTAAAATTTGTAACAATTTGTACCAATTGTTGTTGGAAGTCGTCTGTTAACACAAAAAACCAGCAAAAGAGAGCGATTCGAGAGAGACATTTTGACAGTTCTTTCACTGAGAGCTTGCAAATTCTTGCTGGACAAATTTCTTCTAGCAAGCACTTGCAAGCTCTTCTTCTTCCTGAAAACAATCAATCAGCCGTTTTTAGTTTTTTGTTGATTTATGTTTGTGAACATTAAAAACAATTTTATTGTGGAAATAATAATTGTATTGTTTTATGGAGAACAAATTTGTAAAGTGGAAAAATACTTTTTTGTTTCATTTTCTTTTTTATTTTTAATAAAATACAACGTGTTTGCTTCCTTTGTTGGCGGACAAATTGTTCTGTTTTGGCAAGTCAGCTGATTGCTTGCTGGTTTTTGCTGGGAAGGTGTCTGTTTACTTTTTACAATTTTCTAGCAAAAGAGAATAAAAACCCCTTACTCTCTGAGAAAGTTCTTGCTGGACAATTCTTGCTGGGAAAGTAACCAGACAGACTTAATAACAAACGGCAGTATAAACGTAATATAAGCAAATTACAAATAAATCTTTACGCTTCTCCTTTATTAATAAATGTTTTCTGACTCTCTTTTATTTGCAGTTCGATTTATTGAATGCCAAAAGTGAAATTTCCGCTGCATCTGGTCTTATTTTCACTTTATTTTTACATTTTGTTGTTAGTGTTGTTTCCGTCTATCGCTGTGCATTGCAAATGTGTTCAAGGTAAGTGTCAATAACTCTATTTGCAATAATACCATTAAATATAAACAAAAACGAAAAGAAAATTCCAGCAAAAAAAAGTAAATTAAAAATATATTTTATGCAAAACACGTAACTGACCCTCTTTTTCTAACAAAATGGCAATAGTGGTTGGCAACACTACAAATATAGCAAAAGTTGCCAAAACATTTTATTAATTTGCTGAAATTACTGACAGCTGACTCACTCACTATGAAGTTAGTTAGTGCAGTCAAGTAACGCACAAATCTTGTAAACAGCTGTTTCTGTTTATTGTTTGTATTGCACCAACAACGAGCAATGGATTGAGTAAAGCAATAGTTGCTGGAACTATACGATACTTGTGTGGGTACTTGCACTAACTAACATTGTCATGTTGACAATTAATTGTCAATTATTCTTTGGCAGTATGTACGTGAGTTTGTTTGAGTATGTGTGTTTTTGTGAACAACATCAATAAGTGAAAAAATAAATACACCAAGCAGTAATGAAGATTGCAAGCTAAGAAAAGTTATTGAAAAAGAAAAATATACGCTGGTTCGTTGTCATAGAAAGTTAAAAAACAAATCCAGTGGTTAAAACGGAAAATAACATACGGAATCTTCATCTTCGGACGAAGGAAGTAAACGCGTTTCATTTAATGTTGTTTTTCCAGTGAAGGCCAGTCACGCTCGCCTACGCCTTCGTCTGCTGGTTGGGAGGTCATCATTCATACATTTTTCGGTCGCGTCGCTGTTTGTTTCTATTGTTTTGTGTGTGACGACGGAACACAACAAAAAATACAAATTGCAAAATACTACTGCCTGCATAATTACTTCTGTTGTGTTTGGTGGATTGTGTCTTCTACGTTGATTTCCAGTTTGACATTTCCTTGATACACGAAACCTTGCCAACAGAAAACAGCCATCACGTTAGCGTCCCAGCAGTTCACATTTAACGCCACCATGCCGTTGGCAGATCTTCACAAAGATCTAAGGCAACAGCAGCAATTGGGCGTAACCACAGCGGCAAATATACCCCCTTCATCGTCATCATCCTCATCGAATCTCTGTAATCTCAACGAACATGTGGGTCTGGCCCGTATGCAGATTACTTCATCCGGCTGCAGTAGCCTGGCGGTAACGCCAATGGAACACACACCCACAGATGAGGAGAGTACTGGTATAACAACGGTTTCGAATTGCCAAAGACGCCAACAACATCATCAGCACCAACAACAGCTGGCCACTGACCCGTTAAGCTTACGCATCGAAACCACAGAGCTGCAGGCAGCTTTGGATAAACACCAGCATCTGGATGCATCATCAAATGATTTAATGGATTTAAGTGATTCAGAATGTTATTCATCGTCTGGTGCGGGTGGAGGAGATTGTGAACTGAGGGAAAATGAATTTGACATACGGGAGGTCATCAAAGAAGGCCATGACAAAGCAGATCCTTCACAATTTGAATTACTTCGTGTACTGGGCGAAGGTTCTTTCGGCAAAGTGTTTCTGGTGCGTAAAATCATTGGCAAAGATGCGGGTACCTTGTACGCCATGAAGGTATTGAAAAAGGCCACCTTGAAGATCAAGGACAGAGTGCGTAGCACAAACGAACGTAAAATATTAGCTGATGTGGGCCATGCTTTTATCGTAAAGTTGCACTATGCCTTTCAAACACCGGGTAAATTGTATTTGATATTGGATTTTTTACGTGGTGGTGACCTTTTTACACGACTTTCCAAAGAGGTTATGTTTACCGAAGAAGATGTGAAATTTTATTTAGCTGAATTGGCATTGGCCCTCAATCATTTACATTCCTTGGGTATTATTTATCGTGATTTGAAACCAGAAAATATACTCCTAGATGAAAATGGCCACATAGCCTTGACGGATTTTGGCCTGTCCAAGCAACCATTGGATGGTTCGAAAACCTATAGTTTTTGTGGTACTGTGGAATATATGGCTCCAGAGATTGTCAATCGCAAGGGTCATGATTTTGCTGCCGATTGGTGGTCGTTTGGTGTCCTAATGTATGAAATGTTGACTGGTAATTTACCATTCCATGGCCAAACAAGGCAGGAAACCATGACACAAATCCTTCGATCCAAACTGGGTATGCCAGAAAATCTATCCCCCGAGGCTCAAGCATTGCTTAGGGCCCTCTTCAAACGCAATCCCCAAAATCGTTTGGGGGCAGGACCCAATGGTATATTGGATATTAAGGCCCATTGTTTCTTTGCCACCATCGATTGGGTGCGTCTGGAAAGGAAAGAGGTACGACCGCCATTTATACCTGCCGTATCGCGTGATGATGCCTTCTACTTTGATGTGGAATACACTTCAAAATCGCCCAGAGACTCACCTGGAGGACCCATTTCTGCCTCAGCCCATGAAATATTTCGTGGATTTAGTTTTGTTGCCCCCATACTGCTGGAGCAGACCCTCAACAATGAATCGCAATCACCGCCCTCACCCTATCTGCCATGTCAAGAACCTGCACGCACATTGCCTGGTGTTTTACCGGGTAATTTCCACAACGACTACAACGTATTGCAGGAGTTGGGTCGTGGCACCTTTTCCGTTTGTCGCCTTTGCGAACATAAAGCCTCAAAGAAACATTTTGCTGTTAAAATTATTGAAAAGGCCGCGTATATGGCTAACTCCTCCTCATCAGATTGTTGGGAAGAAGTTGAAATTATGCTGCGTTATGGCAATCATCCAAATATTGTTACACTATTTTCCGTCTATGAAGATTCCTCATCGGCATATTTGGTAATGGAATTGCTGAAGGGTGGTGAGCTGTTAGATCGCATTTTGGCTGTGGGGCAAATGTGTGAAAGTGAAGCGAGCGCCGTTCTAAGGACAATGGTATCTGCAGTGGCCTATTTGCATGAACATGGTGTGGTGCATCGTGATTTAAAGCCATCGAATATGATTTATGCCAGTATGAAGCAAACACCGGAGACATTGAAACTCTGTGATTTGGGTGAGTAATTCAAATGAAACAAAATGTGGACTGGTTGGACAGAAA
Organism: Musca autumnalis; assembly: GCF_047663935.1. NCBI lineage: Eukaryota > Metazoa > Arthropoda > Insecta > Diptera > Muscidae > Musca > Musca autumnalis. The sequence continues at coordinate 224,542,910 of NW_027411866.1, forward strand.
AAAGGACGGAAATGTTTTGTTTTATTTTTAAAGTTTTACTATTTTGCAGGACAACCGTGTTGTTCATTACTTCTCTCACGCAATTAAGGTTAGGCCATTAGAAAATGAGATTCATTAGTCCCGGTCCACACTAGAGTGATTTCAATGAAAAAATTTCATGAAATTATGCGTCTCTAGATCGACTTCTATAGTAGAGTAAAATCTTAAAATTGCTGCAGTGAGGAATTCGATTTAAGAACGCCTAATTTCATGAAATTTTTGAATGAAATTCACGGTAGTGTGGACCGGGACTTAGAGAAAGAAATAATGAAAAGGCAAAATGAAAAGGGGGATGCGGCATAGGAGTCAATACCGAATTCGAAATATTATCTTCGGGGAGAGCCAGTAAGAGCTTTTTCAATGAGTATTTATTTACATTGTTTACATTTTTAGACCATAAAATCGTAAATGGCAATCTAAAGCAGAAAGTGGACGTATCGAGAAATAAAAGAAACAAGTTTCTGTTAATGGGTTTCAAGTTTCATAGAATCGATATTGCTTACTATAGCTAGTCCTTGTTGTGCTGATAACAATGGCGTGTAGAAAATCCGGAAATCCGCTCATTCACTTATATAGGTCTAGAAAGTTTTAACTATTTTCAAAATGTCATAGTGATCCAAGTGTACTCCCTCGCGGATCTCCTTGCCATGTCTACCTTTGGTAGTCCTTGCCGAAATATTGGCCCTTATTTACTTTCAAGGCCCATATCTTGGGAAGTATGGACTTTCCCCAGATAAAAATCTATAAAAGAAGAATCGGGAGGTCGTGGGTCGTATTCCCACGAAATGGATGGACGCCTTTCCGAAGGGAATTTAATACTTTCACCTATATAAAAATTCTAACACCGGCTACCCAATAAAACTCCATTTAAAATGTATAAGTTTTTGGGGTGGCCAACGCTGTGGACCCATTTTGTTCAGTGGATCTGCATGAAACAAATTTGAGGTTATGTTTGTGGCAGACGCGTCATGTTAAAGCATTGCAGCGGGACTGCAGTCGACAACATATTGTCTGAAATTTATAAATGATCTTCGCACTATTTGCTTCCAAGAGGTCGTATTTTGACTAGCGGATCTAGATAAAAGAATTTTGAGGTTATGTTATTTTAAGACGTGCCAAGTTGAAGTATTGCAACTCGACTCATCGACAAAATATTGTCTGAAATATATGTTTAGAATAATTGTCTGAAATATTTTAATCATTTTCACAATTTGATTCCAACAGGTCGCATTTTGTCCAGTGGATATAGATGAAACCAATTTGAGGTTATGTTAGTGACAGACGAGTCTAGCCGATTTGTTGCAGGTGGACTGATCAACAACATGTTTTCTAACGTTTTTTAATTAGCATTTTTTCCATTGCATCTGCATAAAACAAACTGTCGATCCTCCTGATTTACCATTCCAGAGACAACGGCAATCCGAAGACCGGCTTCAAAAATCAACCAGTGACTTTCGCTGACCGTCAAGTTCAGCTCTTTCGATGATTTTCACTTGAAAGTCGACACCGATTGCCACTGGGGCCGGTTTGGCGTATGTGCTTTTGAGCCCTCGACCATGCGCCTTGGAGGTCACTTTTGTACTTGGTCTTTCCTCCTTTGCTTTATGCCCAGCGGCATCAGCATACAAAGTTGATGGGTCGACCAACCGCGAAGTCATCGTCTTCTTAGGCGAAGGCTGTGGACCTTCGGAAGAACGAATTGGCTTTACAGATTTATGCTGTGTATCATCTAACCATCTTCCATACTGACAGTGGAGATACCAGGTAACCCTGGTTCCTCAAGCTTCTACTTTGTCTTCTGGAGTAGAATCGGACTTTGTGGCAGATCCCTTCAACAGTCGACGCCCCTTAGAGGTGTCAGTTGGTTTGGAGGTGCACTCATTAGCCTGTTTCAGTTCCTTTTGGCCCGCTCGGGTTCGCTCCACTCCACCCCTTTGCCGGAGGCAGTGGGCTTTTTGCTCAACACCGGGGTCTTCATAGAGGCTTCGGATTGTTGTCCCCACTCTGCTCGTCCGGAACAAGCCTGTCCAGCTGGAGGAGTTGCGTACTTTGTCTCTCTATACTACAATGGATAATTTTAAGGGTCCCATTAAGGTCATCCTCGCTCATAACTAGAGTGGCGTAGAGTGGTTTCCGTCAGTCCTGGCTAATTCCTGTTTCATTTGAATTTCTGGGTAGTCATATATTTTTATACCCTCAGCATTTGTGCTAACGCGAGGTTATATACACTTTCATACGGGCAAAATGTGCCTCATCGAAATAATGGCTTTATTAGACCCCAAGTATGTTTGGAGGAAATGTGTTTCAGACAATTTTGAGTCGATTGAGCAATGTCCGTCTGTCTGTCTGGCTGGCTGGAGCGCACGATAACTCTAGAACGGATGAACCGATTCGGTTTAAATTTTGGCTTTCGTAATATTTTGCCCAAACTTAGTTTTAGTTCGAAGATGGGCTATATCGGTCCACTCCTTCCGGTACCTCCCCCACAAAAGTTAGAAAATGTTCGGAAAATTTGTGCGCACGATAACTCTTGAAGTGAGTAACCGATTTGGTCCATACTTTGCCCATCGTGATATGTGTACTAGACTTATATAAGGTTTCAATATGGACTCAATCGGTCTACTCCTTCGGGTACCTCCCACACAAAATTTCGGAAAATTCTGTTTAGGGCCATCTCTCGAATCGCATTGATTTTTGTTTTAGCAACTTGTATACACTGCCCTGCATACGACGGTACAAGTTTCATCAGGGGCAAGTCCACACTTCCTGAGAAAATAGCCTGAAAGTTGCAAAAAAACCCCTATGACACCGTGTGAGGAGGTTGGAGCGCAAGATAAGTCTCGAACGGATCTGCCGATTCGGTCAAAAATTTGGCTTTCGTAATATTTTGCCCAAACTTAGCTTAAGTTCGAAGATGGGCTATATAGTTCCACTCCTTTCGGTACCTCCCCCACAAAAGTTCAAAAATTTTAGGAACATTTGTTCATACGGTATCTCTTGAAGGGAGTAGCCGCATTGGTCCATACTTTACACATCCTAATATATCTACTAGATATAGATCAGGTTCAAATATAGACTATATTTGTCCACTCCATCCGGTACCTCCCACACAAAATTTCGGATAAGTTCACTCTAAGACCTGCTATCGAATCACATTGATTTTTGTTGAAGCAACTTGCATTCGCTGCCTCGATTACGATGGTAAACGTTTTTTCAGGGGCAAGTCCATACTTCTTGAGCAAACATCCGGAAGGGTTTAAAAACCCCCTATGGCACCATATGTGGCGGTCGGAGAGCGCAATAACCGAGTTGGTCCAACATTTGGTCTTCGTTATATTATATCCAAACTTAGTTTCATAAGGCAATACCGGTCCACAACTTCCAGTAATTCTCCCCAATATCAGAAGAAAGTCTTTATAGTCTACATTCAGAAGGAAGTCTTTATAGACATTCAGACAGAAGGAAGTCTTTATACACCAAATCTTTATAGATAACCACCATAACCGACCAAGGTAGCTTTTATATGACCTGAAGAAAGTCTTTATAGATAACCAACAAAAGGCAGTCATAATAGACGACCCGAAGGGTGTCTTTATAGCAACCAGAATGGTGTCCTTATAGATGACCAGTATGGTGTCTTCATAGACGACCAAAGGAGTGCCTGTATAGATGACCAAAAGGGATCTTCTATAGACAACCAGAAGTAAGTCTTTATACACGAACTGAAGGGAGTCCTTATTATCGACCCGAAGGGAGTCTTTATAGACGACTCGAAGGGATTCTTTATAGACTGAAGGAAGGATAGGATCTGAAGGAAGGATAGGAATTCTTTAAAGATAACCACAAAAAGTCTATATAGGCGACCAAAGATGTGTATTGATAGGCGATCTGAAGAGAGGCCTTATATATGACCAGAAGGGAGTCTTTATAATCGACCTGAAGCTGGTCTTTATAGACGACGAGAACGGGACTCTAAATACGACCACAAATGAGTCTTTATAGACGACCCAAAGGGAGTCATTATAGACGACCAAAAAGGAGACTTTTTAGACGATCAGAATGTGGTCTTCATAGACGACCAGAAGGGAGTCTTTATAGGCGACCCAAAGGGAGTCTTGATCCCGAGGGGCGGTTTTAGAGGGCCAAAAAGAAATTAATTTGTGTAGGCGACCGGCAGGAGCACTAATTGATCAGAAAGGAGTACGTGTTTATAGAGTGCCTGTATATATGAGCAGAAGGGATCGTCTATAGACAACCAGAAGAAAGTCTTTATACACGACCTAAAGAGAGTCGTTATAATCGACCCGAAGGTAGTCTTTATAGACGACTCGAAGGGATTCTTTATAGAATGAAGGAAGGATAGGACCTAAAAGAAGTCTTTATAGATAATCACAGTCTTAATAGACGGCCAAAGTGGTGTGCTTATAGAGGACCAAAGGTGTGCCTTTATAGACGACCAGAAGGGAGCTTTTATAGACAACCAGAAGAAATTTTTTAAAAACGATCAGAATAGACTCCTTATAATAGACCGGAAGGAAGCCTTTATTGACGACTCGAAGGGGGTTCTTTATAAATTGAAAGAAGGCTATGACCTGAAGGAAGTCTTTATAGATAACCACAAAAAGGCAATCTAGATAGGCGACCTGAAGATATGCCTTATAGATGACTAGAAGGGAGTCTTTATAATCGACCTGAAGCTGGTCTTGTTAGACGGCGAGAAGGGGACACTAAATACGACCACAAATGAGTCTTTATAGACGACCCAAAGGTAGTCTTGATCCCGAGGGAGCCTTGATCCCGAGGGGCGGTTTTTAAAAACGACCGCAAATGAGTTTTTATAGAGGGCAAAAAAGAAATTAATTTGTATAGGCGGCCGGCAGGAGCACTAATTGATCAGGAAGGAGTACAAGTACTAGGCTAAACTCGTTGATATGGCAGAAATCTCTCCTTGTCCCCTCAGGAATATTCCTGGAAAACAACTTTGTCAGAATTGTGAGCATTTATAGACGACGAGAACGGGGACTCTAAATACGACCACAAAGGAGTCTTTATAGACGACCAAAAGGGAGTCATTATAGACGACCAGAAAGGAGCCTTTATAGACGATCAGAATGTGGTCTTCATAGACGACCAGAAAGAGTCTTTATAGGCGACCCAAAGGGAGTCTTGATCCCGAGGGGCGGTTTTTAAAAACGACCGCAAATGGGCCTTTATAGAGGGGCAAAAAGAAATTAATTTGTATAGGCAAACGGCAGGAGCACTAATTGATCAGGAAGGAGTACGAGTTTATAGATGGCCACAAGGGAGTTTTTATAGGCTAAACTCATTGATATGGCAGAAGAAGGAATATTCCTGGAAAACAACTAGATCGTTGTGAGTGTTTTTAAGAGCATATTTCAATGGATCATTTTATAAATTTAATCTAAAATGGGTATATGAGTCTTCTGGAAATGTCAGAATCATGAACCTCTCTATAAATATTCCTATTTCTCGACTATTCTGATCAACCCTATTACGCTGATGTTCATAAACTATACGCATGAGAATAATGACTATTTAAATTATTTTAAAAGCCCTGCCGCCGACGACTTCCAAATTACAAAATAAACAAATGGATTTTCATTGTGGCATTGAGTCTCTCACATTAATCCTTGTCTATACAATAAGAAACAGAAGAATAACAACAACAATAGACTTAGAATTTCTACAATAGATTACAAAAATAAACCGAAATAGATTATAAGCCGGTAGCTAAATATGACAACATATGGTTAGAGTGCCGCCGAGACCACAAATTAAATAAACTCCCACACACACGCACATCCACAGAAAATACGAAAATTCGACATTCACTCGCCGCCATACTACACATACTTAAATTAACATAATGAATTCTCTATTTTGGCTTCATGCTTAATTTTTCTTTTTCATTTTTTCAATTCATGTGGCATTTCTCTTAAAAGAATTAGTGTAGCGTGGGGAAATTTTTAAAGTACCCTACAACCTACAAGTCATTTTCACAAACAATAACAAAATGTTCTTCTTCTTTTTAAAGCAACAACCAACCAACCACATGTTGTTAAATACAAATAAACAAACAATTTTCAAAACACAAAACAAAAAATCTCAACCAGTCAAAGTGCCAAACAACTTTCTTTTATTGCGACGTAGGCGACCCACGCATTTTCAACATGCAGTACCCTCCCACACAGCAGTGTCTCATAGTCTAAATGCAGAAACTCAGCACATCAACAACAAAAACGACCCGCGACAAACACCCTCAATTATTATTACATCTAAGAACATTTCTATTATTAGAACCACCCTTAAACATAAGAAGCCACAACAATAACAGCAACTAAACATTTGTAATGTATGACTACCAGTGCTTGGTGCTGCTGCTGGACAGACAGAGGTCTTTGGCTTTTTGGTTGACTTACACGACAAAGGAGGAGTCATCATTGTTGTAGGTTCTTCGGTGAATTGAATAATATTTTTCTTGTCGTATAGAGAGAATAAGTTTCTGTAACTTTTCTTTTTGACAGACGAAAAAACAGAAAGACAGTCAAATCTTATTATGTGGAACATTGTCCCCAACAATCAAGGACTATACACTTTTGGGTCTTCTATTATAATATTTCATACCAGCAACTTCGAACAGCTTCTGAGTTTCATTTTAACCTCGTTCAACTGTATATTGTTGTAAAATGCGATTTACTACTATAACAACCATTTTTATATGTATGTCTGTGTGTGTGCCCGCATTTGTCTGCGTATATTTACATACTGCTACGCAATCCTTGTAACACATTCATCTATCCTTTGCTTCCTTCGCCGGCCTGCCCCCACTGTGTCTATTAGCACATGTTTGCCTTGTTTTTGCTTTCTCTCTCTGAATGGGGTCAAACAACCATTACAAAAGTCAATTTGTAACTAATAGGACAATTCAAGCGAACAATCGCTGTCGTTCACTTAATATTATTATACATATAATGTATGTAGGTACCATATTTTTGACAAAAAAATGTACGTACTGATATCAATATAAGAGATACTTCTGAATAGCAAACTTAAAAACTAATTTTTTAATTAATTGTGTTATTATGGCCTATCATCGAGTGGTCCTAAAGTAGATAATAGTACGACTGCACTTATAGCGAAGTTCTTATATGGTTGAAATACTCAGGAGACGCAGCCTAAATTAAGATCTTACTGTAGTATGACCTTCTTGCGTAACCGCGATGAACATAGTTGGCTTATTAACCCGAGAATTGGACTACCATCATTCAGCCTGTATTAATTGAAACTTTCATCTATGGATTATCGAATATGGACTACACAAACAAAATCCTTCTCAAAAATTATGTATTTAGGGGTTTTCAAAAGTTTGAATCTTTTTCCAATTCGTATCACATAATCTCGGGGATCAGACTGGCGCCGCATAGCTTACCACAGACCGACCTATCGCTTTATACGTGGTCAACAAGGTTTCTTTATCTGCACCCCAAGTGCTGCCGGCTAGGGACTTGAGGACCTTGTTCCTATTTTCAGTTTGTCGCAGATAGCTGTGGCGTGCACGCGCACTTCGTGAAAGTGGTGTCGAATGTGACCCCTAGAATTTTCGGAATTCTGCTACCATCGACCCTGATATTCAACTCTCTTCTATACCGTCCATGTGGTGAACAGAGTGGCCGTCGATTTAGTGGCGGATATCTGCATATTCCTCGCGTGGAAAAAGGTGGTAAGATCGGTTAAATAGGAGTTCAGTCTCTTACAGATGTCATCAGGGTAGGTACCTGACGCCACGATCGTACAATCATCCGCATACGTTACGATCTCAATGCGGTTAAACAGTTCCGAAGATATCACCCCTCCTTGGGGAACTCCCTGTTTCACTCTACGGGGCTTGGATTTCTTGTTCCTGAACACCACATACGACTGGCGACCACACATATAGTTGATTATCCAACGTTGCAGACTTGGCCGGAGGGTTGTCTGCTCGATGTCCTCGAACAGCGTGGTGTGCTTGATAGTATCAAAGGCTTTTGATAAGTCAAGCGCCACCATCACTGTTCTACCACACGGCCGCTCCTGGTTGAGTCCTCGACAAATACATATGTGTGAAGATGGCGTGCAGTGCTGTTGTCGTGCTGTGCTGCTTACGGAATCCATGCTGATGATCGGCAACTTGATAGCTATTTCTAATGCTGGGGAGGACTAAGGACGAAGCTCATCACGCTCATTTGCTAAGCCCGTCGCCTCTGCTTGGAAATTTGGTCTTACTTCGGGTATTCGGCCAGCAGGTATATGGCGAGCGGCAGCAGCATTGATGATGTCTCGGAACGTCCTTTCCGCTACCCGAACATCAGAAGGATTGGGCAATTCTCTGAATCGGTGATTGGTGAACTCTCTGAAACTCGGCCAATCAGCTTTCCCATGATTGACGAATGTGCAGCGTTCAGAGGTGATGAAATCGGGTGGTCTACTGATTGAGACAATTATGGGGAGATGGTCTGATCCAAGGGAAATTACGGGTTGCCAGGTGACGTCATTTGTCAGACCAGGTGACACGGGTGAGAACCCGACGAATTAGTCATTATGCACTTACAAAACGACATTCGACATACGATCAGAAGGTATTTTATATATAGATGGCCAAAGGGGTGACCAGAATCTTCATAGAAGATCAGACGACCTAAAGGGAGCTTTATAGACAAATAGAATAAAGCCTTCTTAGGAGACCATTATGAAATATTAGAGCGGAAAGAAAGAGTCCTTAAGACGACCAGAAGAAGAAGTCTTTATAGGTAACCAGAATAAAGTCTTCATAGGAATAAAAGGCAGTAGTGTAGACAACCGGAAAAGAGTCTTTATAGACGAATCGTAGAAAGCCTTTGTAAGCGACCAGAGGGAGCATTATAGACGACCGGAAGGAAGTCTTTATATCCGTCTACAAGGCAGCCAAAAAGAAGTCTTTATAGACAATCACAAGGTAGTCTTTATAGACGAGGGACCTAATGAGAGTCTTTAAAGACGACCAAAAGGGAGCCTCAAAAAACAATCAGTAGGGAATTTTAATTGGGGACTAGAACGCAGCCTTTATAGGCAACCAGAATGAGTCTTTATAAAAGTAAACCGTTTTACACAACCCGAAGTGAGTCTTTATAGAGAGCCTTTATTTACTGGCATAAGAGAGTTTTTATAGATGGCCAGAAGGGTTTCATTTTAGATGACCATAGAGGAATCTTTATATAAGACCAAAAAATAGTCTTTATAGGTGAACTGAAGGGGGTATTTTTATACTACCGGGAGTCTTTTCAGGCGATTGGAATGCAATATATATTTTTAGAAGACGAGAAAGGAGTCTTTATAAATGATGAGGAAAGTAGTTTTTATATACGACCGGAGATATGCCTTTATTGGCGAAATGGAAGAGTCTTTACAGACGACCAGAAAGATGTATTTCAAGATGGCCGGAACGGTGTCTTTACGGCAGGGTTCCGCATACAACAACAAAAATATGAGCAAACACTGTTGTCATTGTGTGAGTGCATGGTTTTTCTCAAGGAATTAAATTGTGTGATTGGTTAGAGAAGCTATCTTTGCTTGCTCGCGAGTTAAGGGCCGCCGATCGATGCTTTACTGATGACCGGAATAGAGTCATTATAGACGAACTGTATGAAGTCTTTATTGGAAAGACTGGAAGAAAGTCTCTATAAACGACCGAAAGGACGTATGTATAAACGAAGAGGAAGGAGACTATAGTCGAGTAGAGGGGAGTGTTTATAGAGAACTGGACTTGAAGAAAGTCTTTATAGACGACCGTCGTTTATAAAGAACCAAAAGAGGGCCTTTACAGACAATATGAAGGGAGTCTATAAAGACGACGGGAAGAAAGTCTTTATAGAGGCTATGAAGGGAGACTTTATAGACGACTGGAAGGGAGTCTTTATAGAAGACTGGATGGAGTCTTTATAGACGACTTGTAGGAAGTCTTTATAACCGACTGGAAGAGAGATTTTAGGGAGTCTTTATAGACATAATTTAGGCAGTCTTTATATACGACTTTTGGGAGTCTTTATAGACAAATTGTGGGCAATCTTTTTAGACGACTTGTAGGAAGTCTTTAAAAACGACTTGTTTGCAAAGGATCAAAAGAGAGTTTTAACAAACGGCCTGAAGAGAGTCATTATAAACGAACTGTAGAAGGTCTTTATTGACGGCTGGAAGGGAGTCTTTATAGGGAGTCATTGTCGTTTATAAAGCACACCCTTTATAAACGAAAAGCAAGGAGTCTTTATAGACCACCAGAATAGTGTATTTTCGATGACCAGAAGGCAGTCTGTATAGACGACTGTGAGGGAGACTTTATAGGCGAATTGTATGTACTCTTTATAGACGACTTGTAGGGAGTATTTCTAGACGACTTGCAGGGAGTCATTGTAGACGACGTTGTTTAAAAAGTCCAAAAAAATGGTACCTGTAGAGGGTCTATATAGACGATTTGAATGAACTCTTTATAGACGGCCATAAAGAAATTTTGTCTTTATAGGAGACCAAAAAGACATTGATTGACGACGAAAATGAATTTGATAGATGTTTTTATACCCTCAGCCTTTAGGCTAAGGAGGGTATATACACTTTGATACAATGAAAATGTGCCTCATCGAAATAATGGTTTTAGACCACAAGTATGTTTGGACGAAATGTGTTTCAGACAATTTGGAGTCGATCTAGCCATGTCCGTCCGTCTGTCTGTCCTGCTGGCTGGAGCGCACAATAACTCTCGAACGGATGAACCGATTCGGTTCAAATTTTGGCTTTCGTAATATTTTGCCCAAACTTAGTTTAAGTTCGAAGATGAGCTACATCGGTCCAACCTTCCGGTACCTCCCCCACAAAAGTTCGGAAAGTTTGTGCGCACGATAACTCCTGAAGGCAGTGACAGATTTGGTCCATACTTTGTATAGCATAAACTTTCTACCAGAGTAATATGTGGTTCCAATACGGTCTCAATAGGTCCACTCCTTCGGGTACCTCCCACACAACATTTCGGAAAAGTTCAGTTTAGGGCCATCTCTCGAATCGCTTTGATTTTTGTTTTAGCAAATTGTATTAACTGCCCTCCATACGACGGTACAAGTTTCATCATGGGCAAGTCCATACTTTCTGGGAAAATAGCATGAAAGTTGCAAAAAAACCCCTGCAAACATAGTTTAGTTTAAGTTTGAAGATAAGCCATATCGGTCCACTCCATCCGGTACCTCCCAAACAAAGTTTCGGATAAGTTCACTTTAAGACCTAATATCGAATCACTTTGATTTTTGTTGAAGAAACTTGCATTCGCTGCCTCAATTACGATGGTAAAAGTTTTTTTAGGGGCAAGTCCATACTTCTTGAGCAAACAGCCCGAAGAGTGTAAAAACCCCCTATGTCATCATATGTTGCGGCTGGAGATCCACTTTCATAACGGTTAATGTCGATACATTCTTTTTAGTAGCTCCTCCGCAAAACTTTCGATCTTTAATCCTAATCAACATTTTTGTCAGTTCAAACGCGGAAAAGTTTTAAAACCCCCCTAAATACATACTTATTTTGGGAAAAAATTGTTTCAATATACACATGCTGAGGGTATACCTCTGTCGGTAAAGCCGACTGATACTTTTTTATTTGTTGTTATAATTTTTCAAAATAAACTGATTTTCTCTGTCTAGATAGGCCTATAGGTCCAAGATATTTGCGCTTAACGCACGGTTATGACATACGCTTTTGTATTACACAGTGTGGTGATGCCAGGTTTAGCGAAAGGAGATACGAAAACGCATTAAAGAGTACCAATTATTTAATTTGCCCTATGCATCTCAATACAGAGTAACCCCCCCACAATTCCAGTTATATGTTGACTCATTCCTTCAGGTACTTCCTTCGTAAAAGTTCAACACCTTTGCCCTTTAATCCATTTTAGGAGATTTTTTCGGTGAGACTTTTTCAAAATTTAAGTTATTTGATAAGACATGATGACGACATGTCCCTAACCAAACTTTTTTTCACCATCCTCGTAACAAATATAATAATTCATTTGTTTTCAAATAAATATGTAGTACTTATTGTGATAAGCTTAGTTGAGTGCATTAATAATATTTATTTGCTTTGTAATTGATAATAATTTCCAATGAAATATCGCAATGTTTGCCCTGAACCTGAACATTATGCTGTGTAAAAAATATTATTCAATTTAATTGGGTTTTATTGCGTTATAAAAGAGGTATAATGTGGGAAAATTAAACTACAAAAAAAAAAAAAAAAAACAATTGTGTGATTTTTAATAGTCTGACATTATACGATTGTTGTTGTTTTAATATTTAATAACAACGAATTTATATGTCGAGAAAATTTGACATTGTTCGCCAAGGGGTAAGGCAGAGAAGATTGTAGGGCAGTACACACCATCATTCAAAGCTGACAGTCAACGTAATTTTAGGAAAATTGTCTGGGAAACAAAAACTCTTTCTTTGCTAAAATTATTTTGAAATACAATATCTAAAATATTATTTAAAGTTTTGGAAATTAATTATTCAGCTTGACTTTGATATTAACGAAATATACCTCGTTGACTGCTTATAAAAAAAGCAAAATAGAAATCGTCATCCCAAATAAAAAACGCCAACCCTCCTAATTGTGAGACCGGGCACCGTCGAAATGTTGTCTATTGCTGTAGTATGCAATACCAACAAATTAGTTATGTGTTTTTCGCTGAGAATCAGCGAACACATACCAGTGGGAAAGATTTGGTTTTGTTTGCAAGTGAAGTTGCTCGAGTTTAGGTAGTGCCAAAGAAATTCTCGATCAGAGTGTTTCTTTGCACACGTATCTATTTGAACGGGCAATTGACACTTGGGTATAAAAAGTTTCTTGATGAAAAACAAGAAACAAGGGAACTGATGAAGATCTGTGGCGAGATCTGAAACTATAGTCTTCCCTGCCTTACCCTTGGAAACCATCGCCAATTTTTTCCCACTAATAAATTAAAGTTGTTTTAATAAAATATTAAAACAACGACTATGGGATTAAGCCTGACTATTTTGAAAAACAAAATAGAAGTCGTCATCCAAAATAAAAACGCCAACCCTCCATTTTTCTGTCTGCGATATGTTGCATTTATAGGACACTATATCACAAAGCAAAAGGTTGGAACCACATTAGCTTAAATCGCCGACAAATATCTGACCACCCATCATTATTTTAACAACACCATGTTACAAGTCCTTATTTTAGGAGTCAAAAAATATCCACTTCGTGCGATGCCCTTGTTAAAATAATGATTTAGTAAGGGGTTTTGTAATTAGTATTTTTGCTGGGTAATTATGCGACGCAATTAGACGACTTGATGAAGACAACGACTGAACACGCCCTGAAACAATTAACCTTCCTAAAATTCATAATTTTAAACTTTAATTTAGGTTTCGCCAAACAATTACGTGCCGATAATGGTCTACTGATGACACCCTGTTATACGGCAAATTTTGTTGCACCGGAAGTATTAAAGCGTCAAGGTTATGATTTGGCATGTGATATATGGTCATTGGGTGTTCTGCTCTATATTATGCTATCGGGTCGTACGCCATTTGCCTCAACACCCAATGATTCGCCGGGAGTGATATTAAAACGTATCGGATCGGGACATATTGATTTCTCCTCAGCCCGTTGGTCCACGATTTCTTCCTCCGTAAAAGAATTGCTGGGACAAATGTTACATATAGTGCCAGAAAATCGGCCAACTGCAGCCCAAATTTTACAACATCCATGGTTAAAAGAGCAAGCAGCTGGTTCCGTGCGTCTTACAGAATATTATGTGCCATCACAACAAGAATTACAGCAAAAACAACAACAGCCAACAACCATGACCGCAACAAGTTTTACCTGTAATGCCAATACGGCACGTGAAGCCAATGCCGCCTTGCGAGGTGCGGTTGATGCAACCTTTCGGGCCATTGCTATTCCACAGGCGGCCAATGTGGGGCCAGTAGCCGATTCAATGCTGGCCAAACGACGTGCCAAAGATCGTGCCAATATGAAAACGTAATCGAAAATGCAAAGTTGGGTCACATTTTTCATTGTCAAATTGAAGCTTAACATTTTGCGATAATTGTTGTTGTAGTGCAGCCACAGCGAGACGTGTGTATGTCATGGAATAACTTCTACGACTTTTTTGGAATAATAGCAAAGCTTTAACTAAACATAGAAGGGACAAAAAAACCAAGAAACAAAACAAAACCACAAAATGGAAAATCTCAAAAAAGAAACATTCGCATAACACGAGTTGTGAACCACTGGCTTACTTTTTTCTATTCTACAACCAAAAAAAAAAAAAACATAAAAATAACACAAAAACAACACTTGAAAAAACCCAAAACAAAGAGCACAAAATGTTTTTACTACTGAAATTATATAAAAAATAACAACTTTATGAACAAAACTTATATAAAATTATGTATATTTAAAAAAGAATAACAGAAGAAAAATCATCTAAACTATGAAAAAAAAGAACTTCTTGAAAAGCTAGTATTTTCTGCAAAATCCCAATGAAGTTCTTGGCAAAACAAAATCTTCCATTTATATGAAAATGCAAACAAGTTAATTATTTATTTTATAGCAAATTCTCTATATATACGTCTTATTATATTATCTCTTTCTATATCTCATTTTATATATCACAAATATATACATACCTATTCTGTTGTAATAATTATTAGTATATTTACGTGTGTAATTTGCTTTTATTCATTATAACAAATTTCCATATATTTATACATACATATTTGCATATATACTTTATATACACAAACATATTTACAATTATGTTTCTTTTTTTTAAATAATGTTTTATTATATTTTACAAAATATTATTATATTTTATTGTATTATATCACCACTATATGTGTACAACAACAAAAACCATTACCCGCCCCTAATTCTACAATTTACGAACGAAAAACGAATCTAGTTAATGTTTTATCTAAATAGATGTATTTTTTATTAATTAATCATTAAATGTATTTTATTTGTTTTGTTTTTCCTCCTGCCTCCCAAAGGGTTTAATAAAACATGAAATAGAAGAAATAATAATTATTATTATTTTTTAATATTTTTAAAAATAAACTACACCATTTCTAGGCATATTTGTGCATGTAATTTGGAATATGCATTTTATAGAAATTGAAAAGTTTTCAAAAGTTCTACAAATTGATACATATTTTAATGATTTCATATCTCGCGTTCCAGACTGAATATAATTGGGAGAAATGATTCATTAGGGGCTACCACCAGTTGTAGAGGCAAAAACACTTAACATGATTTTTTTTACAGGTTTTAGATCCAAGTGTGTTTGGATGAAATCCGTTTCATTATAGACCATGGCATAATTACCAAGGTAGTGGTATCACACCAGCTGTTCGAATATATATTTTATAAAAATATATTTTTGTTGTAATTTCCCCAACAACATGAAGAAGGTTTTGACATAACATATTCAACATTTTACGATACCACTAGCTTGGTAATTGTCCATGTTATAGACGAACTGTAGAAGTCTTTATTGTCAACTGAAAGGCAGAGTTTATAGACGACCGAAAGTGAGTCCCTATAAACGAAGGGGAAGGAGTGTTTTAAACCACTGAAATTGAGTCTTTATAAACGAAGAGGAAGAAGTCTTTCTAGACGATCAGAAGAATGTATTTTAGATGACCGGAAGAGAGTCTTTACAGACGACTGGAAGTGAGTCTTTAGAGAAGGCTGGTAGGGAGACTTTATAGACGAACAGACGAGTGCTTTTTAGATGACTGGAAGAGAGTCTTTATAGAGCACACTCTATTGTCTGAACATTAAGTGCTACCGGCTAGGGAATTGAGAAACTTATTACTATTTGGAACAAGTAAGAACGGCGTTAAGTTCGGCCCGGCCGAACTTGTTATACCCTCCACCACAATTTGTATTGAAGTAAAATACAAGTGTATGAAGAAGACTTAATACTAAATATCAGCAATTTCGGTAAAACAATGTGGGGTACCGTTCTATGGGGGCTATTTCAAAACGTCGATCTATACCGACAAATTTCTGACGGAAAGTTTCTAGACTCAAAGAAGACTAAATACCAAATTTCCTATATTTCCGTAAGAGAATGTGACTAAAACTTAAAAAATACCGAAAAACAAGAAGTACGCTTCTATGGGGATATAGGAAGACGTGGACCTATACTGATAATACTCTTCTGGAACATTTTATAACTCTTGGAAGACTAAATAACGAATTTCAGCCATTTCGGTGGGATATTGACGTCACAATCTTCAGTATTACGAAAATCGGGAGGTACCGCTCTAAGGGGGCTATATCGAAACGTGGACCTATACCGACGAATTTTAGTCGGAAATGGGGCAATATGAAAGCGTGGACCTGTACCGACAAATTTCTAGCGAACAGTTTTATATCACATTGAAGACTAAATACAAAATTTCAGTCATTTTGGTGGAATATTGGAGCCACAACCTTCAAAATACGGAAAATCGGGAGGTACCTTTCTATGGGGGCTATATGAAGGCGTAGACCTATACCGACAAAGGGGAAGTTTGAGTACCCCCAACGAAGTCTAAATTCCAAATTTCAGTCATTTCGGTGGAATATTGAGGCCACAACGTTCAAAATACCGAAAATCGGGAGGTACCGTTCTATGGGGGCTATGTGAAGGCATGGACCGATACCGACAAAATTCTGGGGGAAAGTTTTATACCCCTAAAGAAGACTACGTACCCAATTTCAGCCATTGATAATGAAGCTAAAACCTTAAAAATACCGAAAATCGGGAGGTACCGTTCTATGGGGGCTATATCAAAACGTGGACCGATATATCCCATTTTAAATACCAACCATCCTGCAAGTAATAAAAACTTCTGTACCAAATATTGACTCTCTATCTTTAAATTTGCGAGCTGTATCTTGATTTCAACAGACAGACGGACTGACAGACGGGCATAGTTAAATCGACATAGACTTTTATGCTGATCAATTAATAATATACTTTATAGGGTCTCCGACGAACATTTCGATGTGTTACAAACGGAATGACAATTTTAATTATACCCTACATATGGTGAAGGGTATAAAAAATCGAGTTCACAAATATAATTAATGATAGGATGGGTGGGACCCGACGTCATGATTATGTTGTCATAACGATTTCTATGCCACCTAGAGAAGGGGTTTAATACATCATAGGTAGAGGGTCCGGAGATCATATTTTTGATGAATGCGTCTCTGTTACCATCTTCATCCTCAGGTTTATCCGATGCTCTCTCATTTTTGAGGGTCAGGTATTAGCGGCTCGTTCGTTTTAATGGATAAGTCTCTTTGAACACCTTCTTTCTCTAATACATTCTGTCAAAAAGCAATGGTCCAAGGAAACAGGTCGATTGGGATAAATTATTGTGACTGGAAGTGAAAATATGGATAATTGTAGTGTCCATAGATGTTTCCTTGTCTGACAATTATAAATTTTCTGAAACGTTGGAACGTTTTCCCCTTTATTACGATGAGGAAAACACTGTTTTGTCTGTCATTAAGGTTTCAAGTTCAGGGATGTCGTTCCGCCCCCACAACTTCAGTCCTCTTTTGTGTCACGCAGAAGTTTGAGCTGCTGGCGACAGATATGGAGTGTGATTAACGTGGGTCCCTGTCTTTCAGCCTAACCCCAGGGTGTCCTCACAACACTGGACTGGTTACAGACGACCAATCAGCGCCCCTTGCACCGTAGTGAGGTACCAATTGCGTTCAGGTGTTTGGCCCTGTTCACCACCTTGGTTTGGCGCGGAGCACCATCTAAAACTCCTGTCTTTTTATGGCGCAGACAGCCGGTAGAGAATGCTACTCCATTAGAGTTCTACGAACTCTTCCCGAACGGCCGCACCAACTACCGGCCCCAGTCCGACACTGCATTCACGAAGGAAAGTGCTACAAAAGGAACAGTGGGCTTGCCGGCACCCGTGGTCCCAGAATTAACCCTTTCAGTGTCAAAAATAATTTCTGCCCATGTAAAAACATTGCTAAATGTCGAATATATTCGATTAATGGACTGGGAGTGTTAAGTCTCTGGTACGACCTCGTACCCATGAAGGCTACTACCAGTTGGCAGCTGCTGGCGACAGTAGCAAGGCAATCTATGTCATTTGTCCAATTGTGTTACGACCAGGGAGAGAGAGGTTAATGCACTTGTGGAAGTGAAGACTAAAGGCACCAAGTCATCCACACGAACATCAGCGGAAGAGGTTTTCTGGTTCATAAGTTTTACAGTTTTAAAATGACAATGTAATCTGTTACTCATTGAGATACCCAGATATCGTCTAGGCTCCGCTAGAAAACAATTTTACAGCCCGCTGCAGATCATTAAAAAGACTGTTGGATATGTCGTCGTCCTCATTTTAGGTATGAGATCACCACCTCGATAAGCTCTAGTTGACATCTGCATAGGAAGTCGATGGGTTGACCGCCTGAGAAGTCATCGTCTTCTTGGACGAAAGTTGTGGGCTTTTCTTAAGAACGAACGCGCTTGCCAGATTTTTATTGTGGATCATAGTTCGTTTTTCTAGAAGATAATGGTTTCTCAGTCGACCTATTTACCTATTCTTCCCGACAAACTGTTTTTCGGGGTGGAATCGATCTTTTGGGTGCCACCGTGGTGCAATGGTATGCACGCCCGCCTTGCACGCTGAAGGTCGTGGGTTCGATTCCCCGGCCAAGCAACATCAAACCTTTTTCAGCGGTGGCAAAATACCCCTCAGTAATGTTGGCGACATTTCATGAGTATTTCAGCCATGTAAAACTTCTCTACAAAGTGGTGTCTTAAGACACGCCGTTCGGACTCGGCGGTAAACAGTAGGTCCCATATCATTGAACTAATATGAATCTGGGTGCACTCATTGATATGAGAGAAGTCTCCCTTGTCCCTTCAGGGATGTTTGTGGAACAATTATTATCGATCTTTTAGGCAGACCCCTTCATCAATTGACTGACCCACCTTAGAGATGTCGTGGTTTAGGAGTGAGCTCATTAGCTTTCTTCAGTTCTTTCTGGCTCGGATTCCACTTCGTAAGAGATTTCGACTCCACCACTTTGCCTGAGGCAGTGGGTTTCGCCGTCTTCACATTTTTGCCTGTCACCGGAGTCTTCTTAGAGTCGCTATATTGAGCAACTACTTGATTCGGGAGGAAGATTCTGTCCAAGTGCCTTCGAGGCGCATGAGGATACATTATATCGAATTTTCTTACGAACATCAACTTACTTTTGATGAAGAGGGAGGCCTCTCAGGTTCGCGTCTCGACCCACGAACAGCACGTTTATAGAGCTGGAGTCCCCTTGGATTCTCGGTCATCAGCCAGTGATTTCGTTGCAGTCCGCCTTCGAATCCCTTTTTCGACATGTGCCGACATAGGACCAGTCGGTCCGATCAATTTTTTTGTCCACGGGGGGTCCGAAATATCCGCAGCATAATTTGGCTCTTGCAGATTTCTAACCACTGAAAATCACCTGCCAGTCTAGGCATGCCGATGACCCGAGAGATATCCAAGGTTTAAGTGACGTGTTGAGTTAGGTCCGCCTTCGAATCCTTTTTTCGACATGTGCCGACATAGGACCAGTCGGTCCGATCAATTTTTTGTCCACGGAGGGTCCGAATGATCCGCAGCATAATTTGGCTCTTGCAGATTTCTAACCACTGAAAATCACCTGCCAGTCTAGGCATGCCGATGACCCGAGAGATATCCAAGGCTTAAGTGACGTGTTGAGTTAGGTCTGACATCGATTGCCCATCCGTAACCCGGGAAGACGCGCCAAGTAGGAGAATGGTAACTCCCCTGGCAGAGTTATAGTGAGATCGGAATATCCCCAAAAACATATATCAAGATAGAATATGGATATGGCGCTCTACCGTTTGTGCTACCTTCCCCACACCACATCAAAAATGTCGCTTCAATCCAGTTTACGGCCCGTTCTCGGCTCGAAAATAACGATACAGGAATTTTTATACCCTCAGCATTTATGCTAACGACGAGGGTATATACACTTTCACACGGGCAAAATGTACCTCATCGAAATAATGGTTTTATACCCCAAGTGTGTTTGGACGAAATGTGTTTCAGACAATTTGGAGTCGATTTAGCAATGTCCGTCCGTCTGTCTATCTGGCTGGTTGGTGCGCACGATAACTCTAAAACGGTTCAAAATTTGGCTTTTGCAATATTTTGTCCAAACTTAGTTTTAATTCGAAGATGGGTTATATCAGTCCACTCCATCCGCTACCTCCCCCACAAAAGTTCGAAAATGTTTGGAAAGTTTGTGCCCACGATAACTCTTGAAGAGAGTAACCGATTTGGTTCATACTTTGCACATCGTTAAATGTCTACCAAACTTAGATTAGGTTCCAATATGGACTCAATCGGTCCACTCCTTTGGGTACCTCCCACACAAAATTTCGGATAAGTTCAGTTTAGGACCTGCTCTCGAATCGCTTTGATTTTTGTTGCAACAACTTGTATTCACGGCCCTCCATAGGACGGTACAAGTTTCATCAGGGGTAAGTCTGTACTTCCCTAGAAAATAGCCTGAAAGGTGCAAAAAGCCCCTATAACACCGTGTGTAGTGGATGGAGCGCAAGATAACTCTTGAACGGATCTGCCGATTTGGTCCAAAATTTGACCTTCGTAATATTTTGTCCAAACATAGTTTATATTCGAAGATAAGCCATATCGGTCCACTCCTTCAGGTACCTCCCCCACAAAAGTTCAAAAATGTTCGGAGAAATTGTGCGCACGATAACTCTTGAAGGGGGTGACCGATCTAATCCATACTTTGCACAACCTAATATATTTACCAGATATAGATCAGGTTCGAATATGGACTATATTTGTCTACTCTTTCTGATACCTCTCACAAACAATTTCGGATAAGTTCACTTTAAGACCTGCTCTCGAATCACTTTGATTTTTGTTGAAGCGATTTGTATTCGCTACCTCCATTACGACGGTAAAAGTTTTTTCCGGGGCAAGTCCATATTTCTTAGGAAAACATCCCGAAAGGTGTAAAAACCCCTATGTCACCATATGTGGCGGTCGGAGAGCACGATAACTCTCGAACTGTTCAACCGGTTTGGTCCAACATTTGGTCTTCGTCTTATTATATCCAAACTTATTTTCATGGGGCAATACCGGTCCACAACTTCCGTTACTTCTCCCCAATATTTAAAAAATTTCACTAAAATGCTAGGACGATATCACTTGAATGGGCAAGCAATTTTGTCCAAACTTCTGGGCTCGTAGTTTAACTTCTAAAATGACCCATATCGGTCCTCCCTAAGGGTACCTCCCCCACAAAGGTTCAACATTTGTGTCTTAGTGCAGTTAATTCCTAATCCACATTTTTGACGGCAAGTTCAAATGTCCAAAAGGGCCACAAAATTCTGAATAGACCTTAAATACATTCGATATAACCCTAGGTGAAAGTTTCACTTCACATTGGCTGAGGGTATATATCTGTCGGCAAAGCCGACTGACACTTTTTTTACTTGAATATAAATTTCTTGGATAGAAGATGTTGAACCTGTCCCTTGGTTGAGAGTCTTCTATTCACGATCGAAGGCTGCCCAATTACTGTTTCAGAAAAATATAAATTCTATTCTAATTGAATAAATATTTCAGAATTATATGGATAAATGATTTCTAAAGGTGGGTGACATCGCCTTGCACATTGAATGATAAAATTCGATTTCCAGGGCAGAGAACCTCATATTTTCAACGATAATTTCAAGATATACTCGTCAGCGCAATGAAGGCGACTTTCCCTGAGTACTTCAGCTATGTGAAACTTCTACAAATGGGTCTTAAGATACGCTGTTCGGACTCGGCGAAAAAGTAGGTCCTCTATCATTGATATTATATTAGTCGGGGCACTCTCAAAGCAATAATAGAAGTCTCCCTTGTCTCTTCTAGAATATTTGTGGCAATATATGTATGCATATGTGCTAGTTATATTCTTCTGACGCTTGTGGTTTTTCAACCATTATTTGCCTAAAAACAATCCTAAAGTTTTTTAATATTTTTACGTTTACTAATCATTTCTTAATACCATGTTGGAACTATAAAACAAAACTTCTAATCGAATGTTATATTTCAAATTACACGCTGAAATGGTGTAGTTAGCAACTTTCAGGCAACCCTACTTTGTTGTAAGCTACAGTAAAATAAGTCTGAATATTATATTTATTTCAATGTTGATAAAGCATATGAAAAACCACAAATGTGCGGTTAACATTGTTATTTTTAAAACAAAAAATTATTTCAAATAAACTTGAATTGGTATTACAAATGTGTGTAAAATTCCCACAGACTCTAATGGGTTTTTAATACATTCATATTCATTTAAATTCGTGCATTTAGAAGTCATTTTTTTTAGTAATAATATAGACATGGCTAGTATTGTCCATTTTTTATAATTTGTTGACTGAAATTGGCATTTACATTCCTGTCATTGATGGTTCATCAGAGACGGTTTTTTAATAAGATCAATTCACTTTTTACGCACAGAAAATGTTGTTAAATTTCATTTTGGAATACCAGTATTAATAATTTACATTTATCCATGTTTGTTTTTATGTGGATATCTAATATTTATGTTTTTTTTTTACCAAACCTTCTCTTGCTCCGAGTACCTCTAATTGTTTAATTCAATCTACAAAAGCCAATCTCACAAGTTTAACAAAAATACAACTTCCTTATCTCTCCGAAACCCAAAACAATAAAGAACGAAAATGTAATAGAAAAACAAATTACCTGTATAACGAATAGAACGAACAAAATAAAGAAAAAGTAAAAAAAATGATTTAGGAATATGTATGTATTTAAGAAAATTAAAGAAGAAAAATAATGTATTTTTGTGAAAAATATTAGCTAATGAATGAAACAAAGTCATGAAAAAGAAGAATTGAAAATATTTATTATATATAAAGAAATAATGAAATTATATTTCAGTAACAACTTGATGAATTTAGTTAAAAACAATTAAATAAATATTAACAAAAAATACCCCCAATTAATTGTCCTCCTCCCCCCCAACATAAAAATTAAAATAAAATTTCTAATAATATAAAAAATAAAAAAAGAAATGTTAATTATTGCTGACACAGTTGTATCCCTAATAGCAAAACCAAATCAACCATAATGCATATAAAATAAAGTATACAACATTATAAAAAATAATAAAAATTTAAAATAATATTTACACTTATTAAATTTAACATAAAAAAGGTAAATACATTTTATATAGACAAAAAGCAACATTTAAAACTTATGTGTATTCAAAAAAAAATATTTTTTTAATAATTAAATTTTAATAAAGCAGAATGTTGTTAATTAATTTAGAAAAACAAATCCAAACCAAAAAAATACAATCTTTTATTACTTACTTCCTTCCGAAATGTTTAAATTGTCTATATTTTAATACTACACCTCTTGAACTGTACTTTCCACTTATGTATTCTCTTTCAAAACATTCTTTCACTAATTATACCATAATGATATATAATCGGAAATATACCCCTTCGAAACAATTCGTTTTCGTCAAATTTGAGTCGATTCAGGCAATATTAAGTCCAATTTTTTTCCTGACTTGGATTATGTTCGATGATGGACCTAATTTATCATATATCCACTTTGCGTATTCTGAAGTTTTAGCAACAGAACATCAGCTGTAATTTGGTATTTCGAACCCTTAGTTTAGGGATGCACAAAACAATATACAGTGAGTGTCAAAAATATTCGGTTTTCAATTTCACCAATAATAACACCTCAGTATTTTAGAAGCCCATAACCAATATTCAAAAAACCAAATACTTAAAAAAATGTTGGTCCTGTGGCTATTAAAAAATGTATGTAGCATAGATCCATGGCAACCCTATAAGCGAGAATAACAAGGAACACGTTGTTAACCCTGTTTTCTATGCGTCAAAAATATTCGGTTTTTGTAACTTTTGTTAAATATTTTGGCAAAAAACCAGTCAATATCGAACTTTTTCTGCAATATTAGTATAAATTTCAATAATTGCGAACAGAATCTTTGTTCCTGTGTGCAAAAGTATTATATTTTATAACAAATTATTACAATTTAGGGCTAAGGAAAATCGCTATCCTAGAAAAGAGTAAAAATGTTTATATTTCATTATAAAAACGGCAGAAATAAAGGGAATTTTTGCTTATTTTTGAATATTTAGTCGAATACATTTGAAATAATGTGCAAAAGTCACGAATATATAGAAATAATCGATTTCGTGAAACACATAAGCCAGCCAAACCAAGGACTGGGAGGGAAGGTAGAGGAATATCCTGAAAAATTACGGCTAAACCGCCCTTAATTTTCTTGAAATTGGTCACCGAGCCCTAAATGACTTTCAGAGGATAAAAAATATGCACTTTCCAAAAAAAATCGTAAGGATAAAGCCTTTCATGGCCTTGTAACACATCATAAGTCATTGATAAATACATGTCTCCTATAAGCTCCTTCGTACTTTTTGTGTTGGAGTACACAGAAGGCCGGAAACTTGGTGGTATACTGATTTTCCTGCTTAGACATTCAAAACTAACTCCATTTCACCAGGATTCTGATGTACATCAAGTTTTGAAGGTACATCAAGGCGAAATTTGAACTAGATTTTTGGTTATGTAAGTAAGGCGGTGGTGTGTTATGTGTTACAAGGCCATGAAAGGCTTTATCCTTTCGATTTTTTTGGAATGTAAGTGCATATTTTCTATCTTTTGAAAGTCATTTAGGACTCGGTGACCAATTTCGGGAAAATTAATGGCGGTTTAGCCGCAATTTTTCAGGAGATTCCTCTACCTTCCCTCCCAGTCCTTGGTTTGGCTGGGATATGTGTTTCACTAATATTGCAGAAAAAGTTCGATATTGACGGGTTTTTTGCCAAGATATTTAACAAACTTTACAAAAGCCGAATATTTTTGACGCATAGAAAACAGGGTTAACAACTTCTTCTTTGTTATTCTCGCTTATAGGGTTGCCATGGATCCACGTTACATACATTTTTTAATTGCCACAGGACCAACATTTTTTTAAGTATTTGGTTTTTTGAATATTGGTTATGGGGTTCGAAAATACTGAGGTGTTATTATTGGTGAAATTGAAAACCGAATATTTTTGACATTCACTGTATGTGACAATATATGAAACGAAATGAAATTTACGCTAGAGAGTACTGTTTTGTGCATCTCTACCTTAGTTTAAAGGAAATTAGCATGCTAAAAATTAACTTAGTTCTATGTCTTAGTACAGCCAACATATAAAGGTTCCTGCTATATTCAAGTATTTCGAGGGTTTTAGTCACATTTTTCAACAGAATAAGCTGTTATGAGATATTTCGAGTATGGACAGAAAAGCGTCTTGGAAATAAGTATAAAAGTATGAGTGGACTTTGTCGACAGAGATATACCCTCAGTCTCTGTAAATTGAAACTCTTTTTTCCCCCAAAAAATTATTTATTTAAGAATTTTAAATGTATGAACTTGCCGACAAAAATAAGGGCTTGAATTAAAGCACAAAAGTGTTTCGGAAGAGGCAACAGAAGGAATGGACAGAAATAGTCCATTTTGGTAGTGGGTCTTATTTTAGGAGTCAATCCTTTCGAAATATATGGCGCCCACCAGTCATTTCAGTTGGTCACCGCACAACTTAGGGGTCGATTATCGATAGCAATTATCGTTGTCAGTTGTCAAAATTACTTTATGTATGGCAACCTTCAACTGAAGTTGCGAATCTCAGTTGACAAACCGGATATTTTTCAGCAACCAGTTTTTTTCAGTTGCAGAGAATATTTTCGAAGAAACAAGAAGTAAAATTGAAAGAAAAAAACATTTTTTAACAATTGTTGATTATTTGCATGATTAATTAATTTTGTGTATCAAAAATCCAATGTGCACACGGGCCATCTATACAGCCGACAACACCAGGGAACTTCGTTTTTGAATAAAAATTATTTTTGTTTTGTCTTTTTTCCTCCTCCGACAATTTCGAAACGATCCAATTTTGGCACAATTTGTCCTCTATCCTTCAATACGTTCGACAATATAGGTTGAGCAATGCAATTGTTGTAATCATTGCCATGGGACTTTCCCTCCGCAAAAAATCTCAACGCAGCGCACACTTTTAAAAGTGGGGGTATTGCTGTTGATCTGTAACTTACTTTGAAGTCATCCTTTAATGTTTCCACAATGTAAACTACGGCATCGTTTTCAATCGAAAATACTCCTTAAACCTAAAATAATTTACTGATTATACAGATCTTTCCAACATGAGCTTACAGTGCAGATGGCAATTCCAATGGATTCGACTTGTCGCTCATATTCTAATAGATGTCATGTCCTGTACATTTTCTTCATCATCAAAAAATAATTCCACTATACTTATCATTTTAAAATAGTTTTTTTTTGAGAATTGTGCCTTTTGTTTTAATATAGAGTTCACAAGTTTGAAAAAACACTGATCGATAACATGTTTATCGACAACCCAGTTGGGTTGACATCAATAATACAACATTTCATCTCAGTTGTGCTGACCATTGACAACCCAACTCAAGTTTAGTGACCCCTTAGATTATATAAGGAAGCATGGACTATATAATATCGCTGTAAACAGGAACACAAGGAGAACTTTCAGTAAAAAATGTCCAAAGGATCCTCGAGCAGACCTTACATAAAAATGTTGAACTTTTGTGAGGGAGGTGGATCGGTATTTCCCATTTTCGAACTTAACATAACTAAGTTTGGAAAATATACTACGAGATCCGAAATTTGGACCAAATCGGGTGCCCGTGCCATTTTAGCAAATATTTTTTGAACCTTTGTGGGGGAAGTACCGAAAGGAGTGGAGCGATAGGAACCATCTTCGAACTTTATCTAAGATTCGCAAAAATATTACGTTATCCACAATTTGGATCAACCCAGCATCCTGTTCAAATAGTGACCGTTGATGAAAAAATATTTTCAAAAAAATCATCGTTGGTGAAAAAATATTTTCAAGAATCCACGATAATGAAAAACTATTTTCAAGAAATCCTCGTTGATGAAAAAATATTTTCAAAAAATCCACGTTGATGAAAAATATTTTCAAAAAATCCACGTTGATAAAATTTTTTTTCAACAAATCTACGTTGATGAAAAGCTTTATCAAAAAAGCCTACCACTTTTGTGGTTAGGTTAGGTGCCGTGCTGGCAGCCACTCCACTCGGAGACCTTGAGGTCCATTGCGATCATCCAGACTATTGAATTATGTGTATTGTAGAAATAAAGAGGTAGTTGTGATGTGATGGTGTGTACATTGGGTTATTTGTTTGTAGATGAAGAATGTGGCTGTGTGTTGTTAAAAAGGGTGTTCCGGTTATTGCCGGTTTCGGGGGTTTTTGACCTGGGCTGCCTTTGCAGGCCCTCCCTGGTTGGCCTCCCTTAACCGGTTGGCTGGTCGACTGGCGGTCCATCATCCTCTTGGCAACTGGGTGTGGATCCTCAGAAGACTTCACTCTCTTTACACAAGCTTGTTCTTCACAACACTGACCACTGGCCATTTTTGAGGTTGATGGACCGTCACTCTTACCCGCCCGACATCCCGCAGCACCATCACTGTTCCCCTTCGGACTGGCGTTAGTTTTCCCCGAGGGCCGGAATTGTTCTCCGTCACAGGTCCCGCAGATGCCTGTTTTCCAGACTTCCGCAAACCAGCAGCTCCAGAACACTTCCCGCTCCTACTTTCCCCAGCAGCTTTAGCAGCACTCACAGACGAGGCCGTCGCACTAGCTGTTGCCTTGTGCGGCAAACCCGCCCGTGCGTGCTCCTTAGACTTCTCCGACTTCGGGGACCGTGTCGGTGGTCTGGGTGTCTTTCCCTACCGCAGACACCTTAGGTGTCCGCAAAGGGTTCGGACGGGCCGGAACTACCGGATTTCCTGTTTTGGCTGGCTCCGGAGAAGTCAAACCAGTTATTGGGCTGGTGCCTACCTCCGGGTCAGGCCGCGGAGTCCGGTCGATTGGAAGCGGAAGCTTCTCCATGTGAGGGTATTTCCTTTCGATACGCCTCAAACAGCGAAGCTTCAACCTTATCTCCCGGAATTCCGCCGAAGAGACCTCTTCTAGAGACTTGTCTACAAATCTAGAGCAGTAGTTAACTGCTCTTTTGTAGACATGCTTGTCTTTTCTTTCCCGGGCCTTACTACTCATCCACCAAGGCGTCCTGCCTGGGAAGAATTGGTCTGTCGGCAGCGACCGACGTATCATCTTCTGACGGAGTTACTCCCTTCTCGTCCGGTTTAACACTCCCCGAAGCAACCGAGGGGGACATCTCCTTGTCCATCTGAGATGGGATGACCGTAGTGTCTATCTCGTTATCAGACAGGGGGATATCCTCCCAGTTGCTTATGGGAGAACTTTCACGACTCAGATGCAGGGACGCACTTTCGCTCAGGAGATCGAGCAATTCCCTGCTCTGCGTGTTGATTGTGTCGCTGACTCTGTCCAGGGTCGGTGTGGAACAGTCGTCCCCGCCCAAATTTGTGTTAATTGCACTGGGTGCAGCAGTGTCCGTGAAATGTCATCCATAGAGAGATTTTTGACTGGGGGAGTTGAGGACAATCATGACATAGCCCTCCACTACCATGATTAGGGCTTGAAAACTAAGCCTGCTACTCGTTGAGGCGTATCAACGAGGCTCCGTTATAATACAGTCGGTACCCTGACTGCAAACCTGAAACACCGATGGGCACGTGGTCGCTTAACACCCCGGTGTTAGGGGATCTCGAATTATTTTGGTAGGAGATCAGTAACCAAATATATGTCACTCGTCCCAAAGATACACTGTGAGATTTCAGTGCACTATGTTGGTTTGCGACAAGAAGAGTGAATAACCTTTGGTCAGTCACAACCCCCCAATTCAACACTCAGAAAAATTGAATGAGCAGATTGTGGCGTCAAGCCCCCGCATCGCGCCAAGATTGTTATCCCCGGCGGGGATGTTGTCGGAATTCTGCTACCATCGACCATGACATTCAGCTCAGTATTCACTTACATTGGACTGCAGTGGTGACCGTAGATTTAGTGGCGAATATTTGCATATTCATCAAAGGTGGTAAGATTCGTCGGATAGGAGTTAATCCTTTCACAAATTACATCAGGGAAGGCACCTGATGGCAAGATCATACAATCGTCCGCATACGTTATGATCTCTATGTCGTCACCCGACCCTGGGTAACTACCTGTTTCACTCCAGGGCACTTGGACTTCTTCTTTCTGAATTCCAAGTAAGAGTGGCATCCACACAATTGATTATACAACGTTTCAAACTTGGCCGGATAATAGTCTGCTCGATGTCCTCATACAAAACGCTTTAGATAAGGCGAGCACCGACATCTCTGCCCTATCACACGGCTTGCTCTGATTGAGTCCTCGACTAACATGTGTGGAAATGGCATGCAGCGCTGTTGTCGTGATGTGCTGCTTACGGAACCCATGTGGATGATCAGCAACTGGATAGCTATTTCTGACACTGGGAAGGATTAAAGTCTCTGGGTTCTTTGCTGATGGCAAAGGCAAAATCGGCCTGTACGATTCACTTGCTGGCATCCTTGTACGGCTACGTAAGCGGGATCAACCTGCCCATTTTCCAGATTTTGGGAACGATGTGGGTGGCTAGCGACAGTTTGAGAATTTTGGTGAACACTCTTTTTCCGGCTCATCCAGCTGTTTCAGCATTACCATGAAAATTCTATCAGTGCCCAACACTTTTCATGATTTAATTCCTGATCACATTCGCAACATCATCCATTGTAAATTGTGGTGTTTCATCCTCGACAGGAAGGGATCTAATGCGACATAGTACTCTTCTCTTTGCCCTGTCACTCCCAGGGTCGATTGAAATAACTCGAATCAGTCAGCGTAACGTCCCAAACGTGTCTGGGATGCTATCTTCCTTCTTTCTAAGGTTCGAGGGTGACTTAACTGTTGCCCATAATTCACTTATTTCGGCTCCAATGTTGAAACTCTTCAGATGATTTAGCCACTTGTTCCGCCAACGCCCACCGATCAACCTGCTAACTTCCAGTGTCAGCTGACCCAGACTCGGGTCACTGGGATTGGCTTGACGAAACTCCTCACGCTCATTTGTTAACCCCGGGTATTCGACTTGGGGCTGCAGCAGTGACGATGTCAATGTCCGCTACCCGAAAATAAGAAGGATTGGGCAGATCTCTGAAGCGGTGATTGGTGAACCGTCTGAAACTCGGCCAATCCGCTTTCCCATGATTGACGAAAGTGCGGCGTTCAGATGTGATAAAAATGGAGACAGTTATGAGGGGATGGTCTGATCCAAGAGACATGATGGATTGCCAGGTGACGTCATTTGTCATTTCCACTACTGTAGTGGAATTCTGTAACTCATTTTTCAAGTTACGGACAAGTATCGGTAAAATTATAATGCTTATAATTTCGGTGATTAACGAAATTTGTCAATATGTTAAGCACCAAAATAAAGCTATAAGATGAGTTACAGAATTCCACAACAGGTGACACAATGGTCTGGTAGGGGTGTCCTCATAACCCGAGCGAAATGTAGAGCTATCAATCTGCTCAGCCAGTGCTGTACCCCTCTGGTCGTTTACGAGGACCAAATGCCACATCTCATGATGCTCATTAAAGTCCCGCAAGACCAGACGGTTATCACCTTCCAAAAGCGGGCTAATGTCAGGACCGTAACCTGAGATACAGCTATTTTTCAATTTTTTGTTAAAATTCCTTATGTTGAACTATTTACACCTCTAAAAAACTTCTTTGCATTTTATTCATTTTTTAACAACACATTCAAATGATATTTAATTAAATATACAAAAAAACAAATGTTTAAAACAATTTCAATATAGCGCCTATACAAACATTAAATATATTATTGATTATTATTAAAAATAAAAATAAATTGTATTATATTTAAAATAAAAGATGAAAATCATTTTAAAAATTGAAAATAAAAGCAAATAAAACAAACTCTTGTTTATTAAGAAATTTATTGAAGGTTTGTAAGTATGTAAGATAAGATTAGGGGGGACATAAATTCAATTTCTAATTGTTCCAATTGTTTTTTCATTGCATTTCCTATCGAAGATATGTTTCGTTTCCGTGTATTGATTACAGGTGTAACTGTATGGGTTATCACCTACATGGTTGACCTATACTGACAAAATAGCCTTTAACTGTTTGTTTTGTTGTGCCTGTCTGCGTCCATATCAATTTCATATCTCAGTGTAAATACAGGAAATCCCAATAATGCAATGAATTAGACCACAACTGTTGATAATTAGTCGAATGTAGGTATAATAATGACGAAGGCAGAGCGAAACGATGGCAAATGTTTACCCACGGATTGATAAGCATTTGAAATTTCAACTGCCTTCTTATCTCCTCCCGGCAAAGTAAATAACAAATATAACACAAATGCGTGCGAGCAGTAAAACACATTTTTGGATTTTTATGCAAATTATAAGTTTTATTTTGTTGTTGTTTTATTAAAACTATGTTTTGCTTTGTTGTTGTTGTTTTGTATAAACAATATTAGATTAAATAATTATGTATATAATTTAAATACATTATTTTTGTATTATTTGTTTGTGTGTCATTTATTTTTATTATTGCAAAATATTTGTTTAATTGATTTGGTTGCTGTGTGTTTGAAGAAACAAAAATGTTTACAATTTTTTCACTCACAATTTTTTGTTACTTTTTGTTTTTGCTATTTCTCTAATGTATTTTGTTGGGTGTTTTAATAGCTTTATTTATTTTTTTTTTTTTAATATTTATGTTTGTATTTAAGCAAGTAAAACAAATAAATTATTTAGAATGCTTGAAGTTTTAAGTTGAGAGAAATCAAAAAATAACATCAAATGTGGGTTTTGGGGTTTCTCCAGATTGCAGTTACTTGTTGGCTATTTAAATGTATTGTTGTCAGAAAACCACAAGGTTTTATTTAAAGTTTGAAGGAAAGTCTGCGGTCTGCTGCGCATTTGCATGCAATAATTTAAAAAGTAATAATAGTTTATATTAAAATTGGAATTTGCTATTTCTTGCTAGTCATCTTCTCCATCATTATCGACGGTAGGTAGGTAGTATCGTGGAAAGTCAAGAAGTCCTTTGAGATAATTAAATATAGTATATAACCTTATTGTATGAATAATTAATAATATTATGACTAAATAAAAATATTAAATAGGCGGCAAAATAAATGTACATAGAAACACAATTTAATACATAACCGATATTTGAAATAATTTCTTTTTTATTGGTGACGGCACTTTAAAAAACAAAACACTTTGCTGTCTTTTTCTTTTGTTTCGTTAGCGTTATTTATAAATATAATTGTTGTTGTTGATCTATATCAGATAAACTAATTTAATTTCTAAGTATTTTTCAAATGAATTTCTACATTTTCTTTTAACGTTTATCTTTACGTTGATTTTTACGCTGTTTTGATTTGGATGGTGATGTGACATTCTTCTCGGGAGAGGAATCTGAAATGGAATAATGGAAAATTCTTTATTAAATGAGAACTACTTTTAAAATGTATTAGGTGTCTTTGTTGAGGAATTGTATAAGAAAATTGATTGTATGATGGTAGCAGTCAGGCGTGGATCTGCTGAGGTAGAGTTGCTAAACGTATACATCCCGCCCGCCCCTTCCAGAATTAGCGAACACCATCGTGTCACCTGCTCTGACAATTTAATTTAAGTCACCTGGCAACCTGTCGTTTCTCTTGCATCAGATCATCTCCCCATAATTGTGTCCATCACAGGACCGCCCGATTTTATCACTTGTGAGCGCCGCACTTTCGTCAATCATGAGAAAGTTAGTGGCCGAGTTTCAGAGTGTTCACTAATCACATTTTCAGAGATCTGCCCAATCCGTCTGATGTTCGGGTAGCGGAAAGGATGTTCCGAGACATCAGTCTCGATCACTCCCATATACCTGCTGGTAAAATACCCAAAGTCAGACC
The DNA here is from genome assembly GCF_047663935.1 of Musca autumnalis. Taxonomy (NCBI): domain Eukaryota; kingdom Metazoa; phylum Arthropoda; class Insecta; order Diptera; family Muscidae; genus Musca; species Musca autumnalis. The sequence goes on from NW_027411866.1 coordinate 224,576,068, forward strand.
AGCAGGGGCGACGGGACTTGCAAATGAGCGTGATGAGCTTCGTCGTGCCAACCCCAGTGGCCCCAGAGTCGATGAGCTGACACTGAATTTAACAGGTTGGTCGGTGAGCATCTGAAGAGTTGCAATATTGGAGCCAGAATACGTGAATTGTGGGCAACGGTCACTATCAAACCCTGCGAAGAAAGAAGATAGGACATCAGTCACCTTTGGCGATGTTGCGCTGGCCAATCAGAAGAGGTGGGCAAGTTATTTCAAACGACAGTTTGTCGAGCACTTCGGTGACAGGTCGAAGAGAAGAGTACTACGTCGCATTACATCTCTTCCTGCCGAGGGGGAACCCTCACAATTTACATTGGATGATGTTGCGAATACCATCAGAAATACTAAATAATTCAAAGCGTTGGGCCCTGATGGAATAGCAATATTAATGCAGGGAGTTGAGAATCCCACCAAAGTTTCAACCTTTCACTAGCCAACCATATATTGAACGAGGTCTGAAAAATCGGCAGGGTACTGAAGCCAGACAAGAATGCCAGCAAAGATCAATAGTATGAACCAATTTCGCTTTTGTCGCCCGCATCAAAGACACTCCTCCCATCCTCCCCAGCTACAGACATCTCCACAAATATCAGAGAGGACTAAACCAAATTAAACCGAGCAATGGGACGTTGGTGGTTGGTGGCGCTCTGATTTTCAAAAGCCTTTGAAATTGTCAAGCACTCCACGCTCTTTGAGGACACCGAGCAGGTTACCCTCTGACCAAGTTTGAAACGTTGTATAATCAATTTTATGTGTGAACCCCAGTAGTACGTGGAATTCAGGAACAAGAAATCCAAGCTCCTTAGAGTGAAACAGAGATTTCCCCAAGGCGGGGGATATATCCGGAACTGTTTAACATATTCCTATCCTGTATTCCGCTCCCTTCGGACGGGATCTGGAGATCTTAACGTATTCGGATGATTGTACAATCATGGCGTCAGATACCTTCCCTGATGTCATTTGTGAAAGCTAACCTTATTGGACTGATCTTACCATCTTTTTCCACGAGGAATATACAAATATCCGCCACTAAATCTACGGCCACTCTGTTCACCACATGCACGACACAGATGAGAACTGAATCGAATGTCATGGTGGATGGTAGCAGAATTCCGATCACAAACAACCCGAAAAATTAGGAGTCACCTTCGACAGCATGTCCGCACATGTCACAACTATATGGCACAAGCTGCGATGTAGGAAGTCCCTAGTCGGCAGCACTTGGGGTGTAGATCAAGAAACTTTGTTGACCACATATAACGCGATAGTTCGGTCTTTGGTAATCTGTGCGGCGCCAGCGTGGTTTGCTAGCGTAAGTGATACGCAATGGGATAAACTACAAATCTGTCAGAATGCTGCCCTGAGAACAGCTACAGGGTGTCACCTCATGTCTGCAGTGGACCATTTACATGAGGAGACAAAGATCCTTCCTGTGAGTCGTCACAACAGGATGTTGACGATGCAGTACTTGCTTGGATGATATAGGCAAGACCACCCAAACCACCATCTGGTGGATATGCCTGAACCGCCCAGGCGAGTTAGGGAGGATTATAGAGATATAGAGAGAGGTCCAAAGATATAAAAGAGAACCTCTAGATCAACGTGCATACCAGGCAGGTTTAAGAGACATTCATACAGATGCGGTTGCAGAGGCTCTGGCAGCATACAGTGTGAATATAGTCCTGGAAGATCATCCACCACCCGTGGCAGCGGAAAACAGCAGCTGCCAAGACAAACGAGAGTCGTGTTGGTGCAACTTAGATCTGGTTGGTGCAGCCGCCTCAATTCTTACTGGGCCAGGATTGATCGCACGCGGAATATCTGCCCAGCATGTGGCACCGGTCCGCATACTACGCAGCACCTGTTTAACTGCCCAGCCAACCCGACTGACTTAACTCCTCTCTCTCTCTTTGGACTAATCCAATTCAGGTGGCGTCCTTTCTGAGCTTGGAGCTGGAGGCAGAGGCGAATCAATAAAATAAAGATTTACATGTACTTGTAGAAGCTGCTACAACAACAACACACTGCATCTTTTCAACTGTCCTACCAAGTCTACTCAAGTAGCTCCAATAGATCTGTGGTTACATCCCATCAAAACAGCCACATTTTAGAACTGGAGATAGACCCAGGGACAGATTAATCAGGAAAACGAGCATACAAACATATCAAATACTGGTACAACAACTCTTGGGACTTTGGTTCCCCTTAGAAATTGCAGATTATCAACATCGTAAGCACAAATATCAGACGAGGACTCAACCAGAACAAATAGTGCAATAGGATACAGTGTTGGTGGCCTGCTTTCCACTGCGGCAACTCCCCCACAAAAGTTCAAAACTATTCGTTTAACTGTAGCTTAAGGCCACTCTCGGATAGTTATGGAATTTCTAAAATGCTTTAGAGCCACAATCCACACAAAAGTGGTTAACATAATTATTACGGCCCAGTCGCGGAGAGTTTCAAATTTATATCACATGTACCCCCTGTGCTCTATATTACAACTGTTTAACGTTAGTCCATTGCAGACCGAGTTAAAAGTCACTCAACCTGTATTTTTTAATCTCTTAGTGTAAGGGTTGGGTCCAATCTTTCCCACAAAAAAAAAGCATAAATTTGGATGGTGGATGAGAAAGCAACGATGAGAGCGATTTCTTCATTGTGGTACTGACCCAATAAATGATACATATATTTTAAATAACTTGTCAGTTCGACTTTAGAGAGGTTAAAAAATCAGAGTATATCAATGAGTCTAACTATGTGTATCCAAAATCCATTGAAAAAAGGGAAAGTGCTATCGTCCAATTTCACTGCCACCACAGTTTTATTTACATATTGAATTTAATTGGTACTTGTAATTCATCAATTTCAAAGAAATATTTTCAACATTCCGAATCTTGAAAACTTAAATGCTTATTTGAACACTACATTGTTGACTCTATAAATTAGTAATAATTTTAAATACACACACACTTTAATATCAATACAATTTCTATTTAATATTTACCTCTTTGATCTTGTGTTGATTCATTATTACTGGTTGTCTTTTGTTCCGCCACATCTTTGTCGACGGCATTCACCACCGCCACCTCCTCCTGTGTTGATGATTTTTTCTCTGACAACTCATCTTTGTTTTGCTCCACAGCCTTTGTTGTTGTCTGATTTTCTATTGTGCTTTGTTGTTGTTCTTTTTCAATAAAAGTTTGTATTTTTCCTAACGGATCATCATTTGTTACAGCATTTTGTTTATCTTGTGTTGGCTGTCGGAGAGTCGTCGACTCCTTTTCGCCCTCGTCCTGTTCATTACGTACAGGTTCTATTTCAACTTGAGCCATTTCTTTTATACCATTTACTAAACTTGTAATTTGTTCACTGGTTGATGATGATGAATCTTCCTTTGCTTCAACAGCTTGGGCTGCAGCTGCTCGTTCACGTTCCAAACGTTCACGGTATTCACGTAGACACTTTTGTTCCCATTCTATGTGTTCCTTATAATATTGATAGACGGGAATTACAATCACAGATATATCATCGACAGTTGCTGCAGCCTTGCTATCGGCCAAACGCCAATGACCATAGTCGTTGATTTTACCACGGGCCTTTGCAACCAATTCTTGAGCAACCATTGTATAGCGATGTTTTTCGGTTGGATATTTGTGTAGGGTTTGGAATACGGTGCGAGCAACAGCTTCATTTTCTGAAACATCCCAGAGGCCATCGGTGGCCATAACCAAAATGCCATAATCACCATCTTCATTTTGTTCTTCTGCAAATAGAAAAGGGAAACAATATTTAAAAGAAGGCTTCTAAAAGTATGCCCCATTTACATGGAACTTACCTGGAATGGTTACAATTTTTGTGAGATCTCTGAATGTAACTTCCGGCTGTGCGGTAAGGAATGGTTTTATTAATGTTCCCGTGGCAATGGCCAATAAATCGTGATCACCAAATCCTCTTGTTACACCCAAGGTGCCCAAAAGTCGTGACCTTTTACCTTCCCCAGTTACCACGGGCATTTTTAAGTCTTCTCGTGTTAATGTCTTGTATGTCCATCCCTTCATGGTACCCTGGCGACAGAGTATCCTTTGACCTAAATCACGTTCATGTGGACGTTTGGCATACTCCATGGCAGTATAGAATTTACCCATTAAATGTGGTTTATATTGGGCAACACCCAGTAGACGTGTTCTCTCCGTTTCTGGTGTGTGATCAAAAGAAAATGGTACTGGGAAAGCTCCCTCCGAACCATCTGGTTGGCTAGGCATATCCTCCTTGGGTAATACCTTGCGCTGACACAGTACAGCTCGACTATCACCAGCATTTGCAACATACATCTTACCATTTATGAACAGCGAAACACAAGCTGTACAACCACCAGCATCACGATAACGGTCACGGTCCTGGGCTATCAAAGAATCCATGTGCACAAAAGCTGATTCCAATGCTCCCATAATAAGTTCATCCTTTGACACGGTTCTTTGAAAATGAATTGGATGGGGAAATGAATTCACCGATTGTGTTGTTGAATTCACCTTAGGGTCTTCCATGCCCTCACGCGGCAGTAACAGCTCAATACAATCAACCAATTTCTCATGTAAAATATGATGAAATTGATGGGAAGCAGCCAATGCTGCCCCATATCCAGCATGACCATCAAATATACCAAAATAAGTGTAGGGCAAGTCGGGATATTGATGGGTGGGATCGGATAAAATTTGTCGGCAAAATGCTCCTTGGTCCTCATTCCATTCCGATTTACCAGAATTTACACATTCAGCGTAACCTGTGCCCCAGGGTAATATGTTGATATCTCGTGGCACAATAATGGGCCGTACATTGTGGTCGGCCGAAGCTTTTAGTTCATCGGCTGTTAAAAGCTGTAGGAAAGGTGGGCGGGAGTAGGCAAATTTATCCTGTAACTGTTGTTGGTGTAGCATACGCTGGTGGTATGCAGAACTACCCCTAATCAAGTGTTCATGGCTGGTGGAGGGTAACGCCGGCATATCCGGAGCTATGACCGTTGCCAAAAAACGACTTTTAATGTTGGCAAACATGATGAAGGAAAGTTAGTCAACACACCAGACAGATGTCAATCGTTGTGTTTTGTATTTCTTTGTTTTGATTTTCCTATTTCTTCTCCTTTGTTTCCAATCGCCAACCAAATCACATCACCATCATCACCTTATTGTGCTTATTTTACTTCTTTCCACTGACTAACCGACAGACTAACAAACTGGTGGTGTGAAAATGACGTATTGGTGCTTTGCTGCACGTCTTAACAACACCACCAAATGAAAATAACAAGAATTGGTGTCTTTAACCGTTGACGTTTAAACGAGGGGAGGAACGAGGGAAACTTCGTCGTTGTTGTCAACGTTGTTGTTTTTGTTCTTGGCTTTAGTCACAGACAACCAACCTTTAATAAGATTTTTATCATTTATTTTACTTATATTTCCACTGGCCACGTAAACAATTTGTTTTACCTTTTATGCTAACAAATACTATTGTTTATTTTCCATTTAGTAACTGTGTCGGCCGAAAAGTGTTTACATGAACAAATTCCAATAAGAAAATGATTTTTTTCTTCTCAACGAAGTCTTGTTGTTGTTTTCTTGTTGTCCACGGCTAAAGAAAATCAATATTTCACTCATACATGTTCTTTTGTTTGTTGTTGTATATTTACGAATTTAGTTATTGCTTTTTCTTAAAACTATTTATAATTTAGTAAATATTTCTTTAAATTTAGAATTTATATATATTTTTTCTTTATCAAAATCTTTTTTTCTTTCATTTCTTTTGCAATGAGCTCTTGTTCTGTCTTCACTAACTTCGTAATCAACTGTGCAAGAAAAGTCAGTGAGTGTGAGAGAGAGACTACTATTTAAAGCACCCATGTTCTCTCGGTTATACGCAATGTCGTTAGTGACGTATCGTAACGTATCGCAGCTGTTGTTTAATGTTGTCAAACAATGCTGCCGTTGGCAAGTGAATATTTTGAAGGAAATCGTTAATTTTTAATTAATTTTATTAATAGAAATTATTAATATTTTACCAATTAATAAAAAAACAAAGAACATAGATTGTTTTATTCACTACCAATGCAGTCAGTGATGTGTCGTAACGCATCGCTGTTGCTGTTTAATGTTGTCAAATCTCTTGCTGTAGGGCAAGCAGTTATTTTGAAGAAAAATTTTAATTTATTCTGTTCTGAAAGCACCCAGCAAAATTTGACGGAAGGGGTTCTTTTCGATGACGTGATTTCATGTCATCTTTTGCATTGGTTCAAAGGAAGTCGTGAAAGATCCGATCTTTTCATCAGCATTTGTACCCATTCCATCGATCCAATAGAGATGATGTTTGTGTTTTTATTTACACACCTGTTTATTTTCATTTTGGTATGTTCCAGTACTGCAAAAATCTACTAATTTTTACTATTTTTTCCGATAATATAAAGGAAGATTGTTATCGTAGTAAAAATAAGTAGATTCTTGCAGTTTCTGGAACAGACCAAAGTTGTTAGAACTGTCGTCGTGATGTTGTCTTACATTTCCTGCATATCAAACAACTAAAACTTCTAAACAATTGGTATTATATGAAGTCCCAATAGAATCGGACTGCACACATTGCTATTTTAAAAGTTCCCTTGTCTGTTCTAAATCTGACATAGAATGAAATCAATCAAATCTCGCTTCTTGGAATTTGAAAAACAAGTCCTAAACGAAAAGGAACAAGAATCTGAAAATAAAGAAGAAACGACATTTGGAAAGAAACAATTAAAAATAAAATAATTAAGCATCAAGCCTTTACCTAATTAACTGCGTGTTGCGTGTGCGTTCAAAAATACAAAAACAAAATACATGTATTTCAAATTGACAACAAAAACAAATACATGTATTTTGTTTTTGTTTTTTTGAACGCACACGCAACACGCAGTTGATTAGGTAAAGGCTTAAATGGTATTTTCCATAAAAAGTCTCTCCTCCCCGTTCGTTACATTTTGTTCTTAGGGATCCCTAAAGCAAGCCGGGTTGTAGATCCCTACATATTTCCGTCACTAAACAAAAGAGTATAAATTACCAAAATGTTGTTATAAAATAACAAAATTATAAAATAAAAGTAATTTACGAAAAAAAAATACTTAAAGGAGTGCATTTGGAGTCCATGTCGAAATCTGAACTGGTGATGGGAAGATAATTGAAAAAACCTTTTGTAAAATGAAAGAATATAAGTTGCGGAGAACGGAGGAAGTAATCTTTTGCGTTGCAGCGGTGGTGATTACATTGCAATTTTGGATGTAAACTTTTGAAAAACTAAACTGATAAATTAATTGTAGTTATTTCATGAATTCGTTTGAATTAATAAAGAGTTTTGTTTTTCATGAAAACCATATTTCAATACAGCATTTCCATTTTCCAAACATGACATGTCAAAGCATGGGTGAAAATTACGTGTCAAAGCATTGGTGAAAATGACATGTCAAATCATTGGTGGAAATGACATGCCAAAGCATTGGTGGAAATGACATGTCAACGCATTGGTTAAAATGACATGCTTAGGATCCAGAAAAGAACGTCATCTTTTGGGGTCCACGCTCATATAAAATTCATCGATGAAGATGCTAAAAAGATGACATGCTAGATCACTTCCCAGCAAAATGTTCGATGCCAAAGATGACATTCAATCATGGGTGCAAGTGATCTAGCATGTCATCTTTTTAGCATCTTCATCGATGAATTTTATATGAGCGTGGACCCCAAAAGATGACGTTCTTTTCTGGATCCTAAGCATGTCATTTTAACCAATGCGTTGACATGTCATTTCCACCAATGCTTTGGCATGTCATTTCCACCAATGATTTGACATGTCATTTTCACCAATGCTTTGACACGTCATTTTCACCCATGCTTTGACATGTCATGTTTGGAAAATGGAAATGCTGTATTGAAATATGGTTTTCATGAAAAACAAAACTCTTTATTAATTCAAACGAATTCATGAAATAACTACAATTAATTTATCAGTTTAGTTTTTCAAAAGTTTACATCCAAAATTGCAATGTAATCACCACCGCTGCAACGCAAAAGATTACTTCCTCCGTTCTCCGCAACTTATATTCTTTCATTTTACAAAAGGTTTTTTCAATTATCTTCCCATCACCAGTTCAGATTTCGACATGGACTCCAAATGCACTCCTTTAAGTATTTTTTTTCGTAAATTACTTTTATTTTATAATTTTGTTATTTTATAACAACATTTTGGTAATTTATACTCTTTTGTTTAGTGACGGAAATATGTAGAGATCTACAACCCGGCTTGCTTTAGGGATCCCTAAAAACAAAATGTAACGAACGGGGAGGAGAGACTTTTTATGGAAAATACCATTTATGCTTAATTATTTTATTTTTAATTGTTTCTTTCCAAATGTCGTTTCTTCTTTATTTTCAGATTCTTGTTCCTTTTCGTTTCGGACTTGTTTTTCAAATTCCAAGAAGCGAGATTTGATTGATTTCATTCTATGTCAGATTTAGAACAGACAAGGGAACTTTTAAAATAGCAATGTGTGCAGTCCGATTCTATTGGGACTTCATATAATACCAATTGTTTAGAAGTTTTAGTTGTTTGATATGCAGGAAATGTAAGACAACATCACGACGACAGTTCTAACAACTTTGGTCTGTTCCAGAAACTGCAAGAATCTACTTATTTTTACTACGATAACAATTTTCCTTTATATTATCGGAAAAAATAGTAAAAATTAGTAGATTTTTGCAGTACTGGAACATACCAAAATGAAAATAAACAGGTGTTTAAATAAAAACACAAACATCATCTCTATTGGATCGATGGAATGGGTACAAATGCTGATGAAAAGATCGGATCTTTCACGACTTCCTTTGAACCAATGCAAAAGATGACATGAAATCACGTCATCGAAAAGAACCCCTTCCGTCAAATTTTGCTGGGTTGCACCCATGATTGAATGTCATCTTTGGCATCGAACATTTTGCTGGGGCATTAATAGAAATGAAAAATATTTAACAAATGAATAATAGAATATTAGGCCATGTTTATATTATAACCTTTTGTAGAGTTAACCATCTTTATGAGGATTTATTTGACGTATTCGCAAAGGAATTGACATTTGAAACCCAGTGCGTTTGTTAAATCCGGTTATATGTATATAAACGTTCTATTAAAAATATTAATATTGCTTTTTTACTATTTGAAAAACAGTTTAGCTCTGTTCCTTTACGTGCAAGAATCTTCAAGTTTTACAACTTTTTACTCGAAAAGCGTTCCTTTACTTCAGACACCATACAATTCATATGGAAACAGATTACAACTTTTGCTACTTTTGCCGATTTTACCATTTTCAAAAGTAAAGGAACAGACCATTTATGTCCAACATTTAAAACAAATTTTAACAACATTTGAAACTGTCTTTTTTTCTTTCAGATCTAAAACCGCTGAATTACAGGACATCATCATAAAAACAAATACCAATGGTTTGGCCCTTGACCCAGAGAAGGTGGATCAATATGTGAAAGCTATGTCCATGGCTGGAAGTGAAAAGGTATAATAATATGGACTGCTTCCCAGGCTATTATAAAAGTAGAGGACAATACTTAAGAAATGTTTTACTTATACCATTATCCTTTTATGTTAATATGGACTGTTTTCCAAACTATTATAGAAAAGTAGATGACGATAGTTAATACTAATCTCTGACAGCAAGGTACATAGAATAATTTTAGGAAAAAAGTTTTAATAAAGTACAATAATAAAAGCATAAGCGTCCTCAATAAACATAAAACAGATTCTGAATAGGAAGACATCTTCTTCTATGTTTGAAAGTTCCTTTGAAACAAAGTTCCCTTTTCACCGTCTTTTTAAAATACTTTTTAGGATAACAATGACAAATTGGCTGCTCTTTGGATGTATGCTGCACAAAATGGAACTATGACCGCAAAACCGAAAATGGCACCAAATGGAAGACCTGTAATGCTGATACCAGCAAGTGGAAGTGTAAGAGAGAAACTTTACTTTCAAAATTTTAACTGTAATTACTTTATATTTATTGATTTCACATTTTCTTACCTTTCATATTTCCATTACAACAAAAGTTAACACCATCGATGGTCCCCCAACCAATGATGACATCACAAATGGCTCCAACAATGCCCGTCGCAGCAGCAGCATATCGTGGCGGTATGCCTATGCCCATAATGAGAACCGCTTCAATGCCTATGATTTATGGACCACCACCACCAACTCTCTACCCGGCAAGTATGCCACCAGCCAGCATGACAGGAACATATCGCACTCAACGTAGTACAAAATCGGCTGATGCCCGTAAGAAACGTCGTGCTGCTGGACAAATTTTACGTTCTGGTAAATCCGATGCCAACCGTCGTCAACGTCGTAAATCTGATGCTGATGTCATTGATGGTAGTAATCCCTCATTCCAATATACCGGTTTAGATCGTGCTATAGCTGATAACTTTTTGGCTCGTCAGGAGCAACAGACACATGTGGGTCATGTAGATTATTCATCATCATCTGGTGCTAGTGATACTTATGGTCAAACGACAAGAGCATCGTCAAAAACGAAAATAGTTTGTCGTGATGTGGTCATGTAAATTAGAGGGGAGGATGAACGAATAATTGGTCACCCAATTTTTGTTAGTAATATATTTAGTTATTAGGATACTTATACATATATATAGGGATAACATTATATAATCTATTCTTATCTATTATCTATTGTATATAGTTTTTTAAGTTTTTAACAAAACAGAAAAATGAACAACAATATAAGACAATTAATCTATTCAAGATTTATCAAGGATATATATTTTTTATAACCTTATATGATTATTATTTCATTCTTAACGCATGCATACATACATATATTCAAATATGTATTTCTATATCATATTCTTCTATATATACACTTTATAAAATATATTAATATTTAAATACTAAAACAACGATGTATATTTAAATTGAAATTTATTTTACAAATAAATAAATGAAAAATATAATAATTAACAATAGCGATATTTTATTTAATCTACATAGGTATGAATATTTTTGAAATGGGTCGATAGGGAACTTGCTTCCGTAATTGCAACAGCATATGTGAACATAGAATGAAGAAAAAATATTTTTTTAAAAAACTAACGTTGATGAAAAATATTTTTCATATTTTTATAACTTCTTTCGGCTCGAGTTTATGTAAAATAAAAACAAAATTTTTGTTTTTAAATTTTCAGTTTTTTAGTTTGCCTATATTTTGATCGTTATCTACGATCATCATCAGGGCGTTTGACTTTGAAAAGAAACTTATTTACTTAGCTGTCCCATTACAGAACATATGTATGTTCCATAAGCCGAACTAAGAAAATATCTCAAATTCTCTCTGTTTACTGCTTCGCTTTCTGGAATACCGCGCCTTTTCATCTCTTCATCCACTTGTTTGCTCCATCTAAGCTTAGGCCTGCCAATTCTGCGTGCCATGCGGCTCGTATTTATACGCCTTTTTAGTGGGTTTATCATCGCTCATTCTTATGATATGGCCTAGCCAACGTAATCGTTGCATCTCGATACGTTTATCCATACTGATGTCGTTGTATAGCAGATACAGCTCGTGGTTCATGCGACGTCGATATTCACCGTCAACGCAGATTGGTCCGTAGATCTTTCGAAGAATTTTTCTCTCAAACACACCAAGCACTGCCTTGTCTGCTTGCGCAAGTACCCAGACTTCGGAACCATACATCAGCACTGCTAGTATCATTGTTTTGTAAAGCGTTGTTTTTGTTTGACGAGATGTGGCTTTATTCCTAAACTGGTTACTCAAACCGAAGTAGCATCTGTTGGCCAACAATATTCTTCGTCGTATTTCACAACTGATGTTGTTGGTTGTGTTTACGGCGGTGCCGACATAGGCGAAGTCCTTTACTACCTCAAAATTATAGGAACCAACGTCAACTGTTGGCCCGATCTCTATGGACCATCACCATTTACTGTCAGACCCACTTTCGCTGATTCTCCTTCGACCTTCTTAAAGGTATCAGTTACTTCCTTTACTGATCGCCCCATGATATCAATGGCATCAGCATACGCAAGTAACATGTGGCTGTTGCTGTATATTGTGCCATTTCTTCTGACATTTGCCTCTCGTATAACCTTTTCACACGAAAAGCTGTCTCCTTGCCTGAAACTTCTTTTGGGGCAAAACTCTTCGGAGAGGTTCTTTCCTATTTTAACTGAAGATCTTGTGTAAGTTATTGTCATTTTTCAAAGCCGAATGAGCTTTGCGGGGATACCAAATTCAGACATGGCTTCGAATGCCATTGAACGTAGCGGGCTGTCGAAGGCTGCTTTATAATCGACAAAAAGGTGGTAGGTGTAGATGTGCATCTCTTGGGTCTTCTCCAGGATTTGCCGCAGGGTAAATATCTGGTCAATGGTGGACTTGAAAGGTCTAAAGCCACATTGGTATGGTCCAATTATTTCGTTGACCATTGGCTTTAATCGTTCGCACAATATCCCTGACACTATCTTATAGGCAATAGGGAGAAGACGTATGTCCCTATAGTTGGAGCATACAGTCTTATCTCCTTTCTTGTGGACGGGACACAGGATGCTCAGGTTCCAATCGTCGGGTACGCGTTCTTCCTGCCTGTTGGTGCTAACTAGCTGATGCATACACCTTATCAGCGCGTCACCTCCGGTTTTAAACAGCTCGGCTGGTAAGTCATCATCTCCTGCTGCTTTATTATTCTTCTGCCGGTTGATTGCTGTTTTTACCTCATCTTGGCCGGGTGGAATCCATTCAATACCATCTTCTGGGATTGGATCTGTGGTATCTTCGCCGTCATCGTTACTATCTGATACCAACAGTTTGGAAAACTGCCCTTTCTATAACCTGAGCACACTATCTGTATCAGTTACCAAATTACCTTGCTGGTCTCTACAGGAGGATGCGCCTGTACCAAAGCCATCAGTTTGATGTTTCACTCTTTGGTAGAATTTTCGGACTTCATTCTGTCTCCTGTACATCTCTATTTTTTCTCATTCCCTACTTTCCATTTCTCTCTTTTTCCTGCGGAAAAGACGTTTCTCCTCTCTCCTTAGTAGCCCTATATGCCGCATTTTTCTCTTCGGTAGCAGCACGACACTCCTGGTCATACCACGGATTCCTTAGTGGAGATATCTGGTATCCAAGTATGGATTATGCGGCTGTTTGCATGGAGTGGGCAGTATTTTGCCATTGTGCTGATATGTTATCGGGACGAGGAGTGCTGTCATTAAGCAATTGGGCTAGTTGAGTGGAATATGTTGTGCTATCTGTTGTGTTTGCAGCTTACTGATGTCCAACTTCCGTGTTGTATCTGTTCGTGCTTTATTTGCAACGTTTAGACGGGTACGTACCTTTGCTGCAACAATGTAGTGTTCCGAATCTATGTTTGCTCCTGGGAACGATCGTACATCCAACACGCTCGATGAATATCTTCCATCTATCACAACATGATCAATTTCATTATTTGTTCTTTGATCTGGCGACAGCCAGGTGCCCTTATGAATATCGAGATGTTGAAATCTGGTGCTGCTAACTACCATGTTTTTTGCTGCTGCAAAGTGTATCAGCCTCATACCATTGTCAGATGTTTCACTGTGGAGACTGAATTTCCAATTTTGGCATTAAAATCGCCTAGTATAGTTTTAATGTCATGGGCAGGACAACGGTCATAAGTTTCTTCTGAGCGCTCGTAAAATATATCTTTGGCCTGTTCGTCCTTGTCTTCAGTGGGAGCATGAGCGCAAATAAAGCTGATGTTGAAGAATTTTGCTTTTAATCGAATTGCAGCGAGTCTTTCATTCACTGGGGTGAAGCTGGAGACAAGATGTTTTAACCTACGACCAACTACAAATCCGCAACCAAACTCATGCTTTGTGTCATGGCAGGTATAATACAGTGCGTCACATTTAGGTGTTGTTGACGCCTTTTCCCGTTCCATCGTATTTCCTGTATGACAGTAATGTCTGCCTTGTACTTTTCAAGTACATCTGCCAATGCGTAAACTGCACCTTCTCTATAAACAGAGCGAACATTCCAGGTGCAGATTCGCAGATCATGGTCCTTAAAACGTTTGCAGGGTTCGTCAACTTTAGAGGGGTTTGTTTTTCTTTTCTTTCGTTTTTTCATAGTAGGTCAGTGTTCACCAGCGAGCCCTTACTGAGAGGAGCATATATTACTGTGTGTTTTACATTGAAAGTTACGCTCACTTGTTCTCAGTAAGGGCTCGCTGGTGAACACTGTAGTAGGTTGTTTTTTCTAGGGGAGGGTTACTAACCCGACACCCAAACCCAAGTTTTTAACGTTCTTATGGGTGAACGCGCGGCACATGTTAGCTCCCTACCTTTAAGCTGGGTACACATTGTCAGTTTTGAATGTCGATATTTCGCAATTATCGATAACTGTCAAACCGTCCAGCAACCACAAAACATTTTGGTTCATGCTTTCTACATCGCGAAATTTCTACCAGACTTAGATGATGTTCCAATATGGACTCAATCGGTCCACTCCTTCGGGTACCTCCCACACAAAATTTCGGAAAAGTTCAGTTTAGGAGCTGCTCTCGAATCGCTTTTATTTTTGTTGTAGCAACTTGCATTCACTGTCCCCCATACGAAGGTATAAGTTCCATCAGGGGCAAGTCCATACTTCCTGAGAAAATAGCCTAAAAGGTACAAAAACCCCTATGACACCGTGTCATAGGAACGGATCTGCCGATTCGGTATAAAATGTGGCTTTCGTAATATTTTGTCCAAACTAAGTTTAAGTTCGAAGATAAGTCATATCGGTCCACTCCTTCAGGTACCTCCCCCACAAAAGTTCAAACATTTTCGGAAAAATTGTGCGCACGATAAATCTTGAAGGGATTGACGGGTTTGGTCCATACTTTACACATCCAAATATATCTACCAGATATAGATCAGGTTCGAATATGGACTATATTTGTCCTCTCCTTTTGGTACCTCCCACACAAATTTTCGGATAAGTTCACTTTAAGACCTTTGATTTTTGTTGAAGCAACTTGCATTCGCTGCCTCAATTAAGACAGTAAAAGTTTTTTTCAGGGGCAAGTCCATACTTCTTGAGAAAACAGCCCGAAAGTTGTAAAAAACCCTATGGCACCATATGTAGTGAGTGGAGAGCTCGAACCGAATACTGCGTTCGTCTACACTTTGGATATTATAATATTTCTTCGAATATTAGACATAGCAACCGATTTGGTCCAAACATTGGATCTGTAAATATTGTCGAAACTTAGTTTATGTTCAAATTTTGCCCCTATCTGTCCAATGCTTGTGGTACCACCCACACTAATGTTCAACATTTTTGTGTGGTTAAGGGTCTGTTCGAGGATCCTTTGGACAAACAGAACCATAGGGAGTATAGATTTCCCAGTGAGGGGATGTCTTTTTAATACCCTCCACTGTAGTATGGAGCATATATTAAGTTTGTTTTTCCATTTTTAACGCATTGAAGCGTGGTTCAACATTGGTGTTTTCCTGCAAGAAGCACTGCAACCAATCGCTCTAAATAATCTAATATACCAGAAATTCTGCACCAATTTATCGAAATAATTGCGTGGGAGAGGTACCGATATCCGGGTTCTAAATTATTTCGAAGAGTAAAATTAGTAGATTATATGCTTAAATGCAAGATATATTACAGAGGTAATTAACAACTCCCAATTTAAAGATGCCATTTGAAGGCGAATTTCAGTTATGTATAACATAATAATAATTTAATGAACTATATAAAATTTCTCTAGATCTTGAGATTGATCCCAGCAAAAATTATGATCCGTTAGTCATTATGTAACCCATTACAAAGTAATGTAAACAAAATAAACTACTTACTTCACTCCTTGATAAGTAATGAGTACGGTGACACAGAGTGTGTGTATCCGACTACAAATCCGAGGGTTATGTGTTCAACGTTTACCTTCGACACGTGAGTTATTTGTTAAGACAGTTGGTGGTGCACATGTAAGCATTTAAACAACCTTTAATGTTCGTACGCGTGGCACAATGTGTAGTGTGTTCGGCTAAAAATCAAACGATGACATGATTAAATCCAACAGAGAGCAATTTAAAAAAAACAAGTAAAAAAGTATCAGCCGACATTGCCGACAGAGGTATACCCTCAGCCTGTGTGGAATGAAATACTTTTTTTTTTCCAAAAAAGCTTACGTATTTGGGGGGGGGGTGGGTTTCAAAACAGTATGGATCAGATTAAAGAGTAAAAATTTGCGGGGATATCGATAGATAGGGCTTTTTATACCCTCAGCCTTTAGGCTAAAGAGGGTATATACACTTTGATACGATGAAAAAGTATGTTTGGACGAAATGTGTTTCAGACAATTTGGAGTGTCTGTCTGTCTGTCCTGCTGGCTGGAGCGCACGACAACTCTCGAACGGATAAACCGATTCGGTTCAATAATATATTTTATTCGGTTCGTAATATTTTACCAAAACTTAGTTTAAGTTCGAAGTTGAGCTACATCGGTCCACTCCTTCCGGTACCTCCCCCACAAAAGTTCGAAAATGTTCGGAAAGTTTGTGCGCACGATAACTCTTGAAGGGAGTGACCGATTTGGTCCATACTTTGTGTAGCGTAAACTTTCTACTAGAGTAATTTGAGGTTCCAATATGGTCTTAATCAGGAGTGGACCGATTCGGTTCGGGTACCTCCCACAAAAAATTTCGGAAAAGTTCAGTTTTGGACTTGCTCTCGAATCGCTTTGATTTTTATTGTAGCAACTTGTATTCACTGCCCCCAACACAACGCTGTATGTTTCATCAGCGGCAAGTCCATACTTCCTGAGAAAATAGCCTGAAAGGTACAAAAAAAAACCCCTATGACAGCGTGTGTAGTGGTTGGAGCGCAAGATAACTCTCGAACGGATCTGCCGATTCGGTCCAAAATGTGGCCTTCGTAGTATTTTGTGCAAACCGCATTTGCTGCCTCAATTATGACAGTAAAAGTTTTTTCAGGGGTAAGTCCATCCCGAAAGTTGTAAAAAACCCCTATGGCACCATATGTAGTAGCTGCAGTGCTCGAACCGAATACTGCGTTCGTCCACACTTTGGTTACTATAATATTTCTTCGAATATTAGACACAGCAACCGATTTGGTCCAAACTTTGTATCTCTAAATATTGTCGAAACTTAGTTTATGTTCAAATTTTGGCGCTATCTGTCCAATGCTTGTGGTACCACCCACACTAATGTTCAACATTTTTGTGTGGTTAAGGATCTGTTCGAGGATCCTTTGGACATTTTTACCGAAAGTTTTCCTAGTGGCCCTGATTATAGCGATATTATGTTTTTCGTAGGCTAGTGTGACCAAAAAGCTCTATCTATCGAAATCCTCGCAAATTTTTGATCTTTAATCCTATCCATACTTTTGTCGGTTCATACGCCCAAACTTTTGAAAACCCCACACAGGCTGAGGCTTTTTTACTTGTTCTTAAGTATTTCAAATATTCGTCCGAATAGTTATTCATGCATATCTTTTTAATTAAATTATCGTTATTTTTACACATTTATATAGCAGAGGCATTCCAAAAGAAGAAAATAAAAACAATTGGCGGTATTTTGCTTTAAATGTCCTTAAAAAACCCAAATATATAGTGCTCATAGGTGTACGAATACGAACTTTACCACCCACACAGGCGCCATCTATACCTAAATGGCGGAATAAATCAAAGATCTGTTTTATTTATTCTTAAATTCTTCATCGTTATAGTAATTCCCATCAATTGTTTCATATTTGCACATAAATTATGGAATTAATAATAAGTTCATTCATATTATTAATTTTATTCATTTTCTAGGGTTGTACGAATATGAACTTTGCATTCTGTAGGTCCACGTTTTGGTATCGTCCCCATATTTTAGTATTTTTTTTATTTTCAGTCGAAGTTGCTGAAATCTGGTTTCAATATACAGTCGACTCCGCTTTACTGAAACGACAAAATCAGGATATTTGTTTCAGTTATCCGAACTTCGCATAAGCGAAAATGTTTTCAGTTATCCCAACTTTGAATAAAAATAAAAAAATCGGAAATCCAATGATATACAGTTTTTAACAGTTAAAAAATAAAAAATGTATTTGACACGTACATCACCATCATTTACATAAATAAAGAAACTGGAAATCCTTATATTTTAACTGATATATTTTGTATCGAATAAGTTGACCATATGTAGTATATAAGTATGATAATCAGAAGATTACCCTTCACGAAAAAATTTTAATTGAATTTAACTACTTTATGAAGTTTCTTTTGGAAGCCGTCCACTGTTAGTTATGACAGATACAATATGTTCTTCATCTTTTGACAATACCCGATTTGCATCTATATCACCGAATTTATTGTACATAAAGATATGCAGACTTCAACAAATAGACGGCATTTTACAAATAGACTACATCCATGCTGCACCATGCCCTTGTAAAAATCATGGTTTCTTTAACGTAAAATAAGTGGCCAGGAATCACATGCAGTCATGATGCCACAAATAGTTTTCTGAGATTTTATTTCTCCGTAACATCACTCACGTACTTCATTTCTAAAGTTCAAATAACGTCGCCTCTGAACTATAATTGTTACCTCTAGAGTCATTATTTTAATACAATAAAAATTATGCAAAAATCTAAATCACTGACTTCCTTTTTGCCTGTTTAGGTTGCATTTCTGAACGAATTAGTAAAGCATTTTCAGCGTTTTTAGGTGATCATGATCTATGTCCTTCCATCAACACATTTCTTTTTGGATACACTACAATTGTGATCGTTTCTTAATTTTTAAAGTTTGAGGTATTGTCTTCGTACTTCATTTCTAAAGTTCAAAAGCTTCTTTTCATGATCTGATTTCACATTTACTCTATTCGTTAAACTTTTTTGCCCTACATATATAACTAAAAAGAAATTAGAAGAAGCAAGTTATAGAAATGTTTAGATTATGTTAATAATCTATATCAATACTAAACGTTACGTCATTCCCCTCTCTTCTAATGAGTTTATTTAGTTTAAGATCTATTTCCCACATCATGTAAGTAGCACAACTGTATTTTGACCAAACATTCTTCAAGATGTCAAAATATTTGTTTACGTTTTCATATAATTTATTCAAAACAACAACAAAAATGGCAGATTGAAACCACGACGCTGGAGTATTACGACACCTTATAATTTCATCATGATCTAGTTATTGACAAAAGGATGGCGACAATTTTTTTCAGTAAAGCGGAGTGATTTCAATGGAAAGTCCAAAATTTTGTCAAAACAAAATTGCAGTTATCCGATATTTTCAGTTATGCGGAGTTTCACTAATGCGGAGTGAATAGTGAGCAATTTACCTAAAAATTTAATGGTGCAGGAACTCGATTTCAGTTATCCGATATTTTTCAGTAAACCGACTTACAGTAAAGCAGAGTCGACTGTAATGGGTGACGTAGGGGATGGAAGATACCAAGGAACGGTCCTGACCGGTTTTAACATGGCAAAGCCCAGGATTTATCTTGGTCCCTCTTTCATCTCAAGTGGACACTGACTTCCCCGTGGTGTCACCTGGGGAACTGCCTTTAACACCCGTTAAAGGTAGTGAGCTAACATGTGCCGCGCGTTCACCCATAAGAACGTTAAAAACTTGGGTTTGGGCGTCGGGTTAGTAACCCTCCCCTAGAAAAAAACAGCCTGCTATGAAAAAACGAAAGAAAAGAAAAACAAACTCCTCTAAAGTTGACGAACCCCGCAAACGTTTTAAGGACCATGATCTGCGAATCTGCACCTGGAATGTTCGCACTCTTTATAGAGAAGGTGCAGTCTTCGCATTGGCAGACGTACTTGGAAAGTACAAAGCCGATATTACTGCCATACAGGAAATACGATGGACTGGGAAAGATGTCACAACAACACCTAAAGGTGACGCACTGTATTATAGCTGCCATGACACAAAGCATGAGTTTGGTTGCGGTTTTGTAGTTGGTCGGAGGTTAAAACATCTGGTCTCCAGCTTCACCCCAGTGAATGAAAGACTTGCTACAATTCGATTTAAAGCAAAATTCTTCAACATCAGCTTTATCTGCGCTCATGCCCCAACCGAAGACAAGGACGAACAGACCAAAGATATATTCTACGAGAGCTTAGAAGAAACATATGACCGTTGTCCTGCCCATGACATTAAAACTATACTAGGCGATTTTAATGCCAAAATTGGAAAGGAGAATATCTTTGGACAAACAGTTGGGAAATTCAGTCTACATAGTGAAACATCAGACAATGGAATGAGGCTGATAGACTTCGCAGCGGCAAAAAACATGGTAGTTAGCAGTACCAGATTTAAGCATCTCGATATTCATAAGGGCACTTGGCTGTCTCCAGACCAAAGAACAATAAATCAAATTGATCACGTTGTGATAGATGGAAGACATTCATCGAGCGTGTTGGATGTACGATCGTTCCGAGGAGCAAACATAGATTCGGACCATTACCTCGTTGCAGCAAAGGTACGTACCCGTCTAAACGTTGCAAATAAAGCACGGACAGACACAAAACGAAAGTTGGACATCGCCAAGCTGCAAACACAACAGATAGCCACAGCATATTCCACTCAACTGACCCAATTGCTTAATGATTGCGCTTCTCGTCCCGATAACATATCAGCACAATGGCAAAATATTGCCCACTCCATGCAAACAGCCGCAAAATCAGTACTTGGATACCAGAGACCTCCACCAAAGAATCCGTGTTATAACCAGGAGTGCCGTGCTGCTACCGAAGAAAAAAATGCGGTATCGGGAGAAAAGGAGAGAGGAGAAACGTCTTTTCCGCAGGAAAAAGAGAGAAATGGAAAAGAGGGAGTGTGAACAAATGGAGATGTACAGGAGACAGAACGAAGTCCGAAAATTCTACCAAAGAGTGAAGCATCAAACTGATGGCTTTGGTACAGGAATATCCTCCTGTAGAGATCAACAAGGTAATTTGGTAACTGATACAGATAGTGTGCTCAGGATATGGAAAGAACATTTTTCCAAACTGTTGGTATCCGATAGCAGTGAAGACGGCGAAGATACCACAGATCCAATCCCAGATGATGGTATTGAATGTATACCGCCCAGCCAAGATGAGGTAAGGACAGCAATAAACCGGCTGAAGAATAATAAGGCGGCAGGAGCAGATGGCCTACCAGCCGAGCTGTTCAAAACCGGAGGCGACACGCTGATAAGGTGTATGCATCAGCTAGTTAGCACCATCTGGCAGGAAGAACGCGTATCCGACGATTGGAACGTGAGCATCCTATGTCCAGTCCACAAGAAGGGTGATAAGACTGTGTGCTCCAATTATAGGGGCATAAGTCTGCTCCCTATTGCATATAAGATAGTATCTGGCATATTGTGTGAGAGACTAAAGCCTATGGTCAATGAAATTATTGGACCCTATCAGTGCGGCTTTAGACCTGGCAAATCCACCATTGACCAGATATTTACCTTGAGACAAATCCTGGAAAAGACCCAAGAAATGCAGATAGACACCTTCCATCTTTTCGTCGATTATAAAGCAGCATTCGACAGCCCTATACGTTCAAAGGTGTTCCAAGCCATGTCTGATTTTGGTATTCCTGCAAAGCTCATTCGACTTTGTAGAATGACATTAACTGAGACGAGATCCTCAGTTAAAATTGGAAAGAACCTCTCCGAAGAGTTTACTACCAAAAGAGGTTTCAGACAAGGAGACGGCCTGTCGTGTGATCTATTCAACATCCTGCTGGAAAAGGTCATACAAGACGCGAAGGTCAAAAGAAATGGAACGATATACACGAACAGCCACATGTTACTGGCTTATGCCGACGACATTGACATCATGGGTCGATCGGTAATGGAAGTAACTGACACCTTTGCAAAAGTCGAAAGAGAATCTGCTAAAGTTGGTCTGGCAGTAAACGGCGTAAAAACCAAGTTGATGGTATCGACGCGTAATATGTCCATAAACACCGCACCATCTGTGAATCCTATCCTATAATTTTGAGGTAGTAAAGGACTTCGTCTACCTCGGCACCGCCATAAACACAACAAATAACATCAGTTGTGAAATACGAAGAAGAATAGTGTTGGCTAACAGATGCTACTTTGGGCTGAGTAAGCAGTTTAGGAATAAAGCCACCTCTCGTCAAACAAAAATAACACTGTACAAAACACTGATACTACCCGTGCTAATGTAATGTTCCGAAGCATGGGTACTTGCTCAAGCAGATAAGACAGTGCTTTGTGTGTTTGAGAGAAAAATTCTTCGAAAGATCTACGGGCCAATCTGTGTTGACGGCGAATATCGGCGTCGTATGAACATCGAGCTGTATCAACTATACAATGACATCAATATAGTTGAACGAATCGAGATACAACGATTGCGATGGCTAGGCCATGTTATAAGAATGAGTGATGATGAACCCGCTAAAAAGGCGTATAAATACGGGCCGCATGGAGGTTCTCGCAGATCTGGAAGGCCAAAGCTTCGTTGGAGCGAACAAGTGAAACGAGATATCACAAAGCTACATATCTCAGATTGGGAAAATACAGCAGCAAACAGAGAGGATTGGAGATTTTTTCTTAGTTCGGCTTATGGAACAAATGTTCTGTAAAAGGCCAGCTAAGTAAGTAAGTAAGAGTCGACTGTAATTTATTCAGCCCTGTCTAACATAACCCATTGTTTACTTGTTTTTAAATAAAACATTTATTTTTTGTTTTTATATTTATTTATAATAATTTTATTTATTCTTAATTATTTTGACAAATAATTTTTTGTTTTTTTTTTACTTCTTATTCTTGTTGTTGTTTGATAGAAATGGTGAATTGTCACACCCGCGTTTACCTATACGTGTGATGTAATTTTTTTCTCATTTTAATTTTAAATTTATTTGTTTTTTGTTTTGTTTTGGTTGTCTTAAATTTATTATATAGTATTTTATTATTATTAATTATTATATAATATATAATAACTAAATGAAGATCAATATCATGGAACAAAAGAAAGTTTCACAAAAAACAAAAAGAAAAAATAAAGGAGAAAAAAAACGAAGAGTGCGCGCCTCTAACTGTTCTGGTCAAATTCACCATTGGGGATTCTTCGTTACTGTATATAGGGTGCCAGGGTTGCCGTCGCCACAGCGGCAACATTATTTATTATTATGTCATCGGATTGGTGGTGGTAGTGATACTGGGGCTGTTGCTGCTGATGCATGAATGACTGACGATTATAATTATTATTGTTATTATTGTTATTGTTGCTGTTTGAAATGCCTGTGCGCATAATATCAGTTGTGCTAATGCCCGGCGAACCACCGACGCCGCCACCGCCATTGGCCATATTACCAAGGCCGCCATTGGCCCCTGGAGCACCATTATTAAAACTATTCGTGAGCACCTCGCCAAAACTTAGCTTTGTTAATTCAGTGGGGAACATATAGAAAATTAATAACATTGTGGCATAAACGAATACATGGAATATAATACAAAACCATATTAAATTTATCTGCAAAAGAGAGGAGAGAGAGACAGTTTCACAAGATTAGTAATGTTGCAATAAGATTCCTAAGGCCACTTTTACCCACCTTTGATTTACGCCGATATTTGGTGACACTAACGAATGGTACTAAAGCTATTGTTAGAATTATACCGCTGAATATACCCGCAAAAATACCGGCAAAATTCAGTTGCCATGGCAGCGTTCCAATAGCGAGGAGTATGGCGCCCATAAACATTAATTTGAACAGGGCCACATGTGGTTTATGTAAGTGTTGCCAATGTGATAATATTAATAGTACCATTAACGATGCTATAACACCCGATAGTGATGCGAGTGGACCCACCTGGAAGAAAAATGGAATTAATGAAATGTTAGTAAATTATAAAAAATATAAACTTTAATGTATTATTAGAATAGCAATAATGAATTTATAGGTTTCTATTTTATTAGCAATGTACTCAAAACTCCTTACTTTGAATACACCCACAGTCACATATGATTTGTTTAAGTGGGTTTGTGTTATGATATTTCTAGCTTTAATTAATGCAGTAGTACAAAGGAACGCTTTTAAAGTGATTTATTCAAAGAATTGTAAATACCTCCATTTCGAATTACCCCCTCCATTTAATGTTACTGCAATTCAAATAAAATGTGCACATTTAAATAATTGTTTTCTTAAAACAAACAAGCAAAAAACTGGTTAAGTTCGGTCGGGCCGAACCTCCACCATAAAATAGTCTTAATTAGAATAGAATAATAGTTTCCTTTCACAATTTTAGGTGGAAAAAATTTTCGACCATTTTTATAATCTAAAAAATGTGTTCAGCCACAAAATTATAATTTTAACTGCAGGGAACCTCAAAAGTCAAATTACGGGTAGTTCCGTCAAACAATGTAGCTAAGACCATCAAAATACCGAAAATGCGGAGGTATTGTTATATGGGAGCGATACCAAAACATGGATCTATGTTGACGATTTTAAGTGAAGAAGTTTCGTGGCCATAGAGAACCTCAAATTACAGCTAGTTCGGTTAAAAATTGTAGCTAAAACCCACAAATTACCGAAAATCGGGAGGTACCGTTATATGAGGGCTATAACAAAACATGAACCAATGATGACATTTTGGTGGAGAACTTTCGTGGCCACTGGGAACCTTTAATGTCAAATTACATCTACGTTTGAAAATGTGACTAAAAATATACCAAAACGTGGAGCGATATAGCCCATCATCGAATTTAACCTGCCTGCAAACCAAATATGCATCTTCCCAAAATTTTAGCGTCCCAAATCTATTTTTGAGTGATTACCACAGACGGAAGGACGGACATGCATAGATCGACTCAGAATTTTACCCAGGGGGCCTATTCTGTAACTTTTTAACAACTTTACTCATTGTTTATTTTACAACAATTTCATGTGTTTGTTTTGTAGTTGTTACAAAAACAAAAGAAATTTTAACAACTTTTCAGTCGATAAAAGTTACAGAATAGGCCTACTGATCAAGAATATACGTATACGAGTGGTACTAAAAAACCTTCTGGCCTAGGCAACTCGCAGTGTCGCCAGGTGTCATTTGACATTTTTTTGGAAAGTTTGACAGTTTTAAGCCTAAGCGTACTCAGGTCAGTTTGGCATATGACCATGTGTTGGGTTGTTTACAGTGGATTGATTGAGACACCTCCAAGACATGGTTTTTGATCGCTTTTTCAACATCTTCTGGCGACGAAAATCGATGACCACGCATTTTTTTCTTGATTTGCTGGAATTAAATGAAGTCATTGGATCCGTCTTCTCTTGTTCCATTTTCGAATTTCTCAAGAGACTTCAGGCAAACAAATTGTAGTGTAATGCTCAGAATTAACAGTCCTTTATTTCTCAAGTCGTAGAGTCGCCACACGGTCAGTATTGCCGAAGAGACAGGCGAACATTTGCTTCGAAGGTCTATTTCCATGAACAAGTCTGGTTGGATCTGGCTCGCTTTCGGAGACCCAAACGGTCGATTCCTGATTTGTTTTTATGCACAATTTCTTTGCACTAATCCACGAGATCCTTTTTGAGCGATTGACCAATTTTGCTGAATCTATCGAGGAAAATCCATTTTTGCGGCCAGGTGTTCATGCAATATCGAATGTTAGTTGGTGGAATAAATACCCAAGAATGTCTCTATCGGACGGAACATGGCGATCATGGATTATCCGTTCACGCACGGCTTAATTTTTTTCTGGCACAACGGACTTTTTGGACGACCTTAACGACCTTCGTGAATTCATTGAACCACTTTTTCATAGTCCTATAGAATGGTCCCTTATCGACATACAAAGATTTAGTTTGATCGATGCACTCTTGCCGTGATTATCCACGTCGAAAGTTGTGAAAAATTTTCGGACGAAAATGTTCACAAGTAAATTCCAAGAACTCAACACATCATATGTCAAACTGACCTGAGTATGCTTAGGATAAAAACTGTCAAACTTTCCAAAAAATGTCAAATGACGACACTGCGAGTTGCCTAGGCCAGAAGGTATTTTAGTGCCCCTCGCAAGTAAATAAAAAAATATTTTTAAAAAATCCAAACTGACGAAAAAAAATTTTTAAAAAATTCAATTTGATGAAAAAATATTTTTAAAAAAACCAAGCTGACGAAAAATATTTTTAAAAAATCCAAAATGATGAAAACTATTTTTAAAAAATCCACGTTGATGAAAAAATATTTTTAAAAAATCCATGAAAATATATTTTTCAAAAATTCACGTTAATAAAATATTTTAAAAACTCCACGCTAGAAAAAATATTTATTAAAAATCCACACTGATGAAAACATTTTTTTAAAAATCTACGTTGATGAAAACGTGGTTTTCAAAATAATCCACTTTGAGGAAAAATAATTGTAAAAAACCCATGTTGATGAAAAAATTATTTTTTTTAAAATCCGCGTGGAAGAAAAATATTTATAAAATAATCCACGATGATGAAAAAATTCATGTTGATGAAAAAATTTTTTAAAAAAATCCACGTTAATGAAAAATATTTTTAAAATTCACGTTGATGAAAAAATATTTTTAAAAAGTGTACGTTAATAAAAAATATTTTAAAAATACCACATTAGAAAAAATATTTATTAAATTAAATCTACATTGATGAAAACATATTTTTAAAAATCTACGTTGATTAAAAATCCACTTTGAAGAAAAAATTATTGTAAAAAACCCATGTTGATGAAAAATATTAGTAACAAATTATTTTTTTTTTTTAATCCAAGTGGAAGAAAAATATTTTTAAAAAATCCACGTAGATGAAAAAGACATGTAAATCCACGTTGATGAAAAATATTTTTAAAATCCACTTTAATGAAAAAATATTTTCAAAATCCATGTTGATGAAAAAATATTTTTAAAAAATCCAAGTTGATGAAAAAATATTTTTAAAAACTCCAAGTTGATGAAAAAGTATTTTAAAAAAAATCTACAATTATGAAAAATATTCTTAAAAAATCCACGTTAATGAAAATATATTTTTAAAAAAACCCATGTTGATTATAAAATATTTTTAAAAAGTGCACGTTAATAAAACATATTGATGAAAACATATTTTTAAAAATCTACGTTGATGAAACATGGTTTTGAAAAATCCACTTTGAAGAAAAAATAATGGAAAAAAATATTGTTGTTGGCGTTTTTTTATTGTTGGACTGCAGAATTTTTCATCTTTGTGTTTATTTCAGCTCGAGTCCATATTTTGTTGTATTCAAGTATTTGAATAACAACAAAATGTTTTACAGTGGATATGAAATTGATTAGTTGCGGGCGGAGGGTAGGGAATACTATAGTTTCAGTTGTCACCAAACAACTTCATCATCGCTTTAGGGCCATACAGCAATTTTCTCATTTTGTTTAATTTGCTAGATGGGCTTATTGACCTGTTTATCGATACAGAGTCGGCGGAAAAGGGAACTGATGAAGTTGTTTGGTGACAACTGAAACTATAGTATTCCCTACCCTCCGCCCGCAACTAATCAATTTCATATCCACTGTAAAATATTTTGTTGTTATTCAAATACTTGAATACAACAAAATATGGACTCGAGCTGAAATAAACACAAAGATGGAAAAAAATATTTGTAAAAAATTATTTTTTTTTTAAATCCACGTGGAAGAGTAGTATTTTTAAAAAATTCACGTAGATGAAAAAATGAAAATATTTTTAAAGTACCCACGTTGATGAAAAAATATTTTTTTAAAACCCCGATTGATGAAAAATATTTTTAAAAAATCCACGGTAATGAGAAACTAGTTTTGAAAAATCCACGTTGATGAAATATATTTTTATAAAATCCACCATGATGAAAATGCGTTTTTTACAAATCCACTTTGATAAAAATATATTTTTATAAAATCCACGTCGATGAAAAAAAAAATATTTTTAAAAATACCCCTTGATAAAAACATATTTTTAAATCCGCAGTGATGAAAAAATATTTTTAAATGATGAAGAAATATTTTTAAAAAATCCAAGTTGATGAAAAAATATTTAACTTTTATACCCTCAGATCTTTTGCTAATGAGGGTACACGCAGAGAAAAAAATATGTTTGATCCAACAATATTCCAAGAGCAAAATATGTATTGTTAACATATTGTTGGATTCCTCATGTAGTATTGTAAATCCAAAAATAGTTTGTGTCAACTGAACAATATTTCTCTCTTTTCTTCGAAAATTTGTTTCTCTTCTCTCGCTATTCGATGCCGTGTTGAAAAAACAATTTTGGTGAGTTGTGGTGTGTTTGTATGACATGCTGCCTTTACCTTTGTTTTTGTGTGTATGTACTTGTGAGACTCTTGTTTTTATTTGTTTCTGTTTTGTTTCATTCTTCTTTCCTTTTCATGTTTGTTATGGTGTTTAATTATTCCTTATGTTGTGGTGGGTTCTTTTGCTTTTTGTTTGTCTTTGTTGTCAGCCAATGCAGCAAACCATGTATTGTGTTCATCAATGATTGCAATATTATACGCGACATTTATATCCAAGTTATGCGAAAAGTGTATATGAGAAGTATATGCACTCAAATCAAAAATTTCTGGGCTGGTTTTCTGTATTGACAATACTTTTTGTAAACAAAATTAGATTATGATAGTTCCTACAATCGGTATTGTTAACGATTTTAACAATATTGCGGAAATTCGAAAGTTGTTTTTGTTTTCTATGTTTGGAACAAAAGAAGGTATTTTTGGATTTGGATTACAATGTTTGAACAAAACAAATACATTTTTGGAACCAAAACATATATTTTTGTTCCAACAAAAGCGAAAAATATTTTTTCTCTGCGTGTATATGGTAAATAACAAAAATGTTTTGCAATCTATGAATCCGAGTTTCGCCCTTTCAGAATTCGCGAACTGTTAACATATTCTATAAAGTATGACTACAATTCTTTAAAATGAAGTGTTTTAGGAGGGATCCCATAATGTCGACCATTAAAATTAATTTTCGTGGAAGCTGTGTTGGTTGTAGAAAAATGGGTAAAAATGGGTTGAAGCCAACAAGTTTTTATTATGTTCCCATGCGATTTCTGGCTTAACCTTACATTTTATAGACCTATTCCCAAAGAATGAATCACAGAATACTCAATGGGCAATAAGATAGCAGTGTATGATTTTTCGATATATCCACTGCACCCACCTAAAATTGATGCTGACAATTTGAAGCCGGAATTTTGGGGTTTTTTGAATTTTTTTAATAATCCGGACGCGCAAGAAGATAAATTCCAACTCATCACACGATTATAGAACTCGTGATTTTACGTCGTTTGGTGCATATCTCATGAGTGTGCTCCTTACAGCATCCTAGTAATTGGAGTCGAAAGGCCAAAATTTCATGCGTGAATTTTCTTACAAAACATATTTTTTGCGTGTAATATTTACAACTGTCATTCAATTTCTTTTGAAACCCGCGTGAATTTAGTTTTTTTGACGCGACGGTTCTAATGAAGCCTTCCGCGATCGAATTCATCTACTAAAACCGCGGATATAGATACCTTGAAAATCGAAAAATCAGCAAAAATATATTTTGACAAATCCGCGTACTAAACCGCGATTTTCTTTAAAATTTTTTACATAAATGGAATCCTTTACTCGCGATTATAATATTTGCGAAAACACGTGTCATAAAAAAACAGAGATACGCGAGTAATATGGGTATTTCGCCAAAAATTGAATGTGGAGGCACATCCGCGGTTTTTGAAGAATCTATTTGGAATAGGTGTATATTGACGTATTTTTGATGGGCGCTGATGAAACCGGATGCGCATCAAAATCGTATGCGCATTGCGCGACTTTTACCAACTTTAAGGTTTTTTGCAGTGCATGATGCAACTGGCGGCACACAATGGCCGCTGAGTGAAACATCGAAATATGCATAAATATTGAAAGAGATTGATTCGCTTTATCCAAAATCGGATGCGCATCAACCGACTTTAACTAATTCGCGAATTACAGGCTTTTTAGTTTTCATATCTTTTAAATGATAGTCATTTCAATATTACTCTTAATTTCCTATCCTTATAAGTTATCACAGTAAGCAGTTAAGCTTTCACGATGGTAAACCATATATTTTGATAAAGTTTTAGCAGAATACTTTAATTTATGTATTAGATTTTAGCGAAATAGTTGGATAACTCTCAAATATTTTTTTTTCTAATTTTTCGAAACAAACCAAAAAATATATTTGTAAAAATATTTTCCAACAATGAGTTGTTTCTCTTTTGTTGTTGTTACAATATACAATTTATAAAGAATTATCGGTCCACACTATTGGGTATCTCCCCCACAAAAGTTTAAAACTTTTCGCTAAAATGTTGCGCACGATAACTCTCGAAAGCAGTAACCGATTTTGTCCATACTTTGGACATCGTAATATTTCTAGATCAGGTAAGAATATGGACTATACGAGTATATGTCAACTGCTTCGGATACCTAACACACCAAATATCGGAACAGTCCAGGTTAGGACCTCCTCTCCAATAATTTTGATTTTTCTTGCAGCAGGTTGCACTTAAGGCCCCTATTGCGATGTTACAAGTTTTTTCGGTGGCAAGTCCATACTTCTTGAGAAAATGACCCGAAAACTGTAAAAAACCCTTCCCAGCATGTGAAGTGGCTGGTGCGCATGACAACTCCCGAACCGAATACAGCGTTGGTCCACACTTTGCATATCGTAATATTTTTTAGAATATTAGATGAAATTCAAAGATTGTGCTTATATGCCCACTCCTGCCTGTACCTCTCCCACAAAAGTTCGAAAATATTCGCTAAAATGGTAGGCATGTAGGCGATGAAAGATACCAAGGAACGGTCCTGACCGGCTTTAACATGGCAAAGTCCAGGATTTATCTTGGTCCCTCTTTCATCTCAAGTGAACACTGACCTCCCCGTGGGGTCACCTGGGGTAGCTGCCTTTAACACCCTTTAAAGGTAGTGAGCTAAAACGTGCCGCGCGTTCACCCATAAGAACGTTAAAAACTTGGGTTTTGGCGTCGGGATAGTAACCCTCCCCTACAAAAAACAGCCTACTATGAAAAAACAAAAGAAAAGAAAAACAAATCCCTCTAAAGTTGACGACCCCCGCAAACGTTTTAAGGACCATGACCTGCGAATCTGCACATGGAATGTTCGCACTCTTTATAGAGAAGGTGCAGTTTACGCATTGCCAGATGTACTGGAAAAGTACAAGGCCAATATTACTGCCATACAGGAAATACGATGGAATGGGAAAGGCGTTAGAACAACACATAAAGGTGACGCACTGTATTATAGCTGCCATGACATAAAGCATGAGTTTGGTTGCAGATTTGTAGTTGGTCGGAGGTTAAAACACCTGGAATGGAATGGAAAATATCTTTGGCCCAACAGTCGGAAAATTCAGTCTCCACAGTGAAACATCTGACAATGGTATGAGGCTGATAGACTTCGCAGCGGCAAAAAACATGGTAGTTAGCAGCACCAGATTTCAACATCTCGACATCCATAAGGGCACCTGGCTGTCTCCAGATCAGAAAACAAGAAATCAAATTGATCACGTTGTGATAGATGGAAGACATTCATCGAACGTGTTGGATGTGCGTTCGTTCCGAGGAGCAAACATAGACTCGGACCACTACCTTGTTGCAGCAAAGGTACGCACCCGGTTAAACGTAGCAAACAAAGAACGAACAGACACAACACAAAAGTTAGACATCGGTAAGCTGCAATCACAACAGATAGCCACAGCATATTCCACTCAACTAGCCCCATTGCTTAATCAAAGCGCTCCTCATCCCGATAATATATCAGCGCAATGGCAAAGTATTGCCCACTCCATGCAAACAGCCGCAAAATCCATACTTGGATACCAGAGACCTCCACCAAGGAATCCATGGTATGATCAGGAGTGTCGTGCTGCTACCGAAGAGAAAAATGCGGCATATAGAGCTACTTTACAATCCGTAGCAACGCGTGGCGCACGAGCGAGATATCGGGGAGGGAGGGAAAAACGGGAGTGTGAAAAAATCGAGATGTACAGGAACCAGAATGAAGTCCGAAAATTCTACCAAAGAGTCAAACATCAAAGTTATGGCTTCAGTACAGGCACATCCTCCTGTAGAGACCAGCAAGGTAATTTGGTAACTGATACAGATATTTTTCAAAACTGTTGGTATCCAATAGTAGTGAAAACGACACCTATCACATTTTTTTCGATTATAAAGCAGCCTTCGACTGTCCTCTAGGTTCAAAGGTATTCCAAGCCATGTCTGAATTTGGTATCCCCGCAAAGCTCATTCGGCTTTGTAAAATTACTCTAAAGGTAAGATCACATTAGGCAAATATTTGCTCCAGTGACTGGCAGTGTGCGCTTACTGAAGCAAGTGAGCGTAAATAATGCATTGAAATTAATCCTCCTTCGTCTCAGTAAGCGCACACTGCCGGTCGCTG
This sequence comes from Musca autumnalis, assembly GCF_047663935.1. Classification (NCBI taxonomy): domain Eukaryota; kingdom Metazoa; phylum Arthropoda; class Insecta; order Diptera; family Muscidae; genus Musca; species Musca autumnalis. The sequence goes on from NW_027411866.1 coordinate 224,608,672, forward strand.
GGGCAAATATTTGCCTAATGTGACCTTACCTTAACTGACACAAGATCTTCAGTTAAGATAGGAAAGAACCTCTCCGAAGCATTTTGTACCTAAAGAGGTTTCAGGCAAGGAGACAACCTTTCGTGTGTTCTTTTCAACATCCTGCTGGAAAAGGTTATACGAGAGGCAAACATAAAAAGAAGTGGCACAATCTACACGAATAGCAACATGCTACCTGCTTATGCTGATGATGTAGACATCATGGGACGATCAGTAAAAGAAGTAACTGATACCTTTATGAAGGTAGAAGGAGAATCTGCAAAAGTAGGTCTGGCGATAAACGGAGAGAAGACAAAGTTAATGGTGTCGACACGCAATATGTCCATTGAGCTCGGACCAACTGTGAAAGTTGGTTCCTATAATTTTGAGGTAGTAAAAGATTTCGTCTACCTCGGCACCTCCGTAAACACAACAAACGACATCAGATGTGAAATAAAAAGAAGATGCTACTTTGGTTTAAGTAAGCACTTTAAAACCAAAGCCTCTCGTCAAACAAAAATAACGATCTACAAAACACTGATACTACCTGTGCTGATGTATGGCTCCGAAGCCTGGGTACTTGTGCAAGCAGACATGACAGTGCTTGGTGTGTTTGAGAGAAAAATTTTTCATAAGATCTACGGACCAAGTTGTGTTGACGGTGAATATCGATGTCGCATGAACCACGAGCTGTATCTGCGAAGATGAGCCCGCTAAAAAGGCGTATAAATACGAACCGCTTGGCGGTGCACGCAGAATTGGCAGGCCAAGGAATAGATGGCGCAAACAAGAGGATGAAGAGATGAAAATGCGCGCTATTCCAGAGTGCGAAGCAACATATATAGAGAAATGGAGATCTTTTCTTAGTTCGGCCTATGGAACAAATGTTCTGTAATGGGCTAGCTAAGTAAGTAAGTAGGCTAGTCTGGAGGGATCTTCATGATCTAAAAAAAGACGCCCAACCTTACAAGAGATAACCCCTGGATCGGTGGGGCTCAAAATATGTTATGTATTAGTCTATCTGAGCTAGTCTTTTCTTTAATAAACCACAGCCTATGAGAATAAAGAGGACCTATGTTGTTGTTGCAGTCACGTTAACGTATATGGGTATTCTTGGCAGCCCAAGATCAACAAACCTATAAAGCAGGTTTAAATAGCATTTATACGGATGCAATCGCAGATGCTTTCAACAACTACCGTGTGAATGCGGTCCTCGGAGAGCATCTCCCATCTATCGCAGTTGAGGAACGTCGGCTACCATCACAAACGAGAGTAGTTTTGGCTCAACTACGCTCGAGACGGCACAGCCGTTTGAATTCCTATAGGGCAAGGATCTCTGACACCGTGCAAAATGTCTGCCCTGCATGCGGCACGGAACCGCACTACGCACTGCACCTTTTCAACTGCCCTGCCAAACCTACTCGACAAATTCCAGTAGCTTTCTGGTTACATCCCATCGAAGCAGCCACATTCCTAGAACTGGAGATAGATCCAGATTAAACAGAAAAGCGAACAAACTTATACATTTATCAAATATTGTTACAACAACAAAAACTAACGAAATGATTGACTGAGATTGATAAAACATAATATTTATATAATATTAACTTTCCGAATTTCTTTTTTCAGCAACGAAAATGATATTTACTTTTAAAATTAAAGATCTATCTATAGTCGATTTAGGTCCAGCAGTCCAGTTACTGGTTCACATATACTGTAGTGCGTATACGCAATATATCACTTATTAACACACAACACCTACATAATCGTATGCGAGTGAGTAACATTCAAATGTTCGCTACAAATTTGGAAAACGACTTTATCCGTAGCAAGAAAAAAGTTAAGTTCAAATTAAGATTTATAGTGACTGAACAACAGTAATCTCTCGTGTTATCAATGAAATCCTAAAGTTTTCTTCGTCTTCTTCTAGATTAAGGCCTTGGAATTACGGTTTAGGTTTGGTACACCGCCAAACCATTTTTGATATATTTCAAAAATTCAAAACTTAAAAATCTTTCAAAAACTAATATTGCTACTTACCTCTGGTTTGTATGGCATTAAGACGGCACTTGTCAAATTGCCAGCTAGTCCCGAACCTATATACAAGATGGCCGTTCGGACAGGTCCAATTAAACGTTCCAAATCGGCCAAGAACACATGTTGAAATATCACGGTTATCATTAAATGCAAAATACCAGCGTGCATACACAGCGATGTAAAGAGGCGATAAAATTGATCGGGAACTTCAAGATTTACAAATGGGAACATGCCGCAGACATTGTTTAAGCATGAGATCTGAAAGAGAGAAAAATACAGAGATTGTTATATCTTCACTCCATTACATTTGTTGTTGTTTTGTATTGAACTCACCTGTGAGCAAAGTGAAGCCTCTTCATGAAAATAACCATTTACAAAATCACAATATTCCCGTGTTGTTATGCGGCATTCACCATATATTCCCGCACAGCAGGGATGACCAATCACCTCGCACACCATATGTTCCGCAGTGTGATCCTTAAAACGAAATCTCTGCGAGAATGAATTCGTTTTACGACATATTGGCCATTTGGTAATATCATCGGGCCATTCATATGGTGCTATTGAGGCGGGTGCATCACAATATTTCGGATCTAGACCACACACGGAGCCCGATATACGACCGCCAGGACCTGATTCACCGGGTGACCATTTCTTCCAAGTTGATATGGATTTCTGTGGAGGAGAGAGAAAATATAGAGATTTAAAAGTTTAAAGTATGAAGTTTTGGTTTTTTTATTTCAACATTGTATGGTGCGTAAATATGATATTTGTTAACAAGTGTATTTGAGTTGAGAAGGAATGCTCACAAAATTAATTTAGTTGTGTATTATAAATACTGGGGAGAATATTGCTTAAAAACGACTAATATTATTAATGATGATGCCTTACTCTTTACAGTGTATTTACTGATCTTCAAAAGTATTGATAATATACCCGATTATACATCCATATCATTTTTACATATACCCGGATTTAATAAACCCCTCATAAAAAAGGTTAACTCGGCAAAAAGATATAACACTGTGCAACAAAATGGACCTCAAGGTCTGGGGGGTGGAACACTCATTTTGGGGCGAGATACCAGGGTAAGTATATACAGAAACCCGAAGGGCAGATCCGCCATGATATTCGAGAACAGTTTTGGAGTTCATTCCGAATATAGTTTTTGTGGTCTAGTGATTAAAATGATATATTTTTTCGTGGACAAGACCATAATTCTAGAGATAATGACAAAAAGCAAGCAAAATCGTGAAAACCTAAAAACTAAAACTAACGATCAATCGGTCCACACAAAATTTCGGATAAGTTCAGTTTAGGAACTGCTCTCGAATCGCTTTGATTTTTGTTGTAGCAACTTGTATTCACTGCCCTCCATACGACGCACAGTGCGAAATTTGGGAAATTTAGTGGAACTTTAAGGGATTTTTAAAGAAATGAAATTAATTAAACTTTTATTGAATTCGTTAGCTAAGTACTCCACTGCAAATGGTCCATACTCAGTTTGCCGATTTACTCCACGAAACGACTAAAAAATGCACTTAAAGTTTCACTTTTGTTTAATATTTTTTTTTAAGAAATGTATTTTTGATTCATTAAAAAATGGAGTGGCGCGGACAAATGGTAAGTCAGTATGCCATGATTTATTTTTCTTAATATTTTACAAAATAATTATGATATTTTACACTTTAAAAAATGCAAAAAATCCTTATTGTTTTCGTGCAATTTTAGTCGGAAAGAAGTGTTTTTTTGAAGTTTTCAAAATTGTAATTTTCTATTTTCCGTGGTCATTTCAAAAGTGAACTACGTACATTCACGTGTTAAGATATATATAATCTGAAAGATTATATTCTCCTCTGTTCGCAAAGCTATAAAACTGGTGCGGTATCGCGCGGTCTTTGGAGATATTCAAGATTTTCTAAAAAGACTTCGGGTATTTCATTCAGTTGCATTTTCCAAAAGTGGAAGGTAAACGCGACAATGAACACCATTGTTAACTGTGTTTTGAAGAAATGGACTCACCAATTCTAACAGTGATAATTTCTGTAAAATTAAGAAACCTCTCGCAATTTTTCATAGTTTTGACCTCTAAATGTTGATGATTTACATATAGTGCAACATTTTTAGATGCTGCGGTACAAATACCAAAATACTTAAAAATTGTAATGCAGTGCAGACCTGAACTTGATCTGAAAGACATTATTAAAAAAATTAATGGTACAGACCTGCTGAATAGACCAATAAACATTATAGATACAAATGAAAACAAAAAATATTGCCATTTTACTCCTTAATAGATGTGTAGGGTTGTGGGGCTTCACCCAAAAGTGGACCTATGTTGACAGCTTTTGTGTGAGGAGGTTTTCTATTCGCTAACATATGAAAATTTACATTTGCATCAAAATCGGCTGCAATTTTTGTCTTTAACTTTTAAAATACCCAATATGAGGGAACCCGGCATGTGGGGCTATTCCAAAACGCGAACCTATATTGAAAATATTTTGTAAATAAGTTTTCTATCCGCTGAAAAGTCAATATACCAATTTGCATCAAAATCGATTGAAAAATGAATGTAAAACGTAAAAACGGCAGCCACCGTTACATGACCGCTACAGGAAACCGCGGGTCTATGTGGCCCAATTTGAGTCCCACACTGTCAACTAATATAAGAAACATTTGTGCAAAATTTTAGGAATCTACACCTTTTCCTTTAAAAGTTATTAGTAAAGTTCCGCTAAAGTGCTCATATTTTGCACTGTGCGACGGTACAAGTTTTATTAGGGGCAAGTCATTACTTCCTAAGAAAATAGCCTGAAAGTTGCAAACAATCCCTATGACACGGTGTGTAGTGGTTGGAGCGCAAGGTAACTCTCGAACGGATCAGCCGATTGGGTCCAAAATTTGGACCTCGTAATATTTTATCCAAACTTTGTTTAAGTTCGAAGATAAGCCATATCGATCCACTCCTTCAGGTACCTCCCCCAAAAAAGTTCAAAAATGTTCGGAAAAATTGTGCGCACGATAACTCTTGAAGGGAATACCCGATGTAATCCATACTTTGCACATCCTAATATATCTACCAGATATAGATCAGGTTCGAATATGGACTATTTCTTCCACTCCTTTGGGTACCTCCCACACAACATTTTGGATTAGTTCACTTTAAGAATTGCTCTCGAATCACATGCTGTCGTTACCTCATTACGACGGTAACAGTTTTTTTCAGGGGCAAGTCCATACTTCTTGAGAAAACAGCCCGAGAAGTGTAAAAAACCCCTATGTAACCATACGTAGCGGCCGTAAAGCATGATAACTCTCGAACTGTTCAACCGATTTGTCCAAAATCATATTTTGTCCAAACTTAATTTCTGTTCGGCAAGTTCAAATGTCCAAAGGGGGCCACAAAATTCTGAAAAGACACTAAATAAATTCGAGCTGTCTTAGATGATAGTTTCAATTCACAATGGCTGAGGGTATATCTCTGTCGGCAAAGCCGACTGACACTTTTTTACTTTTTTAGATACATTTCGATAGGACTTTCGGTTTCTAAGCAAAATTGTGAAAACCTTAAAACCCCTAAAAATGTCAACTTGAATCGGCTAGATATGTCTAGCCAAATAGCTTATAAAGGGACATTAATTACAATCGTGCCATTACGTCAGGAACGTCATTCTTTTTGTCCAAATCAATGACAAAACCACTGAAAACGATAGGGAACTAATTATTCCACAATTCTGATGAATACAGTCGCACTATGTCGCGAGTTCATATTAACTGTGACCAAAAATAGAATGAGTTATTGTAGGTGCATCAATTTTGGTAGACGTACTTATTGTTGACTTAAAATTTCGAGGACAAAAAACTGGGATGTTCGGGCCACGTTTTAATATAGCCCCCATAGAACCGTACCTCCCAATTTTCGGTATTTTGAAAGCTTTAGTCACAAAACCAACCGAAATGATTGAAATTTGGCGTTTAGTCTTCGGCAGAGGTATGAAACATTGCAACAGAGAATTGTGGGTGTAAGTCCACGTTTTGATATAGCCCCCATATAACGGTACCTCCCGATTTGTTGTTATTTTGAAGATTTTAGCCTCATTTTCACACCGAAATTGCTGAAATTTGGCATTTATTCTTCGTTGAGGGTATAAAACCTTTCACTTGAAATTTGTCGGTACATGTATGTCCATGCCTTCATGTAGCCCCCAAAGAACGGTATCTCCCGATTTTCGGTATTTGGAAGGTTTTAGCCTCATTATCACACCGAAATGGCTGAAAATTGGTATTTAGTCTTCGTTTGGGGGTTATATAACTCTCCACCTGAAATCCCTCAATATCCACCCGAAATGTCTGAAACTTGGTGTTCATTCTTCATATTCATATTTTGTGGGCTTGATGAATACATCGAACTGTTGTTTTCAAAAATGAGAATTTTTCTTTAAAAACGTTTTTGACCGTCTAGTGGTTTGTAAAAAATCGAATGTTGACTTTGGCTGTTCATCATTTCTTTAAACAAATTTGTATTTTTAAAAGTCTCCCGTCCAAAAGCAAGATTATTAGCCCACAAAAATATATGAAGATCGATCCATTCATTTTCGGGGTTTAGTGGACACCGCAAAACATTTATATAAAAAGGAGTTAACTCCCTAATGAGGTGGTCACTGAAAAACAGAAATAACATGTTCGTCTGCAAACCTCTGCAGCTGGCAACTTTATACATTTGAAGTACTCACTTTTCATAACTCAAACAGCAAATAATATCGATATTCACATTTATACAATTTTTTTCCCACTCCACTAATTTTCAAATTTGGTTCACAAAATCGATGAACTAAGTACTACAGACTTGCCCAGCAAACCAATCGTACCGATATCGTAACGAAATCGGAACAAAATTCGGACGATAGGTTCGATATCTGATCCGAAATCGTAACGATATCTTAACGAAAGTTGTATGAAGTGGTTGACATAATTTCGGAACGAAATGTCGGAGCGAAATCGGATCGATTTCGGTCAGAATTCGCAACGAAATCGGAAGAAAATCCTTGGGAAATTCGGATGCGAATTTTTTCCTCCGAATTTTCGTACAGATTTCTGAACGATTTCGGAATAATGTCGTATGAAAATCTGAGGTACCTTCTGAACTTTTGTAAAGATTTCTGAACGATTTTGGAATAATTTCGTATGATTATCGAAGGAAAAAATTTTTCTCTGATGCCTCTCTTTTATTGATAAATTTTCTTTGTTATGTTTATAACCAACCATTTTGTTTTTCGACAACAAACTAAAATGTTGCTTGTTAGATATATACAAAAGGTGGTTGTTGTGCGAAGGGAAATTTGTTTCCGACATATCGATCCGAATTCGTAACGAAATCCGATATTTTCTCCGAAATCGGAACGAAATCTGAACGAATTCCCCTACGAAAAATCGTATAGAAATCGATACGAAATCTGAACGATTTTGCTTCCGAAATTGTTCCGATATGTCGGACATCCGACGGTTGGTTTGCTGGGTGGGTACCTGTAAACTTCATATGATCACTACGAGTATTTACTTCTAAACAAAAGTAAATCCACGTTTATTACATCTAAAGCATTTATTTTAGAGCGATAAATTACTTGAAATATGACAAGAAAAAAAGTATCAATCGGCTTTGCCGACAGAGATATACCCTCAGCCTATGTGAATTGAAACTTTCATTTACGGTCAGATCGAATGTATTTAGGGTCTATTCAGTATTTTGGATATTTGAACTTGACGACATGTGGAGTAGGATTAAAGTTCAAAAGTGTTGTAGAAGAGGTAGTTAAAAGAATGGACCGACATAGTCCATTATGGAAATTGATCTTATTTTGGGAGATCTTTTCGATAGATATCGCGCCCACTGCACTTAGACACAAATGTTGAATTTTTGTGGGCGAGGTACCCTAAGATACCTCCATTTTAGAAGTAAAACTATATTTGGACAAAATATTAGAAGATTTCAAGTTAGGACCAAATTTGTTCAACAGATATAGTGCATACCATTTGATCATTTCGAGGGTTATCGTGCTCTCCTGCCACAATATACGGTGACCATTTTTGGACACGGTCGTGACACTGTGCGTCGTCGTTTAAACCACGAGCTTTACGAACCGACCGACAACGATATAGTACAACGTGTCGAGTTACAACGATTGCGCTGGCTGGGCCATGTCAGCAGGACGTATGAATATGCCCCCGCCAGAAGGGCATTTGAATACGAAATACTCCGATGGAAAGACCATGTTAAACAAGTAAGAAAAGCGTTAAGTTCGGCCGGGCCGAACTTTGTATAGCCTCCACCACGAACTGTATTGAAGTGAATTCCAAAAATTCCGAAAATTGGGAGATATCGTTCTATGGGGTCTATATGAGGGCGTTGACCTATACCGACAAATTTCAGGTGGAAAGTTGTATACCCTTAACGAAAACTAACTACCAAATTTCAGTCATTTCGGTGCGGTATTGAGGTCACAACCTTCAAAATACCGAAAATCTGGAGGTACCGTTCTATGGGGGCTGTATGAAGACGCGGGCCTATACCGATAAATTTAAGGTTAGGATGTTGTATACCCTTAACGAAAACTAACTACCAAATTTCAGTCACTTCGGTGGGATATTGAGGTCACAAACTTCAAAATACCGAAAATCAAGAGGAACCGTTCTATGGGGGATATACTAAGACATGGACCTGTACCGACAAGTTTCTGGGAGAAAGTTTTATACCCCCAACGAAGACTAAATACCAAATATCAGCCATTTCTGGGGAATATTTAGGCCACAACTTTCAAAACAACGAAAATCGGGAGGTAATATATTTCCAAAAACAACTCCATATCTTAACTCTACCCAACAACAGTAACCCTAATAGAAAATTTCAGAATTCAAGCTATATTTCTACAACCATTATAGCATTTAGTACTTTTCGTATACTAAAGTCTTATTTCCTAAAACTACCTCCATATCTTAACCCTACAACAGCTTGTTTCCTATTGAATTTTAGAATAGCAGCTTTATAACTTTAAATTCAGTAGCATTTAGTTCTTTTCGTATACTTATGTTACGTATTTCTAAAATCACCTCCATATATCCTACACTCCAAAATTTAGGATTCTAACCATATCCGTACACCCAATACTAAATTAAATATCAATTAGTACATTTCGAATTCATTTTTGCCCTATTCCTATATCCAATATCATTTCAACAGTAATTTTAATTCAAGATTCCATTATTCCAGCTCTATCCGATCAAGCAAATCCATACTGTACCAAAATTAGTACCATTTAGCACTTTTCGTACACATGGGTGCACATTTCCAAAACCACTTCCTTATATCAACCCTACTTCCCAACTTTGATTCTCAATCCAAATTTCAAGCGTCTAGTTCTATACGTTCACATATCCAAATGGTACAAAATTTAGTACATTTCAGTAATTTCCGTACAGTTATAGTTAGAATTTCTAAAAAATGGTACATCTCTGCAACAAGTTATCAGTGACCCTTATTCCAAATTTTAGAATTTTATCTTTACCGGTTGGCCCAATACAAGTCACTCAAATGGTATACACAGAAAAAAATATTTCAAAAAAATTCGTGATATAGTTTTTTTGGTACTGTACAGGTACCTCACATAAGATGCATGTGCAGTTTCTTATATCCATCCGAAAGCCATTATTCTTTTTTTTCAAAAATATGTAAGATTTCCATGAGATGCAAAATCACTTTCCTATTTTCCCTACATTTCCCTTATTTGCTCTCATATTTCCTCTCTTTTTTGGTAAATGCTCTCAACTTGTTCTCTTTTTATTTCAATGGTCTCATCGTCTCACCATAACATTGACAATGTAGCAATTGCTACATATCGACAAATATCTAAAAAATAGTCAGAAAATTTCGGAAAAAAATCGGAAATCAGAGCCCTCGGAAAAAATTGTTAGCTGGGAACAAACCACAACACAACCTCCACCATCGTCTCACCAGCACATTGAGACTATATCAGCGTCGCCCAAGATATTACCATCAATAGCTGTGTCTTTTTACGTGATAATTTGTAATAAATATTACGAAATTTTACTGAATGTTATCTTTTTACACATATTTTGACAGAAGTATCATTGAAACCTTGCTCAAAGTTACTGATAGAAATTTGAAAACATTTAGTAAGTAAAAAGACACAGCCCAGCCAACAATTTTTGCCGATGGCTCTGATATCAGATTTTTTTCCGAGATTTCGTAACCTTTCTTTCCGATTATTTTCCGAGTGCTCTGCACAATCTCGGGAGGGAAATTTTGATTTGTTTTCTTTCCGATTAGTTTCCGAGTACTCTGCACATAATCTGAAAGAATTTTTGATCTGTGTATTTTTCTCGCGAGCAAAAATCCCGAACTCTGGATGAGAGTTGATTGTATACAAACAACGCCAGCGGCAAGGGAAATTTCTTTGCTTTGTTTGCATGCTGCACCTTGTTTTTTAGTTATTTCGCAGCAGTTAAGTGAGTAAGACGCAGCGGAACAAATTATTGTGTGTTTTAAAAGAAATTAAAATTGGAAGTTTGCATACACATTATGTAAAAAGCTGTTTATAATAACAAATATTGTTAATTCTATTTTAGATACGCCAAATAAAGAACAACATCGTGATGACACATGGAAACTTTATTAGGAAAAGTTGTGTTTTATAATTTTGCAAACACACAATATCAGCGGGCAGCAGCAATGAATACTACTAAATCCAACTTGTGAAGATGATGAAATAAAGAATAAAAAATTCGCATTAAACATCCGAAGATTTTCCGAAATATATATCACCGGAATTTTTTTCGATTTTCGGATAAAACCTATTCCATATATCGGATAAAATATCCGATAATCTTCCGATTTTTTTCCGAATATCGGATCAAACATCCGATAATCTTCCGATTTTTTTTCCGAATATCGGATCAAACATCCGATAATCTTCCGATTTTTTCCGAATATCGGATCAAACATCCGATAATCTTCCGATTTTTTTCCGAATATCGGATCAAACATCCGATAATTTTCCGATTTTTTTCCGAATATCGGATCAAACATCCGATAATCTTCCGAATTTTTTCCGATTTTCGAATGTTCCTTCCGAGTTTTTTCCGAAATTGTGCAGATAATCGAAAATTCCCTTAAAATTTCCCTTTTTTTCATTCGAGTTTTTTTACGAATTCGTTCAGAATTCGGAAAGAAACTCTAATATTCCTTCCGATTATTTTCCGATAAAACTTTCCGAATTCGTGGGCACCTTCACACAATTTTGTTCCGATTTCTGAACGAATTCGACATCAGAATCGCATACTTGTGCAAAGTTTCGTTCCGAATTCGGAAAAAAATCGGAAAAAATTGTTAGCTGGGAGCTAATGTTTTAGTATGTGTGTATGTATGGGTGAAGAAAACAACAACCACATGATACTTATTATTTGTTTTTGTTCACGTACACTGTAAGTGAGAGAAATAACCAAATTCGCGACGCGTCGCAACAACTGATAAACCAAACAACTACAGTACGTTTGGTGTTCAAAAAACAGAGTAATTGGCTGTACTATATAGTTCGCATCTACAATTTTTCATTTTTTTTAATATAAATGCAATATGTAATAACTCAATCTAGTGCTGAGAGACTCAACATGTATGTACATATGGTTCATATTTTGTCTTGCTTTGCTCACAAGACGATACCAGCTACAGCGAAAATCATTAGAAGAAACGGTAAATTAAAATAATACAAAATAAAAACAATAATAAAAAGCAGCAGAGAAGTCTCCCCTGTCCCGCCTGGGATGTTTGTGGAACAATTATATATAAATTTGTCTCTGGTTTGGTTGGTGGTTGTTAGTCAATAAAAAAAAAACAACTTGCCAAAATTGTTTTTTCTAATCTCTCAGAAGAAAGCATTTTTTTTTGCTTTATGAAAGGCGTTCATGAAATGCAGAATTTTGAACTTTGACAAGACTTTATGAACACTATTCCTAAATTGCAGTAATATTCTTTTCTGTGTAGTTTCTAGTATATTTTAGTACATCAAGTTCGAAGAAGGCAATTTCGGTATCTCCCTCACAAAAATTTAAAATTTTCATTGAAATACAGTTCACGTTTGAACTCGGTTTGAATTTTTTACTGAAAGTAGTCATTGTGACCATGAGCAGTAGGGTTGAGAAGGTTAATCTTCGTTTCAAGACCGCATTATATCTAAAATTTTCGTAAAACATTCGTCTATACTTAAAGCTTAAATGGTATCAAAGAACGGTACCTCTTAAAATTTTGAAAATTTGGAAAATGTAACAGTTAAGAGCAGCACCAAGGCCCACCATGAGACAATACAAAGAAATTTAAATAAAAGTCATCATCATCATGTAACTGCTACTTACCGTTGGAAACAGTCCCCTCACTGAACAGTCCGCCTGTGAACTTTGTACACAACCCGAATCGTCATTTCTTATACAACACGCCGTCTCTCGTTCCTGACGTCGGGTTTTCATCATTACATCTATTATTTTTACATCACGCCTCATACACGTGGCAAACTTGGCACCCATATGCACCAAGTCCTGATTACGCGGTCCTATCCATATGTTACGCTGTTCGGTGTGTTGTACCGTCTGCAGGCTCAAACTGGTAACCAATACTTGGCCCGTCCGCTGCTCGACACCAAAACCAATTGGACCAATACCATAGCACAGTAACGACAGAAATAATACAATAATTTGTACGGTGTTAATCCAATAGGTGAAAAAGGGCCGATGATCGGTGCGATCGTCGAGGTCATTAACACAGAATAGTTTAATTTTTTGTGACATGGGACGGCGTGAATTCTCCAATACGCCGTCGAGTATTTGTGATGAAATGCGATTGGCCCGAATGCCGGGTATTTGTTGTTGTTGCTGCTGCTGTTGTTGTTGTTGGGCCTGTTGGGGAGAATTTTCTTGATCCTGTATTGAGGAGCCATGTAAAACCACAGCCTGTTGTAGATTGGCCGATTCGTTGTGATTAACGCTGTTGTTGGTGGTACGCCATCCCTGTTGGTTGGTGTTGAACATTTGGCGATCAATGTTGACAGCGGCGGCAGCGCCACCCGAGATGGCTGGATTACGGTTGGCTGATGTGGGATTATTGGCCGGTGTGCCTGCAGCACCCGATGTGGAAGAGCCATTGTTGGTGGTGTTATTGGCATCCATGCCAGATGGTGAATCAAAGAAGACCTCATCGTTGAGGGCAGCCACACCTTCATAGATTTCATTGTTCGAGGCGGAACCATCCAAATTCTGGGGATTCTGTACATGAGCGGGTGCAAAGCTGCGTGACCATTGACGACGTTGCCGGAAATCCATTTGTCGCTTGTTGAGGGCATTCACCAAATAGCTACAGCCTGAAACCAGCATAGACATGACAGATGGTTTGCGCTCCACATGGTCACCTGGTCGAAAGTCTATGTTGTAGTATGGGTGATGGAAGTGATCACGCTGATGGTTGCGTCGTCTCAAGGCGCCTCCACTGCTGCCGGAGCCAACACTGTCGTTGCCATTGCTGTCATCATCATCGGCAGTATCTTGTACAGGCAGTATGTCCGGACGTTCGGAGGCATGATGATGATTGTGATGGCTGTGCGAGTGGTTGTGATGATGATGATGCTGCTGTTGTTGTTGCTGCGACTGCTGCTGCTGGTGATAGTGATTGTGTGAATGTTGGGCGCCATTATTGAAACCAGAACAATTTTGATGTGAGCCATTCACCCCACCCGCCGTCCCATTGTTTTCCAGCGAACAACCTTCAGGTAATTCGGCGGTTTCAGTTTTCAGCGAACCAAAACGTCGTATGGCCAAACGTCGCTGTCTACCCTGCCACAAGGCAAAGTCTTCAGCCTCTGTGGAAATTTCCAGGCCAAAGAAGCGCATAACCTCACGTCGCATGTATTCGGTAAAGCGTTTTTTACACGAGTAACGTGGTTGCGGTTGCTGCTGATTTATTGTGCTGAGAGCGGCTGATGAGGGCTGTTGTGTGGGCTGTGAAGCTGGCTGAATTTGTAGCTGGGGTTGCACCATCTGCTGCTGTTGTTGTTGCTGCTGCTGTTGTGGTTGGGCCACCACCTGGGGTTGTTGGTATGGACGCATGGTCGAGGGTACCATATAGTGGGGCTCCATACCGCTGGAGGCCTGCACCTGCTGAGGAGATGTCTGCAACTGTTGTTGCTGCTGCTGTTGTTGCTGTAGCTGAAGTTGATGCTGCTGTTGAAATTGTTGCTGCTGCTGATTTTGATATTCCGCCTGCATGATCTGCTGAGCCTGCTGCTGTTGCTGCTGCTGCGTCATTTGATTACTACTCGCCTTAAGTTGACTGTACATTGTTTGCTCATTGACCATATCCTGCTTCTTTTGGGAGCTGAGCATACGACTGCCAAGGACCTGCTGTTGCTGCTGTGAAGTCATGCCACCTGCGGCAGCATTAGGCGGCGTTAGAGGTGTTAAGTGGTTCATTTCATTGTTGGTAGTACTGTTGGCGGTGGTGGGTGTTAATGCTGTCATGCTCAGGGTGGCCAGTTGTTGTTCCAAGTAACGTTGATTGCTGGCACTAGCGCTACCGTTGGCAGAACTAGCTCCCGCCAATGGTGTTGCTGGCATCATTTGAGGTACTGGACTTATGGGTCCAGTTGTTTGTGTGGTCTGATGAACACCTGTGGTGCGTCGTACTGTCTTACAATGCAAACATGTGGCCGCCGAGGAGGTTGTTGAACCCGATCCTGCGCCGCCTGAACTTAATACCAAACCTGTATTATTGGCTGAGGATGTACTGCCCGTATCATCTTTCCTTAAGCCATTTGTATTACAAAGGCCCACAGACCCCACTGCTGACGCAAGAGAATTCATATCACTGACATTTTGGCTTGTGGCACTTATCGTAGAAGACATATCTTGCAGATCGTTCATCATGGAACACATTCCAGTGCCGCTGGCCATGCTACGCTGATTACTGCCATATACCGGTGGCGGTAGTTGAGATCGTGACACGGTACTGGTTATATTCAGACTACTTTGGGGAGAACTTACACAGCCCACGGCCGTAATGGTGGCCACCATGTGGGGTTGGTTCACCACACTGCACTGGGTGGTCATCATGCTAAAGGTCTTGCTGTAAGAATGGGCTGCCGCCGCCATTATACTTTGGGCACCCTCAACCCCATTTATCAAATGATGGACCACTGGAGAATCTTTGCCGGAGATTTTGTTACTTGCTCCCAGCGTTGCTGCCGTGGGTGGTCCATATTGACTACTGCGTATGCGTGGTGATGAAGCGTAGTGTTCCTTTGTTTGATTTAGACTGGAGAGAGGTTGCAAGTCACCTACCCCTCCTCCTGCTGCGGCTATTTGTTGCTCCGATGAACAACATTTTAAATTTCGATTGCGATATGGCAGTGTACTGGGTGAAGACGAGGATTGAGGTCCACATTTCGTTGTGGTTACAGCCGTTGGACCTGGATATTGTTGTAAGACCTGTGACGCCTGATGTTGATGCTGTTGTTGCTGATGCTGCTGCTGCTGCTGTTGTTGCTGCTGTTGATGTGAGGACGCCTGTGGTTTACTGTAGTGGGTGTGGGAATGATGATCGGCCATGTATAGCTCATGGGGTGGTGGTGGGGTGGGTACATAACGTTTGACAGGCGTATGGGCCGTTGATGACAAATAACTATAAGTGTCACTCGGCACCAGGGATGTTGGACAATTCTTCAAATAGTGACTAGACGAGTTGCTCATAAAGCGACCCGTTTGGGTTGGCACCGCTGTGGCAGCCACCGCAGCAGCTGCTGTTGAATTTGCTGAGGGTGAGGAATTGGAGCTTGAATTCACAATATCCCGATAACGATGATGCTCCGAATTCAAGCGATATCTACTTGTGTTGGGTGAAGCAGAACGCTGTATGCTCTGCATGCCATTTCCTCCTCCTGCCCCACCGCCATATTTCAAGCCATGATGACTAACCCTTTGTAGGGATGCATTCATTGGTCCACAAGTGACACCTGTCGCCGATGAACAGCTACCCAAACCCCCGGTGGATATCGAAGAATTTGAGGTGGAAGATGACAACGTTTGTTGGTGGTGGTGGTGATGATGATGATGCTGCTGCTGGGGTGGCAAATGATCCACATCCACACCATCTGTGTGACCAGTCGGTGGTGAGACCACACAGTTGCCATCAATAAAACGATCACTGTTGGGCGCCGGTGAGGGTGGTGGCAGACTACACGCCAATGAGTCATCATATCTTTCTATGGGTTGCAGACTCAGTTTAACATGTGGTGGTGGCTGTTGCACTTGGTGCTGCTGCGACTGCGACGACTGATGATGCGTATGCGAGTGATGAAGGTACAATTCATTGGGATGAGGACTAAAGTGTCCCGGTGATATTTCAGTACCGCAATCCGTTGTTATGTCCGAACTGCATTGTAATGTGTTGCCCATCAATTGTTGTTGATAGCTCAAAGAAGATTTTCTCCTCAATGTTGTGTTGCTACCCACACAACTGGCAGCGGCAGCAGCAGCGGAAGATGAAGAACCACCAATGTTGCCACTACTACCGGCACTGCTCAACGACAACTGTGTCATGTGTGGTGGTAAGACATTGCTGCTGCTGCCACGGCGATTCATGACCGATGACAAATGTTGGTGTTGATGTTGGTGGTGTTGTTGTTGCTGCTGTTGGCTGTGATGATGATGCGTTGACTGTTGCTGTTGCAACTGCATTTGCATCTGTGAATGTTGCTGCTGCTGTTGTTGTTGTTGATGGTGCTGATGATGTTGATGCATATGCTGATGATGCATCTGTTGTTGTTGTTGCAGCTGTTGTTGGCCATTGTTGTGAGAATGCCCATGACCATGTGATGATGTATGCATTTGATTGTGATGATGATCCGTTTCACAGCTACCAATATTCGAGCACAATTGATTGGCTTTTGGCGAAAGCATATTCTGCATGGTCGTTAATATTCTGAAAGGAGAGAGAGAAGGGATGAAGGGAAAATGTTAGTAAGAAATATTTTACAAATTATTATGTGAACCCATTTTCATTAACTTTTAATTTTTTGAAATACATCTGAAACTAACGCTGAGAACCCAGAAGCCATAACTGTGTGAGATTTTGTTGGTATAATCAAATTTATTTGTATGCGTGTGTGTGGAATTATCAGTAAATTTATCAAGTTCAGTCGATAATTTCAATGGATTCTGAGTAAAATAAAACTAAATGCTGATGCAGATGGGTGTTGATGGGTAATTTTATGACTTTAAACTTTGTACGCCAGATGCCATATCAAATTGAAATAATTTATATAAAATATATTTTTATAATATAAAGGAACCGTTTATCATTGCTTACTCTATCGTTGATTCAATGAACTGACAGCATTTACATTTTGTTAACTGTTAATTTGCCACTATGCATTTGTATATTCTCATTGCTGTGTAAATTTGTTATGACTAATAAAAAATTCACATCAATTTGGAATTTCCTCCTACGCACACCAATTTCAATGAATCGCGTATTAAAAGGTTCTCGACCGTCTCTTGCAATTAGAATTTCCCAGAAACAAAATATTCATAAATGGTGAAGATTAAAAAGAAAGACTTTAGTGGCGAAGATGCAAAATAAATACCAGCTACCAATATAATAATATTTAGTATAATAATTACAATAATTAGAAAGTGCCAGTCGGTAGGAATACTACCTATCTTCATATCAAAATAAAAAAATTTGAATCAAGCATTAGACCACAATTATGGATCTATCAAAAACAAAATGTTCGCTTGGTTTCCAAGAGCTTTTGGGGAACTAATTCGAGAAGAAAGAAACAATATACATACGTCTCACAGTGGTTCAGAATAGTTTTTCCTGGTCAAAATTCTGTAACTTTTGAACGGACAAAGATTTCGCCATATAACATAATAAGCTTTCCGGTGCATTCGAATTCGGTCTAGCAATTGCAGAGGACTTTAAGGTCAAAGTTAAAAAGTTATTTAAAAAAGTCAAACACCACTAAACAATAGAACAAATTAATCAATTTATTTGGAAAAACATTTTTTAAAAATTTATTCAATATTTTTTTAAATTTAAATTTTTTCAAAATTAAAAAAGCACCTTGGGTTTTTGTGAAACTCACATAACTCTTATATATACTCATATACTAAATTTTAAAACAACAACAATGGGATTGAGCCAAACTATTTTGAAAAAACAAAATTTAAAAAAGTTTTGGTTACAAAATTATGGTTTCGAGTTCATAGAATTGGCCGAGGTGTGCAAAATTTATTGCTGTTTTTATTCTAATATAAAGAAAAAATATTTAAAAATGTCTTATTATGCATAAATGGACAGCATTCCATATTTATACGTAGACGTGACATCGGCAAATGACCAAAAAAAAAGTCTTGGAGTAAATGCTCTGGGGCAGGAGTCTGTACTAAGCTTAAAATAAAACAAGTAAAAAAGTATCAGTCGGCTTTGCCGACAGAGATATATACCCTCAACCTGTGTGGATAGAAATACTTTTTTCCAAAAAAAAAAAAAACTTATGTATTTAGGGGGGTTTTCAAAATGTTGGGTGTATGTACCGACAAAAGTATGGATAGGATTTAAGCTCAAAAATTTGCGGGGATATCGATAGATGGGGCTTTTTTATCACACTAGCTTGCGAAAACATAATATAGCTATATTCGGTTCGAGCCTTCCAGGTACTACATATGGTGCCATAGGGGGTTTTTACAACTTTCGGGCTCTTTTCTCAAGAAGTATGGCTTGCCAGTGATGAAGATTATACCGTTATACGGGGGGCAGTGGATGCAAGTTGCTACAACAAAAATCAAAGCGATTCTTGAACAGGCCTTAAACTGAACTTTACCGAAATTTTCTGTGTAACCAAAGGAGTGGACCGACTGAGTCTCGACATTGTCTGTGAACTATAAGTATTTATACCAAAATTCATCTGACAATGCCAACTCCTTTTATATTTGGCCACCGTTTATTTGAACTCGGGACATAGTGCAGCGTTTTTTTGAGGTTATGCGTCATTATCTCGGGAACTATGGACTTGGCCTCGAAAAAAATTACAATGACGCAATGGGGGCCGCACGAACATCCTGTTACAAAAAAATTCATAACGATTCGGGAGGTGTCACTAAACTGCACTTATTTCAAATTTTGTGTGGGAGGTACCTGAAGGAGTGGACCGATATAATCCATATTCGAACCTAATGTATGCCTAGAGGTAGTATTATCATATGCAAAGTTTGGTTCAATTCGGTTACTCCCTTCGAGAGTTACAAGTTTTGCGACAATTTTTGACCATTTGTGGGGGAGGTACCTGAAGGAGTGGACCTATATGGCAAATCTTCGAACTTAAATCAAACCTGAACAAAATATTTCGATACCCAAAATTTGAACCGAATCGATTGATTAATCGACTCCAAATTGTCTGAAACACATTTCGTCCAAACATACTTGGGGTCTAAAACCATTATTTCGAGGAGGCACATTTTGCCCGTATAAAAGTGTTTATACCCTCGTTAGCATAAATGCTGAGGGTATAAGAAGTAGGTAAAGGTTATAGTCGGACGGGGCCGACCATGTGATACCCTACAACACTGCTCCTGGGAATTAGATTTCAGTAAATTAAAATTCCTTTATGAACAAATAAGCTTATTGTAAGAAATAACTTTTTCGATTCTGCCACTTTATCACATTAAGCTTGGGACCTACAGTCTATCGCCGAGTCCGAACGGCGTGTCCTAATACACCACTTTTAGAGAAGTATGACATGGCTGAAATACTCAGAAAATGTCGCCAACATTACTGAGATGTATTTTTTTCTTCATTCTATTCTTCAAAAATCAAAAAAAAGTAAAATTTCCGTGGGATATTTTCCTAGGCCAGGCCACATGAAATTTTCAACGGTGACAAAATACCCTCAGTAATTATGGTGAAATTTTCTGAGTATTTCAGCCATGAAAAACTTCTCTACACGCGGTATCTTAGGACACGTCGTTCGGACTCGGTGATGAACGGTAGGTCCCTTTTCATTGAGCTAGTATGAACAGGGGTGCACTCATTCATATGAGAGAAGCCTCCCTCCCATGGTAGAACAAATATAAGGTAAAGTTAATACTACAACAAATACAACTCGAACAACAACCACAAAGGAATTTGTTTTTGTTTGTAACGTTACTGCCAGTTGTATTTGTAAACAAAACAGGAAATGTCTATAAATTATTGGAATTTAAAAAACTAATAATTTTTCACATTTGGTTGAATATTTTGGAAAACGTGAATGAAAATTCGTTACATTTTCAATTTTTATGTTTCCACATCATTCCACTAAATGCATAAATTCTCGCAGAAAGTACAATTCTTGCAGAAAAGTTTGGGGTCGCTGGAAATTCATAGAAAAAGGAGAAGCTGTTTCATTGTTTTGTTTTAGAAATCAAAGAAGCACATGTTTATTAGGGCTTTATTTTTTTTTTTTAAATTTTAACAAAATACCTCACATATTAACAAACGTTGTATCGCCTCTACAAGCGGTGATTTACTGCGCGGCTTATCGTTCGAACTTGGAGGAGGTTACATATCATTGATATGAAGAAGTCTTTCTGGGAAATGGTTTTTTTCCGAATGATATATTTTTTTCTCAAAAAATATATGTCCCTAATGTACATCGAAATAGAAATAAATGTATAAAATGTCATATGAAATTTGACACTAACACTACAACCCAGTTCAGTCAGCTGGGTATTGCTGCTACCTTTTCTTGTTCTACCATGCCTCCCTCCCTTATTATAAATTTCTAATAAAAGTTCCAAAATTGGAAAATTTAAATTGGTAGCCCCTTCTGATACATCTATAAATTTTCTTTCCTTTTTGGAATACACCTAATATAAATAAACATATAAGCCGCTGTAAATATATCCAATTGCAATGCAATTTGCCATATCTGACCGTGAAATTTTCGACAGACGGACACTGCTCCATTTTTATTGAACACTACAAATGCTATATACAAATTTTCAAAGGGAACATTGTGAGTTTATTGAAGATCTTTCGTCCAAAAAAAGTGCACTTGTACCATACATATGATTTTAAATGCACGCGATATTGTGCTTTTTAGGTTATTTTGAAAATAGTTCATTGTGGATATATATTGTGATATCAATAAATAAATAATAGTAATAATAAATAATAATAATAATGAGTAGAAATTCAAATTATTTGCATGCAAACAAATTTATGACTCCCAAAAGTATTCATATTTAATTATACGCCAGGAGGTGCCTTCTCCAAAATTAATATTTCAACAAGTAAAAAAGAGTCATGGCGGTACTCGAAGGAGTTTACCGATTGAGTCCATATTGGAACCTCATCTAAGTCTGGTAGAAATTTCATAATGTGCAAAGTATGGACCAAATCGGTTACTCCATTCAAGAGTTATCGTACGCTCAAATTTTCCGAACATTTTCGACCTTTGGTGGGGGAGGTAGCGGAAGGAGTGGACCGATATAATCCATCTTCGAACTTGAGCTAAGTTTGGACAAAATATTACGAAAGCCATATTTTGGACCGAGTCGGCAGATCTGTTCGAGAGTTATCTTGCGCTCCAACCACGGCACACGGTGTCATAGGGATTTCTTGTACCTTTCAGGCTATTTTCTCAGAAAGTATGGACTTGTCCCTAACGAAACTTACAACGTCGTATAGAGGAAAGCAAAAATCAATGCGATTCGAGACCAGGTCATAAACTGAACTTTTCCGAAATTTTGTGTTTGGGGGTACCCAAAGAAGTGGACTGTTTGAGTCCATATTGGAACCTCATCTATGTTTGGTAGAAATTCCACGATGTGCAAAGTATGGACCAAATCGGTTATTCCCTTCAAGAGTTATGGTGCGCACAAATTTTCCGAACATTTTCGAACTTTTGTGGGGGAGGTACTGGAAGGAGTGGACCGATATGACCCATCTTCGAAATTAAACTAAGTTTGGACAAAATATTAGGAAATCCAAATTTTGGACCGAATCGATTGATCCTTTCGAGAGTTATCGTGGGCATGGCTAAATCAACTCCGAATTGTCTGAAACGGATTTCGTTCAAACATACTTGTGGTTTAAAACCATTATTTCGAATATGGCTGGTATGATCATCTCAGATCCCTGTCTCTTTGTTATATACACCTTAGGTATTAGCCCCATTACACTAGGGTCTTTAGTATCGTGTGAATATGAGTGCAAGATATTATTCTCATATTCCTGGACCCATAAAAGCTATTTATCCGAACCCCGTTACGGTCATGCACCCCCTGGACACACATAGGAGACTTCACAATGTTTGATTGTATACATAATCATTCTCACCGTTAAAATCTTCGTTCATATTCTTTTCCAAAATCATCTTTCGTGGGATGAAAGATACCAAGGAACAGTCCTGACCTGATTTAACATGGCAAAGCCCAGGATTTATCTTGATCCCTCTCTCATCTCAAGTGGACACTGACCTCCCCGTGGTGTCACTTGGGGAACTGTGGTAGTGAGCTAACATGTGCCGCTCGTTCACCCATAATAACGTTGAAAAATTGGGTTTGGCCGTTGGGTTAGTAACCCTGCCCTAGGAAAAAGCAGCCCCTCTAAAGTTGATGACGTTTTAAGGACCATGATCTGCACCTAGAATGTTCGCACACTTTATAAATAAGGTGTAGTTTAAGCGCTGGCAGATGTACTTGAAAAGTACAAGGCTGATATAGCTGGTTGCGGTTAGTAGTTAATCGGAGGTTAAAACATCTGGTTTCCAGCTTCACCCTAGTGAATGAACGACTTGCTACAATTCTTCAACATCAGCTTTATTTGCGCTCATGCTCTCACTGAAGACAATGACGAACAGATCAAAGATATATTTTACGAGCGCTTAGAAGAAACTTATGACCGTTACCCTGTCCATGAAATTAATATTATTCTAAGCGGTTTTAATGCCAAAATTGGAAAGGAGAATATCTTTGGCCCAACAGACGGAAAATACAGCCTCCACAGTGAAGCATCTGACTATGGAATGATGCTGATAGACTTCACGGCGGCAAAAACCATTGTAGTTAGCAGTACCAGATTTAAGCATCTCGATATTCATAAGGGCGTCTGGCTGTCTCCAGATCAAAGAACAATAAATCAAATTGATCACGTTGTGATAGATGGAAGACATTCATCGAACGTGTTGGGCGTACGATCGTTCCGAGGAGCAAACATAGACTCGAACCACTACCTTGTTGCAGCAAAGGTACGTACCCATCTAAACGTTGCAAATAAAGTACGAACAGACTCAACACGGAAGTTGGACATCGGTAAGCTGCAAACACAACATATAGCCACAGCATATTTCACTCAACTGGCCCAATTGATTAATGAAAGCACTCCTCGTCCCGATAACATATCAGCGCAATGGCAAAATATTGCCCACTTCATACAAACAGCCGCAAAATCCATTCTTGGATACCAGAGACCTCCACCAAGGAACCCATCATTCGCAACGCGAGAGAGGTATAGGGAGAAAAGGAGAGAGGAGAAACGTCTTTTCCACAGGAAAAAGAGATAAATGGAAAAGAAAGAAGTCGTAAAATTCTACCAAAGAGTGAAGCAAACTGATGGCTTTGGTACAGATACATCCTCCTGTAGAGACCAGCAAGGTAATTTGTTAACTGATACAGATAGTGTACTCGGGATATGGAAATAACATTATTCCAAACTGTTGGTGTCCACTAGTAGCGAAGACGACGAAGATACCACAGTTCCAATCCCAGCCAAGATGAGGTAAAGTCTGCAATAAACCGGCTAAAGAATAATAAGGCAGCAGGAGCCGATGGCTTACCAGCCGAGCTGTTCAAAACCGGAAGCGACACGCTGATAAGGTGTATGCATCAGCTAGTTAGTACCATCTGGCAGGAAGAACGCGTACCCGATTGAAACCTGAGTATCCTGTCCCGTCCACAAGAAAGGAGACAAGAGATGCGGATCGACACCTACCACCATTTTGTCGATTATAAGGCAGCCTTCGACAGCCCCCTACGCCCAAAGTTATTCCAAGCCATGTCCGAAGCTCATTCGGCTTTGTAAGATGACTTTAATTGATACTAGGTCCTCAGTTAAAACAGGAAAGAACCTCTCCGAACAAGTCAGTACCAAAAGAGGTTTCAGACAAGGAGACAGCATTTCGTGTGACCTGTTCAACATGCTGCTGGAAAAGTTTATACGAGAGGCAAACGTCAAAAGAAAGGGGACAATATACAGCAACACTCACATGTTGCATGCTTATGTAGATGACATTGACATCACGTGACGATCGGTAAAGGATGTAACTGATACCTTTAAGAAGGTCGAAGGAGAATCATCGAAAGTGGGTCTGGCAGTAAACGGCGAAAAGATAAAGTTGATGGTGTCGAAGCGCAATGTGTCCGTAGAGCTAGGACCAACAGTGGAAGTTGGTTCCTACCTCGGCACCGCCATAAATACAACAAACAACATCAGTTTTGAAATAAAGAGAAGAATTGTGTTAGCCAACTGATGTTACTTTGGCTTAAGAAAGCAGTTTAGAAACAAGGCCACATCTCGTCAAACAAAATGTATGGTTCCGAAGCGTGTGTACTTGCGCAAGCAGATAAGGCAGTGCTTGGTGTGTTTGAGAGAAAAATTCTTCGAAAGATCAACAGGCCAATCTGCGTTGACGGTGAATATCGACGTCGTATGAACCACGAGCTGTATCTGCTATACAACGACATCAGTATAGATCAGCGTCGCCCAAGAGAATTCCATCAAACTAAAGCAAGTGATATTTTTTCGTTATTCGTTTTTGCTCACGTACACTGTGAATGAGAGAGAATAGCAAATGCAAAACAACTCAGTGGGCGCCCGCAGTATGCAGATGGGCGACCCTGGTATAGATAAACGCATCGAGATATCATAAGAATGAGTGATATTCCAAGGCGCGGTATTCCAAAAAGCAAAGCAACAAGCATAGATAATTGGAGATCTTTTCTTAGTTCGGCTTATGGAACAAATGTTCTGTAATGGGCCAGCTAAGTAAGTATATCCAATTCTTAATCGATTGCAATATAACTTGGTAAACTTATTTGTAGTCAGAATTCGGTAGCATTGTGCAAATTTCATCATAATTGGACAGAATTTGCGTCTTTGGTCCATCAATTACTTAAAATCGGGCGAACATATATATGACAGATTCGTTTCTAGGCCGATTATAAACATCTGCGCGAAGTTTTGAATGTCTAGCTTGCCCTTATGATTTTTTGCCTCAAAACCCTGACTTTGGCCCCACAGTGCATTGTAATATTTCTTTCAAACAAAAAATTGAATATTTTCGCTTAATTACAGTTGAAGCTAGTTTCGAATATTGTTTTTACAATTACACTGTGCAACACTGCAAATGCAAACAACTTCTAATGGGTATTTTCTGAAAGTACATATTGAGACTACAAAAACCTTAATTGGGTTTTGTGTTCTTAGATCTGGTTTAGATTTTATGGCCTCATCTAAACCGACCTAAAATGAGCTTTTTTCCAGTGATCGGACCTTTATCTCCGAAACTAATAAGAATTTTGCTTTGCAGTCTTCAGCAATATTGTAGCCCTAAAGTAGTAGAACTTATGTGTCAAGCAGATGAACTAGGAAAAGCTGCATCTAGCGCATCAAACTCGTTAAAATATATAAAAGTTTACATAATTTCTGAAATTCTGGTCAGTAACAACTAAACTGTTGGGAGTTGAAACAAGGTACCATTCTAAAAATTTTCCAAATAATGTGACCATCACTAAAATGGTTATTTTACGTTGTTAAAGGGATATTTCATAACATACCTTTTACAAAACTTATTTCAAACAATGTTCACACAGGCTGTTTATTCTCATGTTGGGGGTTTCAATGAATTATTGAAATATTTACCAAATTGTTGTTGAAAATTTTGCTATAAACAAGGCCATAGAGGCATTTTACAACAATATAATGTTCTGAAGAGTTGTGTATTACATTCCAGAGAATATTTTCCCAAAAGGTAACATTAAGAAGAATTTAACATTTTGGGAGATACGCTGCGAAATATACACAAATTATAGAATTTTTAGATATATTATAAAATTTGAGGCATTAAATGCAGTTTTTCGAGTTCACTATTCCTCACTACAGCCCCGATTTGTTTTAAAAATTCGATCTTTAACCATGTTTAGATGAGGCCATAAAAACCGAACCTGATCTAAGAAAACAAAACCCAAATATGGGTTTTGCCTATTGATCCTCTACTTTCATAAAATTCTGGACAGAAGTTGTTTGCACGCGATTGGCTCAAAAATGTTGCACAGTGTTATGTAATGCTTTCGTGGGCATGTCCATACTCTAAAAACCTGCCGGCACATAGATGACTGTTGAGCCGGATAACTAACAAATTAAGAATTGAGTATTCGATTTGCTTGAAACATTGCAAATCTTTATTGAACAATCTCCTCGCCAAAGCTTAAAATGTTCGCTTTCGCGGTTTAAGGGTTCTTCGAAAATCGTTTTGAAAATTTAACCCTACCATCCTTGTGTTCCTGTTTAAAACAATCATGGATGTCACAGACACCGACGTCGCCAGAGGGGCCCCGAAATTATTTTATTTTCCATATGCTACACATTTCAGAGTACAATTTTAAAGAAGAAATATGTAATGCATTGGATGAAGTATTACAAAGGATAATTTAAATACATCTGTATACGTATTGTCAAAAATAATGAACAATTACTCGTAGGCTTTTTGAGTAATTTTGTGCATAGATTCTGTTAAGTTTTCAGTTACTTAACTTATTGAACTTGTTGGTATATAACGTCCAATACTTTGACTTATGAACAACGTCTAGAAAAACAATTATTGCGATTTAATGGTTTTGATAAAAGCAATTCAACAATGAAGCATGAAATCGTTGTTTAATCTTTGTGGTTTTCAATTTTTGTATATTTTCTCTAACACGTTTTTAATGAACTATTTGAATACCATAACAATTACAAATTTTTTACTATGTTTAAAATTTGCATAAAAACTATATCAAGCAGTTTTATGGTATAATTTGTGTTCGTTAAGATTATTGCTAGAAATTTTCTTTAGAAAATAAGCCGTATTTTGCACTTTTTCTGCCGATTATTCTTTGAACAAAAGCAGAAGAGACACAAGTTTTTTGAAATGAATAATAGGAAGAGTTGACATCGCAAACACAGAAAACCATGTACAACGGTTTCACTACCTCATACTCCTCGCCTATTAACTCGAAGACGCCATGTTGAAACAGCGCTAATGTGACCTTCGTCAAAGAAACCCACAATTCGATTTCGGTAAAACAGGGCGCATGGAACAAAATTGTTCTTCCGATGGATGCATATTTCTAGAAACTTTTCTTTTTCCATCTTCGGTAAAGGACTTTGCGAAGACTCACGAAAAAACTGATGGGAAACCGATTATTGTTCCTCAAAATCTCAACGAGTTAATTAGTATCAGCCGGCTTTACTGGCAGGGATATATCCTTAGGCTGTGTGAATTGAATGGACAGATCGAATACACCACCAAAATACTTTTCGCCAAAAATGATGTAGTTAAAGAATTTTCAGAAATTTGTGGCCATTTTTGGACGTGTGAAGTTGCCGACAAAATATGGATTTGGATTAATGATCACAATTCCTTCCAATAGTATTTTCAGTTGGTCACCGTATAATTTAGAGCTGTTGGACGATTATGTCAGGAAATATAGACTTCTCATGAAAAACATAACATCGCTGCCGACAGGACCACAAGGAGTATCTTCGGTAACCTTTGTGAGGGAGTTACTCTAAAGAGCACATCGATACGCTCCATTTTCAAGCTTAAACTACGTTTGGACAAGGTATTACTAAATCCAAAGTTTGGAACAAATCGCTTACTATGTTTAAAAATGTTGAGCGTACAATTTTACTTGGCGTTTACACAACACAGACTCTCTGCAAACAATACATACTGATTTACTAATACAACTCTGATTTACTAATACATACAAACATGTGGCTAGTTGCCTCGGCACTGTCTGGTAATTTTCGTAGACAGTAAACATGGACATTTTTGAAGAAATGAAAACAAAACTATTTCAAATAACAAAAAAGACAACAGAACTGGGATTCAACAAAACAAAAACAAAATATGTGAACGAAAAACAAACAGATTTTCATTCATAATTTTACACATGTTTTTGCAGCTGTCTGGACGCCTACGTCACTCAGTTTTAGGTTTTTGACAATCAATACGTGTACTCAACTGTCCTGACATGTGTAAACGCAGTGTTATCGAAAATGTTTGAACACCGGAAGGATTGGGCCGATAAGCACAAAGATCGAACTTTATCGAAGAATCGCAGAAATATTACGATAATTTTGGACCAACGAACAATCCACTGCACATGGTGGCTGTAGGCTTTTTTTGCAGCTGCCGGGCCATTTTCTGAGAAATTATGGACTTGCCCCTGAAAAAACTTGTTCTGTCGTAATAGGTGCCCTTATTTGAACTTTTCATTCATAATTTTGCGTTTTAATTTGACAGACTTTGTCGGTAACCAAAAAATGCCCTAGAGGATCCAACTACAGGTCTTAAACTGCACTATTCTGAAAATTTTGGAAATTTTGTGTGGAAGGTTTCCAAAGTATTGGACCAATATAGTCCATCTTCAAACTTGATTTTAGTTGGGGCAAAATATTACGAGGGCCGAATTTTGGATAGAATGGATTGATCCGTTCGAGAATTATCGGGCTTTTCATCCATCCAGACAGACGGACGGACATCGCTAACGGCTGAGGGAATACAAATGTAGATTGGTCAAAATTGTGTTCATGGATTTTTGCTAAAAGAAGAATTCTTTACACAACCTAAAAGTATTTGTATGCATGTTTAGACCTTGAATTGGGCGCCAGAATTTCATTTTAAAAGAATTCAAGACTGGTTGCCTGAGTTTTGCTTGCTCCTGAACAATTTAAAGGATCCACGAGGATAAACCAGAATTTCTCTAATAGAAGACCACCGATTGAATGTCACAATAAAAGTATCGCCAGGCGTATGATAGAACGACAGAACTTAGCATTAAGAAACCCGCGATAGAGCGCCAGAATTTCATGACGATATTACTATTGCTCAGCATTAGTTCTCTATCAACACAACCTCTATTGGATTTCAGACATTCTTTATGATACGATTTACGATTAGGAACCAAAATTTCTTTTTTTAAGGTTTGAGCTCCACCATATCTGTGAGGTAATAACTACAACCAGCATTTGTCATTTAAAATCTCCATCTATGAAAACAACCCATTTTTTAACAGAGAAACTCTGGCACGCAGTTTCTCTGTTAAAATAAACACGATTGGATGCCATAACTTTTCATTAAACAAAACGATGTCCCCAAATTCCCAATGCATAGATCAATTCTCAACTAATCCAATCTTCTTTCCATAACATACTCAAAAAAATTAGACTGCGAAGTTGAAGCCATAATTTTTTTACTTTTTTGAAGTACGTAACAAAGGAAAGGACCTGACCATTCCATAGGCATATACATAGATAGCAATTTTGGCCGTGGGGTTATATGGCATTACAAAGTCTGGATTTCCTAAGAAATCGTATAGTTATAATATCCAAAGCGCTACAACTGCTTTGGCCATGTTCTCTATGCTGAAATAAATAATGGTAAACAAAAAACATTATTTTTTAAAATTTTAAGATATTTCTAAGGTTTTCCGACTGTATTCCCTTCTTTTGGTCTTACAGAGTGATATCATTGAGTTCAACGATGCTTATATAGCCTACTTCTGAAGTATTCCTACAGGGGGTCTTCGAGTTATTGTGCAAAGTGCTCCAAAAAAACGCAAAATGAAATCCTGACTACGTCCCTGGTCACAGATTCCGATCGGTTTCTGTGACATGCCGGAATATAATGTTTTTTTTTTGTCGCAAGTCCATACTTCCTGACATAATGACTCGAAAGTTTCAACTGAAATGGCCAGTGGACTCGATAACTATCCAAAGTAGTGACTTCTGAAATAAATATCAAGTTCCAAGATGGAACATGTCGGCCCATTTCTTCAGATACCTCGTCCACAAAAGTTCAATACTTTTGTGTTTACATTCACTTTAAGACCACCTCTCGGATCATGTTGCAAAATTTAGTAAATAAATTTTAATAATTCTAACTTTTTCCACATCTTCTGTTATTGTGTTTTTTTCTGCACAGTCAAGGACTGAGTGTATTTTCTGCTATCTGAAAAGCCGACTGATTCTTTTTAACGTGTTTTTATTTGAAGTTGGGTTTTCTGTGGAAAAAAGTTTATTTCCCCTCGTCAAATTGTTCAATAGGCTGATTTATTACAGAAGATTTATATGTTGCGTTAAGTTGAAGGGCTTATTTTTGCATGTAAATACGAATTCATATGTTGGAGGAAGGGGGTGGGGGGGTTATAAAGAAGTTCATAAAAATTCTTTAAATTATAGTCACGCCATACATACATGCCCATGCATGGCCAATACTTTGTTTCTTAACATAACAAACTTTGTTCATTGCATTAATGTAATGTGAAACTCTCATTTTTTTCGGCCGATTGGTCCATTATGTGAAAATATGCGTGTGTGGGGGGAGGGGAGGGGGGCTTTTTAAAAACTTAATACAAAACGCTTGTGGGGTGGTAGACAATGTCTATATTGAAGGTAAACAGAAAGAACAGCAGGACAACAACGAGAACAACAACAAAAAGTTATGATACCAAAATCATTTTGTCGTAGTCAAAGGATAACAAAAGAAGAAGAACAAGAAGAGGAGGAAAAATTGACAAATTAGACAAAACAATAATACAATTCCGAGAAAATGCCAATATCAAATGAAATTGAAATACACAAAAATCCATTGAAAGAGAATGAATTTTCTTTTGGAAAAATAACAAGCAAAAAAAAAAACACTTGTCTAGAATATGACACCCATAGTTTGGCCTCTAGAAAAATATTTTGCCTGGAGGAAGGGTTAACTCTTGGTTTTTACATTAAGTGATCATTACTTGCAAAACCATACTTCTTTGATGGACACTTTGTAGAAAGGGAAATAGTTTCTGTTTTTTTCTTTCAAGTCATGGAGAAGTTGTTTTTCTTTCGTATGATTTGTTGTAACAGCTAAGCACGCACCTCCTTCATTATTTCATTTGTGTTTTTTTTTCTTTTTGTTAACCTGGTTAAAAGGGGTTTTTTGTTTTAAATTTTAAAGAGTATCCACTTTTTGTTTGCCCAAGAAATATGCAAAATAAATATGGGTGGTGGTACTTGCACACGAAACCTTACTTTAATTGTTGCCTGGCTGCCTGGCAACGTTTCGGTGACAGGCTGGCAAACACATCATACCGAACGGCGACACATCACAGCGTTTTTTGCGAAGAAGAACTAACCCATTTCACACTCACACACACAAACACACACTTAATTTGCACATAGGAAAAAGTCCTTTTTTGTTTATTCATATGTTGGGTATCCTGTAACACATAGTTTTTGTTTTTTTTTTTAATTTTTTACACAGTTTATGTCCTTTAATTATGTAGGAAAAAAGTCCATAGGCTGGCCCACGTATTGCAAAAATTTAAAACACAAAAATAATACACTGGGGCGACCTTCAGTTTTTCAACAAAAAATATTTTTTTCATCTTTCTTTTCTGGCCACACACACAAAAATTTATATCCTTCGTCGTTGGTTGGTTGGTGGTGGGAAGGAACACACGAAAAAAGAAAAACTAACTAACTTCACTTTCTATGACGACGACGACGACGAGGACAAGGATGAAGAAGAACCACCAGTACAAGTACTTGTGGGTACATCTTGAGTTCTCCTGAGGGGCAAATCCTTGCCAGCAGGATTTCGTTGCAAAACAGGACTCACCTTAACTTCTAAATTCCATTTGGTTGGTTGGTTGTTTTGTTGATTTATTCTGTAGAATTTTTTTATTCTTTCTTATCTTCGTTTTCTTGTTTAAACTATGATATATATATAGAGAGAGCGATGTATGTTGTTGTTGTTGTGTATATATAAGTATTACTTTTTATATGTAATAATAATAATTTGCATTTTGTTAAAAAACAAAAATCCGAATTGAAATCTTCTATATAGAATTTCTTTCATTTTTTGTGGATAGGATTTTTTCGATTTTCATTTTTTTTCTTCTCTTATGTTGTGTTGTAGTGAATGACAATCCTTTTGACTGTTTTTCTTTGCGTTCGTTTCGTTTCGTCGTCTTTTTTCCTTTTTTTGCATTTCCTCTTTTGGAATGTTGTTTATGTGTATACCATCGTCGTATCGATTTCTCACGGCTGCTCGTTGATGATGTTGGTGCTGCTACTGCTGCTGGTTCTCACGTCCAACGACATATTCTTTCTTCTTCGACAAAATAGTACCACCGTTTGCAAAATTTCAGATTTCGTTTCGTTACGATTTTATCGGCAATTTGTCACAAAATCATTTTAATTTTATTGAATTCTAAAACTACCGTTAGTATTTATTACAATTATGTACACTTGATTATTTATTAGTTAACTATTTGTGGTAAAATTTGGAATAAATGTTCTTTTGTTTGTGCTGTGTAATGTTTTGCTCATCGTCCTTTTGCCACCACTACAGATGTAACGACCTGAGAGAACCGAATCAACTAACCAACTGCTGCTGCTAACAATGGCTCACACGCACACACACACACTCGTACACAGAGCGAGAAAGAGAGCACAATTTCACACAATAATAATAATAATGTGGAGTCAACCCCCAAAGTTTTCACTTGAAACAATGGTCCTCTGTGCTTTACTCTCGCTGTGTCTTATGGCCAACCGAATATTGAACTGCCATTGCGAATTTGGTTGAACCTGTTTGGGAGTAGTTGTTATGCGAATCCGAATTGTGGGTGTATTTGATATTCGGTTCGCATTGTTACCGTTAATTTTTGGGGGAGTTGGTATCCTTACCAGATTGTGGGATTAATTTGGCATTTGTTATATTTATACCCTCCACCATAGTATGGAGGGTATATTGAGTTTGTTTCTCTGTTTGTAACACATCGAACTAATCATTTGCGACCATATAAAGTATATATATTCTTGATCAGTATAAAATTCTAAGACGATCTTTCTACGTCCGTCTGTTGTAATCACTCTAGCGTTCGCAATAATTGAGGTAGAGCGCTATATTTTTGAACCCGAGTGTATTTTTTCCATAGGCAGGTCAAGTTCGAAGATGGGCTACATCGGACCACTTTCTGGTATAGCCCCATATAACGGTACCTCCCGATTTTCGGTATTTTGAAGATTTTAGCTACAATTTTTGACCAAACTACTTGTAATTTGACAGTTGAAGTTCCTAGAAATCACAAAACATCTCCACCTAAAACTGTTAACATAGGTCCATGTTTTGGTGTAGCCCCCAAATAACGGTACCTCTCGATTTTTGGTATTTTGAGGATTTTAGCTAAAAATGTTCACCGAACTACCTGCAATTTCACTTTTGGGGTTCCCAGTGGTCACAAAATATCTCCACTTAAAACCGTCAAAATAGGTCGATGTTTTGGTATAGCCCCCATATAACGGTACCTCCCGATTTTCGGTACAATTTTTGACCGAACTACCTGTAATTTGGGAGTTGAGGTTCCTAGTAAACACAAAACATCTCCACCTAAAACTTTCAACATAGCCCCATGTTTTGGTATAGCCCCCATATAACGGTACCTCTCGATTTTTGGTATTTTGAGTATTATATCTAAAAAATTTCACCGAACTACCTGTAATTTGACAGTTGAGGTTCCTAGTGATAACAATATATCACCTTCAAAAACTGTGAACAGAGGTCTACGTTTTGGTATAGCCCCCATATAACGCTACCTCCCGATTTTCGGTATTTTGAGGATTGCAGCTACTTTTTGCGACCGAACTACCTGTAATTTGCCGTTTGAGGTTCCCAGTGGTCACAAAACATCTGAACCAAAAACTGTCAATATAGGTACATGTTTTGGTATAGCCACCATGGAACGTTACCGCTCGATTTTTGGTATTTTGAGGATTTTAGGTACAAATTTCGACCGAACTATTTGCAAATCGACATTTGAGGTTCCCAGTAGTCACACAACATCTCCACCAAAAACTGTCAGCATAGGTCCATGTTTTTGAATAGCCACCCCCCTTTTTTATACCCTCAGCATTTATGCTAACGAGGGTATATACACTTTCAACCGGGCAAAATGTGCCTCATCGAAATAATGGTTTTAGACCCCAAGTATGTTTGGACGAAATGTGTTTCAGACAATTTGGAGTTGATTTAGCCATGTCCGTCCGTCTGTCTGTCTGTCTGTGTGGCTGGCTGGAGAGCACGATAACTCTCGAAGGGATCAACTGATTCGGTCCAAAATTTGGCTTTCGTAATATTTTGTTCAAACTTAGTTTAAGTTCGAAGATTGGTTATATCGGTCCACTCCTTCCGGTACCTCTCCCACAAAAGTTCGGAAATGTTCGGAAAATTTGCGCGCACAACTCTTAAAGGAAGTAACCCATTTGGTCCATACTTTGCACATCGTAAAATTTCTACCAGACTTAAATGAGGTTTTAATATGGACTAAATCGGTTCACTCCTTCGGGTACCTCCCACACAAAATTTCGGAAAGGTTCAGTACAAGACCTGCTCTCTGATTTTTGTTGTAGCGGCTTGTATTCCCTGGCCCCATACGACGGTACAAGTTTCATCAGGGGCAAGTCCATACTTCCTGAGAAAATAAACTGAAAGATGCAATAAGCCCCTATGACACCGTGTGTAGTGGTTGGAGCACAAGAAAACTCTCGAACGGTCCAAAATTTGACCTTCGTAATATTTTGTGCAAACATAGTTTAAGTTACAACATAAACCATATCGGTCCACTCCTTCATGTACCTCCCCCACAGAAGTTGAAAAATGTTCGAAAAAAATTTTCGCACGATAACTCTTGAAGGGAGTGACCGATTTGGTCCATACTTTACACATCCTATTATATCTACCTGATATGGATAATGTTCGAATATGGACTATGTTTGTCTACTCCTTCGGGTACCTATCACAAAAAATTACGGATAAGTTCACTTTAAGACCTGCTCTCGAATCACTCTGATTTTTTTGAAGCAACTTGCATTCGCTGCCTCAATTACGACGGTAAAAGTTTTTTCAGGGGCAAGTCTATACTTCTTGAGAAAACAGCCCGAAAGGTATAAAAACCCCTATGGCACCATATGTAGTGGCTGGAGAGCACGAAAACTCTCGAATTGATCAACCGATTTTGTTCAACATTTGACTCCCAAAATAAGATCGACTTCCATAATATACTATGTCGGTCCATTCCTTCAAATACCTCCCCCGCAACACATTTGAACTAAAATCCTAATCCACATTTTTGTTGGCAAGTGCAAATGTCCAAAAAGTGACACAAAATTCTGAAAAGATTTGATCTGTCCGAAGATGAAAGTTTCAATTCACATTGGCTGAGGGTATATCTCTGTCGGCAAAGCCGACTGATACGTTTTTACTTGTTTATCTATATATATAAAAGAGCTCAGTGAGTGAGTGAGTGAGTGAGTGAGTGAGTGACTGACATATCATCGCCCAGACGAAACCGCTGAAGCTAGAATGCTGAAATTTTGACTGTGGGTTGCCGTCGGTGTGTAGGGGTGAGATAAGGCTGGGTTTTTGGAAATTCGACCTAGAAGGGTACGAAAAGTACTAAAAGGTACTAAATAGGGTACCCTTTGTATTAGGCAAACGGGAAGAGCTAGAATTCTGAAATTTGGAATGATGGTAACTGATGGAGAGTTAGAAAGATGTACCAAAGGGTTTTTGGAAATTCGACCTATATGTGTACGAAAAGTTACTAAATTTGGTACCAATTGTATATTTTGAGCGGATATAGCTACAATCTTCATATTTGGTATGGGAATCAAAGTTGGGAAGTGGTGTTGATATAAGGAAATGATTTTTGGAAGTTCGTACTTATGTGTACGAGTAGTACTAAATGGTACTAAATTTGGTACAATTTGGATTTGGGTGAACGGATAGAGCTAAAAACCTGAAATTTGGAATTTAGATTACCGTTGAAGTGTACGATTTAGATATGGGGGTAGTTTTGGAAATTCATACTTATGTGTACCAAAAGTACTAAATGGTACCAAATTTGGTACAATTTGGATTTAGATAGATATGGAAACCTGAAATTTGGAATTAATATTACTGATGGAGTGAAGGATTTAGGTAGTTTTGGAAATTCTTACTTATGGGTACGAAAAGTAGTAAACGGTACTAAATTTGGTACAAATTATATTTGGGTGAACGGATAGAGCTGGAATCCTGAAATTTGGAATTTAATTACTTTTGGAGTCCAGGATTGAGTTAGTCTTGGAAATTCGTACTTATGGGTACGGAAGGTACTAAATATAACTAAATTTGGTACTTTTGGAGTCTAGGATTGAGTTAGTCTTGGAAATTCGTACTTATGGGTACGGAAGGTACTAAATATAACTAAATTTGGTACAATTTAAATTTAGTTGAACGGATAGAGTTGGAATCCTGAAATTTCGAATTAAGGTTACTGATGGAGTGTAGGATTGAGATAGTTTTGGAAATTCATACTTATGGGTACGGAAAGTACAAAATGTACTAAATTTGGTACAATTTATATTTGGGTGAACGGATAGAGTTGGAATCCTGAAATTTGGAATAAGGATTACTAATGGAATGTAGGATTGAGGTAGTTTTGGAAATTCATACTTATGGGTACGGAAAGTGCAAAATGTACTAAATTTGGTACAATTTATATTTGGGTGAACGGATAGAGTTGGAATCCCGAAATTTGGAATTAAGATTACTGATGGAGTGTATGATTGAGGTAGTTTTGGAAATTCATACTTATGGGTACGGAAAGTACTAAATGTACTAAATTTGGTACAATTTATATTTGGGTGAACGGATAGAGTTGGAATCGTGAGATTTCGAATTAAGGTTACTGTTGGAGTATAGGATTGAGGAAGTTTTGGAAATTCGTACTTATGGATACGGAAAGTACTAAATGTACTAAATTTGATACAATCCTGAAATTTTGAATTTAATTACTTTTGGAGTGTATGATTGATATAGTCTTGGAAATTCGTAATTATGGGTACGGAAAGTACTAAATTTGGTACAATTTAAATTTAGTTGAACGGATAGAGTTGGAATCCTGAAATTTCGAATTAAGGTTACTGATGGAGTGTAGGATTGAGGTAGTTTTGGAAATTCATACTTATGGGTACGGAAAGTACAAAATGTACTAAATTTGGTACAATTTACATATATTTGGGTGAACGGATGGAGTTGGAATCCTGAAATTTGGAATTAAGATTAGTGATGGAGTGTAGGATTGATGTAGTTTTGGAAATTCATACTTATGGGTACGGAAAGTACTAAATGTACTAAATTTGGTACAATTTATATTTGGGTGAACGGATAGAGTTGGAATCTTGAAATTTCGATTTAAGGTTACTGTTGGAGTGTAGGATTGAGGAAGTTTTTTGAAATTCGTACTTAAAAAAGTACTAAATTTGGTACAATTTGGATTTGGGGGAACGAATAGAGCTGGGATTCTGAAATTTGAAGTTATGATTACTGTTGGATTGACTTAGTCTTGGAAATTCGGAAAGTACTAAATGGCAGTAAATATGGTACAATTAAATTTAGGTGGACGGATAAAGCTGGAATCCTGAAATTTGGAATTATGATTACTTATGGAGTGTAGGATTGAGGTAGTTTCGGAAATTCGTACTTATGGGTACGGAAAGTACTAAATGGTACTAAGTTTGTTACATTTTGGATTTAGGTGTACAGATAGAGCTGGGATCGTGAAATTTATAATTAAGATTACTTATTGAGTGTTGCATTGAGGTAGCTTTGGAAATTGGTACTTATGGGTACGAAAATTAATTAATGGTACTAAATTTGGTAAAATTTTGATTTAGGTGGACGGATAGAGGTGGAATCCTGAAATTCACAATTACTGTTGGAGATAGTTATTGAAATTCGTACTTTCGTACGAAAAGTATTAATGGTATTATGAATAGAAGTGGAATTCGGAAATTTTGTATTTATGTTGAGATATGGATGTGGTTGTGGATATACAATAAGTGTACGAAAATTACTAAATGGCACAGAATTTGGTCCAAATTGTTATTGTGTAAAGGAGTAGAGCTGAAATTGTGAAATTCGGTATTAGTATAGCAGTTGACGTTTAGAGTGGAGATAGAGAGGAAGTTTTGCAAATTCGTACTAATGTATACGAAAAATACTAAATCGCGGTTTGGATATAGTTTTGGATTAAAGGAAGTAATTTTTGGAACTTATACATACTATAAGTACTAAATTTGGTACCAGTTTGGTGTTGCATGATGGGATATAGGTGGAATTTCGGATTGTTGTATGAGGGATTCTAAAATTAGGCTGAGGGCTGGTTGATTTATTGAGAAATACGAAATGTACTAAATGCTATTAAATTTGACGTTGGGTGTAGCAATGAAGATGGAATTATGAGGATAACTGATAACTGTTGAGATTGGATCAGAATGTTTATTTAAATCCGCCTTTAAATGTATGAAAGGTTTCTACATGTAATACCATTGACATTGGGTGAACGAGTAGAGCTAAAACTGTAACACTTGAGCTAAGGTCCTGGATTTTAAAAATTGTACTGAATAATGTACTACTGTTTCTAGGTTAACACGAATTCGATTTCTAAATAATGTACTGAAATCAAAAAGTCAAACGTACCTTTTCAACAAAATTGTTTTTATCTTTGTTGTCTATTCTAAACGTTATTGTAAGTTAATTTGAAAAGGTAGATCTATGCGGCTAATGTTTTACAAGAAGGTTTTTATATCCTGAGAAAATAAAATGTCTCAAAAATTAACTGTTATATAGGGTAACATCTTCTGAATAAAAGTTTTCTACATTATGATATCATAAATTCCAAAATTCGGTTGGAAAATGTGGATAAAATTTTCAAAATACCCACACCGTTCTAATAAAACATGGACTGGAATTTAAAATGTAGGCCGCTGTTGAAGTGTGGAGGTTTTTTTTTGAAATTCGAACAAAACGTATACGAGCAGTACTTGAAAGAAATTAAATATTAATTCAAATAAGTATTAGTACATCAAAATTTTCAGTGTTCTCCATATTAAATATTGTTTATTTGTATATTATTCCTTTTCCGCTTACGAAGTGGCGGGCATTTTGCTAGTATTTTATATTTGTTTGTTTAGATTTTATATTTTGTATTTCATAGTTTATATTTTATTTTTTTATATTTTCTAGTTTAGATTTTATATTTTGTATTTTATAGTTTATTTATGCTTAAGCTGGAGTATTCCCCCAATGATTTAACTTCATTATTACCCTCTGTTACAAAGAGTAATATTTTTCAAAACGAACTGACAGTTTTGCAATTATTTTTTACTGATCGCTACCAATATCATGATTTCATCCCGGCGAAGGGAATTATCAATTGGCTTTTCAGTTTTTGAATTGATAATATTTTAGTGAAAACCCGATCTCTGATGATGTCATGAAAGTACAACTAAATGAGCAAATACCCATTGTTGTTGTAAAAAAAGCAAAAAATGCATTTGAAAGAAGAAAAGTTCGATGACAGCGAAGCCGCTCCACAGCCGATGTGTCTGAAGAGCCTCTGCCAAAGGCGAAAAATGCATGTCACATAGCATCATTGATCATT
Organism: Musca autumnalis; assembly: GCF_047663935.1. Classification (NCBI taxonomy): domain Eukaryota; kingdom Metazoa; phylum Arthropoda; class Insecta; order Diptera; family Muscidae; genus Musca; species Musca autumnalis. The sequence continues at coordinate 224,648,623 of NW_027411866.1, forward strand.
AAGCTCGATTCCAACGAGAAATTAATTAACAAGTAAAAAAGTATCAGTCGGCTTTGCCGACAGAGATATACCCTCAGCCTGTATATGTTGAAACAATTTTTTCCCAAAAATCGTATGTATTTAGGGGTTTTTATAAATTTAGGAAATTTGAAACGACAAAAATGTTCATTAGGATTATGGATCAAAAGTTTTGCGGAGGAGATACTAAAAGGAATGGATCTACATTGACCATTATGGAAGTGGATCTTGAGCCACTACATATGGTGCCATAGGGGGTTTTTACACCCTTCGGGATGTTTGCTCAAGAAGTGTGGATTTGCCCCTGAAAAAACGTTTACCGTCGTAATTGAGGCAACGAATGCAAGTTGCTTCAACAAAAATCAAAGTGATTCGATAGCAGGTCTTAAAGTGAACTTATCCGAAATTTTGTGTGGGAGGTACCGGATGGATTGGACAAATATAGTCCATATTTGAACCTGATCTATATCTGGTAGATATATTAGGATGTGTAAAGTATGGACCAATTCGGCCACTCTCTTCAAGAGTTATCGTACGCACAATTTTTGCGAACATTTTGGAACTTTTGTGGGGGAGGTACCTGAAGGAGTGGACCCATATGGCTTATCTTCGAACATAAACTATGTTTGGACAAACTATTACTAAGGCCAAACTTTGGACCGAATCGGCAGACCTGTTCGAGAGTTATTTTGCCATCCAACCTCCTCACACGGTGTCATAGGGTTTTTTTTTGCAACTTTCAGGCTATTTTCTCAGGAAGTATGGACTTGCCCCTGATGAAACTTATACCGTCGTATGGAGGGCAGTGAATACAAGTTGCTAAAGCAAAAATCAAAGCGATTCGAGAGATGGTCCTAAACTGAACTTTTCCAAATTTTTGTGTGGGAGGTACCCGACGGAGTGGACCGATTGAGTCCATATTAAAACCTGATCTAAGTCTGGTACACGCTCCACGATGGGCAAAGTATGGACCAAATCGGTTACTCCCTTCAAGAGTTATCGTGCGCACACATTTTCCGAACATTTTCGAACTTTTGTGGGGAGGTACCGGAAGGAGTGGACCGACATAGCTCATCTTCGAACTTAAACTAAGTTTGGGCAACATATTACGAAAGCCAAAATTTGAACCGAATCGGTTCATCCGTTCGAGAGTTATCGTGCGCTCCAGCCAGCCAGACAGACAGGCAGACAGGCAGACAGGCAAACGGACGGACATTGCTCAATCGACTCCAAATTGTCTGAAACACATTTCGTCCAAACATACTTGGGGTCTAAAACCATTATTTCGATGAGACACATTTTGCCCGTATGAAAGTGTATATACCCTCGTTAGCATAAATGCTGAGGGTATAAAGAAGAATTGTATTGGCCAACAGATGCTACTTTGGCTTAAGTAAGCACTTCAAAAACAAAGCCACAAGTCGTCAAGCAAAAATAACGCTTTACAAAACACTGATACTACTGTGGCGTGTTTGAGAGAAAAATGCATCGAAAGATTTACGGACCAATCTGCGTTGACGGTGGATATCGGCGTGGTTTGAGAGAAAAATTCTTCGAAAGATTTACGGACCAATCTGCGTTGACGGTGAATATCGGCGTGGTATGAACCATAAGCTGTATCTGCTATACAACGACATTAGTATAGATAAAAGTATCGATAATAAGAACGAGCGATGATGAACTCGCTAAAAAGGCGTATAAATTCGGGCCACATGGCGCAAACAAGTGGATGAAGAGTAAGCGTGGTATTCCAGAAAGCGAAGCACTAAACAGATAGAATTGGTGATCTTTTCTTAGTACGGTCTATGGAACAAATGTTCTGTAATGGGCCAGCTAAGTAAGTAAGTGACGGAACTTGGCCTTTGTTTTCATTTGATAGATTACACCTTGAGCTACTTTCTGAATTTTTTTATTGAAAAATATTGCACAGTGTTCTGACAAATGGCCGCCTACGAAATATTATTTTTAATAAAGCAAAATGCGGCGCCCACTGTAGCTCGAAAACGAATAAACCGATCAGCATATGCTTTTGTGGTATCATTAAGAACATAAGCGAAACGGATTTCAAAACTATCAATTTTAAAACAAATTGTGAACTGTTAAAGTTAAAATTTTGATTTTAACTAAAAAAAAATTGATAGTTTTTATACCCTCCACCATATGGAGGGTATAATTAAATTTGTCATTCCGTTTGTAACACATCGAAATATTCATCGGAGACCCTGTAAAGTATATATATTATTGATCAGCATAAAATTCTATGTCGATTTAACAATGTCCGTCTGTCCGTCCGTCCGTCCGTCTGTTGAAATCAAGATACAGCTAGCAATTTTAAAGATAGAGAGTCAATATTTGGTACAGAAGTTTTATTACTTGCAGGATGGTTGGTATTGAAAATAGGAATTATTGGTCCACGTTTTGATATAGCCCCCATAGAACGGTACCTCCCAATTTTCGGTATTTTTAAGGTTTTTGCTTCAATGTCCTACCAAAATGGCTGAAATTTGGTATTTAGTTATCGTTGGGTGTATAAAACTTTTCACCGGAAATTTGTTGGTATAAGTCCACGCATTCATATAGCCCCCATACAACGGTACCTCCCGATATTCGGTATTTTGGAGGTTTTAGCTTCATTATCCCACCAAAATGGCTGAAATTTGGTATTAAGTTATCGTTGGGTATATAGAACTTTCCACCTGAAATTTGTTGGTGTAGGTTCACGCCTTTATATAGCCCCCATACTACGGTACCTCCCTATATTCGGTATTTTGAAGGTTTTAGCTTCATTATCACACCGAAATGACTGAAATTTGGTACTTAGTCTTCGTTGGGGGTATAAAACTTTCCCCTAGAATTTTGTTGTTATGGGTCCATGCCTTCATATTCGGTATTTTGAAGGTTGTGGCCTCAAAATTCCTCCGAAATGGCTAAAATTTGGTATTTCGTTAGGGGTACTCAACTTCGCCCTCTGAATTTGTCGGTATAGTTCCACGTCTATAGCCTTCTTAGAACGGTAACTCCTGATTTTCAGTTTTTTGAAGGTTGTGGCCTCAATATTTCTCCGATATTGCTGAAATTTGGTATTTAGTCCCCATTTGAGGTATAATACTTTCCATATGAAATTTGTCGGTATATGTCCACCCACGCCTTCATATAGCCCCCATAGAACGGTACCTTCCGATTTTTGGTATTTTTAAGGTTGTGGCCACAACAACGCACAAAAATGGCTTAGGTTTGGTATTTAGTCTACGAGTACGTTGGAAGTAAAACCCTTTACGACTGAATTTCGTCGGTATAGGTCGACGTTTCGATATATCCCCTATAGAACGGTACCTACCGATTTTCGTAATTGAGAAGGATGTGACGTCAGCTGATTTTTGTTTGTTGCAACATATTCTATTCTACCTATACTTTAAAATGAGCCAATAAAAAATTTTCGATTTTATAAAATTTGTAAGTGGTCATAACCCTTTAAAGAAGACTTCTTGAAGCTTCTATGAGAATACCGCTGAAGGCATCTTTGTAAAGAACCTTAAGATTTCTACTATTAGGACGAATTTGTAGGGAACCTGTAATAATTCTTTCATGGCCACTTAAAGGGGACGTTTGGAGACTTTTTATGTGTGTTTGTAAAAAAGTAACCAAAACTAGGTATTTCTAGCCCATAGGTTCGAGGACTCTATACAGTGAGAAATATTCTAAACAAATTTTAAATATGTGTATTAATATTCAAATTAAGAACGTCCCAAATATCAACTACCCGTGCAAATAATTGACTACAACTCCCAAATTAATAGCTCTTCTCCAAGTAATCGTTGAAATGATTCTTATAAAAATCTGGTAGCATAATTAAACTGTCATTATTATTGTCACATGTTATCATTTTTTGGCATTTATTGTTTGCTATCACAAAATGACATCTGACAGATATCCACAAACAGAGAATAGACAAAAAAGTTACGGCCTAGCAACTGGTATTAGAACTCTGGATACAAGAGAAACAAATAATATTTTGTTGAAATATGTAATTATTTAATTAGTTTAGACTACACATGTATGTCTTTATGATAATGGGAGAATTTTATGAAATCATATCGAGAATTAAAATTTAAATATCTTTTGTATTTATTTAATCATCACAGGAAACCTTGAGGAAGAAAATTATGTTTTGTTCGTATTTTCTGTTGGTAACAAATAAAGTGTTTGCTGAGGCAATGCGCATGTACAGAACACGTTGTCAGTATAACTTCAAAATGTTGAGGTTGCCAATTCCAAATGTTGTAGACAATCTGTCAAACCTTGCGATGAAAAATGTGGGGAATATGTGGGATCAAATCAAAAGAAGAGGTGTTAATGACAAATGGCAACATGGGGAATGTTTTATGCCCTTAACCAAATATTGCATATACATTTTGATAATGTTAATAAGATACTTAATCCAAATAAAGCCACTAATTCGATCAAAAACTTGACGTTGAGGTACTTCGTAAATGAATATAAAATTTTTCTGATTTTTATGTTCAAAAAGATTTACTTGTACATTTTTTCATATTACAGAAATGTAATTTAAGTTGAACAAATTTAAGTAAAACAGATACGAGATAATGTGGCCTTTTTGTTACTAATTCCTATCCTAAGATATCCTAAGATGTTATTTACCTTAAAACTGAAAATGAAAATGATTTTCTTGCACCAATTTGTTCTTTCCTGTTAAAGATGATAACTAAACACGGCTATTTCAAAGTAAACTGTTCTAAACTTAGCTACCAATGTTCGACATCTATGTTTCATAAAATCAGTCTTTGGTTATTCCGGCCAAGAACCATTTGGATTAAAATAAAAAAGCTTTTATATATGCTTTTGTACAATCATACAAGCCCATTGCATAAAAATATGTGGCTTTAATGGGTGTTGCAAATTCAGCATTATTTTAAATATAAAAGTGCAGCATTGCCATGTAGTTTAGTGGAACGAAGTCATTTCTTTATAGAGTTATATTTTACAGTATATTTATACCCTCAGCATTTATGCTAACGGGGGTATATACACTTTCATACGGGCAAAATGTGCCTCATCGAAATAATGTTTTTAGACCCCAAGTATGTTTGGACGAAATCCGTTTCAGACAATTTGGAGTTGATTTAGCCATGTCCGTCCGTCTGTCTGGAGCGCACTCTCGAATGGATCAACCGATTCGGTATTTTGCCCAAACTTAGTTTAAGTTCGAAGATGGGCTATATCGGTCCACTCCTTCCGGTACCTCCCCCACAAAAGCTCGAACATGTTGTTAAAATTTGTGCGCACTATAACTCATGAAGGAAATAACCGATTTGATCCATACTCAGCTCATCGTGAAATTTCTACTAGACTTATACGAGGTTCTAATATGGACTCAATCGGTTCACTCCTTCGGTTAGTTACATCCCACACAACATTTGGGATAAGTTCCGGTTAGGACCTGGTCCCGAATCGCTTTGATTTTCTTCACTGCCCCCCATACGACGGTACAAGTTTTATCAGGGGCAAGATCCAAAAGGTCCTATGACACCATGGAGCGCAAGATAACTCTCGAACGGATCTGCCGATTCGGTCCAAAATTTGGCCTTCGTAATTTTTTGTCCAAACATAGTTTAAGTTCGAAGATAAGCCATATCAGTTCACTTCTTCTGGTATCCCCCCACAAAAGTTCAAAAATGTTCGGAAAAAATTGTGCGCACGATAACTCTTGAAGGGAGTGACCGATGTAATTCATACTTTGCTCATCCTAATATATCTACCTCGAATATGGACTATATTTGTCTACTCCTTCTGGTACCTCTCACACAAGATTTCGGATAGGTTCACTTTAAGGCCTGCTCTCGCACCACTTTGATTTTTTTTAAAGCGATTTGCATTCGCCACCTCCATTACGACGGTAAATATTTTTCTCAGGGGCAAGTCCATATTTCTTGAGAAAACAGACCGAAAGATGTAAAAAACCCATATGTCACCATATGTGGCGGTCGGAGAGCACGATAAATCTCGAACTGTTCAACCGATTTGGTCCAACATTTGGTATTCGTCATATTATATCCAAACTTAGTTTCATGTGGCAATACTGGTGCACAACTTCAGGTACTTCTCCCCAATATTAAAAAAAAATTCACTAAAATACTAGGACGATATCACCTGAATCTCCCAATAATTTGTTAAAATGTAGTTTAACTTCTAATATAGCCCATATCGGTCCTCCCTAATGGAACCACCCCCCCCACAAAAGTTCAATATTTGTGTCTTAGTGCGGTTAATTCCTAATCCACATTTTTGTCGTCAAGTTCAAATGTCCAAAAAGAGCCACAAAATTCTGAAGAGACCTTAAATACATTCGATCTGTCCATAGGTGAAAGTTTCACTTCACATTGGCTGAGGGTATATATCTGTCGGCAAAGCCGACTGATACTTTTTTTACTTGTTTTCTTATCATCTCAACAACATCTAAAGGTGACGCACTGTATTATAGCTGGCATGACACAAGTCATTAGTTTGGTTGCGGATTTGTAGTTGGTCGGAGGTTAAAACATCTGGTCTGCAGCTTCACCCCAGTGAATGAAAGACTCGCTACAATGCGATTAAAAGCAAAATTCTTCAAATTGAATATATGCCGCCTAGCCAGATGAGGTAAAGACAGCACTAAACCGGCTGAAGAATAATAAGGCAGCACGAGCCGATGGCTTACCAGCCGAGCAGTTCAAAACCGGAAGCGGCTCGCTGATAAAGTGTATTCATCAGCTAGTTAGCTCCATCTGGCAGGACGAACGAGTACCCGACGACAGGAACTTGAACATCCTGTGCCCTGTCCATAAGATATTGTCAGTGATATTATGCGAACGACTAAAGCCTATGGTCAGTGAAATAATTGGACCATACCAACGATGCTTTAGACCTGGCAAATCCACTATTGACCAGATATTTACCCTGCGGCAAATCCTGCGTTCAAAGGTATTCCAAGCCATGTCTGAATTTGGTATCAATGCAAAGCTCATTCGGCTTTGTAGAATGACATTAACTGATACTCGGCCCTCAGTTAAAATAGGAAAGAACTTCTCCGAAGAGTGTGACTTATTCAACATACTGCTGGAAAAGGTTATACGAGATGCGAAGGTCAAAACAAGTGGCACAATATTGCTTATGCCGATGACATTGACATCATAGGTCGATCGGTAAAGGAAGTAACTTATACCTTTGCAAAAGTCGAAAGGGAATCTGCTAAGGTGGGCCTGGCGGTAAACGAAGATGGAGCAAACACGTGGATGAAGAGATGAAAAGGCGCGGAATTCCAGAAAGCGAAGCAGCAAACAGAGAGAATTGGAGATCTTTTCTTAGTTCGGCTTATGGAACAAATGTTCTGTAATGGGCCAGCTATGTAAGTATATTTTTCTTATGAACATTTTAAGGAATATAGCACAGTACAATAGACAATCTGATCAAAATTCTAGCCGAAAATTTAATAAAAACTGTAAAAAATGTATTTAGCAAATATAAAATAAAAATTTATTTTAAATATTACACAGTCTGTCGAAAAATATTTTGGATCCTTTGTCTTTGTTAGCTTAAGTTAGAAAACATGGATCCTAGTTAGCTATATGGCTCGACACCGGAGCTTAGTGTTTAATGTGTTCGCAATTTATCGCTAGCAGCCCATATTGTACCAAAAGCTTGGAAAGTTGGCAGGTTGTCCCGCTACTGAAACCAGCAGATGCGACTTGTGTCAATGTTGTCCTGATTCTGACCACAAACTACACCACGTTTAAGTCTTCCGTTCCTGCCACTGCTATTTGCGATAGAATCAGAAGTTGGAACAAAGTCTTCAAATCTCTAGCCGGGGTGCTGACAGTTTAAGTCCGAATCCATGACCTTAAGGGCTATTGTTACCCGTGCTTCCAGGATTTAGTATCTGATATGACCTCGTAACTAAACGACTACTACAAGTTTGAATGACGTACTTGGATGTATGCAGGGACGTACGCAGGGGGGGGGGGGGGGGCACGGGGGGCCCGGGCCCCCCCCGAAATGGTTTGATCTGACTAGATTTTTTGAGCTACTTTAACATATTTTTACGTTTTTTCTCTAAAATAATTTTTTGTTTTTGAAATTTCAAATGAAAACTTATATTGTTCTGAAGGTTATGTACTGAAAATGTACTTTATTAAGAAGTTGTCTAAGAAATATTTAAACATTTTTTCTTTAAATACTCTTTTTGAGAGAAACTTCCAGTAAAACTGAATTCCTTCTTTTGCCCCAAGTCAGTGTTGTGGAATTCTGTAATGAATATAAAGGCCTTGAGGCTTTAAACTCATTGCGTATTCAAAACGTTTACAAATTCAGTATTGTACGGATTAGAAGTACATGAAAGGAAATGTCTATTGGACAATATGTACGACATATCAAGGTTTCTCTGTCTAGTATATCTCGAAAAACAATTAGAAACTTGTTTTACTGTCTTAATCAAAATTTTGTATTCCTATTTTATATCAACTTATTTCTAAATATTGTGAGAAAGTAATGGAGAAAAATTTATTAATTATTAATTTATTGTTGTGTATCATAAAGTGATAATATCTGCTATAAATAGCATGCACATCTGATTTTTTTCCAATTTGCAATTTGTATTGTATGTCATGGCGCTCTTGAACCAACTTTACGTGAAAGAAGGTTACACCTGTTTTTATTGGTGGTTCATAGATGAGAAAAATAAAAAACAACAAAATCGCCGAAGCGCTTTTTAAATAAATCGCGGTCAAAGTTCACATTTTTTGGGGTTTTTTAGTTTTTTTTTTATGATTTTGCTGTGAAATGGAACTAAAGAAAATTGCAGTGAAAATTCTCTATAATATTGTCCTTTATGATATTTTCGTAGGTTTCATTTCACTGACTGTATCGTCTTAAACTTATATATCTCAAAAATGGTACTACCTAGAAAAAATTACGAATGCCAATCTTGTAGAGAATTTTAGCAGCTATAAGATTTTTTTCTAGTCCCATTTCGATAAGACTTGCCGTTTTCAAACAAATCGCGAAAACTTAAAAACTTTGGCCGTGATTTATTTAAAAATCCCTGCAGCGATTATTTCTTAGTTTTGGATTTTTCTCATCTATGAACATTGCTGTTTCAGAACCCACAGAAATTCCCAGTTGTAAGCTCCTTTCATTTAACGTTGGTTCACGAGCACCGTGATAGTGTACCCTCAGCCGTTAGGCTAATGATAAAAATTTACCTCAGCGAAATAATGATTTGACGAAACCCGCGTCAAACAATTTGGAGTTGATTTATTCCAGTTCATCCGAACAGATCAATAGATTTGGTCCAAATTTTGGATCTCCCAATATTTTATCCAAACTTTAAGTCATATCGGTCCACTCCTTGGACATTTTCCCCGCAAGACTTCAAAAAGTTTCCCTATAATCTTGAGCACAATAACTCTCGAAAGTCCAAATCGATTTTTGTGAGACATAGATTAGGTTTGAATATGGATTATATCGATCAACTCTTTCAGGTTCCTCCAACACAAATTTTCAATTATCCGATTTGACCGAAACTTTGAACGTCCTAAAATTACTTCCTTACGTACATATATCAGGACCAAGAGAGTCAATTCGGGACAACATCTTCGGATACATCCCTCACAAAATTCAACATAAGTGTAGTTAAAGGGCTATTCGAAGAGTCATTGCACATTTTGACCAATGGTACTCCTTGCTGTCTTGTTTACAGTGATATCGTATTTTTCGTGAGTAAGTCCATGGTTATGTCAGGAGTGGTCCAAAAGCTCTAAATCTTACGGCGACTAACTAAATTGACGGCTTGACACCATAACTATCAAAAGGAATGACTTCCAAAATGGACTATATCAGTCGATTCTTTAAGGTATCTTCTGTACAAAAGTGCAAAACATTTGGGCTTTCTTTAAGCCAAATTTTTGAGCACAACATAAGCATTTATCCGCAACGCCAACAATCGTGAAATTGTATACCCCAAATATTATCCATATTATCTGAAACTTCCTGGATATACAATTAATAGAAAAAATTTTTGGCCATGTAGCCCGTATTCGATTCGATATTAAAGTTTCAACTCACACAGGCTGTCACTTTTTAATTGTTTTCCGGAAAACAAAAGTTATGAATTTTCATAAGTTTGCCTCTGCTGTGCCGACAGAAGTGATTGGTCTTTGGAAAGTTTTTAATGTCATCGAGTCCATAAACTTCTAGTCGTACAATTCAGATATTAATAAGTGGCAACAACAACCATTGAGGTATCAGATGGAGTTTTTCGACTTAACCATTTTTTCAGGACTATCAAACAGTACTGCATGTTGGATTCGGAGTCTATGAGTCGTTGATTGTATCGCCCGGCTCTTGATAAAAATGTTTTCTTTTTTAATGTAATTTTCTGAGTTTTTAGTTGGATTTTACGGACTCTATCGCTTTTGGTAAAATAGTAAAGTTTTGGTGTCATTAAAGAAAATTATTTTCTTGCAATAATAAAAAAACTAATTTTAATGGGACTGAAATTAGTGTGTGATATCTGGATATGCACTTTAAAGAAGAAAAGGCTTTCGGGCCGAACTGTTTATATCCTCCAACCACTGTATATCTCTATTTGACATATTCGCGATTGCAATCCCTGTATTCGAAGGTGGATCTATTTTCACCACTTTTTGCTTGGAGGTTCTCCCACAAAAGGATTTCCAAAATCCATTTTACTTACGATATTTTTAAAAATTATGCTAATTGCCTTGAATTATAGAAAATCTTTCGAAAGCTATTTTCTGTGGGATTTAGAACCCAAAATGCCAAATAAGAGGTAATGTAATTGCTTCAATTCCGTTGGAGAATTTGGTTAAACTTCACTTTCAATTCTATACATCCAAGGACTAACATTCCAAATTTCAATCTTGCTTCTAAAATATTGTGATCTCTCTATTGAATGTATATAATTTGTGGCAATATTGCATATACATATATAAAATCAACTAAAAAACCTTTAAAATAGCTCTATGTAACCATACACAACATTTTTAATTTTCATGATTTTTGGTCAAGTTGGGCCCCCCCCGAAATGAAATCCTGCGTACGTCCCTGGATGTATGGATCATCAGAAGGACGCCAGCTGCCAAGGCAATCATGAGTGGTTTTAGCCCAATTAATATCCGAACCATGCAAACGGCTCAATTCGTATTGGGCCCGAATTGATAGCAGGGCTGCACGAAACGATGCCTTTGTTTAACTTCCCTGCTAAACCCACGCATTTGTCTCCTAATTGTTTATGAAAGCAGCCAAACCGAGTTGCAGATCTTGTATTAATCTGGACACATACGAGATATACGAACAAATATATTTACGTTGCTACAACTACAACAACTGGTGAGTATGATAACCCACGAATTGAGAATCCCAATTGGACAAAATAGTGTAGAAATCATATTGCTGGTTCGAAAGTAATAGCTTGTAAAATTGGAGCCAGTTCAAAGATGATGGACAATGTCATTCCATTTTTCAGCTACTTTTTCTGAACACATTTCAGCTTTTATCCGGTTTAGGACCACTACCCGGATCGTGCCGTGATTTTAGTAACTGGTAGCCGTTGTTATCATTACAACATCCCTTAAAAAGTCATATATATTTAGGTCCACTTTTGAATTACAGTTTTTAGTAGCCTATGTTATTACGCTTTAATTTCACAGAACGAAACTATATCCAGTTCCGGGGTGAACTATGTCGGCGTATTTCTTCAGAATCCTCCTTCACGAAAGTTCAACACTTTTGTCCAGTTTAAGGCAAAATTAATCCACATTTATTTATTTATATTTTTTGCTGCCTTAGGAACCTCCAAAAAATCTTTAAAAATCCACGTTTATTGCTACCTTAGGGTCCTCCAAAAACCTTAAAAAATCCACGTTTAGTGCCGCCTAAGGACCCTCTGCAAATCACTAAAAGATCCACATTTATTGCTGCCTTAGGGTCCTCAAAAAATTCTTTAAAAAATCCACCTTTATTGCTGCCTTAGAGTCCTCAAAAAATTTTTAAAAATCAACGTTTATTGCTGCCTTAGGGTCCTTCAAAATTTTTTTAAAAAATCCAAGTTAATTGCTGCCTTAGGGTCCTTAGAAAAATCCACGTTTATTGCTGCCTTAGGGTCCTTCAAAAAATCTTTAAAAATCCACGTTTATTGCTGCCTTAGGGTCCTTCAAAAAATCTTTAAAAATCCACGTTTATTGCTGCCTTAGGGTCCTTCAAAAAATCTTTAAAAATCCACGTTTATTGCTGCCTTAGGGTCCTTCAAAAAATCTTTAAAAATCCACGTTTATTGCTGCCTTAGGGTCCTTCAAAAAATCTTTAAAAATCCACGTTTATTGCTGCTTTAGGGTCCTTCAAAACATTTTTAAAAAAACCACCTTTATTGCTGCCTTAGAGTCCTCAAAAAATCTTAAAAATACCCACGTTTATTGCTGCTTTAGGGTCCTTCAAAAAATCTTTAAAAAATCCACGTTTATTGCTGCCTTAGAGTCCTCAAAAAATCTTTAAAAAATCCACCTTTATTGCTGCCGTAGAGTCCTCAAAAAATCTTAAAAATACCCACGTTTATTGGTGCCTTAGGGTCCTTCAAAAAATCTTTAAAAATCCACGTTTATTGCTGCCTTAGGGTCCTTCAAAAAATCTTTAAAAATCCACGTTTATTGCTGCCTTAGGGTCCTTCAAAAAATCTTTAAAAAATCCACCTTTATTGCTGCCTTAGTGTCCTCAAAAATCTTTAAAAAATCCACCTTTATTGCTGCCGTAGAGTCCTCAAAAAAATCTTAAAAATACCCACGTTTATTGCTGCCTTAGGGTCCTTCAAAAAATCTTTAAAAATCCACGTTTATTGCTGCCTTAGGGTCCTTCAAAAAATCTTTAAAAAATCCACGTTTATTGCTGCCTTAGGGTCCTTCAAAAAATCTTTAAAAAATCAACGTTTATTGCTGCCTTAGGGTCCTTTTAAAAATCTTCGTTTATTGCTTCCTTAGGGTCCTTCAAAAAATCTTTAAAAAATCCACGTTTATTGCTGCCTTAGGGTCCTTCAAAAAATCTTTAAAAAATCTACGTTTATTGCTACCTTAGGGTCCTTCAACAAATCTTTAAAAAATCCACGTTTATTGCTGCCTTAGGGTCCTTCAAAAAATCTTTAAAAATCCACGTTTATTGCTGCCTTAGGGTCCTTCAAAAAATCTTTAAAAATCCACGTTTATTGCTGCCTTAGGGTCCTTCAAAAAATCTTTAAAAATCCACGTTTATTGCTGCCTTAGGGTCCTTCAAAAAATCTTTAAAAATCCACGTTTATTGCTGCCTTAGGGTCCTTCAAAAAATCTTTAAAAATCCACGTTTATTGCTGCTTTAGGGTCCTTCAAAACATTTTTAAAAAAACCACCTTTATTGCTGCCGTAGAGTCCTCAAAAAATCTTAAAAATACCCACGTTTATTGGTGCCTTAGGGTCCTTCAAAAAATCTTTAAAAATCCACGTTTATTGCTGCCTTAGGGTCCTTCAAAAAATCTTTAAAAATCCACGTTTATTGCTGCCTTAGGGTCCTTCAAAAAATCTTTAAAAATCCACGTTTATTGCTGCCTTAGGGTCCTTCAAAAAATCTTTAAAAATCCACGTTTATTGCTGCTTTAGGGTCCTTCAAAACATTTTTAAAAAAACCACCTTTATTGCTGCCTTAGAGTCCTCAAAAAATCTTAAAAATACCCACGTTTATTGCTGCTTTAGGGTCCTTCAAAAAATCTTTAAAAAATCCACGTTTATTGCTGCCTTAGAGTCCTCAAAAAATCTTTAAAAAATCCACCTTTATTGCTGCCGTAGAGTCCTCAAAAAATCTTAAAAATACCCACGTTTATTGGTGCCTTAGGGTCCTTCAAAAAATCTTTAAAAATCCACGTTTATTGCTGCCTTAGGGTCCTTCAAAAAATCTTTAAAAATCCACGTTTATTGCTGCCTTAGGGTCCTTCAAAAAATCTTTAAAAAATCCACCTTTATTGCTGCCTTAGTGTCCTCAAAAATCTTTAAAAAATCCACCTTTATTGCTGCCGTAGAGTCCTCAAAAAAATCTTCAAAATACCCACGTTTATTGCTGCCTTAGGGTCCTTCAAAAAATCTTTAAAAATCCACGTTTATTGCTGCCTTAGGGTCCTTCAAAAAATCTTTAAAAAATCCACGTTTATTGCTGCCTTAGGGTCCTTCAAAAAATCTTTAAAAAATCAACGTTTATTGCTGCCTTAGGGTCCTTTTAAAAATCTTCGTTTATTGCTTCCTTAGGGTCCTTCAAAAAATCTTTAAAAAATCCACGTTTATTGCTGCCTTAGGGTCCTTCAAAAAATCTTTAAAAAATCTACGTTTATTGCTGCCTTAGGGTCCTTTTAAAAATCTTCGTTTATTGCTTCCTTAGGGTCCTTCAACAAATCTTTAAAAAATCCACGTTTATTGCTGCCTTAGGGTCCTTCAAAAAATCTTTAAAAATCCACGTTTATTGCTGCCTTAGGGTCCTTCAAAAAATCTTTAAAAAATCAACGTTTATTGCTGCCTTAGGGTCCTTTTAAAAATCTTCGTTTATTGCTTCCTTAGGGTCCTTCAACAAATCTTTAAAAAATCCACGTTTATTGCTGCCTTAGGGTCCTTCAAAAAATCTTTAAAAATCCACGTTTATTGCTGCCTTAGGGTCCTTCAAAAAATCTTTAAAAATCCACGTTTATTGCTGCCTTAGGGTCCTTCAAAAAATCTTTAAAAATCCACGTTTATTGCTGCCTTAGGGTCCTTCAAAAAATCTTTAAAAATCCACGTTTATTGCTGCCTTAGGGTCCTTCAAAAAATCTTTAAAAATCCACGTTTATTGCTGCTTTAGGGTCCTTCAAAACATTTTTAAAAAAACCACCTTTATTGCTGCCGTAGAGTCCTCAAAAAATCTTAAAAATACCCACGTTTATTGGTGCCTTAGGGTCCTTCAAAAAATCTTTAAAAATCCACGTTTATTGCTGCCTTAGGGTCCTTCAAAAAATCTTTAAAAATCCACGTTTATTGCTGCCTTAGGGTCCTTCAAAAAATCTTTAAAAATCCACCTTTATTGCTGCCTTAGGGTCCTTCAAAAAATCTTTAAAAAATCCACCTTTATTGCTGCCTTAGTGTCCTCAAAAATCTTTAAAAAATCCACCTTTATTGCTGCCGTAGAGTCCTCAAAAAAATCTTAAAAATACCCACGTTTATTGCTGCCTTAGGGTCCTTCAAAAAATCTTTAAAAATCCACGTTTATTGCTGCCTTAGGGTCCTTCAAAAAATCTTTAAAAAATCCACGTTTATTGCTGCCTTAGGGTCCTTCAAAAAATCTTTAAAAAATCAACGTTTATTGCTGCCTTAGGGTCCTTTTAAAAATCTTCGTTTATTGCTTCCTTAGGGTCCTTCAAAAAATCTTTAAAAAATCCACGTTTATTGCTGCCTTAGGGTCCTTCAAAAAATCTTTAAAAAATCTACGTTTATTGCTACCTTAGGGTCCTTCAACAAATCTTTAAAAAATCCGCGTTTATTGCTGCCTTAGGGTCCTTCAAAAAATCTTTAAAAAATCCAAGTTTATTGCTGCCTTAGGGTCCTTAAAAAAATCTTTAAAAAATCCAGGTTTATTGCTGCCTTAGGGTCCTTCAAAAAATCTTAAAAAAAAAACTCGTTTATTCTGCCTTAGGGTTCTCCAAAAAATCTTTAAAAAACCCACGTCTAGTGCTGCCTTAGGGTCCTCAAAAATCTCTAGAAATCCTCATTTATTGCTGCCCTCCGAAAATCTTAAAAAAATCCACGCTTATTTCTGCCTAAGGGTCCTCATGAAAATCTTAAAAAAAATCCACGCTTATTTCTGCCTTAGGTCCTCATAAAAATCTTAAAAAAATCCACGCTTATTTCTGCCTTAGGGTCCTCATAAAAATCTTTACAAAACACTCGTTTATTTCTGCCATAGGGTTCTCCAAAAAATCTTGAAAAAATCCACGTTTATTGCTGCCTTAGGGTTCTCCAAAATTCTTAAAAAATCTACGTTTATTGCTGCCTTAGGGTCATCCAAAAATCTTTAAAAAATCCACATATATTGCGGCATTAGGGCCCTCCAAAAAGACTTAAAAAATCCACGTTTATTGCCGCCTTTGGGTTCTCCAAAAAGTCTTTAAAAATCCACGTTTATTGCTGCCTTAGGGTCCTCCACAAAGTCTTTAAAAACTCCACGTTTATTGCTCCCCTTGGGTTCTCCAAAAAGTCTTTAAAAAATCCACGTTTATTGCTGCCTTAGGGTTCTCCAAAAAATTTTAAAAAATCTACGTTTATTGCTGCCTTAGGGTCCTCATAAAAATCTTTAAAAAACACTAGTTTATTTCTGCCTTAGGGTTCTCCAAAAAATCTTTAAAAAACACTCGTTTATTTCTGCCTTAGGGTTCTCCAAAAAATCTTGAAAAAAATCCACGTTTATTGCTGCCTTAGGGTCCTCCAAAAAGTCTTTAAAAAATCCACGTTAATTGCTGCCCTTGGGTTCTCCAAAAAGTTTTTAAAAAAATCCACGTTAATTGCTGCCCTTGGGTTCTCCAAAAAGTCTTTAAAAAATCCACGTTTATTGCTGCTTTAGGATCTTCCAAAAAGTTTTTAAAAAATCCACGTTCATTGCTGCCTTAGGGTCCTCCAAAAAGTCTTTAAAAGATCCACGTTTATTGCTGCCTTAGGGTAATCCAAAAATCTTTAAAAAATCCACGTTTATTGCTGCCTTAGGGTAATCCAAAAATCTTTAAAAAAATCCACGTTTATTGCTGCCTCAGTGTCCTCCAAAAATCATTAAAAAATCCACGTTTTTTGCTGCCTTAGGGTCCTCCAAAAACCTTAAAAAAACTATTTTAACTGCTGCTATTTTATTGCTGCCTCAGGCTCCTCCAAAAAATCTTTAAAAAATCCATGTTTATTGCTGCCTCAGGGTTCTCCATTTTTTTTTAAATCCATGTCTATTCCTGCCTCAAGGTTCTCCAAAAAATAAAAATCCCCATTTATTGCTGCAGAAGGAAGGTACCCGAAGGTACAATGACCCGATGTTTATACATTTTTGTTAGAATTTAAAATATTCCGTTTATTATAAAGGCATCGTCTCAAAATATATAATTCATAGATTGTTATTAATTTAAAAATCTTCATCACTATGATGTTCCGGTTTGACAGCAGTCTTTGGACGGACTTGTAATTCACCAGTAATCTTCGAAATGCTAATGCTGTCCATGGAGTTCAAATCAACTGCAAATAAAAAATTGATAAAAACCACTACCTCTAAATCTTCTACATAATTTTCTCATACACCTACAATCATCATCTCCAAGATCATCATTTGTTCCCAGCACCGGACCACCGGCGGCATTTGTGCTAATTCCCAAAAGTTCTGCCATATCAAAATCGCTATCAGAACTACCAAATGAACTGTCATTTTCGACATCTTGACTTTCCGATTTGGCGGAATTGTCATTTCTCGCGGCAGCAGCAGCATTCAATAGAGCCGTTCCCTTACGACCCCGACCGGTTGTGGGACGTATACGTGATGTTGCTGTACCCGGACGTTTATTTGAAACGTTCGATGCCTTGGCATTACGTTGTAAATCATCTGGTATATCATTATCCAGGGCAGAATTACCCTCCAAACGTGGCTCGTCATCATCCAAATCTTCATCATCATCAGCCAGCAGACCTTCGGGTATAAATGGCATTGAATTTTCATTGGCCTTTTGCAGCAAAGGTGAGGAAATGGGTGAAGAACGTTTGGTGCGTGCCTCAAATTGAGCCCGCAGAGCGTCACGTATGTGCAGCCGTAAGAAATACTGCTGAAAGAGATTCTTCAGCTCCTTTTCATATTCCTCAAATTCTTGCATGTGGGCTGGACGAATTTTCTGCAATGCCTCTAAACGTTGTTTGGTTCTTTCCAATTCCGCCTTTTTGCGTTGCAGCTTAGAGTGTAAGGCATTCAATTCCACGCGGGCATTTTCCAATTGGGCCCTGTTTGATTGCAGCTTCAATTGGGCAGAGGCTACAGCATTTTTTAGAGTTCTTTCCACCGAAGCCAGTTCCATGGGCCTATTGGCTTGAGCCAAGCGGGCCTCCTTATTGTTCATTTCCTTTTGCAGTAACTCATGAAGCACAGCGCCCCTTTGGGTTAAATCTGAAGAGAGTTCTCTGGCACGACGTAAATCTTCTATTTTATCACCAATATCCACTTGATTTAAACTACGATAATTGTCTTCTTCCTCCTCACCATCATCATTGGATCCGGGGGCAATTAGCAGCCTTGTGATTTTCTGCAATTCTCCAGCTGTTACTGCAGAGGCAGCATATAGCTTACGAGGATTTAATTTTATTGCCGATTTGGTAACAAAAAATTCCGTGGCGGAGCGTATTAGCAACACTCTGTCCTCTTGCGTGGTAATTCCACCGGGCAGAACTGCTCCAGGCTCCAGGAGACCTGCCAGCCATTGCAAAACCTCGGCCACCACATAAAAGGAGGCCAAACAGCCAAAGCTAGACGAAAGGGCTTGCAAAGGAAACGTTTGAGGATAGCCCAACAATTTCAAGTGCTCAGCCAAATCTATGAAAAATGCTTTCACTTTAATAATGGCTGAGGAAATTCTTTAGTTTTTACTTACCTCTGACCTCCTTAAAGGACATTTTAATTACTGCTACAAATATTTTCCTTTTAAATGTCCACGTCTCTTAAATTCTTTCGTCGAAATGAAACCACTCGTCATTCAGTGCAATTGTCCAGCAAAGCCATTAATTCTTTTGTACACCATTTGCTCACTCTTAGTCGGTTTTTTTTTGTACCCGTTGCTAGGCAACAGCCGTTGTCCTGAGCACCGCAATACAATCGCTTTAAAGGGGTTGGTGGTGGCTGACATGCATGTGCATGGATCAACTGGTGGCACTCAAGTTGTTCGACAAGTGTTTCCTGTAAAATTATGCCCATGAATAGACGACGGACTTTTTGGGGAGGGTTGAAAAAGAACTTTCAGAAGTTGGGATGTTTTGTTGTTGTTCGATGACAAACATGTTTGAATACTTAAGGAACATCAGACTACGTTCGTTGCAGCAATGTAAATATTACTGTAATTGAACACGTGTTGGATTACATTGTACTCCTATTGTTTGTTGCTAAGGGAGATGTGAGTATATTGTAATGTAATCTCTCATAATACAGCAAGGGTTAAGTGTCTAGGATAGTGGTGTGACAAATCTGAGGTTGGCAGGCAAACAAAAATTGCGGCGTAGCCTTTTTTGAGCTTTGCATTTCGAAGGTGCGATGTTTAAATTTAAAGTCAAGTCGGATGTTAGTTCGGCAATTGCGGACTCATGGACGAATGACACAAAGAAAATTCTTGTCGAATTGCACGCATCAGTAACTGATGCTCCGCGCAAAGTAACAAGCTTAATCACCAATGTGCAAAATCGAGACTTTTCAGGTAGAACAATAGGAAGTATTTCATTACACCTAGCGACCGGTCACTCTGAGTACCATATTTCCAGCAATACAACGTCGTCGTTTCTTTTGCACCGGATTAACCCGGAACTAAACCAAGATCCGTATTCCGGCCAGCGACTGCCACCTCAAAGTACACATGTTTGTATTTGAATCGATTTTCTGTGTTGGGAGCAGCATATCAAGGAATGCCTGTTCCGGATTATTTTGATCGAGAAGGAGGAAAATCCAGTTTGTCCCATCCGCAACCAACCTAACTCAAACTTCGGTGAGATGCAATAGGCGTAGGGAGTGGGAGCATCTCAGGGGTTGCTCTGAACTCGTTCATGAGAGGGACTATGTTGCTGCATGAACAAAGAATAAGCGACTTCTCCGCAGTCCCCCCAACAGCAGCCGCACACGCACCACTTAATATCAGCCGTTGTTGTTCCAATCCCTGAAAATTTATCCTTTTTTGCGATTTAAATCGCAATGGACTCCGAGGTAAGATCGAGGAAATAGTGGATTTCATTTGTATCATGGTAGCGGCGGTGCAGGAAACCAAGCTTAACAATAACTGCAGCTTTTAGCATTGCGATGAGTACAACGTACTGAGGAAGGATCGCGCCAGTGGTGGATGTGGGGGATTAGCTTTCTTATTGCATCACTATGTTCAATAAAGACATACCTCGCTTGAGCCTGGCTCTAAGGACCTGTACATGGAATGCATGAGGATAGCAGTCATGTGTGGAACTGCCGAGGTAGAGTTGCTGAACATATACATCCCTCCGATAAATAGGTGCACTCCAATAGAGGAATTCTATAACACATTTTTTGAGTTACCGAATGAAAAGTATCAATAAAAGTTGAGAAGGCTGTTAATATCGGTAGGACTTAGCGACAGCTTTATTTTGGTTGTTAACTTACCGAACAATTTCGTTAATTGCCGAAATTATATGACTTTTAATTTTCCCGATTTTTGTCGGTAAGTAAAAAAATGAGTTACAGAGTTCCACTACAGGTTATAGGTCAAACGTTAGCCCACTTTTGGAAGATCATAACCCTCCGGTCTTGGGGAACTTTAATGCTCGTCATGAGTTGTGCCATTCGGTCCTCCGAAACGACCAGAGGGGTATGGTTCTGGCTGAGCAGACTGATAGCTTTACGTTTTGCACGGTCAATGAGGTCGCCCCTACCAAAATTAGCGGAGAGTTTCAGAGTTCTCCAGACATAATCATCGCGTCACCTGGTCTGACAAATGATGTCACCTGGCAAACCGTCGTTTCACTTGGATTAGACCATCTCCCCATAATTGTCTCCATTTCATCACATTTGAGGGCCGCACTTTCATTAATCATGAGAAAGCTAATTGGCCAAGTTTCAGAGAGTTCTCTAATCACCTCTTTAGAGATCTGTCCAATCCTTATGTTGTTCGGGTAACAGAAAGGATGTTTCGAGACATTATCACTGCTGCAACCGATCGTCATATATCTGCTGGTCGAATACCCGAAGAAAGACCATACTTCTTGGCAGAGGCGACGGGATTAGCAAATGAGCGTGAGGAGCTTTGTTGTGCCAACCTCATGGTCTCAGAGTCAGTGGGCTGACACTGGAATTTAATAGGGTTGTCGCTGTGCATAAGCCGAACACGGGGCTAAATCATCTGAAGATCTGCAAGATTGGCGCCAGAATAAGTGAATTGTGTGTAACGGTTAAGTCACTCTCGAACCCTAGAAAGAAGGAACATAGGACCTCAGTCACTTTTGGCGACGTTACACTAACTAATCCGAAGAGGTGCGCAAATTATTTTAATCTACAGATTGTCGATCACGTCGGGAATGACTTGGCGAAGAGAAGAGTACTACGTCGCATTAGATCTCTTCTTGCTGGGATGAACCACCACAATTTACAATGTATGATGTTGAGAATGGCATCAGGAACGCTAAATCATTCAAACCGTTAAGCCCTGATGGAATCCCAATGGTAATGCTGAAACTGTTGGATGTACCGGGTGTCAAGTATCTCACTAAAGTTCTCAAATTGTCGCTACCACCACCCACATCGTTCCCGAAGTCTTGGAAATGTGAAGGCGGGTTCCGCCACTGAATCCAGGCAAGAATGCCAGCAAAAGTAAATCGTATAGACCCGTAGCTAAGACCCTGGAGCCGTTAGTTCTCCGTAGCGTCAGAAATAGCTATCCAGTTGGCGGTCATTCGCATGGGTTATGTGAGCAGCATAGCACGATAACATCGCTACACGCCATCTCCACACATATTAGTCGAAGACTCAACCAGAGCACTCCGTGTGATAAAAAGGTGATGGTAGCGCTTGACTTATCAAATGCCTTTGATACTGTCAGGCACTCTATGTTGTTTGTGGGCTTCGAGGAGATAACCCTCCCCCCAAGTTTGAAATGTGTGTGTGGACGCCAGTCGTACGTGAAATTCAGGAACAAGAAAACCAAGCCACGTAGATTGAAACAGGGAGTTCCCTAAGGTAGGGTGATATATCCTAACTGTTGAACCTCTACATCTCCTGTATTCGGCTCCCCCAGACCGCATTGTGATCGTAACGTATGCGGATTGTTGCACGATCTTGGAGTCAGGTACCTTCCCTGATGTCATTTGTGAAAAGACTGATCTTACCATCGTTTTCCACGCGATGAATATGCAAATATCCGCCAGTAAATCTACGGCCACTTTGTTTACCACAGAGGTGAGAACAGATTTGAATGTCATGGTCGATAGTAGCAGAATTCTGGGGTCACATTCGACAGCCTGTGTCGTCCGCACATGCCACAGCTATCTGCGACAAGTTGAAATGTAGGAACAAGGACCTCAATTTCTTAGGCGGCAGCATTTGGGGTCTAGATATAAACACTTTGTTGACGCAATAGGTCGGTCTGTTGTAAGCTATACTGCTCCAGTTTGGTATGTGAATATAAGTGAAAAAGCGATGGAAAAATATTTAAACTTGTCAGATCGCCGACCTGAGAACTGCAGCAGGGTGCCTCCTCATATCTTCAGTGGACCATATACACGAGGAGACAAAGTTTCTGCTAGTACAGCAATAAAATGCCTTGCCTTCGTTGCAGTACTTGCTCGGGTGTTACCGTAAGAACCATCCTAATCACCATATGGTTATAGGACCTACCACCCAGGCACATCAGGAGGGATTTTCATGATCTAGAAAGAGAGGTCAAACGTTACAAGAGAGAACCCCTAGATCAACAAGTCTAACAGGTTTAAATCAGCGTCAGGCGAGGGATTCAGTCACAGATGCCATGGACAACTATCGTGTGAATGCGGTACTCGGAGAACATCTCCCATCTATTGCAGCTGAGGAGCGTCAGCTTTCACGACAAACCATAGTAGTTTTGGTTCAACTACGATCCGGGTGGTGTAGCCATTTGAATTCCTATAGGGCAGGGATCGATGACAACGTGCAAAACTCCTGCCAGGCGTGTGGCACAGGCCCTCACGACACACTGCACCTTTTCAACTGCCCTGACAAGCCTACTCAACTAACTCCAGTAGATCTGTGATTAGATCCCGACGTGACAGCCACATTCATAGAACTGGAGATAGACCCAGAGCTAGATTAGGCAGAACAATTAATTTCCAAACATAAAATAAGAATACTGTTACAACAACATATTTTCATCGAAAACAGGAGTAAGGATTAATAGTCTGTTCATGGCTGGTGTGGTACGAGTGTGTGGTACTGGTATTCCCACGGGTAGTGAGCCATTTGTGCCAATCGTATGAAGTAATTTTTAACAAGAGATACTTCATGAGCAGGTACGGCATTTTTCCGCAATTCTGGAGTGTTGCTTCGCCGACACACACTTATAAAACGGAATGCCTAAGCGAAAACTTTGAGAAATCAGTTTAACGAGGAAAAATCTTCAGCAACAACTTCGGCATGCAATGTAGAGAAATTCTTTTCGAGCTGTGGGTGCAATTGCTAGTAAAGGAATCGTGGAAGTGCTCTGGTTCCATGGCTGACCAGTGTGTTCCATACCACCAAAGACGATTTGTTTGAAGTTCGTCAGCTGTACAGCCTCGAATGCCAAGGTCTGCAGGATTATCTGCCGATACCACATGTCTCCAGTTTGCATTTCAAACTTTAATCCACCCTGACGTGATGGTGCAGTCAATCTTCATGAATATTTCGGGTGAGGATAAGTCCAAAGGTTGCCAAACAGATTTTAAAAATTTGGATCTACATAATTCTAGTCTCGACAAGTTTACATTTTTAATAGAACTACTTTGCTCTTGGAAATAAAATATTGGTATGCGTAATATTTTCTGAAGAAGTGACTCGTATATATAAGCATTCACAATACGCTTTTTCGGAGGCAACACGAAAGTCATGTATCTGAATTTACTACAACATTATCTGCAGTCCCATTTCAATAGGACTTGCCTTTACCAAAATCCCGAAAACCTAATAAAAACCTATAAATGTGAACTTTGACCGGGATTTATTTAAAAATCCCTCCAGCGATTTTTTTCTTGTTTTTATACCCTCAGCATTTATGCTAGCGAGGGTATATACACTTTCACACGGGCCAAATGTGTCTCATCTAAATAATGGTTTTAGACCCCAAGTATGTTTGCACGAAATCCGTTTTAGACAATTTGGAGTTGATTTAACCATGACCGTTAGTATGTCTGTCTGTCTGGCTGGAGCGCAAGATAACTCTCGAACGGATCAACCGATTCGGTCCAAAATTCGGATTTCGTAATATTTTGTTCAAACTTAGTTTAAGTTCGAATATGGGTGATATCGGTCCACTCCTTCCGCTACCTCCCCCACAAAAGTTAAAAAATGTTCGGAAAATTTGTGCGCACGATAACTCTTGAAGGGAGTAACCGATTTGGTCCATACTTTGGACATCGTGAATGTTCTACCAGACTTAGCTGTCCCCCATACGACGGTACAAGTTTCATAAGGGGCAAGTCAATAATTCCTTAGAAAATAGCCGGAAAGGTGTTAAAACTCCCTATGACACCGTGTGTAGTCGTTGGAGCCCAAGATAACGCTCGAACGGATCTGCCGATTCGGTCCAGAATTTGGCCTTCATAATATTTTGTTCAAGTTTTGTTTAAGTTCAAAGATAAGCCATATCGGTCCACTCTTTTAGGTACCTCCCCCACAAAAGTTCAAAAATGTTCGGAAATTTTGTGCGCACGATAACTCTTCGAGGGTTTGACCGATTTGGTCTATACTTTTCACATCCTATTATATCCACCAGATATAGATCACCCTCGGGTACCTCCCAAACAAGATTTCGGATAAGTTCACTTTAAGACCTGTTCTCGAATCAATTTGATTTTTGTTGAAGCAACTTGCATTCGCTGCCTCAATTACAAGGGTTAAAGTTTTTTAGGGGCAGTCCATACTTCTTTAGAACACAGCCCGAAAGGTGTAAAACCCCTATGGCACCATATGTAGTGCCTGGAGAGCACGATAACTCTCGAACTGGTCAACCGATTTGGTCCAAAATTTGGCGTTCGTCATATTTTGTCCAAACTTAGTATCAGTTCGAAGATGGGCAATGCCGGTCCACAACATCCGGTACTTCCCCCCAATATTTAAAAAAATCACTAATATGGTATGCACAATGTTTCATGAGCGGAGACACAATTTGGTCTAAACTTTGGATCTCGTAATATTTTGTCCAAATTTAGTTTGACTTCTAAAATGGCCCATTTCGGTCCTCTGCTTAGGGTACCACCCCAACAACTGTTCAACGTTTCGTTCTTTTGGAAATGTAAACCGATGCTGTTCATTGTGGTCCTGTTTACAGCGATATTATGTTTTCTGTGGACAAGTCCATGCTTGCTGGCCTCTATGAAATTGGCATGTCTTCAAAGAGTGTATAATTTGTTGATGAGATTTATAAGAATACGAAATCAGCTGTGCTGTCTGGCACGAACCTATCTGAATATTTTGACACCAGTACAAGAGTAAAACAAGGGCGTCTACTCTCCCCCATTATATTTGCCATTTATCTAAATGACCTTCATGAACATCATGGTGGAGGCCTTTATATTGAACAAACAAATAACAAGTAAGAAAGTATCAGTCAGCTGTGCTGACGGAGATATACCCTCAGCCACTGACAAAAAAAAAAAACAACAACCTACTGAAAAAAGAATCAAAACGATGCGAGAGGAACTCTTAAACTTCAATTTTGTGTGGGAGGTACCCGAAGGAGTGGACCGAAATAATCTATATTCCAAACTGATACATGACTGGATGAAATAATACGACGTGCACAATCTGCACCAATCATAAACTCCCTGTGAGAATTATCTTGCGGATTTGCAATTTTGGTTGGTGCCGTCATTGTTTCTTGGAGCTTTTAAGCGAATATCTCAGGAAGCATGGACTTGCACAAGAAAACAATTGTACCGTGGTAAAGGGAGCCAAAAAGGAAAACTTACTGAAACAAGTAAAAAAGTATCAGTCGGCTTTGCCGACAGAGATATAACATCAGCCTGTGTGGATTGAAATAAAAAAAAAATATATGTACTTAGGGGGGTTTGCAAAATTTTGGACGTATTAACCGACAAAACTATGAAAGAGTTAAAGCTCAAAAAAATTGCGGGCATAACTATATATGGGGCTTTTTTATCACACTAGCCTACGAAAAACATAATATAGCTATAAACAGGGTCACTAGGAAAACCTTCGGTAAAAATGTCCAAAGGTTCCTCGAACAGACCCTTAACCACACAAAAATATTGAACATTTGTGTGGGTGGCACCACAAGGATTGGACAGATAGGACCAACATTTGAACATAAACTAAGTTTCGACAATATTTAGAGATCCAAAGTTTGGACCAAATCGGTTGCTACGTCTATGGGAAATCGCGTTTACCATTTTAGCGAATATTTTCGAACTTTTGTGGGGGAGGTACTGGAAGGAGAGGACCTATAAGCACCAACTTCGAATTTCATCTAATATTCGAAGAAATAAATATTCGAAGAAATATTACAATAGCTCTTCAGCCACTACATATGGTGCCATAGGGTTTTTTTTACAATTTTCGGGCTGTTTGTACCCTCAGCATTTATGCTAACGAGGCATACGGGCAAAATGTGTCTCATCGAAATAATGGTTTCAGACCACAAGGCAATTTAGACTTAAACCACTATATCTTAACCATTTGTTAACCGATTTAAAAAATAATAACTTGTTCTAAAGATATAATTCACCCCTTTAAAGGGAAGAAGGATCAATAGAAATCCGCTGTGAAAAAAAAAGAATATATGCCCGATTAAATTTTAAAAAGTAAAAAAACCAAGATTTTCACTACTTTTACCGTTATAAAAAATAAAACGAAGTGACCCAAACGAACTAAATGCATCTTCACAATGCATCAAAACCGCCTAAAGGAGCATTCCAATGCTTTTGTGACGTATTAGAGAGTTCTTAATTACTGTCTAGGCTACAATTTTTGTCTTTCTGTTGTATCGAAAATCTCAATGGTTTAGCCGTTATATGCCAAAATGTCAAAAAAAACGTGGATAAAAAACTTAAAGTCAAAATCGGGAGGCTCGATTTTCACCGTAGACCTAAGGTCTAGTGGACTTTTTTGCTCAGTTCAATCCCAGGAATCAGAAACGCGAAGGGCCCATTAAGGTTTTCAAATCGCCCCGGCCTAGTATAGCCGTTATATGCCAAAATGTCAAAAAAAAAAAAAACGTGGATAAAAAACTTAAAGTCAAAATCGGGAGGCTCGATTTTCACCGTAGACCTAAGGTCTAGTGGACTTTTTTGCTCAGTTCAATCCCAGGAATCAGAAACGCGAAGGGCCCATTAAGGTTTTCAAATCGCCCCGGCCTAGTATATACCCTCATTAGCATAAATGCTGAGGGTATAAAAATTCAAAACGGTCCGAGAGGAGTTCTTAAACTCCACATTATCCGAATTTTGTGTGGGAGGTACTGGAGGGAGTGGATCGATACAATCCATATTCCAACCTGATACATGACTGGATGAAATAATACGATGTGCACAGTCTGCACTAATCAGAACTTCCCTGCGAGAATTATCTTGCGAATTTGCCATTTTGGTTGTTGCCGTCAGGGTTTCTTGGAGCTTTTAGGCCAATATCTCAGGAAGTATGGACCTGCGCAAGAAAAAAATGTACCGTCGTAAAGGGAGCCACAAGGAAAACGTACTAAAAAAATGTCAAAACGATCCGAGAGGAGCTCTTAAACTTCACTTTATCCGAATTTTGTGTGGGAGGTACCCGAAAGAGTGGACCAATACAATCCATATTCCAACCTGATACATTCCTGGATGACATAATTCGATGTGCACAGTCTGCGCCAATCAGAAACTCCCTGCGCGAATTATCTTGCGGATTTGCCATTTTGGTTGGGATTTGCGCAAAAAAAAAAAATTGTACCGTGGCAAAGGAAGCCGCAAGAAAAACTGAAAAAAATTCAAACCGATCCGAGAGGAGTTTTTAAACTCCACATTATCCGAATTTTGTGTGGGAGGTACCTGAAGGAGTGGACCGATACAATCCTTATTCCAACCTGATACATGACTGGATGAAATAATACGATGTGCACACTCTGCACCAATCAGAAACTCCCTGCGAGAATTATCTTGCGAATTTGCCATTTCGGTTTGTGGCATCTGAGTTTCTTGGAACTTTTAGGTCAAAATCTCCGGAAGTATGGCCATGCGCGAGAAAAAAATTGTACCGTGGTAAAGGGGGCCGCAAGGAAACTTACAGAAAAAATTTCAAAATGATCCGAGATGAGCTCTTAAACTTCACTTTATCCGAATTTTGTGTGGGAGGTACCCAAAGGAGTGGACCGATATAGTCCATATTCGAACCCGATCTATATCTGGAAGGAATAATACGATGTGCAAAGTAAGGACCAAATCGACTACTCCCTTCGAGAGTTATCGTTCACACCATTTTACAGAAAAATTTTGAAATTTTGTGGGGGAGGTACCCGAAGGAGTGGACCGATATGGCCCATCTTCGAACCTAAACTATGTTTGAACAAAATATTACGATACCCATAATATGGTTCCAATCGGTTGATCAGACGGACGGACATGGCTAGGCCGACTCCAAATTGTCTGAAACTAATTTCATCCAAACATACTTAGACCCCAAGTTCCGTTATTTCGATGAGGCACATTTTTGGTCGTCTGCACCCTTTCTAGCCTAAGGGCTGAGGTATGAATATTCGCCTACTTATGTGTGCGTATGATGTTGTGATACTGGCGGATAATCCGAAAATTCTACAGATAAATTATTGATATGAAGAAATATGAGAAATACTGTGAAAGATGGGGGATGGAAGTAAACCGAGGCAAATCGGAGATAATGGTATTCAGAATAGGAGGCAAACTTTCTGTAAATTAACAAGTAAAAAAGTATATAAAAAGTAGTAAAGAGATATACCCTCAGCCAATGTGAATTGAAACTTTCATCTTCGGACAGATCGAATGTACTTAGAATCTTTTCAGAATTTTGTGACCCTTTTTGGACATTTGCACTTGCCGACATAAATCCACTTGCCGACATAAATCCACAGGATTTAAGTTCAAATGTGTTGCGAAGGAGGTACTTGAAGGAATGGACCGACATAGTATATTATGGAAGTCGATTTTATTTTGGGAGTCAAATTTTGAAATCAAAATCGTTTGATCAGTTCGAGAGTTATCGTGCTCTCCAGCCACTACATATGGTGCCATAGGGGTTTTTCATACCTTTCGGTCTGTTTTCTCAAGAAGTATGTACTTGCGCCTGAAAAGCTTTTACAGTCGTAATGGATGCAGCGAATGCAAGTTGCTTCAACAAAAATTAATGTGATTCGACAGCAGGTCTTAAAGTTATACCGTCGTATGGGGGGCAGTGAATACAAACTATTACAATAAAAATCAAAAGCGATGCAAGAGGAGGTCCTAAACTGAACTTTTCCGAAACTTTGTGTGGGATGTTCCCGAAGGAATGGACCGATTGAGTCCATATTGGAACCTCGTCTAAGGCTGGTAGAAATTTCACGATGTGCAAAGTATGGACCAAATCGGTTACTCTCTTCAAGAGTTATCGTGTGCATAAATTATCCGAACATTTTAGAACTTTTGTGGGGGAGGTACCCATATGGGCCATCTTCGAACTTAAACTAAGTTTGGGCAAAATATTACGATACCCAAATTTTGGACCAAACTGGTTCATCCGTTCGAGAGTTATCGTGCGCACCAGCCAGCCAGACAGACGGACGGACATTGCTAAATGGACTCTAAATTGTCTGAAACACATTTCGTCCAAACATACTTGGGGTCTAAAACCATTATTTCGATGAGGCACATTTTGCCTTATGAAAGTGTATATACCATCGTTATCATAAATGCTGGTCAGTCAAAAATTAAATTTTCCCTCTCTGTTTAAGCACTTAAGAAACTAACAAAAAAATAAGATCCCGATTTCAAAAATGCTAAAGTAAGCCATAAACTATTGCATGTAAACACCAATCTATTCTAAACCACAGCTCTGATAATTGCCTTAATGTAGTCCATTACATCCCGACATTGCTTCCATTCTAATAAATGTCCGCATAATCTCATTATCATTATCACCAATAATGTCCGATTAATTACATTGTTACATTAAATACATTGTAGAGTGTAAATGAATCGGTTCAAATGAAAATCAAATTAAGTTCCCAAGTTGAATTATTCTTCTCCGCCAATACATCGACTGGGTTCGGCGTGAATAATGTTTGTAATGCAATTAATTTGAAATGTTCGTTCCGTTCAAGATGATGTTCAGCGCCTCTCTGGAAAAAAACATTAATTTTGCAATTAAAATTAATTGATTGACAATGAATGGAAAAAATGCAGCCATCGCCTCCACTGGGGGAATGATAGCGGCATAGACTGATGATGACAAAACGGCGCCTTTGCAGTGGTAGACAATGTCGTATATTCCATGTAGTCTAGAAATATATGAATATGTATAGTTGTGTGTGTTGCCTTTTGCTAATAATGTCAGTCAGTCAGTCAGTTCCCAGTTAATGTCAATGATGAATGAGCTTCGACACTTGATATGAATAAATTTTGAAAAACGTTTGTGACTGGTCAGGCGAAAGCATCACAGAATTCTTCTAATCATAATTCAATAAAATGCAAATTGAAGGTAATTAAATAATTGCTGCTGTTGTTGTTGTTGGGGTAGCAAATTCTTGAATATTAAATATAGAATAAATGGAAATAGATTATGGAATATTTTTAGAATGTTGTAAAAGGGGGATTTTTTCCATGGGAAGTAGTTAATCGAGAGTTTGTTGAACATATAAGAGAACTTTGTTATTCTGTATGTAATATAGTAGATGCAAATATTGCATAATGCAGAAAAATTCCCTCGAACGTGTCGTAATGGAATTTCAAAAATATCATTAATCAGGCATCAAATTCCTGTTAAGCGAAAATTATGAACTTTTGACGGGGAGATACTAGAAGGAGTTGTATTATGTAGTCCATCTTCGAACTTGATTTATGCTTGAGCGAAATATTACTATTGACAAAGTTTGGACCACTACCTTTCACTTCTTTCGATAGTTATCTTGTCCAGTAGCCATGTTAATTTGTCATTGTAGAATTTTTTAGAGCTTTCGGACCATTATATCTGGAATCAGCATTGTCTTAACCGATTACTATTTTCTGTTCAAAATTGGAAAATCACTTGTGATATGAATTGTTCGGAACAGAATCTTCATAAGTAACAAGTAAAAAAGTATCAGTCAGCTTTGCCGACAGGGATATACCTTCAGCTTGTGTATATTGAAGTTCGGCCTGGCCGAACTTGATATACCTTCCACTACGAGTGGTGTCTAAGTAAATGAAGAAGACTTAATACCAAATTTCAGCAACAATGTCGTTAACCTTCAAAATACCGAAATTCGGGAGGAACCGTTCTATGAGGGCTATATCAAAACCTCGATCTATACCGACAAGTTTCTGGCGTAATTTCCGATATTTTAGTAATATAATGTGGTTAAAACCTAAAAAATACCGTAAATCTAAAGGTACGCTTCTATGGGGAATATAGGAAGACGTGGACCTACACTGATATTTCTTTTCTGGAACATTTTATAACCCCATGAAAGACAAAATAAAAAATTTCAGTCATTTCGGTGGGATATTGACATCACATCTTTCACAATTACGAAAATCGGCAGGTACCGTTCTATGGGGGCTATATCGAAACGTGGACCTATACCAACGAAATTCCATCGAGGCCACAACCTTCAAAATACCGGAAATCAGGAGGCGCCGTTCTTTGCCAGCTATATGAAGGCGTGGACACATACCAACAAAATTCTGGGGAAAAATGTTATACCCCCGACGAAGGCTAAGTACCAAATTTTAGCCATTTCGGTGTGATAATGAAGCTAAAACCTTAAAAATAACGAAAATCGGGAGGTACCGTTCCATGGGGGTTATATGAAGGCGTGGACCTACAACGACAAATTGAGAGGAGAATGTTTAATACCCCCAACGAAGACTAAATATTAACGTTCAGCCATTTCAATGCATTATTGTGGCCATAACCTTCAAAATGCCGAAAATCGGGAGCTACCCTTCTATGGGGTCTATATCAAACCCTGGACGTGTATGTATAGCGTGGACGTGTACCGACAAATTTCTGGGGGAAAGTTTCGTAGTTTTTCAGCCATTTCGGTGTGATAATGAAGCAGAAATCTTCAAAATACAGATAATCGGGAGGTACCGTTCTATGGGGGCTATATCAAACCCTGGACCGATATAGCCCATTTGCAATACCAAACATCCTGGGAGTAATATAAACTTCTATACCAAATTACAAAGCTCTATCATAAAAGTTGTGAGCTGTATCTAGATTTCATCAGACGGACGGAGGATGGTCAGACGGACATGGTTATATCGACTTAGAATTTTACCCTGATCAAGAATATGCATACTTTATAGGGTCTCCGATGAATATTTCGATGTGTTACAAACGGAATGACAAATTTAATTATACACTCCATATTATGGTGGAGGGTATGAAAATCAAATGTCGTTCGTTGGTAATGGCATCAGTTGAGAACGGCTGGTCTGATTTCAATAATTCTTATTTTTTGAAATGTTCATCATAGCCCAACTTAGGTTTTTATACAAAGAAAATTTGACCAAGCCCACTTTTTCGCCCACTTTTTTAAATTTTAATCTTTTCTACAAAAACCACTGAACTGATTTTCCTGAAATTGTCATGGAATGTACAGGGATGGCCCCCGGTGGAAATAGGCTACAAATTTAGTTTCGGAGGGGTGGGTACTTCACTGACGAAATCCTGAGACCGGCAGTAGAGGAAGAAAGCTGCAAATATTGGCACGTAACCGTTATCTTACACCAATGTAGCCAAGAAACGTTACACGAACGAACTTTGTTATGCAGTGATCGATCCCAGTAGAGGTTTCTGTAAGCCACCCAGGATCTTGACGGGTTCATAAGGGACATGGCAGTGTTTCAATTTGCCAGGCATGCAAGCATTGTAATGTAGCCAGCGTTGCCGACAATTTTTGATCGGAAATCGTCAAAAAAATCGTCAAATCGTCAACAATATTTGAAAAATCGTCAAAAAATCGTCAACATGGTCCAAAACTCGGTTTGGTTAGCTTTTAATGCGATTTTTCGCTGCTATTTTTGTGCATGAGACTGACAACATAACATATACAACCCACATCAATAAATCTAACCCAATATCACTTAAATACTGCTATAAAAACAGCTTTCAGAAGATGATAGTTTTCATACTCGTATGGTTATCGAGTTTGAAGTAATGCAGCATGGTAAAGCTGGGTACACATTGTCATTTTAAATGGTAGCTTAGCTCAAATATTGCTTGCTTGACAGTGTGACCGTCCATGTTTGTCCGTACACGTACATTTTGGTTGTTGGGCAGTCGAAAATCGATAAAAATTGTCATTCAAAACTGACAGCTTAAAGAGGGCATTTGTAGAAAGTTAAAAAGCTGGACTCATATTTTTCTATAATAAAAAATATAATTAATATTTTATCTCGAAAACTTTTTAAGGAAGATTTTCATCCATTACCAAAACTACACGAAAATTTTCAGCTCATGTAATTTGAATGTGGCGCAAAAACTATGAAATACCTGTGCCTAGATATGCCAGATAATATAGCCAATCCGTCTGGAAATTGCTATAAAACATTAAAAAGCTCAAAAGCCGAGTTTGGAACATTGCTTGCCTTAAAATCTTTCGTGAAACGTTGGTCAAAATGTAGTTATCGTCTTTTATTTCATGCATTTCTGGCTTACGTGAAAAATCGTCATTTTGGACCATAAAATCGTCAAATCGTCATTTTTCAATTTTGGGCCAAAAAATCGTCAAAATGACGATAAATCAGCAAATTCGGCAACACTGAATGTAGCAGTGTAATACCTCCCTTGGAAAACGGAAAACTCAAACTGGTAAGGCAATAAATACCATGTTCTTCAATTAACTAAGGTTTCCGTGTTTGTCAGAGGTTGAGCAGAAAGTTCGAAACTGAACACATGTTCAAAGCCTTCGGTCGCCAAAGCCAGACTTTGGACCTGAAGAGATGGGAAATTTCAGCAGGGGGGAACAAAAGGATAGTATTCTTCATGTGGTCGGAATTGACAATGTATCCATGTGTAGACAATTTAATCCCCGTATGGATCCGTAAACTTATAGAAAAATACTTACAGATAGCGTGACACTTACAAATTTGATATTTAAGTAAGCTGGGAAATTTGATAGTTATCTTAATCGAGTTATACCAAGCATTGAAATCTTTAATGTTCAAGATCTCTTAATTTAGTACTTGGGACTACAAAAACCTACTAAATTTAAAAATCATGACCTGTAATTATAAAGTATTCAAAAATTGAACGCGATCGCGGTATTCTACTTATAAATCATCAATTAATGATGGAGGTCACAATTACTATTGTAGTGTATCCCAATACATCAAATGATCTCTGAGATTTCGCGTTTGGCTAAAACCCGTTGTGGGGGAGGTCCTCCACCCCTCCATTTTTCGGTATAAAAACAACCTTACGATCTATTCTAAGACCTAAAGAATATACAGTTAAAATTTTATCAAATTCGGTCCAGCCATTTCGGAGGATTTATTTTTCGAACATCATGCCAGACCTGAATAATTTTCTATATATATGTAGATATATATACCTGAACCGATCAGAACCAAATTTTCTGGACGTGATTCTTAATTGATCAGGATGTTCCATATCAAATTTTAAAGTCATCGGATGCAAATTGTGACCTTAGTGCGGTTAAATATAAAATCGGTTGAAACATATGTATATACGAAAGCTATATCTATATCTGAACCGATTCCTTCCAAATTTTGCAGATATATTTTTATGCTCACTATAATAATCAGGACGGAATTTGAAAAGTCCAGCAGCTTCCAGTGACTTGTTGCCTCAAAAACCTGTCATTGGGCCCATAGTATTATATAGTCGGTCCCTTTCCTTACTGGTTTTAATATGGGGGCTATAACTGTACCGCCTCAATTGTATTATTTTTAAGTTTTAGACCGAATTAGCTGTATTTTGGCATTTAAGGTTCGATAAGGTTAACAAATTTTGGACATAAATCCATGCTTTGGAATAGCTCCCATATAATGATAACGCCCGAGTTGAGGTATTTCGACGTTTTCAGGTATATGGAAATTTGCGGCTTAAATTGTCTGTAATTTGTCATTTACGATTCTGAGTGGTAAAGAAACTTCTCCGCTAAAAGTTGTGGACATAGGTCCACGTTTTTGTGTAGCTCTCATAAATAACAAATACCGGTAACTCCCGATTTCAGGCGCTTTAAATTTTTAAACAGACCGCATTAGCTAAAATTTGGTATTTGGGTTTCCCATTGATAAAAAAGTTTTCCATCTAAACTTTCATAACAGAAAGAAAACTTATTATTTCATATTTGTCCAGATTATTCCATTGTAATAGGATGCTACCGTGGAGCGATGGCAGCACACCCGCCTTGCACGCTGAAGGTCGTGTGTTCGACTCCCCGGCCAGGCAACATCAAAAATTTCAACGGTGGTAAAATACCCCTCAGTAATGTTGGTAAAAAACGAAAGAAAAGAAAAACAAAACCCTCTTAAGTTGACGAACACCGCAAACGTTTTAAGGACCATGATCTGCGAATCTGCACCTGGAATGTTCGTACTCTTTATAGAGAAGGTGCAGTTTACGCATTGGCAGATGTACCTGAAAAGTACAAGGCCGACATTACTGCCATACAGGAAATACGATGGAACGGGAAAGGCGTCACAACAACACCTAAAGATGACGCACTGTATTATAGCTGCCAAGATACAAAGCATGAGTTTGATTGCGGATTTGTAGTTGGTCGGAGGTTAAAACATCTAGTCTCCAGCTCTATTTGCGCTCATGCTCCCACTGAAGACAATGACGAACAGACCAAAGATATATTTTACGAGCGCTTGGAAGAAACTTATGACCGTTGCCCTGCCCATGACATTAAAATTATTCTAGGCGATTTTAATGCCAAAATTGGAAAGGAGAATATTTTTGACCCAATAGTCGGGAAATTCAGTCTCCATAGTGAAACATCTGACAATGGTATGAGGCTGATAGACTTTGCAGCTGCAAAAAACATGGTAGTTAGCAGTACCAGATTTAATCATCTCGATATTCATAAGGGCACCTGGATGTCTCCAGATCAGCAAACAAGAAATCAAATTGATCATGTTGTGATAGATGGAAGACATTCATCGAGCGTGTTGGATGTACGATCGTTCCGAGGCGCAAACATTGAT
Organism: Musca autumnalis; assembly: GCF_047663935.1. Taxonomy (NCBI): domain Eukaryota; kingdom Metazoa; phylum Arthropoda; class Insecta; order Diptera; family Muscidae; genus Musca; species Musca autumnalis. The sequence goes on from NW_027411866.1 coordinate 224,685,030, forward strand.
TCGGACCATCACCTTGTTGCAGCAAAGGTACGTACCCGCCTAAACGTTGCAAATAAAGGACGAACAGACACAACGCGGAAGTTGGTCATCGGTAAGCACAACAGATAGCCACAGCATATTCCACTCAATTCGCCCAATTGCTTAATGAAAGCACTCCTCGTCCCGATAACATATTAGCACAATGGCAAAATATTGTCCACTCCATGCCAACAGCCGCAAAATCCATACTTGGATACCAGAGACCTCCACCAAGGAATCCATGGTATGACCAGGAGTGTCATGCTACTACCGAAGAGAAAAATGCGGCATATAGGACTACTTTACAATCAGTAGCATCGCGTAGGGCACGAGAGAGGTATCGGGAGAAAAGGAGTGAGGAGAAACGTCTTTTCCGCAGGAAAAAGAGAGAAATGGAAAGACGGGAGTGTGAAAAAATCGAGATGTATAGGACCCAGAATGAAGTCCGAAAGTTCTACCAAAGAGTGAAACATCAAACTGATGGCTTTGGTATAGGCACATCTTCTTGTAGAGACCAGCAAGGTAATTTGGTAACTGATACAGTGTGCTCAGGATATGGAAAGAACATTTCTCCAAAACTGTTGTTATTACAGATTGTTGATATTACAGATCCAATCCCAGAAGATGGTATTGAATGTATACCGCCCAGCCAAGATGAGGTAAAGACAGCAATAAGTCGGCTGAAGAATAATAAGGCAGCAGGAGCCGATGGCTTGCCAGTCGAGCTGTTCAAAACCGGAGGCGACACGCTGATAAGGTGTATTCATCAGCTAGTTAGCACCATCTGGCAGGAAGAACTAGTACACGACGATTGGAACCTGAGCATCCTGTGCCCTGTCCACAAGAAAGGAGATAAGACTGTATGCTCTAACTATAGGGGCATAAGTCTTCTCCCTATTGCCTACAAGATAGTGTCAGGGATAATGTGCGAACGACTAAAGCCTATGATCAATGAAATAATTGGGCCATACCAATCTAGCACTGACCAGGTATTTACCCTGCGACAAATCCTGGATAAGACCCAAGAGATGCAGATCGACACTTACCACCGTTTTGTTGATTATAAAGCAGCCTTAGACTGCAGCCTACGTTCAAAGGTATTCCAAGCCATGTCTGAATTTGGTATCCCTGCAAAGCTCATCCGGCCTTGTATAATGACATTAACTGATACTCGGCCCTGAGTTAAAATAGGAAAGAATCTCTCCGAAGAGCTTGGTACCAAAAGTGGTTTCAGACAAGGAGACGGCCTCTCGTGTGACCTTTTCAACATTCTGCTGGAAAAGGTTATACGAGATGCGAAGGTGAAAAAGGTGGCACAATATATACAAACAGCCATGTGTTACTTGCTTATGCCGATGACATTGACATCAGAGATCGATCGTTAAAGGAAGTTACTGATACCTTTGAAAAAGTCGAAAGGGAATCTGCTAAAGTGGGTCTGGCGGTTAACGGCGAGAAGACAAAGTTAATGGTGTCGTCGCGCAAAGCGTCCATTGAGCTCGGACCAACTGTTGACGTTGGTTCTTATAATTTTGAGGTAGTAAAGGACTTCGTCTACCTCGGCACCGCCGTAAAAACAACCAACAACATCAGTTGTGGGCTGAATAAGCAGTTTAGGATAAAGCCATATCTCGTCAAACAAAAACAACGCTTTACAAAACACTGATACTACCCGTGCTGATGTATGGTTCGGAAGCCTGGGTACTTGCGCAAGCAGATAAGTACTTGGTGTGTTTGAAAGAAATTTTTTTTGAAAGATCTATGGACCAATCTGCGTTGACGGTGAATTTCGACGTCGTATGAACCACGAGCTGTATAGATCAGCGTCGCCCGAGAAAATTTCCGTCAGACTAAAGCAAATGTTCATGTATAGGTGAAAAAACAACAACCAAATGTTGTTTATCGTTTAATTTTTCTCACGTACGCTGCAAATGAGAGAGAAAATCAAATATAAATCAACTCAGTGGGCGCCCGCAGTATACAGATGGGCGACCTGGTATAGATAAACGTATCGAGATGCAACGATTGCGTTGGTTAGGTCATATCATAAGAATGAGCCATGATGAATCCGCTAAAAAGGCGTATAAATTCGGGCCGCATGGTGGTGCACGCAGAACTGACAGGCCAAAGAATAGATGGCGCAAACAAGTGGATGAAAAGATGACAAGGCGCTGTATTCCAGAAAGCGAGGCACTAAACAGAGAGAGATGGAGATCTTTTCTTAGTTCGGCTTATGGAACAAATGTTCTGTAATGGACCAGCTAAGTCAGTAAGTAATGTTGGCGACATTTCCTGAGTATTTCAGCCTTGAAAAACTTCTCTACAAGTGGTGTCTTAAGGCACGCCGTTCGGACTCGGCGATAAACAGTATTTCCCATATCATTGAGCTTAATATGAATCGGGGTGCACTCATTGATATGAGAGAAGTCCCCCTTGTATTCCGTATGGGATGTTTGTGGAACAATTATTATTATTATAATAGGTATAAAAACTTCGGCCTGGCTGAACCTAACGCTTATTTACTTGGTCATTTTAATTTCCCCCGATTTCACCTATTAAAGACAAAAAATAAGGGAAAGAAATAACCGTTTCATGGTCTCTTAAATGTTAATGAAGATTGTTAACTTTGAGGGTTGTTCACTGGTTTCTCTCTCTCTCTTTCTCTTCCTTGAATCTTCAAACCAAATTCTATCATTATTAGATGTCCCGAATATGATAAAAGAATGCTTGACATGTAAATTACATTTACAAATATTCCATAGAGATTAAATATTTAATTTACATTACATTGTACTTAAGTTATCCCTCAGCGCGCTCTTCACTCCTCCTATCACTCACGAGCATATTTAATGGCTAATTAATTGAACAGGTTCATTTCATTCAAAACAGAAATAAATCATTCATGGATTGCAATTTAAAAAAAGTGTTAAACTGTAGTTAACTCAAATGATTTCTAATCTTTCGGCACTGAGTTGTTAAACTTATAAATTATTTATGTGAAAAGTGCACGATTATGCAAGAATTTATTACATGAAATAACAAAAGCAACAACTACAACTACAGACATTATTGAAATTTATTGCATAATGGATTAATTAATTATTCAATGTTTTTTTGCTTTAGCTATTTAACAACTAAATAAAAATTGAATGGTGGCATGAGATGGATGGATGGCATGGTATGGGAACATAACTGAAAGAATTGAAACAAAAACATAAATGAAGTTTCATAATGATTAATGGAATTTGCAACAATATTTGAAGGAATGTGTAGTTTCTTAAGAATAATAAATCTTTCAATCTTAAAGGCAAGTGACATTGTTGTTAACCCTTTAGGCTAGGGTTTGATTTAAAACTTTTTACATAGAAATACAATTCTTTAGAATATCTTGTAAGTATTGGGATTTTGAAAAATGTCATTATTTCCTAATGGGTTAACAGCGTTTAGCAATTCATTAATTTAAAATGTTATCATCAATGAATGCATTAAAATTAATTGTTGTTCAAGCATCTCTAACAAGTTCAATGAAATGAAAAAGTGCAACTATTTTTGCTTAATAAATAATATACACAGTAACAAACAATGAACATCGGAGGAGAATTGCATAACAAAGAATGCTGTTCAATTGTTTTAAGTTATTAATATACTAAAAACTTAAGCTACAGTGTTTTATTTATAAATGCACTAAAAGCTAGGAAATAATTTTTCGCTTAGCATCAAGTAGCATCGTCATGATGGAATCTCTCAAACAAAACGCTTGCATTTAAATTAAACCAGTAAAAAATGGATCATAGACGGGCGGGGCCGACTATATGATACCCTACATCACTGTGAATATGTAAAATATATATATGTATATAGGAGATATACATATATCAATTTGAACTGATTTCTATGGTTTCTAATAAGTATACCATTTATTACTAGACAAAATTCCGTCACATATTCCAAATTTCATTAAAATTGGACAGATATGGGGTGTTTGGTGCAGCAAATACGTGAAATCGGCCGAAAATATATATGGGAGCTATATCCAAATCTGAACCGATTTCGATGTAATTTCGCACATTTATTTTAAGATCGAATTCAGTCACACATTCCATATGGCATCCAAATCGGACGTATATTGCGTGTTTGGTGCCGCAAATACGTCAAATCGACCGAAAATATCCATGGGAACCGATTTCGATGTAATTTCGCACATTTATTTTAAGATCGAATTCAGTCACACATTCCATATTTCATCGAAATCAAACATATATAGGGTTTTTGGTGCAGCAAATACGCCAAATCGGGCGAAAATATATATGGGAGCTATATCCAAATCTGTACTGATTTCGATATAATTCGACACACTTATTTCTAGACCGAGTTCAGTCACACATTCCAAATTTCATCAAAATCGGACGTATAATAATAATTATGTGACGTCATTCAATGTAATCCCAATTACTCCCTCGTATTTATTATCTCTGCCCCATTAGTTATTTACATGCATTCGCCTGATTGTATACAATCTGAATCTCGTTTGAAAATTGGCGATCACGGTTGTCAGTAATTTGCAAAAGTAAGATATAGCATGTGTTCCCTTTATATACAAATACAAGCGATAACAAGTGAGCAAAGGCTACAGTCGGGACTATGTGATGCCCTACATGAAATTTTCACTGGTAAACATGTCTTTAGGGAATATTATCCGACTACCACCAAGCTCAATATGCTCATTCATCTCTGGGAACCCCATTAGCCATTTTATTTTCTGATTCTATTGACAGGCTTCGCCTTTGGAATACTCCTACTAGAAGCATAAGAATAGAACGTTGAACTTTCTCAACATAAGTTTTTGCCCATTTCGACCCTTAGTATTGTCCGACCAATAGGCTCAATAAGCTTCATCCCCTGTGGGACCCGTATCAACTCTAACAATTTCGTGAAGATGAAATGGGATTCATAACTGACTATTGCGATATCTTCTTTGTTTGACCACCTACTCGAACCTAACTTGCATCGTTGTAAAGGTGTGATTTTCTACTTTCATAACCAGGCTTTGCATGTGGAAGGTTCCCAACCAAAGCTGAGATATTGGTCATTACAATTAAAATCGCAAAAAAATGAAAACTTGTGTTGAATTAGCAACTATTACGATATCTCCGTTGTTTGACCTTCTACGAAAACCTAATTTACATCGTTGTAAAAGTGATATTTTCTGCTTTTATTGCCAGGTCTTTTGGTATGCCCACTAAAGAAGCAGAGATATTCGCTTTGTAATAAAACGTTAATTTTTCTCCAAATAAGTTGTTTGCTCATTCCGACCCCAGAATATTATATGACCATCACCAAAACCAGTAGTCTCCTTTCCCTCCGGAACCCCCATTAACCACCGAAATTTCGTGACGATCCGATCAAAATTGTGACCTGTAGCGTGATTCCCACAAAACTGGAAAAATGGGATGTATTGCCGACTATTGTGATATCTCCGTTATTTGGCCACCTATGGCAACCTAATTTGCATCATTGTAAAGACGGGATTTTCTATTTTCATAGTCAGACTTTGCTTTTGGAAGGTCCCAATCAAAGGTCCGATATTCGTCATTATTATTAAAATCGCAAAAATGAAAAAAGTTGGGATCTATTAGCGACTATTGCGATATCTTCGTTGTTTGACCACCTACGACAACCTATTATACATCGTTGTAAATTTTCTACTTTCATTAACAGGTTTTGATTTTAATATACCCATTGTAGAAGCGGAGATATTCGCATTGGAATAAAACGTTGATTTTTTCTCCAAATAACTTTTTTGCCCATTCCGACCCCACACACAAAATTTGGTGACGATCGGATCAAAATTGCGACCTGTAGCGTGATTACAAGGTTTAGATGGACAAAGGGACGGACATACATAGCCAGATCGACTCAGCTCGTCGAGACATTCATTTTGGTATACAAAAGTATGGGTCTAAGACCATTATTTCGATGCGTTACAAACTTTTTGGCCAAAACCAACTTATAATACCCTCCCCACATAGTGGTGTAGGTTATAACAAGTAAAAAAGTTTTGCCGACAGATGTATACCTAGAGATGGTATTTACCCGGTATTTACCCGATAAATACCCACACGGTGGGTAAATACCCATTTGTGGTTATTTATTTGGGTATTTACTATATTGAATCGCCAATACAACATCTTTCACCCAATTCTTGGGTATAGGTTGTGAAATCGTTTCAAAATGGACATTTTTACAACACTTTAAACAAGTGGGTAAATACCCGAGTATTTACCCAAATGCTGGGTAAAAACTCTTTAACTGTCGAAACACTTGACTTGAGACTTAACAAAATTTGGCTCAAATTTTTCTTATATTAATAGCATTAAAGGTATTGAAAATGGAGTCCCTGGGTCCATGTTTTGATATAGCCCCCATCTAGCCGTACCTCCTCAGTACCAGAAGTTACTTGAAGATAAATAGTTTTTACCCAACTTTTGGGTAAATACTCGAGATCGGGGTATCCTTAAATGGGGGCTATTATAAAACGTTGACCTATGTTGGCAAATTTTTGCAAGGATATATTATACCTCTTGAGGACTTACTGTGCCAAACTACAGCCAATTTGGTTGTAAAATATGGCTAATATTTTTATGTTATATTGGCGATTCAATATAGTAAATACCCAAATAAATACCCACAAATGGGTATTTACCCCGCATTTACCCAATTTAGCGGGTATTTACCCACTGTCCATCTCTAGGTATACCCTCAGCCTATATGAATCGAAGCTTTCATCTACGTACAGAATTTTGTGGTTCTTTTTGGACATTTGAACTTGCCGACGAAAATGTGGATTAGGATTAAAGTTCCAAATGTTGCGGAGGAGGTACTTGAAGGAATGGACCGACATAGTCCATTATGGAAATTGACTTTTTTGGGGGTCATATCTTTTCCATTGATATAGCGCCCACTAGACACTTTAGTGGGTCATAGTATAACTTTTGGATCAGTATGCCGGGAAGCATGGACTTGTTCACAGAAAACATAATCTCGCTGTAAAGGGGACCACAACGAACAGCATCGGTATACATTTCCCAAGGATCTTCGAACAGACCCTAAACTGCACTTAGACATAAATGTTGAACTTTTGTGGGGGAGGTACTCTAAGGAGAGGACCGATATGGACCATTTTAAAGAGTAATCCGAATTGAGTAAAGCTGTGTGTTTACTATAGACAAGCTTTGTGCTTAGTAGATAAATAAATTCCAGCGTGTATAAGTGAATAACGTCAATAAAGAATTGTAGAATCGTAATCTAAAACGAACCCTCTTTTTATTACATCCACCACAGTATGGAGGATATAATTGAATTTGTTATTCCGTTTGTAACAAATCAAAATATTCATCGGAGACCCTATAAAGTATGTATATTCTTGATCAGGGTTAAATTCTAAGTCGATATAACCATGTCCGTATGCCTGTCCGTCCGTCCGTCTGTTGAAATCAAGATACAGCTCGCAATTTTTAAGATAGACCTTTTTATTTTGCTATTGAAGTTTCTATTACTCCTAGGATATTTGGTATTGCAAATGACCTATATCGGTCCACGTTTTGGCATAGCCCCCATAGAACGGTACCATCCCATGTTCGGTATGTTGAAGGTTTTAGCTTCATTATCACGCCGAACGTGCTGAAATTTGGTACTTTGTATTCGTTGAGGGCATAAAACTTTCCCACGTAATTTTGTCGGTATAGGTCCATACCTTCACATAGTCCCCATAGAACAGTACCTCCCAATTTTCGGTATTTTGAAGGTTGTGGCCACAATACTCCACCGATATGGCTGAAATTTGTTATTTGGTACATACCTTCACATAGCCCCCATAGAACAGTACCTCCCAATTTTCGATATTTTGAAGGTTGTGGCCACAATACTCCACCGATATGGCTGAAATTTGTTATTTGGTCTTTATTGGGGTATTTTTCGGTATAGGTCCACGCCTTCATAAAGCCCCCATAGATTGTACCTCCCAATTTTCTCTCTCAATATTCCTGAGAAATAGGTGCAATTTTCCAGTTAGTCTTCGTAGGGGGTATACAACTTCCCACCACAAACTTGTCGGTACAGGTCCACGCCTTACTATAACCCCCATAGAACGGTACCTTCCTATTTCCGGTATTTTGTACGTTGAAATTTGGTATTTGGGGTTCATTTGGGGTATTAGATGTTCCATATGAAATTTGTCGGTATTGGTCCATGCCTTAGTATAGCCTCCTCCTGCCGATTTTCGGTATTTTGAAGGTTTTAGCATCATTATGACAACGACATGGCTGAAATTTGTTACTTAGTCGGCGTTGGGGGTATTAAACTTTCTCCCAGAAATTTATCTGTATAGGTCCACTCCTTCATATTGCCCTCATAGAAAGGTACCTCCCAATTTTCGGTATTTTGAAGGTTGTGTCCGCAGCAACGCACCGAAATGGCTGAAATTTGGTATTTAGTCTTTGTTGCCGTTCTGAGAGAAATTCGTCTGTATAGTTCCACGTAATTCTGAAGGTTGAAACGTCAATATCCCACCTAAAGACTAAAATTTGTTTTTTAGTCTTCTATGGGATTATAAAATATTCCAAAAGAAAATTATCAGTATAGGTCCGCGGGTTCCTATATCCCCCATAGAAGCGCACCTCTTGATTTTCGGCTTTTTGAAGGTTTTACCGTAATATCGGAAATTTGGTATTCAATCTTTTTTGAGTTTTGATTTAGCCCCCATGGAACGGTACCTCCCGAATTTCGGTATTTTGAAGGTTAGCTACATTGTTTTACCGAACTTGCTGAAATTTGGTATTTAGTCTTCTTCATAAACGAAAGGAAACTAATTGTTCCATTTTACTCCAATACAACACGTGCTGGAGGGTTTAACAAATTTGACCTGGCCGAACTTTACGCCGTTCTAACCTGTTAATTGGTACAAATCGTATCGGGGAATAAAACAACATATTTGTTTGACAAGAAATACAAACCTTAGCTAAACAAACTTCGGTTATAACAGTAAGAATTTGTCTTCATTGTTTTTTTTTTTTGCTGGGCGGTTTGTACAACGATTTTGTGAAAAATTTCTATTGGGCGCCATGGTAGAACAAATATAAGGTAAAGTAAATACTACAACAAATACAACTCAACAACAACCACATATGAATTTGTTTTTGTTTGTAATGTTAGTGTCAAAGGAATATGTAAACAAAATAAGGAAATGTCTATAAATTATTTGAATTTAAAAAACTTATAATTTTTTACATTTGATTGGTTATTTTGAAAAACATAAATGAAAATTCGTTACTTTTTCCAATTTGCATAAATGCATAATTTCTCGCAGAAAGTAGAATTCTTGCAAAAATGTTTGGGGTCGCTCGAAATTCATTGAAAAAGCTGGTTCAATCTTTTGTTTTTGAAATCAAAGAAGCATATGTTTATTAGCGCTTTATTTTTTCAAATTTAACAAAATACCTCATATATTAACAAACGTTGTACCGCCTCTATAAGCCATGTTTTATTGTGCGTCTCGTCGTTCGGACTTGGAGGAGGCTACATATCATTGATATGAAGAAGATGGGAAATAGTTTTTTTTCGGAATGATATATGTATTTTTTCCTCAAAAAATATATATCCCTAATGTACATCGAAATAGAAATAAATATATAAAATGTCGTATGGAATTTGACACTAACGTTACAACCTACTTCAGTAAGCTGTGTATTGCTGTTACCTTTTATTGTTCTACCCTGATTGGGTGCATATAAATTACTAAGAAAAAAACATTCCTCACCCAAAAATATTTCGTATTTAGGCTATTTGGATATATGATACATATGTATATGATTTATGATTTTCTTTATATGATTTTCTTTTTCCTACGTCAATAATGATGTATTTGTCTTATAGTTCGGAACATTGACATGTTAATAGTGGCTTAGATAGCTAAGACGACGACAACATTTCAATTGGTTTGCGAAGACCTACATTGATGTTTCATTTTATTTTTGCCTTTTTCTGGCGAAGTTTATATTTGTCATATTTTCATTTATAGACTACGTGGGAGTGTTGTATATTTCATTTCTTTCTTTTGGACTAATTACAATTCAAGTGACAACAAATTTTGACAATCAGACATTAGCATTTCATGGCTTTACTCTTGCAAAATTAAATACGAATGATTTTCAGAAATAAATTTCACATTTGACCCTTCTTGTTTATTTCAAACATTTTCTTTCTGGTTTCTTTTCACATCAATAAAACTTATGCAAAGGGCATCCCGAAGGCTATTTAGTTATTTTAATGTATTTGTCTGGAATGTTTAATTCCAACTGTCTCGTTTGATATACATATGTGAGGTCATGTGACCATACCATACTTTTTGCATTGCATCTTTCAATTAGGTAAAATAATGTACACAAAACCTGCAGTTAAATTCAGTAAGTCTTTTTTTGGTTTATGGCAAATATCGGCGAAATTATAACATAAAATTATGAATTGAAAGTTTAATTAAAAGATGACACAACTGTTGCTATCGGTAGGGCTTAGAGGCCATTTTATTTTGATTCCTTACCGAAAAATGGCATTAATTACAGAAATTATAAACATTTTAATTTTACCATTTTATGTCTGTAACCAAAAAGACTACTGAAAGTTTATAATATGTGAAATAAACAGAATAAACATGAAATTATTTCCGTCGATTAAATAAATTCTCTCTTTAAAATAAACATGTTGTTATACGTTTTATCCAGGCGTTTATGTTTGTGTCTTAATTCAAAATGATTGTCATAAATTAACCTTGGCACTTATTTTCTTAAAATCTACAAATCTCTGTCAGTACAGATGAACAAGTTCATTAAGCAAAGCCACTTGAAGCATTGTAAAATTTCAATCTAAATTTGTATATTGAGTTATTCATTAATCCTTATCCAAATACTTGAAACCGTTTATTAAATTACATTATGCCACCACTCATTCATTTCCTTTAAAATTGTGGTCAAGCAGAAATGATTAATAATTTATTGGCTTTTTTACTGTCAAATTAACATAATTTCACATAACATTCAAAATACTTAAACAAGATTTTGAATGGCTTGATTAGGCCAAAAGGCAATTAATTGAAGTTTAAGAATACTTCGAGAGAGAAAGAAGTCTGTAAATATTCAAAGAAAGAAAGAAGAAATAAAGACAGGAAGGTTGAAATCTCTATTGTAATTTATTATAAAATAAACTGTTTACATAAATTTATGTGTCTCCGTGTTTTATGTATATAAAGATTTCGGCTGAGTCCTAATTACATTCATCATTTAATATTCCTCTGGATAACAGATGTGTTGGAGGTTTAGAACTGCTGAAATAGTTCTTTTGGTTGACGTAGGGGATGAAAGATACCAAGAAGGAACGGTCCTGGCCGGTTTTAACATGGCAACGTCCGGAATTTATCTTGGCCCCTCTTTCATCTCAAGTTGACACTGACCTCCCCGTGGTGTCACCTGGGGTAGCTGCCTTTAAAACCCGTTAACGGTAGTGAGCTAAAATGTGCCGCTCGTTCACCCATAAGAAAGTTAAAAGCTTGGGTTTGGTCGTCGCACAGAGGGGAAACATAGGCCTAAAGTTGCTCAAAACTCAAAATATGAAAATCGTTTTTTATGAAAAAAAATGTTGATAAACGGCAACCAGACACTTTTCTACATTTGCTATAACCATCCTCGACTTTGTAAGATTAACCAATCCAATGCAGCAGTCGATTGAACTCAGCCATACTGAAAACAAAAAGTAAATTTCCGAAAACTAAGAAATTAGGTGAACATTAAAATGATATTATTTTCGCGAAAATTTACATTTTTCAAGATTTATTGATTTTGTACAGTCTCCGAACAAGATTAGCATTTAAAATTTTCAGATTGATTTTACATCTTTGTTCTTTAATAATGGTGATACATATCCTCTTTATGAAAATTTTTTATGATAATTTTTAAGATTACTACAATTTCAATAGTGAAAAAGTCTATTTCCCCGTCGTTTCCCGACCATAGTTTCTTCTAATGTTTTATGCTCTTGATTCTCAAATATCAGATTCAATCATAAAAAATTGCGCATATTTGCGCCATTCCGAAAAAATCTAATTTTTCTTAACTAAAATAGGAAATATTTTTTTATGGAATTGCAAGGTTTACTCACACTAAATTTTGTTCCGCCTTATAACCGGGGCTCTTATTTATCTGACTAAACCAACACCTATCAAATATGTTTGCATTATTCAGAAACATTCGCGGCTTTTCTCATGTGAATTGAGAAAAATTTAATTTAAGTAAGTTTCAAAAAATAAAATTTGAATGAAATATATGTATATGGGACTATATATACATCTGTACCGATTTGTTTGAAAATTGGCTCAATGTTTTTTTAGGCTAGTTCAGGTTGCATGTGTCAAATTTCAGTGATTTTGGTGAATTTTTATCTCATATCAGATGCGAATATATATGGAAGCTGCATCCAAATCTGGACCGATTTTCATTATTTTCTATAGAATTAGTCCTGGTACAGAAGATATGCTTTGTGCAAAATTTTACATCAATCCGACTGTAAATGAGCTTTCTAGGGCTTTTGATCAACTTTTAACACACATTTCCCCTCTGTGCGTCGGGTTAGTAACCCTCCCCTAGAAACCCTCCCCTATGAAAAAACACAAGAAAAAAAAATAAATCCCTCAAAAGTTGACGACCTCCGAAAACGTTTTAAGGACCATGATCTGCTAATCTGCATCTGGAATGTTCGCACTCTTTATAGAAAAGGTACAGTTTACGCATTGGCAGATGTACTTGAAAAGTACTAGGTCGGCATTATTGCCATACAGGAAATACGATGGAATGGGAAAGGCGTCACAACAACACCGAAAGGTGACGCACTGTATTATAACTGCCATGACATAAAGCATGACTTTGGTTGCGGATTTGTAGTTGGTCTCCAGCTTCACACCGAATAAAATCTAAATTCTTCAACATCAGCTTTATTTGCGCTCATGCTCCCACTGAAGACAAGGACGAACTGACCAAAGATATATTTTATGAGTGCCGATTTTAATGTCAAAATTGGAAAGGAAAATATCTTTGGCCCAACAGTCGGAAAATTCAGTCTCCACAGCGAAATATCTGACAATGGTATGAGGCCGATAGACTTTGCAGCTGCAAAAAATATGTTAGTTAGCAGTACCAGATTTCAACATCTCGACATCCATAAGGGCACCTGGCTGTCTCCAGATCAGAAAACAAAAAATCAAATTGATCATGTTGTGATACAAGGAAGTTAAGGCCTGCGTACATAAGCTGCTTTGCCTGATTGCCTTGCTTTGCTGCTTCAATAAAAAAATAAAAGAACAAAGAAGGCCGACCCAATTTCCAACTGATGGCAACCCAGTTCGAAATTTCGTCTTTATTCTATTATTTTTATTACGTCAGAAATAAAGCAGGTAAGCAAGGCAATCAGGCAAAGCAGCTTATGTACGCAGGCCTTCATTCATCGAACGTGTTGGATATACGTTCGTTCCGAGGAGCAAACATAGACTCGGACCTCTACCTCGTTGCAGCAAAGGCACGGTTAAACGTAGCAAACAAATAACTAACAGACACAACACGGAAGTTGGACGTCGGTAAGCTGCAAACACAACATATAGCCACAGCATATGCCACTCAACTAGCCCAATTGCTTAATGAAAGCACTCCTCATCGCTATAACATATCAGCGCAATGGCAAAGTATTGCCCACTCCATGCAAACAGCCGCAAAATCCATACTTGGATACCAGAGACCTCCACCAAAGACTCCATGGTATGATCAGAAGTTCGTGCTGGTACCGAAGAGAAAAACGAGCACGAGAGAGATATCGTGAGAAAAGGAGAGAGGAGAAATGTCTTTTCCGCAGAAAAAAGAGGGAGATGGAAAAGCGGGAGTGTGAAAAAATCGATATGTACAGGAACCAGAATGAAGTCCGAAAATTCTACCAAAGAGTCAAGCATCAAACCGATGGCTTTGGTACAGGCACCTCCTCCTATAGAGACCAGCAAGGTAATTTAGTAACTGATACAAATAGTGTGCTCAGGATATGGAAACAACAATAGCAGCGAAGACGACTAAGATACCACATACCCTATCCCAGAAGATGGTATTGAATGTATACCGCCCAGCCATGATGAGGTTAAGACAGCAACAAATCGGCTGAAGAATAATAAGGCAGCAGGAGCCGATGGCTTACCAGCCGAGCTGTTCAAAACCGGAGGCGACACGCTAATAAGGTGTATTCATCAGCTAGTTAGACCCATCTGGCAGGAAGAACGAGTACCAGATGATTGTAACCTGAGTATCCTGTGCCCCGTCCACAAGAAAGGAGATAAGACTGTATGTTCTAACTATAGGGGCATAAGTTTACTCCCTATTGCCTACAAGATCGTGTCAGGGATATTGTGCGAACGACTAAAGCCGATGGTCAGCGAGATAATTGGACCATACCAATGGCAAGTCCACCATTGACCAGATATTTACCCTGCGGCAAATCCTGGAGAAAACCCAAGAGATGCATTCGACAGTCCACAGCGTTCAAAGATATTCCAAGCCATGTCTGAATTTGGTATCCCCGCAAAGCTCATCCGGTTTTGTAAAATGACTTTAACTGACACGAGATCCTAAGTTAAAATTGGAAAGACACTCTCCGAAGAGTTTTGTACCAAAAGAGGTTTCAGACAAGGAGACAGCCTTTCGTGTGACCTATTCAACATTTTGCTGGAAAAGGTAATACGAGATGCAAATGTCAAAAGAAATGACACAATTTACACAATTTACTTTCTTATGCTGATGACATAGACATCATGGGACGATCAGTAAATCAATTGTGAAATAAAAAGAAGAATTGTATTGGCCCACAGATGCTACTTCGGTTTAAGTATGCAGTTTAAAAACAAAGCCACATCTCGTCAAACAAAAATAACGCTCTACAAAACACTGATACTACCCGTGCTGATGTATGGCTCCGAAGCCTGGGTACTTGCGCAAGCAGACATGGAGAAAAATTCTTTGAAAGATCTACGGACCAATCTGCGTTGACGGCGAATATCGACGTCGCATGAACCACGAGCTGTATCTGCTATACAACGACATGAATATAGTTAAACTTATCGAAGATGCAGCGATTGCGTTGGCTAGGCCATATCATAAGAATGAGCGAAAATGAACTCTCTAAAAAGGCGTATAAATACGAACCGCTTGGCGGTACACGCAGAATTGGCAGGCCAAGGAATAAATGGCGCAAACAAGTGGATGAAGAGATGAAAATTCTCGGTATTCCAGAAAGCGAAGCAATAGACAGGGAGAAATGGAGATCTTTTCTTAGTTCGGCCTATGGAACAAATGTTCTATAATTGGCCAGCTAAGTAAGTAAGTAAGAAATATTTCTTTATCCTTGATGTACTAACATTTTCTTAGGTACGTAATATTTAAAATATTTTTTTTACAAAACCGTTATTAATTTTTCTAAATACAAATAATAAAAAAAAACATTATGTTCGGTAATATTACGGTGGTGAAACTGAGAGAATTATCTTCAATACGATAATAAACTGAAACATACGAAGGCAGTTCGGAAACTTCTTAACCTAGCACAAAAAGCGCGGTATAAACAGAAAAAAGTTAAGTGTTTAAATTTTGTTAAATTTTGTTTCGATCTGGCAACTCCGTCATATAGAAACAGGTGTTCAAAAAAGACGCATCCGCATTTTTTTTTACAATGGAAAAATTAGAAATGCTTGCTGTCATTAAATATTTACATAAAAAAGGTTTATCGGGACAAGAAATTCATAATGATATGGTGAATGTGTTAGGTAAAAGTGCTCCTTCATATGCAACAGTAAAAAATTGGGTTGCTGAATTTAAACCTGGTCGTACAAGCATTGATGATGACCCACGTAGTGGACGTCCAAAAACAGCAACAACAGCAGAAATTGTAGCCAAAGTGCATGATATGGTATTAAATGATCGACGAATAAAAGTGCGTGAAATTGCTAATATCATGGGCATCACAAATGATCGAGTCCATTTAATTTTGCATGAAGAACTACAGATGAAAAAGCTTTCTGCAAGATGGGTGCCGCATTTGTTAACAGTCGATCAAAAACGCATAAGAATGAACATTGCTCAAGCTTGTTTGGATCGTTTTAAGCGAAATAAAATGGATTTTAAGCGTCGTTTCATAACTGTTGATGAAACATGGATACACCACTATACTCCAGAGACAAAAGAACAATCCAAACAATGGACTGAAGCTGGAGGAAGTGCCCCAAAGAAGGCAAAAACAATTCAATCGTCTGGTGAGGTTATGGCAACGGTTTTTTGGGACTTCAAAGGTATTTTATTGATTGACTATCTACAAAATGGTAAAACAATAAATTCAGAGTACTATTGCAACCTTTTGGATCAATTAAATGTACAAATTCGAGAAAAACGTCCTGGCATACAACACAAAAAAATAATTTTTCATCAAGACAACGCACCAGCGCACAAGAATGTTTTAACAATGGCTAAAATCAACGAATTAAAGTACGAGTTGCTTGACCACCCACCTTATTCTCCTGATTTAGCTCCAAGTGATTTTTACTTGTTCCCAAATCTAAAAAAATTCCTTGCTGGCAAGCGTTTTACCTCAAGTGAAGATGCAATTACAGTTGTAAACCACTATTTTGAAGAACTTGAGGAAAACAATTTTAATCAAGGGATGGAATTGCTAGAAAAGCGTTGGACTAAGTGTATTGAAGTTTCAGGAGATTATATTGAAAAATAAAAATATTTTTGAAAAACTAACTATTCTCTTTGTCTGTTTTGGATGCCACCGTGGTGCAATGGTATGCACGCCCGCCTTGCACGCAGAAGGTCGGGGGTTCGATTCCCCGGCCAAGCAACATCAAACACTTTTCAACGGTGGCAAAATACCCCTCAGTAATGTTGGCGACATTTCCTGAGTATTTCAGCCTTGAAAAACTTCTCCACAAGTGGTGTCTTAAGACACGCCGTTCGGACTCGGCGATAAACAGTGGGTCCCATATCATTGAGCTAAATATGAATCGGGGTGCACTCATTGATATGAGAGAAGTCTCCCTTGTCCCGTATGGGATGTTGTGGAACAATGTTTTTGTTTGTTTTAACTATTCTCTTTCATTGATAGGCTAAGAAGTTTCCGAACCGCCCTCGTATCAGAAGACTTCTTCACTACGAGTGAAACAAAAAATCAATATAGTACCTGTATTTTTAAGGCGTTTGTACATTTTTTACTGGAGTATAATATAATGCTAGTAAATTTGAGGACCCCGTACATATATACATGTCAACGCACTAGTGGTAATTTGGACAGGTTTTTGGGCAAAAATTAGATTTTTGCACTTTTAATAACGCTAGTTTCTATTTTGATTTCCAGAAATAACATGTCAAAATATATCGAAATAATGGTTTTTAATAATGTCTGGCTGGCTGGAGCGCACGATAACTCTCGAACGGATCAACCGATTCGGTTCAAAAGTTGGCTTTCGTAATATTTTGTCCAAACTTAGCTTAAGTTCGATGATGGGTTATATCGGTCCACTTTCCCCGGTACCTTTCCCACAAAAGTTCGAAAATGTTTGTGCGCAAGATAACTCTTGAAGGGGCTAACCGATTTCGTCCATACTTTGTACATCATAAAATTTCTACCAGACTTAGATAAGGTTCAGTTTAGGACCTGCCATCGAATCGATTTGTTTTTTTTTGTAACAACTTGTATTCACTGGCCCCATACGACGGTGCAAGCTTCATCAGGGGCAAGTCCATACATCCTGAGAATATAGCCCGAAAGGTGTAAAAAGACCCCTATGGCACTATATATAGTGGCTGGCATTCGTTATATTTGTCCAAACTTAATTTCAGTTCGAATATGTGCAGTACCTCCCAAAATTTTCATTTGAATATATTTTAGTCAGTATATTATAGACATATTCCACAAAAAACACAAAGAAAAAATAAATTATTTTCTCCTGACATTTAAAACTGCATACCTAAGCACTTTAAAAAAATTAATTTTTATTTCTTTTCTTTTCAGTTTTCACAAAAAAATATCATTTTAATATTTTTTATTTGTATTTAACTTTGTGGCTATTTGTTTGTTTTGTGTCTGTCTGTGTTTTTAATTTAAGATTGAATACGTTTCAAATAAAAACAAACTTTTGTAATCAGACATTTTCTTTTTTTGGCCTAAGTGTGGTAAATTAAAACAAATACAAATAATTTCAGGCGCCATGGAAATGAATTCAAAAGTTGATGCAAACTTTTAATTTCAACACTTTCGTTTGCTGGTTATTTGTGTTTTTGCATTTATATTTCACTTTCTTCTCAAGGTTAATTACTTCATTCAAGATTTGTTTGCTACGTTCAAATGTGATTGTATCACAGAGAGGCATGTCGAAGAACCTTTTTATGCCGGCAAAACCAACCTCCTTTCGGATATGCAAATTACAATAAAATCTTAATTTGACCCTGAATAAGTTTTTTTTTTTTAGGAAATCAAAATTAGCTTCTGATTTTGGTTATTCGATGGTTACTTTAGTGATTTTATTATAATTATATTTTATTGGACTGTGAGATCACATTTAAAATAATATGAGACCGCCTCGTACGATTGACAGATATGTGTATGTTGCCGCCCAAAACTGACAAATAGATTTTATTGTCATTTCGCATAATGTAGCAATCAATACACAACCCCTTATTCTCAAAAAACGACCGCCGTATATTTTGGTTTTATATTTCACTAATAGAATGGGCTTATTCCTCCCACACTTCTTCTGTATCCTTTCCTTCTTTACCAGCGTAGTATAACCGTATTTAACCGTAATACGTTATTCTTTGGTTTAAAATTAATAAACTTTTTAAAAAGTTTTACCTTAAATATTACAAAACCTAATAAAATGTTAGTCCTTAAAGGTTAATTAAATATTTTCCTTAGTTTCATTTAAGCCCAATTTGGTGCGATTTAAAAATTCCCAAAACTTCCACCACACCTGTTATCCAGATGGATATAAAATGATGAATGTGAAGGTATTTAGGGTTCAGCTGAAATCTTTATATACAGCACACGCATAAAAACGTGAAGAAAAAGTTTGGTTTAAAATAAATTTCTAAAGAGAAAGGTTAGGATTTCGTTTTCTTTTGGTAGTTGCTTTTTACTTAATTTGTTTAATATTTAGTGATAAGAAACCTAAAACATCCTCTTTCTCTAAAATATTCTTAGATTTGAATTAACTGCTTTTGGCATCATTAAGCTATTCAAAATGTTGTTCAAGTATTTTGAATGTTAAATGAAATTATGTTAGTTTGGCAGTAAGCAAGCCAATAAATTATATATATATATATATATATATATATATATATATATATATATATATATATATATATATATAATATATATATAAATATAATATATATATATATATATATATATATATATATATATATATGAAAGGAATGAGTGGTGAGTGGCACAACATTGTAAATTAATGAACTGTTTCAAGTATTTGGATAAGGATTAATGAATAACTCAATATACAAATTAAAATTGAAATTCGTTTATGCTTCAGGTAGCTTTACTTAATAAAGATGATTCACTTTATTGACAGAGATTTGTGTATTTGAAAACGAAATCATTGACCTTGACAGGCTTTATGTTCGTCCCTCTTTCATTTCAAGTGGACACTGGCCTCCCCGTGGTGTCACCTGGGGAGCTGCCTTTAACATCCGTTAAATGTAGTGAGCTAAAATGAGCCGCGCGTTCACCCATAAGAACGTTGAAAACTTGGTTTGGGCTCCGGGATAGTAACCCTCCCCTAGAAAAAAAGAGCATAATATGAAAAAAAAAACTAAAGAAAAGAACGTTTTAAGGACCATGATCTGCGAATCTGCACCTGGAATGTTCGCACTCTTTATAGAGAAGGTGCAGTTTACGCATTGGCAGATGTACTTGAAAAGTACAAGGCTGACATTACTGCCATACAGGAAATACAATGGAATGCGAAAGGCGTCACAACAACACCCAAAGGTGATGCGCTGTATTATAGCTGTCATGACACAAAGCATGAGTTTGGTTGCGGATTTGTAGTTGGTCGGAGGTTAAAACATCTGGTCTCCAGCTTCACACCAGTGAATGAAAGACTTGCTATAATTCGAATAAAAGCAAAACTTTTCAACATCAGCTTTATTTGCGCTCATGCTCCCACTGAAGACAAGGACGAACAGGCCAAAGATATATTTTACGAGCGCTTAGAATAAACTTATGACCGTTGCCCTGCCCATGACATTAAAATCATTCTAGGCGATTTTAATGCCGAAATTGGAAAGGCGAATATCTTTGGCCCAAAAGTCAGGAAATTCAGTCTCCACAGTGAAACATCTGACAATGGTATGAGGCTGATAGACTTTGCAGCTGCGAAACACAGGGTAGTTAGCAGTACCAGATTTAAGCATCTCGATATTCATAAGGGCACCTGACGGTCTCCAGATCAAAGAACAAGTAATCAAATTGATCATGTTGTGACAGATGGAAGACATTCATCTAGCGTGTTGGATGTACGATCGTTCCGAGGAGCAAACATAGATTCGGACCACTACCATGTTGCAGCAAAGGTACGTACCCGTCTAAAGGTTGCAAATAAAGCACGAACAGATACAACGCCGAAGTTGGGCATCGCACAGAGGGGAAATGTATGTTAAAAGTTGATTAAAACTCCTAACAAGCTCATTTGTAGTCCGATTGACGTAAAATTTGCCACAAATCATATTTTCGATCTAAAGACTATGTAAACAGAAAATAGTGAGAATTGGCCCAGATTTAGATACAGCTCCCATATATATTGGTATCCGAGTTTAGATAAATCATACACAAAACGCGTTATATACATTTGATAGAAGCGGAAAGAATGTATCCAAACTTAGCCGACGTTAAAGTATGCCTAATTTGGTCCAAATCAGTTCCGATTTATTTGTAGTCCCAACATATATTTTTTATTTCACGTTAAAGTTGCACAAAACCCACAATATACCTCAGATCACGATTATATTTAATAAAATGTATCCTAAATTTTCACTAGGACTATTTTGATAGGAGTTAGATCAAATCGGTTCAGATGTACATGTAGCTTCCATTTATATTTTTTAAACGACAGACAAAAATATTGATCTAACATTATTGGTTTTTTTTTGAGTGGCAAAATTTGTTTAAACCATTTTAGTCAAAAATCTATTTTTCTCAACTTAGGCTCAAAATATGAAAATTTTAAGGCAAGATATTTTTTCAAAATGTAAAAGGATTTTGGTTTCAGTGTTCACCAGGACCTCTTATTTTATTTGTTCTCTGGCGTATTCACCATAAAAACTAAATTTTTATATAAGATTGCGACATTCAGCTGAAAACGATTGTTTCTCAAGTAGAATATTAAAAATAATCTCAAAATGTTGAAGCAACGTTTTAAAAAAACTCTAAGCATAAACATATAATCAGCAAACTATCATCTATACTCCGATAAAATCAAACATAAGTTTGAAAATGAATCACATAGTGATGTTAATAACATCCCTGTTACCGATTCGATTAGTAAGTGCTGTGCCTGGATGAGAAGAAAAACTTGTGTGGCAGAATCCCACCCCATTATCACCTAATTTCTGTTGTCCAATAAGAATTCGGTTCGTCCAAGATTCAACAGATATAACGAAAGATGAAATTGCGGTTATCCAATCACAACTTGATAATTTGAGAAATACAACTTTGACTGTAATAGTTGACTTTTCCTTGGAAATAGAGCATTAAATGATATTTACAATGATATACACAAAGGTTTGCAATGCTGCAACTGATACAAAATGATACTACAATGAGGTGCCATATTTGCGGTACAACATCAAAATCGTTTAACAATTTAGATGCTCCTCAACCCACAGAAATAAACATTGGGCTCGGTTTATCCATCCTTCATGCAAGAATTCGGTTTTTTGAGCATTTATTACATTTATCATAAAAACTTCCAATCAAGAAGTGGCAACAAAGAACGGTGGAAGACAAATAAATTTGTGAAAGAAGAAAAAAAGAAATAAAAAGGTTTCAAGTTTGGCCCAATTGATTTGTAACGTGCTTTTGTCGTCGGCTGGGGTAAGCTCAGAAGCGTCCAGGGTCTCCATGAGGACCCACTAAACCTTACGAAATTAGAAGACTAGTATTCTCCCTTTCATGGGGGCTAAATCGGGGATTTATTGAATAAATACTAACTTACAATCTACTTGTGTTTAAATGCGATAAGAATGAATTCAATGGGTATATATTTAGATTAATAGTTGGCGTTGGATTATGCAGACTCGCTGGGATTTGGCAGCTGGGGAGCTTGTCTTGATTTACCGGCTTCTTCTTCGAGGGAAACGGTGTTGTTGGTGTTTGGTGTTCGGCAGTATATGATCGGGAAGACGATGAATTCGGTGTTCGGCTACAGATGACCGGGAAGACGATGAATTCGGTGTTCGACTATAGATGATCGGGAAGACGATGAATTCGGTGTTCGGCTACAGATGATCGGGAAGACGATGAATTCGGTGTTCGGCTATAGATGATCGGGAAAACGATGAATTCGGTGTTCGGCTACTGATGATCGGGATGACGATGTATTCGGTGTTCGGCTGCAGATGATCGGAAAGACTATGAATTCGGGGTTCGGCTACAGATGATCGGGAAGACGATGAATTCGGTGTTCGGCTATACATGATCGGGAAGACGATGAATTCGGTGTTCGGCTACAGATGATCGGGATGACGATGTATTCGGTGTTCGGCTACAGATGATCGTAAAGACGATGGGTTCGGTTGCTGACACGACGGGGACACGACGGGTTCGGGTATTAGTCTAGTTAGTATAATTTCTACCATGCGCTACTAGTTTCTAACTACGGAACAGCTGACCCGAAGGCCCTGTGGAACAGCTGACACGAATGCCCTGTGGAACAGCTGGCACGAATGCCCTGTGGAACAGCTGACCCGAAAGCCCTGTGAAATGCATCAACCACCACAACTTAATGTGGTGGCTTCCAAAAATAATTTCCAACACTGTTACACCAAGTGTAAGTTGGCGGATTTAGAACAGTCTCTTGCTCCAACCCGTGTAGCAAACTCCCTGCAGTAGTAAGCTCACCATTCTCAACCATTTCTGAAATACTTCAGTGACCTAAAGTATGACGTAAATGAGAATTATTAGTCGTAAGCACTGACGGCGGTCGTTGTAAAGTTACACCGGAATGCACTTATCCTTTGCATTACTTGTTATCTCCGAAGCGGATGGGTAGTAATGATGTAGTGTATGTTGCATATTGGATGGCTGGTTCGGTATGGTAAAGGTAGTTGTTGTTGAATTATGTACGTGAACCATTTGTCACGTTACAGATTTCAAGTTAGGTCTAATTGTCGATGTCCCCAAGGCAGGATTTGGAAATACTAATGATGTGAACACATCACTCAATTTTTTTTCGAATTGTGAACTGTGCAGTGCAATTACAGTCATTAATTTAGAATTAATTAAAAAAATCAATATTATTTTTGAAGTAATTTCATCTGGCTTTCCAATTAATATTGATAAATTTAGTTCTTTTACAACGGAAACCGCAAAATTGTACGTTGATTTGCACCCCTGTCATCCGATGTCCCCAACTGTACATAAGATACTAATTCATGCAGTGATATCCAATGCCAATTGTCCAAAGAAGCCGCGGAGGCTGGAGACAAGCATTTTCGTTTATATAGGCAACAATACGCACGAAAATTCTCTAGAATTGACTGTAATATGGATATTTTGAATAGGCTACTTCTTACCTCGGATCCTTTCTTAGCATAAACACGTACTGTTTCCAAGAAAAATAGGTAACATTTTACAAAAACTGCTTTGTCGTTATTACAGGACCATCTTTAATAACTCTCATTTATTGGTATATTTATTTTCATAATTATATACATAGTTTAAATATTTATGTGTTTGTAATAGTACAAAATAAACTTGCTTTATTTTCATATTATCATATATGTACCAAATTTTTTCAGCTTTTTAAGGTTTAGCTACGAAATAGGTTGGAGAATATTATTTTTAATATTCTACTTGAGAAACAATCGTTTTCAGCTGAATGTCGCAATCTTATATAAAAATTTAGTTTTTATGGTGAATACGCCAGAGAACAAATAAAATAAGAGGTCCTGGTGAACACTGAAACCAAAATCCTTTTACATTTTGAAAAAATATCTTGCCTTAAAATTTTCATATTTTGAGCCTAAGTTGAGAAAAATAGATTTTTTTCGGAATGGCGGAAATATGCGCAATTTTTTATGACTGAATCTGATATTTGAGACTTAAGCGCATAAAACATCAGAAGAAACTATGGTCGGGAAACGTCGGGGAAATGGACTTTTTCAATATTGAAATTTTAGTTATCTTAAAAATTATCATAACAAATATGCATGAAAGAGGTAATGTATCACCATAATTAAAGAGTAAAGATGCAAAAACCATCTGAAAATTTTAGAAGCCTGCGAGTATCTTGTTCGGAGACTGTACAAAAACAATAAAGTTTCAAAAATATACATTGTATACAATCTTCACCGAATTTCTTAGTATTCGAACATTTACTTTTTGTTTTCAATATGGCTGAGTTCAATCGGCTGCTGCATTGTATTGGTTAATCTTGCAAAGTTGCGGATGGTTATAGCAAATGTAGAAAAGAGTCAGGTTGCTGTTTATTAACAATTTTTTCATAAAAAAACGATTTTCATATTTTGAGTTTTGAGCAATTTTAGGCCTATGTTTCTTCCCCTCTGTGCATCGGTAAGCTGCAATCACAGCAGATAGCCACAGCATATTCCACTCAACTGGCCCAATTGCCTTATGAAAGCACTCCTCGTCCCGATAACATATCAATGGCAAAATATTGCTTACTCCATGCAAACAGCCGCAAAATCCATACTTGGATACCAGAGACCTCCACTAAGGAATCCATGGTATGACCAGGAGTGTCGTGCTGCTACCGAAGAGAAAAACGCGGCATATAGGGCTACTCTGCAATTAGTAGCAACGCGTAGCGTACGGAAGGAAAAGGAGAGGGGAGAAACGTCTTTTGCGCAGGAAAAAGAGAGAAATTGAAAGGCGGGAGTGTAAAAAATCGAGATGTACAGGAGCCAGAATGAAGTCCGAAAGTTCTACCAAAGAGTAAAACATCAAACTGATGATTTTAGTACAGGCACAACCTTCTATAGAGACCAGCAAGGTAATTCGGTAACTGATACAGATAGTGTGCTATGGATATGGAATGATCATGTTTCCAAACTGTTGGTATCCGATAGTAGCGAAGACGGCGAAGATACCTTAGATCCAATCCCAGAAGATGGTATTGAATGTATACCACCCGGCCAAGATGAGGTAAAGACAGCAATAAACCGGCTGAAAAATAATAAGGCAGCAGGAGCTGATGGCCTACCAGCCGAGCTGTTTCAAACCGGAGGCCACACGCTGATAAAGTGTATTCATCAGCTAGTTATCCCCATATGGCAGGAAGAATGCGTACCCAACGATTGGAACCTGAGCATCCTGTGTCTCGTCCATAAGAAAGGATATACGACTTTATGCTCCAACTATAGGGGTATACGAATTCTCCCTATTGCATGCAAGATAGTGCCAGGGATAATGTGCGAACGAACAAAGCCTATGGTCAATGAAATAATTGGGCCATACCAATGCGGCTTTAGACCTGGCAAATCCACCATTGACCAGATACTTACCCTGCAGCAGATCCTGAAAAAGACCCAAGAAATGCAGATCGACACCTTCCATCTTTTCGTCGATTATAAAGCAGACTTCGATAGCCCTATCCGTTCAAAGGTGTTCCAAGCCATGTCTGATTTTGGTATTCCTGCAAAGCTCATTCGGCTTTGTAGAATGACATTAACTGATACTCGGTCCTCGGTTAAAATAGGAAAGAACCTCTCCGAAGAATTTATTACCAAAAGAGGTTTCATATAAAGAGACGGCCTGTCGTGTGATCTTTTCAACATCCTGCTGGAAAAGGTTATACGAGAGGCAAACGTCAAAAGAAATGTCACAATCTACACCAAAAGCCACATGTTACTTGCTTATGCCGACCACATTGGCATCATGGGTCGATCGGTAAAGAAAATAACTGACACCTTTGCAAAAGTCGAAAGGAAATTTGCTAAAGTGGGTCTGGCGGTAAACGGCGAGAAGACCAAGTTGATGATGTCGACGCGCAATGCGTCCATTTGAGATCGGGCCAACTGTTGACGTTGGTTCCTATAATTTTGAGGTTGTAAAGGACTTTGTATACCTCGGCACCGCCGTAAACAAAACCAACAACATCAGCTGTGAAATACGAAGAAGAATAGTGTTGGCCAACTGATGCTACTTCGGACTGAGTAAGCAGTTTAGGAATAAAGCCACATCCCGTCAAACAAAAACAACGCTTTGCAACACACTTATACTACCTGTGATGATGTATCGTTCAGAAGCCTGGGTACTTGCGTAAGCAGACAAGACTGTGCTTGGTGTGTTTGAGAGAAAAATTCTTCGAAAGATCTATGGGCCAATCTGCGTTGATTGTGATCATCGACGTCGTATGAACCACGAGCTGTATCTCCTATACAATGACATCAGTATATATAAACGTATCGAGATGCAACGATTGCGTTGGCTAGGCCATATCATAAGAATGAGCGATGATGAACCCGCTAAAAGGTGTATAAATTCGGGTCACATGGCGGTGCACCCAGAATTGGCAGGCCAAAGAATAGATGGAGATAACAAGTGGGTGAAGAGATGACAAGTCACGGTATTCCAGAAAGCGAAGCACTAAGCAGAGAGATTTGGAGATCTTTTCTTAGTTCAGCTTATGGAACAAATGTTCCGTAATGGGTCAGCTAAGTAAGTAGGTAATCTTTAATTTTCAATAACAAACAAGGATCTTAAATCCCAATAAGACAAAGTCTTGAAAATTAAATTTGAACTTTACTCATTCAAATTATACTGTGAACACAAATTTTGGTGAGTATATTAAGAATCCCAAAGGACAGATCCGCTGTGAGTCGAACTTCCGCGTTATGGCGTGATGAATTCTTTGCTAGATACGCTGTAAGGCATCAGGAATTAGCGTTATATCTTTGTTCACCGTTGTTTTAGTTTTTTTTGAGATGACATGTCTGCAGTCAAATCGAATGAGGATTATTTTCGTAGAGCATTTCGACCTTCTAGCTCGCTTCCTTCAATGTCCTTTTCGTCCTTTATTTTAAGAGCCGTTATAAAAGTACCACAAGATGACGTTTTTCAGCTTCGAAAAGTTCTGTAAAAATGTCGCTCAGAAAATTTTAGGTATGGCTCTTATTGACAACTTATCGATTTTGTCACCAAGGCCTCTCTTCCCCAACAGGAATTTTCCGTTCCCCAGATTTTCAACTCCATTTTGTTGCACAGTGTTATAAGTCATTGAATAGAATTACTATGGTCGACTTTTGTGCAACAAACCAGTCATTCAAAGAAAGCATAAAACGATTTATGTAATAATTACTTGAGAATTAAATTAAATAAATATGTTCTTAGATTAAGATATGTATCCATAGCCTGTAAAGAATCTATTGGCTGAAATAAAAAAATAATTATTATTGGTTAGGGTCGACCAAGTTCCACACTGCGATGGGCTCTAAAATACACGGATGCAAAATTTAATGGATTAGTTATATAGTTTCTCCCCTTCCTTAATTACTTGTTTAATATTACCGAATATAACATTTTATTTATGTATTTCTAAATGCGAAACGTAATAAAGTTTTTAAACAAATTTCTATCTCAAATATTATAAACCCAAGAAAACGTTAGTCCTTAAATGTTGATTAAATATTTTCTTTAGCTTCATTTAAACCCAATTTGGTATGGTTTCAACATTGCCTAACTTCCATCACACCTGTTATCCTGAGGAATTTAAAATGATGAATGTTAAGGCATTTAAAGTTTAGCTAAAACAGCTATAAACAACATACACGCGCGACAAAAACTTCTTGTTAAAAAAAGTTTCCTTTAAAATAAATTTCTTTTGAGAAATGTTGTTTTTGTTTGCATCCCTTTTTCTTTTACTTAAAATATTTAGATTTAACGTCAAAACGACCTTCCTTCATTTCTTCCTTCCACTCTTTCTTTAAAATGTCATTGAATTTGAATTAACTGCTACTGGATACTTTGTTCGAGTATTTGAATATTAACTAGGTTATGTATACTTGTCAGTAAGTAAGCTAATAAATTATTAATCGTTTGTAAATTTCCATTGTTTGACCACAACATGAAAGGGAAGGAATGGGAGGTATAATTGTAAATTGATAAACTGTTCAAAGTATTTGATTAAAAATTAATGAATAACTCATTATACAGGATTATATTGAAAAGTAATTGTGCCTCTAATGGGTATGGTTAATGAAGATGTTTCCTGAGATTTCTAATGCCCGTAATATCTACGCGTACTTATCTATGAGTTCAAAGATATCTTTCGTGTAAGCAAAAACGTCCGTGTTACTTACACCAAGGGTTTTGCCAGGTCGCACAGAGGGGAAACATAGGCCTAAAGTTGCTCAAAACTCAAAATATGAAAATCGTTTTTTATGAAAAAAATGTTGATAAACGGCAACCAGACTCTTTTCTACATTTGCTATAACCATTCTCGACTTTTGTAAGATTAACCAATCCAATGCAGCAGTCGATTGAACTTAGCCATACTGAAAACAAAAGTAAATTTTCGAAAACTAAGAAATTAGGTGAACATTAAAATTACATTATTTCACGAACATTTATATTTTTCAAGATTTATTGTTTTTGTACAGTCTCCGAACAAGATTAGCATTTAAAATTTTCAGATTGATTTTACATTCTTTGCTCTTTAATAATGGTGATACATACCCTCTTTATGAAAATTTTTTATGATAATTTTTAAGATTACTACAATTTCAATAGTGAAAAAGTCTATTTCCCCGTCGTTTCCCGACCATTGTTTCTTCTAATGTTTTATGCGCTTGAGTCTCAAATATCAGATTCAATCATAAAAAATTGCGCATATTTGCGCCATTCCGAAAAAATCTATTTTTTCTTAACTAAAATATGAAATATTTTTATATGGAATTGCAAGGTTTACTCACACTAAATTTTGTTCCGCCTTATAAACGGGACTCTTATTTATCAGACTAAACCAACACCTATCAAATATGTCTGCATTATTCAGAAACATTCACGTCTTTTCTCATGTGAATTGAGAAAAATTTAATTTAAGTAAGTTTCAAAAAAATAAAATTTGGAATGAAATGTATGCATATGGGACTATATATACATCTGTACCGATTTGTTTGAAGATTAGCTTAATGTTTTTTATGCTAGTTCAGGTTGCATGTGTCAATTTTCAGTGCTTTTGGTGCATTTTTATCTCACATCAGATGCGAATATATATGGAAGCTGCATCCAAATCTGGACCGATTTTCATTATTTTCTATAGGATTAATCCTTGTACAGAAGATATGCTTTGTGCAAAATTTTATATCAATCCGACTATAACTGAGCTTTCTAGGGCTTTTGATCAAATTTTAACACACATTTCCCCTCTGTGGGTCGATCGTTGGCAATGTGTTAAAAGTTGCAAAACATTTCTATATGGCAATGTGCGAAGTCATGAATGGATATTATCAATGTTACCACATGTTCTCAAAAATTACACTCTCGCTAAATGGCACGTGTAAATTACCAAACACGTATGTAAAGATAACTAATGGGTAGCTACCTACCCGTTTAATTAAAAATTACCGGCATAAATATGGACAAATAAGTTAAGCTTGACCATAACTTAAGCTTGACTAAACGTAAAAATAAACTTTTCGTCCGGAATATTATATATTATGTATTAATAATATTATCATCAGTTTTTGAACTTATTTCCGGCAAAGCAGTGACAGAGACAAACATACATATCTTATCGCTATTTCAGTTTTTATACCATCCGCCTTGCGACTGCAGATGGTATATAAGTTAGACCTACGAGAGCTTAGGTCTGAAAAAAAATTAAGATCGTCTAGATCCTAATTAAGATCTTCTAGATCTTGTACGCGTTACTTTGTCGAAAAGGAACGCGGACCCTTTTAAACCCGGAGTTCAATTATCAAAATTGAACTTAAGTGACACTTATCAAAAGTTTCGCCGCTCCCGAATTAAAAAAACCGTTTGTTGATTTAAGACGACTTTATTCACTGACAGTTGGTAAAAGAGTGAAGTTAATGTTGTATTACAATCATAAATAGATTACAAATATTTGCTTATTTGACATTATGATTTTCCATGAAATCATGTCACTTAGCTTTTAATAATTTGTTGTTACCAAATTCTATTAAATTTGTCTGCACGCGTCGAGCATTGCATTGGTTGACCGGAAATTGCATTTCTTGGGTTTATTGAAATCGGACAGACGAAATGTTCTGCAAAGCAGTTTCATTGGGTTGGCTGCTTTTGCAACGGAAGTGTATTTTCTGATTTATTAAAATAATTAATTGGAATTTAATATTTGGGGCAGATGAATGTCTGCAATGTGCTTTTGCAACGGAAGTGTATTTTCTGATTTATTAAAATAATTAATTGGAATTTAATATTTGGGGCAGATGAATGTCTGCAATGTAGTTTAATTGGAATTGAGTTTAACAGAGTATGCAACTTTATTGTTGCTGAGCTTTAGTTTTATTAGGTAAAACAACATATTATGTGTTAACTCCTCCCCCTTTAAAAACGATTGTCCTCAATCGTTAGAAATATGGTAGGTCATCCACTTTTTGTGGCCCTGGTACTTGAACTTTGTTTTGAGTGATTGGGAGGATCTGTGTTAACCCGTGACTAGGGGCAATTG
This sequence comes from Musca autumnalis, assembly GCF_047663935.1. NCBI lineage: Eukaryota > Metazoa > Arthropoda > Insecta > Diptera > Muscidae > Musca > Musca autumnalis. Next base: position 224,716,078 of record NW_027411866.1, read on the forward strand.
TATGAAAGACTACGTTTTGTCGTTTTTTCATGAAAAACCCAGTTATCAATGGACATATAGCAAAAATTGAAAATAGAGAGAAAATTGTATATTTAGTAACAACTGCTTCTGACTTGAGTTCATGGATGGACTTAGTATTATTAATATGCAAATGGTTTAACATTTCCAATGATAAAAGATTTATAAATTCATCTTCGACAGGCGTTTGTTGTATTGCTGGTGGATTAATTCTTGATAATGGAGCTTCTAAATTTTTGTACAATTTGTCATTAATGCGTAACGTTGCATTGTGGAATTCTATCAAAAATGTTCCATTTAAAGTCTTGTTATTTACTGTTCCACTGAAATCATTAAGAAAAATGACACCGGGTGAAATATTTTCTATCGTAGGAATATGATACGCGTTAGTTATTGGACAGGATGAATTCGATCCGTGTAGTAACGGTGGGATGCAAGTATCGTTGGAAATATTTACCAATTGGTCATTTTGACAAAATTTTACATGTTTTGTTACAACGCATTTGCTTTTTACGCCAAATATACTGTTATTATTTTTTATAATTTCATTAAACTTAGTACTTATAATTCTATTATTTCTTTTTACAGGTCTGATTAAAAAATTATGGAATATTTCTTTGCTAGTTAGAGGGATTACAATAATATATAAAAGTTTTTTCTGATTGTACAATACTTTAATTTTTGCAAATTCTAGGGCTTCTTCTATTGATGTAATAATAATGTTATCTTCTTTTATTTTTTCAAATGCAATTTTCATTTCTTCTTTATTTAACAAAAATGAGTTTACAATATTTTGTTTTGCCCATTGCATTGCGAATTTAATATTAGTTAGTTCTTCTTTTGTGAATCTAAGTTTTATCTGCATGCTGAGTGCAGCTTCATTTACATAGTTAGTATCTTGTTTTACTATTTTTGATATTTGATTTGTAATTTGGGTAAGGTTTTGTAATCTCTCTGTGAAAATATCATTTATGATTATTTGTTGATTATTATTTCGGATTGTTTGGTCTAAATCATTTTTAATCAATTCAAAATCGTCGTGATCTGGAGATCCCGCGATATATTTCCAGGCTGTGCCTATCATATTAATGGCTCTTTTTTTTCTGTATGCTTCTACTGGCTCTATGGATTCGAGGATACCGTGTATTTGTGATATTTCGTGCGTAAGGAGTGGGAAAAAAGGATTGGATTTAGGTATGGCTTGTGTTATTTTCCATTGTATGTCATTAACGAGGTTCCTGTATCTGTCTATGTCTATGATGTGGATAATGTTAAATGTTCCATCCTGTACTTTAGCTGGACCATTGTGAATTGGTACAAGATATGACTGTGTGAAGTTAAAAACATGCATGTTGATTTCTGAAGAGGTGCAAAGAAATGCTAGGGTTCTGTAAAAAGAAATATAAAGAAGGTCTCAGTTTTTAATGTTGCTTTTATGTACTACTTTTCCCGATTCTGTAAGAATAGTTGTAGAATGGTTTTCTTTTACTATCTCTTTTTTAAATCTTGGAGACAATTTGGTCCCTAGACGCTTATGGATTTTTACATAAATTTCGTCACCTGGGTCAAATTGTTTGATTGGTTCCCGATTTTTATTATGGGTTTTAAGGTCAGCTACCTGTTTGTCTCGTAATCTTTGGATATTATCTTGTCTTGCTTTATCATACATTTCGGGGTCTATGCTAACTCGTCGTCCGAAAAATACCTCGAGTGGTCTTTGTCCTGTTGTGCTATGTATAGTATAATTGTATTCGTAAATTGCTCTGTCCAATAGTTCAAGAAACGTAGGGTATGTCCGTTCAGTTCGAAGGCAACGCATAATTTCAGCTAGGGTTGAGTGAAATCGCTCAACCTGACCGTTCACGACACTCGCGTATGGTGGAGCTTTGTAGATTTCTATTTCCAATTGGTCTTGTAACATAAAAATTATTGATGCCGAATTAAAGGATTTCTCATTGTCAAAAACTATAATTTTTGGAACACCGAATAAAAATACTAATTCTCGTAAAGGTTCTCTTATATCTTCAATGGCTCTTGACTTAATAATTCTACCCTGCGCGTATTTTGAAAATTTATCCAATGCTGTGAGGACAAGTTTATTCTCCGTTTTGAAAATATCAATGTGAAGGATTTCTCCAGGATATGAAGGTATTGGTGTTTCCCTTAGTTCAGGCTTCGGTGGATGCCTGTCGTATTTGTTTTCTTTGCAAACAGTACATTGCTTTACGATCTTGTTAATTTTATTGTTCATACTGGGAAAATAATATTTTTCGAGAATCTGTATTTTATTTTCTCTGGCATTTCTATGAGCTCTTTTGTGTGTGCTTATAATTATTTCATCCTGTTGGTTACTATCTTTAATATCTTCAACTTGGAGGTTCGTAAATCTAATGCGGTATTTTGCAAAGTGCTGTGGGAAAATTTCTTGAATTTTTCCCATTAATGTCTCGGGTGCTTTGATGCCATTGAGTACAGAGGGATTTAAGTAATTTTTCAGAATTTGGATTAACTGATCAGAGGTATAATCTATTCCTGGAAGTATATGCCTGTGGATGGTTGGGAATACTATATCGAACTGATAGGAGTTTGTTGCACTAGGGTCAAAGATTATTTGATTCTTAAAAACGTTTATTGGTGCTTCGACACTATAAATAAGGTTATGTGAGGAACTATCGTCACTATGTGTCATTTCCGACATAGAATTAACTTGCGATACTTCAGGCACTCTAGATAGGGCATCTGCCACTACGTTACTTTTTCCTGGTTTATAAAAAAGCTCGTAGTCGTATTCTTCCAATATGGCTTTCCATCGCTTCATCTTGTTATTATTGTTTTTATTACTGAGAGCGTAGGTGAGTGGCTGGTGGTCTGTGTATATTTTTACTTTTGCTGTTCCATATAAAAAATTCCTAAGACTGTCAAGGGCCCAGACGATAGCAAGCATTTCCTTTTCGTTCGCCGCGTAATGCTCTTCTGCCTTATGCAGAGTTCTTGATATAAAGGTAATGGGCTTGTCTCCTTGAGACAAAACTGCTCCGAGAGCATAATCTGACGCATCAGTTGTTAGCTCGAAGGGATTGTCATAATTTGGATAGTACAACAACGTATCTCTTGATAGTAGAGAATTTTTTATCTTTGTAAATGCTTCCTCCTCTTCGGTATTAAATTTTATAGAAATTTTAGACGACTGTTTTTTTGATATTCGACCCTCTTCACCTCTCAAAAGTGACGTCAGTGGTTTTGCCAATTTTGCAAAATCTCTTATAAAACGGCGATAATATCCCGCAAGGCCTAGGAAGGATCGAAGTTCTTTAATAGTTCTGGGTTGGGGAAAGTTTGCAATGGCTTCAACTTTTTTTGGGTTTGTTTTTATACCTGCCTCGGATATTATAAATCCGAGAAATTCCACTTCTTGTTTAAAAAAATGACACTTGTCCAATTGGACTTTCATATTTGCTTCTTCTAATGTTTTGAAAACATTATGAATATCACGAATATGGTCCTCTTCGGATTTGCTGTATATAACTATGTCATCGATATATACGTAGCATATTCTCCCTATATGTTCGCGGAGAATATCATCGAGAGCTCGTTGAAATATCGACGGGGCATTTTTTAAACCAAATGGTAAGCGAGTGAACTCGTATTTGCCATTATTAATAGAAAATGCAGTTTTTTCCACATCAGAGTCTTTTAACGGAATTTGATGGAAGCCGCTTTTTAAATCCAACACAGAAAAGAATTTGCTATTTCCTAACTTCCCTAAAATATCGGATATTTCAGGAATCGGATATCTATCTGAGATTGTGACAGAATTTAGTTTCCTATAGTCTATTACCATCCTGTATTGTTTATTCCCTTGGGAGTCAGGCTTTTTATCAACTATCCATACAGGTGAATTGTATGGTGATCTTGATGGTTGTATGATTCCATCGTTTAGCAACTTTTCCACTTGCATCTCGACTTCACGTTTTAATGAAGCCGGATAAGGGTAAAATTTGGTATACACTGGAGAATCATTTGATGTACGGATCTCTCCAACTACCTTAGTTGTGTAGGTTAATTTCTCGTCTGGCTCTGCGAAGAGCTTAGAGAATTTATCTATTAAGAGATTCATGGCTTCCATTTGCCTAGGGTTCATATGGTCGTCAAGTAATTTTATAGCATTTACACTTTGGCTAACATGTTGTTTAAGTCGAACCTTGGTATGCTGGCGAACGATCATATAATTTTTATTTGTGTAAATGACTGCGTCTAAGGCTTTCAGACTGTCATTACCTAGAATGCCATGGAAAGATTTTAGACTAGGCATTAAGTAGAATTTAAGTTTATCATCTAATTTGAAAAGGTTTATGTACGTGTGTGATATAATTTTTACATCGCCTGCTACAGATTTTGCGAAAAATGGAATTTTGTTTGGAATTATTTTTTTTACTAAGTCCGGTTGGATGTAATTTTTACTAGATCCTGTGTCAATTAAAATTTTTAAGATTTTTCCGCTCTCCGTTCGACATTCAAAATATGGAAGCGAAGAGCTTGTCATTCTAAAAAATGAATGTCATCAAGCTCCGAATCTGTTTCATTGTCTGGTATATTACTTTCAGAATATGGGTCATAGGAATAGTTTTCCTGATCTTGGTCGTAATTTTGTGACGTTTCTTGTTCTGTAAAATAATCCTCATAACTAATGTTGTCGGGCTCGAACGTATCTGGTGTATCTGTATTTATATGGAATGTTCGTTGTGCCTTCGGTGGACTAACGTTATGGTTTGACGATGGATTAGGGGGTCTTTTACCGAGGAATTGATGTTGATGTGGTCTATTTGAATAATTGATTTGTTGTGAACGAATACTACGATCGACATCCATTGGTTCCGCTGGCTTTGGTGCCGTTGGGCGTGGTGGAGGCTGTTTCGGGTGGCCGAAACTTGGTGTACCAATATTGTAATTATTGTTCATTTTAGGAAGATTATGTGGGTTAGGTATGTAGGCTATGCTTGGGTGGAACTCTTGTTTGTTCTTTTGAAAATTATATTTCTGGGTCGGAGATGTTTGATGATGGCTTTTTCTAATTGGCTGAATATTTTGATTTTGGGCATGATTAGTGCGGAATTTCTGGTTTTCCAGTTTGAGGCACAAATGAAGAGCCTGGGGTAAATCCGCAGGTTCTCTCATTCCTAGCAATCTTGGTAGATCCCCATTTAATCCTCTTACAAATGTATCGAGGGCTTTGTTTCGATAAGTTTGTGTTAGTAGACTTAGAGCCTCATTTCCAGCCTCTAATCCTCCTAGTTTGTTTAGTATCAAAGATAAATGTGAATAAACTGCCTGATAAAATTCTTGAACCGTTGAGTTTCCTTGAATTAGACCTGTCATTTGGTATTCTAACGTTGATACATCTCGTTTGTCGGCGTAGTGTAAGGTAAGGCACTTGGAAATTGCTGGCCAATCTAAAGGAGTGTTGTACGACTCTAGTGCTATGTCTGCATTACCTACAATTTTATTCCTAATTACGTTCAAAATACCATAGTATTTCGGAGTACCTTTCAGATTTTCATAGATTTTTAAAATTCTTTCCACACTTTTTCTCCAGGAGTTGAACTCTCCTGGTTTTCCCGAGAATTCCCTTAGACATTTAACAATGTCAGGGATTTTGTCTAAATCTCCTATATTGCCTAAATGTTCCGCGTCGATAGATTGGTCTACCGTGCTTGTATGAATGGCGTGCGGGTTTAACGCAGCCTGTATCTGGTTATTAACAATTTCGAGAATAAGATTTTTAAGGTCTGTCAAGTTTATTTGTCCTTCGTTCCTGTTAGGTTGTGTTGGGGGATGTGAAGGATTTGGGGGGGGGACATTTAGGATGGGTGGTCGCACTAAATTATTGGGATTTGCCATCTTAATAAGAAGCTAATTTTGCCAAGTACAAATTTAGGATATTTCACAGAGATTTTTATTGTTTATTTTAAGATGAATCGACTATTTTCTTTTTCTTATTTTTTCAGAGAGGACTTGAGATTGTATTAATTCAAATATATATGGTTTCTATTTCTATATCTATTATTGTAAATAGTAATTATATCTTACGATAATAACAGCAAAGTTGTCATCTTGGGACTGTGGGTATATAGTGGGTTTCGCTTCAATATCTCGGCTTCTTAGATTTCTTCCTTCCTTCAATATTTGGCTTATTGTGGCACTGCCTCGTTTTAATATCTCGGCTTATTAGATTTCTTTTCACTTTTTAATAGTTGGCTTATTGTGGCACTGCCTCGCTTCAATGTCTCGGCTTTTTAATATTTCGATTATTGTGGCACTTTAGATTTGTTTCCACTTTTCACACTTTTTACTTTTTAGTTTAGGTTTTTGTTTTCAATGTTTTTGTTCCTTAAAACATTTACTTTTTTGCACTTTTTTTATTTTTACTTTTTAATAAAGGTTTTTCAATGTGTTTATTTATTAGATGTTTTTTTTTTCTCTTAAGTGTTCACTTTTTTTGCACTTTTTGTACTTTTTAGTGAAGGTTTTGCTTTTTCAAAGTTTTTTTCTAATTATTAGATGTTTTCTTTTTAATGTTCACTATCATTTATTTTCACTGGTGAAGCGGCTTGCGTTCAACGCGTCCTTTTCCTTAAGTACTCGGGGGCCTCTTTCTTCACACTTTTTTTTTTTAATTTTGCTCGGGCGCCAGTTAGACCTACGAGAGCTTAGGTCTGAAAAAAAATTAAGATCGTCTAGATCCTAATTAAGATCTTCTAGATCTTGTACGCGTTACTTTGTCGAAAAGGAACGCGGACCCTTTTAAACCCGGAGTTCAATTATCAAAATTGAACTTAAGTGACACTTATCAAAAGTTTCGCCGCTCCCGAATTAAAAAAACCGTTTGTTGATTTAAGACGACTTTATTCACTGACAGTTGGTAAAAGAGTGAAGTTAATGTTGTATTACAATCATAAATAGATTACAAATATTTGCTTATTTGACATTATGATTTTCCATGAAATCATGTCACTTAGCTTTTAATAATTTGTTGTTACCAAATTCTATTAAATTTGTCTGCACGCGTCGAGCATTGCATTGGTTGACCGGAAATTGCATTTCTTGGGTTTATTGAAATCGGACAGACGAAATGTTCTGCAAAGCAGTTTCATTGGGTTGGCTGCTTTTGCAACGGAAGTGTATTTTCTGATTTATTAAAATAATTAATTGGAATTTAATATTTGGGGCAGATGAATGTCTGCAATGTGCTTTTGCAACGGAAGTGTATTTTCTGATTTATTAAAATAATTAATTGGAATTTAATATTTGGGGCAGATGAATGTCTGCAATGTAGTTTAATTGGAATTGAGTTTAACAGAGTATGCAACTTTATTGTTGCTGAGCTTTAGTTTTATTAGGTAAAACAACATATTATGTGTTAACTTATATAATAGGGTATATACTACGATTTTGACTTTTATGCATACTCGTTTACCTGTATTATATTTTAATCATTATACCCTATACCACAATGCGGAAAAGGGTATTATAAGTTTGTTTTGGTAAAAATTCATGTAACACCGCGAAATATTAGTCGGAGACCCCCAATGTGGTATACCAATCTTCATATCTCGACGAGATAAAGCGATTTTGAGATGTGTGTCTGCCCGTCCGTCCGTCCGTCTGTCCATTATAAATTGTAAACACGCTCCAGGCCGCAATTATGGGCTGATCGTATGGAGGTCGGGTTCAGATCAGAATAGATCCCTATTCTTATTGGTGATGATCGTGAGATATTTAGCGGGTGAAATGGACCAAATACTTAATATTTATCAAATTTTCTAGCGGCTCCGTAGGTCTCAATAATAGTCCGATCAACGCGTAATTTTAAATAAGGTAAGAGTATATCACAAAGGAGAAGCTTGCAATTTGAGATGGCGATCGGATAATATTTAGAGGGTTAAATGGACCAAAACTTTTGTCTGAAAATTGTGAAGATTTCTAATATACAGCTTATATCTTAATTCCTGGAAGTGACATTCCGGACAAGTGAGATATACTTGAAAGTGGAACGCTTGACCTTTCAATTGATGCCAATTATGTTTGTGTGCATGATCAGATAACAGAGTTACAGCCTAATATATTCCGTTATTTGTTTGTAGTGTAATAATAAACTCGCTAGAAGTCGCAATTATACATCAATAGTCACGAAATTTTGCACCGGGTAAGAGTATATGTCGAAAACGATGCCTACAATTTTGAATGATGATCTGATATTCGTTAGCGGTTAAATGGACCATTACTTTTGTATGAAAAATGTAAAAATTTTATTTTTGGTCGATATTTTAATTCCTTGAAGACATATATATTTCGCAAAGTAGCCTACATATGGAAAAAAAACTACTGACATTTCCTCTGATGTAAACTGCAATAAAGTGTTTGCTAGATAACGGCCCTACTGCCTAATATATAATGGGTTCTGTGCAGCTACTTATTGTCTCTCCAAGAGTTTATGTACCACCACGAAATATTCGTCCTAGACCCCTTATTTGGTATGCCAAAATTCATATCTCGACGAGATAAAGCGATTTAGCGATGAGTGTCCGTCCATTAAAAATTGTAAACAAGCTTAAGACCGCAATTATGGACCGATTGTAACGAATTTTTTAAGGAAGTTGGGTTCGGGCCAGAATAGAAATGATTAGCTTTTAATGATGATCGTGAAATGTTCAGGGGATGAAATGGACCAAAAACAAAACTATAACCAATTTTGTAGCGGCTCTGTAGGTCAAAATAATAACCCGCGAAATTTTAAACAAAGTTTGAGTTTATGATGAAGAAGAAGCGTACAAACCAACGTGAAGATCAGATAATACTTACGGGTTAAATGGACTGAAACTTTTGTGTGAAATTGGTAAAAATGTCAATAACGTAGCGGTTAAACAACGGAAGTAGTAGTACTACACAAGTGGGTTTCATTACATTTTAGTTTGTGTGAACTAAATTTTCCTTTCCTGCTACAAAAATGTCTTTGTCATGGTATTATACATTATTATACAGTATTATACATTACATCTCTGATATTTGATAATTAAATTTTCATAATCATTGAAAAGAAGTTCCGTGGAGAGCGATTGTCCAGGGATAGTGGTATAGGGTATCCCATGGTCGGCTCCGTCCGACTATAGACTCTTTTTTACTTGTTTTTAATTTAAGGTTAGATACAATCTTACATATAAAGTGATTCGATATAAAAATTTGGGCAAAAAATGGTTTAAAAATGACAACGAAACAACGTCGCCGTTGGTGCTTGGCTATGTTTTTGTTGTAATAGCTTTAAGAATTATTTATCCTGATGATGTTAATCGAAGAAAGACGGAATATGGATATATATATATATATATATATATATATATATAAGAAATAAAAACAACAAAAAAAGTGAGAACACGTTAAGTTCGACCGGACCGAACTTTTTATACCCTCCACACTCCACCGTGGACCTATACCAACAAATTTTAGGTGGAACGTTTTATATCCTCAACGAAGACGAATTACCAAATGTCAACCATTTTGATGGGATAATGAAGCTAAAACCTTCAAAATACCGAAAATCGGGAGGTAACGTTCTATGGGGGCTATATCAAAACGTGGACCGATATATCCCATTTTCAATACCAATCATCCTGCAACTAATTAAAACTTATGTACCAAATATTGACTCTCTATATTTAAAATTGTGAGCTGTATCTTGATTTCAACAGACAGATGGACGGACAGACGGACATGGTTAATATAAACCCAAGAAAACGTTAGTTCTGAAATGTTGATTAAATATTTTCTTTGGTTTCATTTAAATCCAATTTGGTATGCTTTCAATATTGCCAAACTTCCATCACACCTGCTATTCTGAGGAATTTAAAATGATAAATATTGAGTCATTTAACGTGTAGCTTAAACCGCTATATACAACAAACTTGTTGTTAAAAAAGTTTCCTTTAAAATAAATTTCTTTTGAGACATTTTGTTTTTGTTTGCATCCCTTTTTCATTTACTTAAAATATTTAGACTTAACGTCAAAACGACCTTTCTTCATTTCTTCCTTCCACTCTTTGAATTAACTGCCACTGGATATTTTGTTGGAGTATTTGAATATTAACTAGGTTATGTTAATTTCTAAGTAAGTAAGCCAATAAATTATTAATCGTTTGTAAATTTCCATTGTTTGACCACAACATAAAAGGGAAGGAATGGGAGGTATAATTGTAAATTGATAAACTTTTCAAAGTATTTGATTAAAAATTAATAAAATTAATGAATAAAAAAAGTGAATAAAATAAACTTTACGCCCGGAATAATATTATACTATTAATAGTATTATCATCACCTTTTGAACTTACTTCCAGCAAAGCAGTGATAGCGCCAAACATATCTTATCGCTATTTCAGCCTTGCGACTGCAGATGGCATTTACTAGGATGTAGACTTTTATACATACTCGTTTCCCTGTATTATATTTTAATCAGTTTTTATTTAAGGTTAGATAAAATCTTATATATATGTTGATTAGATATAAAACATTGGGCAAAAAAAGATTTAAAATGACAACGAAACAACGTCGCCGTTGGTGCTTGGCTATGTTATTGTTGTAATAGCTTTATTTACTTATCCTGATGATGTTAATCGAGGAAAGACGAAATATGGATTTATATATGAAATAAAAACAACAAAAACAAAGAATTCGTGCTCGGGTTTATTTAACATACATATATTTCGAATAATCAAAATAAAGGTCGAATTAAATAACTGTAAATAATAAAAATAAATATTTCAAAGTGATAGGTTTTTTAGAGAATAGACTTATAGATCATTGATGGCGTTATTTATTGGGATAGCAGTTACAATGTTAAAAGTCTGGCTTAATCTCATTACTGTTGTTTTAATATTTTGTAACCACTAATTTATTTTGTTATGTTGCCTTCGTTGTAATTCAACGACACATAACAGTGGAGAAGGTTTGTCTTGTTTTGCAAACACTTTCTTTGGGGTTGTGTGAGGTTGCCAAAGAAAAACTTCTCATTGAAGCTTTTTCTTTGTTCACCTTTATACTTCGAGCTGACGACTGATGTTTGGGTATAAAAAGTATCCACAAACAAGAAACCAAGGAGACTTCCTGTGGCGAGGATCGAAACTAGTCTTCCCTGCCTTACCCCTTGGCGAACAATGCCAAACTTTTTCCACTAATAATTTAGTTGTTTTAACATATTAAAGCAACAACAATGGGATTAAGCCAGACCCTTTAGAAAAAAAAAAAAAACAGAATATAATTATGTGTAAGATATTACGTAATCTTAAATTACAATTCTTCAAAATATGATACAGTCTCTATCCTAGTATATTCATCTTCACTATCAGAAATGTGCACATTGAAATAAATGTTTCAAACGTATTTGGTATCAAAATATGTGGTGTCTAATGTTTAGACAATTTGAAGTCGATCTAGCCACGTCCGTATGTCTGTGTGGTTAACACACTGGAAGGGAGTAAACGATTTTGTCCATCCTAATAGTTCTTTTAAACTTAGATCAATCAGTGCAGTTTAGCGAATGCTCGTTATTTGTTTTGGAATTTTTACCGAAAGTAGTCCTATTTATAAATATAATTTTTTTCGTGTTGGACAGATATGTATAATGGTCGACTAAAATACCGAAATGAACGGCTGTCTTTGGTAAGCACATTTAAGAATTTTGCTTAAACTCAAATCAATTGGCTACATCGTTTAATTCTTTCGAGTAACCCCAAGCTCAACTGATTTTGTTTAAGTTTAAAAGTTATTTAAAGATCCTTGTCAAATCTTTACCCAATGTAGTTTTTGTTGTCTCTATTACAACGATATAATGCAATACCCCACTACCCATCAACATCACAAGTAGACAACCAACAAAAAGCCCCCCACTACCCATCAACGTCACAGCCAGTCAACCAATACACACTGTTGGGTGTACATGCATTACTTGGTGAGATGTGTGTTACAGTGCGATTGGAGGTGATCGATAGGATTGTAATTCTGCGGTGTAATTCTCAATCGCTTTGTGTTACCGCACACACATATGTTTCAGTTTGTTGGGTAGGCTTGTTACTGCAGGGAGCCAGCCATACGGGCTCGAGTACAGTTGTGTGTTCGTAGTCCGACACGGGAGAGGTTGGGAAGTATTTTTGAGAGGTATCCCTTTTGCGCGGTGGCTAATACATTCACTCCACCTTGGTTGTTGTTCCACTCCGGTTGTTGTTGTTGTTCCACTCCACCTCCGGCTGTTGTTGTAGTCCATCATCGAGTGTTGTTCCACTCCACCTTCTGGTGTTGCTCCAATCCACCTTTGGGTGTTGTTCCACTACACCTTCGGGTGTTGTTCCCCTCCACCTCCGGGTGTTGTTCCACTCCACCTTCGGGTGTTGTTCCACTCCACCTTTGGGTGTTGTTCCACTCCATCTCCGGGTGTTGTTGCACTCCACTTTCGGGTGTTGTTCCACTCCACTTCCGGGTGTTGTTGCAGTCCATCATCGAGTGTTGTTCCACTCCACCTTCGGGTGTTGTTCCACTCCACCTTCGGGTGTTGTTCCACTCCGCCTTTGGGTGTTGTTCCACTCCGCCTCCGGGTGTTGTTTCACTCCACCTCCGGGTGTTGTTTCACTCCAACTTCAGGTGTTGTTGCACTCCACCTTCGGGTGTTGTTCCACTCCACCTTCAGGTGTTGTTGCACTCCACCTTCAAGTGTTGTTCCACTCCACTTCCGGTTGTTGTTCCACTCCACATCGGGGTGTTGTTCCACTCCACCTTCGGGTGTTGTTCCACTCCACCTCCGGGTGTTGTCCACTCAACCTTCGGGTGTAGTTCCACTCCACCTTAGGGTGTTGCTCCACTCCACCTCCGGGTGTTGTTCCACTCAACCTTCGGTTGTTGCTCCACTCCACCTTCGGGTGTTGTTCCACTCCACCTTCGGGTGTCGTTAAACTCCACCTCCGGGTGTCGTTAAACTCCACCTCCGGGTGTTGTTCCAATCCACCTTCGGGTGTTGTTCCACTCCACCTTCGGGTGTTGTTCCACTCCACCTCCGGGTGTTCTTCCTCTCCATCTTCGGGTGTTGTTCCACTCCACCTCCGGGTGTTGTTCTTCTCCACTTCCGGGTGTTGTTCCACTCCACCTCCGGGTGTTGTTCTACTAGTCAGTAGTCGTAGTATACTGTAGAGGTTAACTGAGGTTAACTTAGAACGAACATTAACTAACGACGACCCGAACAACGGGTCGAGTGCTGAATCACAGACGGGCCGAACCCCTACAACACGAGAGCCGAGGGCCCGAGCAACCATACGAACACAGAGTGGCCGAACACATACGAACATCGAGTGGCCGAACACATACGAACCCCGAGTGGCCGAACCCCAAGCATCGAATCACTGAGTGGCCGAACACATACGAACACCGAGTGGACGAACATCTACAACACGAATCACCGAGTGGCCGAACACATACGAACCCCGAGTGGTCGAACATCTTCAACACTAATCACCGAGTTCCCTATTATCTTTAAAATAGCCTACTACCGAACAGCGTATCATGGAGTTCCCGTTTATCTTCAAATCACCTATCACAGAACAACGAATCACAGAGTTCCTGATTATCTTCAAATCGCCTACAACCGAACAGCGAATCACCGAGCTCCCGATTATCTTTAGATCGCCTACTACCGAACGGCGAATCTATCCGATTTATCTCCCAGGAAAGGGAGATTACTCGTCTTACTATTCCGTATGGTTTAGTGGGCCCTTATGGCGACCCTGGACACGACTTAGTCTACCCGAGCCTACGACAAAACCACGTTACAATCATTTCAAAAAGCTGAAAAGCCAATTGATAAGACATACAGCTGTCTCTGTTATTGGTGTATATCGACTACCAGATAGTGTCTGGAATATTGGGTGAACGACTAAGGTCTAAATTAACTGCAATAAATGGATTGTATTCGTGCGCCTTTAGACCTGCCAAATGCACCATAGGCAACATATTTGCCTTGTGGCAAATTCTGCAAACGACGTAAGAAATGCAGATCGTATTTGTTTAAACACCTGTTTTTTCTCTGTTTATCCTTTAAAATCCTTAATAAAATTGTCGGTATAAATTCACGTATTTTTCTTTTCAAGCCCAGATGAACTTTAAATATTTAATTTAACACTACAACAAATGTATAACAAAAGAAGTCGGCACATTTTCCCATGACTGCCACTTTTGTTCAGACGTCATAACAAAAGAAAATGTTCAAATGCTAATACTTCTGCAATTGAGGTGACCAACATATTTATTGTCATCACAACCAGTAGAGTTGTGCCATTTATTTTCATTGAACATCGTCGTCATCTTACACCCACTCGCGTACCTAGAGCGAATTCAAAAGGATACGCATTGACGCACTCTGATTGACACCATACTGCATTACAGAATGGCGAAACTATCATCTTCGTCATTCAATGTGAACAAGCAATCAGCTAAGGATGCTGTTAACATGACAAAATTATCCACTAATCCCTACACAAGGTACCGGCGAAAGGTGAACAAAAAAATTGAAGCAACAAAGGACCAATGTCTTTGTCGCCGGAAAACATCACAAAGAAACTCGTATTGGAACAAGGACTCCATCGTTTCCGTCATTGTTTCCTTCAATTGTACTCTAAAACAATTGCGTCGTATTTACCATGGCAGTCGTGATAAGCATATCCTAAAGTGACAAGGCAAATGAACAATACTCGCTACCTCCCCTATGGAGGTGACTTGATATAAAAAATTGTGAAATCAAATCGATAAAAAAAATACCTGCATTTGTCGACTCTTGCGCTGACGTTTACATTATAAAGTAAATGCCAGCCAATGTCGTTGTCGTCAGTCAGCAATAACGTGAAGATTTCTATTTGCTTCTTTAAGCTCAATGTCTAAGGTGTACTTATTGAGTATTAAAATTCATTGGCACGGCGAATGTTGAAGTACTTTCGATTTGAAGGTCTTCGCAGAGCAATGAACATACGTATGAATGAATTATGTTGATGAATTAGAGCGAGAATAATGAATCGAATGTTTACGAAATTAACGACAAAGTGGATTAACAAAACGTCTACAAAATGTCATTGTAATGTAATGAAAATTGAGCACTTCTTTTGTGTGTGCTTTCATTAGCAAGGTCATATTAAGCTACAAGCATAGCTTAAGGTTAAAGTGTTTCTTAGTTTTTTGTTTTGTTCATGTAAATCTGACCTAACAACTAGGAGATTTTAAAGGATTAAACTTGCATTGGTTTGAGTCAATTATTTTATTAGCCATAGACAACGCAAATATGTTTTATTTCAGTTATCAGGTTCTGGTTCCTCCGTATCCAGACTCAAAAATTCTGCAACCTGGACAGGTTGCGTCCACAAATAATCAGGAGACAGGTGAGTGGGGTTGGCTGGGGAGCTAAACAAATTCAGCGCGTCGTGTGGTCATTCAATCCACATGCTGGGATTGTGTTGAGTATCGTGGCATCTATACGGGCCCAATACGAATTAATCTTAACTATAACCACCCGTGTTTGCGTTGGCTGCTGGCGTTCTTCTGCTGCGATGGATGGGGTGTGGTCCCCAAGTACTGTATCTCTGTATTATCTTTGCGACTGCATCAGTGTGAATACCATCCAAGTCTACTTTATAGGCTCGTTGGTCTATATCTTTGGACCTCTCTCTCTCTCTAGATCATAAAGATCCCTCCTAACGTGCCTTAGTAGGGGAAGCCTTTCCATTAAATCGTGACTGGGATGCTCAGGGCGATAAAACCCAAGCAGGTATTGCATCGACTACATTGTAATCCTGCTACAGGTCGCAATTTTGATCGGATCGTTACGAAAGTTTGGGCATTGATGGGGTCCCAGAGAGGAAGAAGGATAATAATTTTGGTGATGGTAATCCATAATCAAAGTCTGTCAATAAAAGAAGAAAAAGTTCACCTTTACATAGTAGGTTGACGTAGGTGGTCAATCAGTGGAGGTATCAAAATAGTCGATAAAACATCTTTTTTTCATTTTTGTTTTTTTTTTTTTGTAAACATTTGTTCCATAGACCGAGCTAAGAAAAGATCCCCAATTCTCTCTGTTTCGTGCTTCGCTTTTTGGAATACCGCGTGTTTTGTAAAGCGTTATTTTTGTTTGACGAGTTGTGGCCTTGTTTTTAAAGTGCTTACTTAAGCCAAAGTAGCATCTGTTGGCCAATACAATTCTTCTTTTTATTTCACAACTGATGTCGTTTGTTGTGTTTACAGAGGTGCCCAGGTAGACGAAGTCTTTTACTACCTCAAAATTATAGGAAACAACTTCCACAGTTGGCCTGAGCTTAATGGACGCATTGCTCGTCGACACCATCAACTTGGTCTTCTCACCGTTTACCGTCAGACCCACTTTAACAGATTCTCCTTCGATCTTCATAAAGGTATTAGTTACTTCTTTTACTGATCGCCCCATAATGTCTACATCATCAGCATAATCGAGTAATATGTGGCTATTGGTGTAGATTGTGCCACTTCTATTGACGTTTGCCTCTCGTATAACCTAAAGATCACACAAAAGGCTGTCTTCTTGTCTGAAACCTCTTTTGGTACAAAACTCTTCGGAGAGGTTCTTTCCTATTTTAACTGAGGACCTCGTGTCAGTTAAAGTCATTTTACAAAGCCGGATGAGCTTTGCGGGGATACCAAATTCAGACATGGCTTTGAATACCTTTGTCGATATTCACCGTCAACGCAGATTGGTCCATAGATCTTTCGAACAAATTTTCTCTCAAGCACACCAAGCACTGCCATGTCTGCTTGCGCAAGTACCCTGGTTTCGGAACCATACTTCAGCAAAGGAAGTATCAGTGTTTTGTAGAGCGTAATTTTTATTTGACGAGATGTGGCTTTGTTATTTAAACAAACGTAGCATCTGTTGGCCAATACAATTCTTTTTTTTATTTCACAACTGATGTCGTTTGTTGTGTTTACGGAGGTGCCGAGGTAGACGAAGTCTTTTACTACCTCAAAATTATAGGAAACAACTTCCACACTTGGCCCGAGCTCAATGGACGCATTGCGCGTCGACACCATCAACTTGGTCTTCTCATCGTCTACCGCCAGACCCACTTTAGCAGATTCTCCTTCGATCTGCATAAAGGTTACAGCTACTTATTTTACTGATCGTCCCATGATGTCTATATCATCAGCATAAGCAAGTAACATGTGGCTATTGGTGTAGATTGTGCCACTTCTTTTGATGTTTGCCTCTCGTATAACCTTTTCCAGCAGGATGTTGAAGAGATCACACGAAAGGCTGTCTCCTTGTCTGAAACCTCTTTTGGTACAAAACTCTTCGGAGAGGTTCTTTCCTATTTTAACTGAGGACCTAGTGTCAGTTAAAGTCATTTTACAAAGTCATCCGGCTTTGCGGGGATACCAAATTCAGACATGGCATAGAATAACTTTGAACGCAGCGGGCTGTCGAAGGCTGCTCTATAATCGACAAAAAGGTGGTAGATGTCGATCTACATCTCTTGGGTCTTCTCCATTATTTGCCGCAGGGTAAATATCAGGTCAATGGTGGACTTGCCAGGTCTAAAGCCGCATTGGTATTGTCCAATTATTTCGTTGACCATGGGCTTTAGTCGTTCACACAATATCCCTGACACGATCTTGTAAGCTATAGGGAGTAGACTTATGCCCATATAGTTAGAGCATACAGTCTTATCTCCTTTCTTGGGGACGGGACACAGGATGATCTGGTTCCAATCGTCGGGTACGCGTTATTCCTGCCAGATGGAGCTAACTAGCTGATGCATACACCTTATCAGCGTGTCGCCTCCGGTTTTGAACAGCTCGGCTGGTAAGCCATCGGCTCCTGCTGCCTTATTATGCTTCAGCCGATTTGTTACTGTCTTTACATCATCTTGGCTGGGCGGTATGCATTCAATACCATCTTCTGGCATTGGGTTTGTGGTATCTTCTTCGTGTTCGCTGCTATTGGATACCAACAGTTTTGAAAAATGTTCTTTCCATATCCTGAGCACACTATCTGTACCATTTAACAAATTACCTTGCTGGTCTCTATAGGAGGATGTGCGTGTACCAAAGCCATCAGTTTGATGCTTGACTCTTTGGTAGAATTTTCGGATTTCATTCTGGTTCCTGTACAACTCGATTTTTTTACACTCCCCGTTTTTCATCTCGCTCTTTTTCCTGCGGAAAAGACGTGTCTCCTCTCTCATTTTCTCCTATATCTCTCTCGTGCGCTAGGCGTTGCTACGGATTCTAAAGTAGCCCTATATGCCGCATTTTTCTCTTCGGTAGCAGCACGACACTCCTGATCATACCACGGATTCCTTGGTGGAGGTCTCTGGTATCCAAGTACTGATTTTGTACTGTTTGCATGGAGTGGGCAATGTTTTGCCATTGTTCTGATATGTTATCGGGACGAGGAGTGTTTTGAATAGGCAGTTGGGCCAGTTGAGTGGAATATTCTGTGGCTATCTGTAGTGATTGCAGCTTACCGATGTCTATCTTTCGTGTTGTGTCTGTTCGTAATTTGTTTGTTACGTTTAACCGGGTACGTACTTTTGCTGCAACAAGTTAGTGTTCCGAGTCTATTTTTTCTCCTCGGAACGAACGCACATCCAACAAGCTCGATGAATGTCTTCCATCTATCACAACGTGATCAATTTGATTTCTTGTTTTCTGATCTGGCGACAGCCAGGCGCCAGATTTTAAATCTGGTACTGCCAACTACCATTTTTTTGACGCTGCAAAGTCTATCAGCCTCATACCATTGTCAGATGTTTCACTGTGGAGACTGAATTTTCCGACTGTTGGGCCAAAGATATTTTCTTTTCCAATTTTGGCATTAAAATCGCCTAGAATAATTTTAACGCCATGGGCAGGACAACGGTCATATGTTTCCTCTAAGTGCTCATAAAATATATCTTTGGTCAGTTCGTCCTTCTCTTCAGTGGGAGCATGAGCGCAAATAAAGCTGATGTTGAAGAATTTTGCTTTTATTCGAATTGTAGCAAGTCTTTCATTCACTGGTGTGAAGCTGGAGACCAGGTGTTTTAACCTCCGATCAACTACAAATCCGCAACCAAACTCATGCTTTATGTCATGGCAGCTGTAATACTGTGCGTCACCTTTAGGTGTTGTTGTGACGCCTCTCCCATTCCATCGTATTTCCTGTATGGCAGTAATGTCGGCCTTGTACTTTCTCTAAAAAGAGTGTGAACATTCCAGGTGCAGATTCGCAGATCATGGTCCTTAAAACGTTTGCGGGGATCGTCAACTTTAGAGAAATTTGTTTTTCATTCGTTTTTTCATAGTAGGCTGCTTTTTCTAGGGCAGGGTAACTAACCCTGCGCCCGAACCCAAGCTTTTAACTTTCATATGGGTGAACGCGCAGCACATATTAGCTCACTACCTTTAACGGGTGTTAAAGGCAGCTACCCCAGGTGACAACACGGGAAGGTCAGTGTCCACTTGAGATGAAAGAGGGACCAAGATAAATCCTGGACTTTACCATGTTAAAGCCGGTCAGGGCCGTTCCTTGATATCTTTCATCCCCTACCTCACTATTTGATAAACGAATTCTGAAATTTTCATAGCTGTACCTTTTCCCGTTTGGAAAATATAGACTTTAGTCACAAGAAGCCATTTTGGCAACACTGTGTGCTGCAAAGCAAGTTGTGAAATCACTGCTCTACAGTAAATAAATTCCATTTAATTTTGATGCATATGAATGTTCCCATTCACCGAGACGTATGACTAACAAATTAAGGCAAAAATTCTCCTGTGTTACTCATTCGTCACCTGAGATAATAATAAATTCATGGGTTCAAATAAGTATCGTGTAGACGATTTGTAACATTATTAAGGCAAATGAGTTGTGTGTGTTAGCACACAAATGCGAAGAAAAACATTCAAGGAACAAACTAAATTATGTCGAATTTCTAAGAAAGATTTCACAAACACAAACAAAGCTTGCTTCACACATAAGTATTCCCTAGCATTGATGCAAATCACACACTTGTAAATTATTGAGAACATTTTTGGATTCTTAAGACAAGACAAGACAAGATAGAAGAAAGAAAGAAATATCAAGGGTATATAACCCCCAAAACAAGGTCAAATGTCTGTTTGTTCAAACTGTATTGCAGCAGCCAAAAAGCCAATTCACATTTGGTATACCTTCTTGTACACTTTATGTGATCCAAGACTAACAAAAGCCAAGACCTTGTTTCATGTTGTTATTTATGGATATGTGTGTGAATATTTTGTTCCCTCTTTGAATTTTGTTATTTCACACAAAAAATGGAGAAGTCCGTCCTTAATCGTATATTAGAGTCAGATACTAAATGAGAATACATTTGTTTGTTTTTGTCTATTCAAGGATATACTCCTTCGCAACACAACAAAACACAACACACACACTAGGATGGACAGACACACACACATATATGAAGCAATCCATAAAGCTGCAAATTTTGCTGCTTAGATCTTTTGTTACGTTCTTCTTGTTTTTTTGGCAACACTTTACTAAGGATGCGTCATTTACACACAATTTGAAAGAACATTAGTAAGCATCAATGGCTGCTGAGATAATGCGAATCAAGTAGAGGTAGAGGTTAACATTCAATGACTGTTTGTTTTGCTGCTGTTCTTGTGTCTGGCTCGTGCGGTGCAAAAATTTCGGCTAAATTTATTCTCATTCATATAGGTAAACGTTTTAGCATTTCTCTTTTGCTTTTAGTTTTTTCACCGAAGAAATTTAAGCAAAAATAATGAAATTCATTCTGCCTAAGTTTGCAATTTACAACACATTTTGATTCTAAAATCATAGTTTATTCACATTTCTTTAAGGACACGTGTTTGTTTAGTGGCATTTTGGCGGTTGATTAGCATCAATGAAATATAAATTCGAAAAAGGCGAAACCACTTGAACAAAGTTCTTGTTTGCAAACCAGTGTCAGTGTCTTTTATGCGACAATAAATCTTATGAAATTGCGGTAAATAGCCTTGAGTTTTGTAAGGCAAATAAGTCAATCCAATTTGTCCAATTTGTCGCTTAAAGATAAACAAATTGTGATAACGAGTGTTGTATGCACGAGGAAAATACTTGACTATTTAGCTTATTTAGCCTTCAAGAAAAGGCTCATTAGTTTCCTTTTTGTACAACACTAAACACGTTTGCCTTAAAAGTATTACAAACTGGTCTACAAGTCGTTTGACCCAAACATTTGGAATTGTCTCAGGTGACGAATGAGTAACAAAATTGGATTAAATTACCACTTAGGTGTATGTGTGAGACTGAGTAACCCTTCGTTATCCTAATTTGATTTTCATAATTGTGGTTGTATTTTCTCCCATATCAGTCAGTGGCATATATTCATGAATAGACATTGGTTTTTGCATATTTTTTTATAGTAAAGATACGATGATTCTGATTGGACCAAAATTCGTTTCAAAGAAAACTGAATTCAATAACTGGGTGATATTTTGTATTTTTGTTGCATATGCAAAATATGCAAAAAAAGCAAACAGATTTTGGCCGAAAATCGTCATAAAAGTCAAGAAAAATCATCAAAAAATCGTCTTCTAGGAGTGTCCATACACGCCTAGGGAATGGTCAAATAAACATGGTTACACTTCTCCATTTTGGCTTATTTTGTATTTGTTTATATTGCTGACATACCAACTGTTAATTCATTAACAGAAATGTCCCAATTTGTTTTAAATTATTTGCTGTTTACACCAACAATATAAAACGTTTTCAAATTTTTTGTTCAAAAAAAAGATTGTGTAAGAAAAAGGACATTAGAAATATTTTTATTTGAGGTTGAAAATAAAAAAGGTCTTTGGATGTGGCCACAAACAGGCTATTGTCCTTGCAGCTATTTTTTCCCCATAACATTGTGACACAAAATGAAGATGAAAATCTGGTGCGGAGAGGTTATTACATTTGGGGATGCTAGCTCTTGGTGAGTAAACAAAGAATTCCGAAGGACATATCCCCCGTGAGTCGAACTTCCAAGTTATGGGGGTGATGAAGTTTCGTCTGAAGACCCTGCTAGGCATCTGAAATTAGCGTTATATCTTTGTTAACTGTTGTTTTAGCTTATTTATGAGATTACACGCTTAAGTCAAATCGAATGAGGATTATTTTCGTAGAGCATATCGACCTTCTAACTCACTTCCTTCAATGTCCTTTTCGTCCCTTATTTTAAGAACCGCTATAAAGTACCACAAGATGACGTTTTTCAGCTTCGAAATGTTCTGCAAAAATGTCGCTTAGAAAATTTTAGGTACGACTCTCATTGACAACTAATCGATTTTGTCGCGTTTTCATGGTCATTTTTGATATTTACTCTGTTTTGATTCAGAAAAAAACTATGTTTTGTTTTTTATACCTTCATCCTTTAGGCTAAGGAGGGTATATACACTTTGATACGATAAAAATGTGCCTCATCGAAATAATGCTTTTAGACCCCAAGTATGTTTGGACCAAATGTGTTTCAGACAATTTGGAGTCGATCTAGCCATGTCCGTCCGTCTGTCTGTCTGTCTGTCTGTCCTGCTGGCTGGAGCGCACGATAACTCTCGAACGGATGAACCGATTCGGTTCAAATTTTGGCTTTCGTAATATTTTGTCCAAACATAGTTTAAGTTTGACGATGAGCCATATCGGTCCACTCCTTCGGGTACCTCCCCCACAAAAGTTCAAAATGTTCGGAAAAATTGTTCGTACGGTAACTCTTGAAGGGAGTGGCCGAATTGGTCTATACTTTACACATCCTGATATATCTACCAGATATAGATCAGGTTAAAATATGGACTATATTTGTCCACTCCATCCGGTACCTCCCACACAAAATTTCGGATAAGTTCACTTTAAGACTGGATATCGAATTACTTTGATTTTTGTTGAAGCAACTTTAATTCGCTGCCTCAATTACGATGGTTAAAGTTTTTTTAGGGGTGAGTCCATACTTCTTGAGCAAATAGCCCGAAGAGTGTAAAAAACCCCTATGGCACCATATGTTGCGGCTGCAGATCCACTTCCATAACGGTCAATGTCGATCCATTCCTTTTAGTATCTCCTCCGCAAAACTTTTGATATTTAATCCTAATCAACATTTTTGTTAAAACCCCCTAAATACATACGTATTTTGGGAAAAAATTGTTCCAATATACACTGGCTGAGGGTATATCTCTGTCGGCAAAGCCGACTGATACTTTTTTACTTGTTTGTATTGTATTCGAACAACCAATAAATAACGAATATACAAAAAGCAAAATATAAACACAATTTTTAACATATATTTTTCTGTGTGTAGTATTTCTCTGAACAAAAACCGGGTAAATGCACAAAAGGACCATGAAAACGAGACAAAATTGATCAATTGTCAATGAGAGCCGCACATACGAAATTTTTGCAGAACATTTTGAAGCTGAAAATCGTCATCTTGTGGTACTTTTATAGTGGTTCTCAAAATAAGGAATGAAAAGGACATCGAAGGAAGCGAGGTAGAAAGTCGAAATGCTCTACGAAATTAATCCTCATTCGATTTGACTTAAGACATGTAAGCTAAAGTAAGCTAAAACAACAGTTAACAAAGATATAACGCTAATTTCAGATGCCTTATAGGGTCTTCAGCAGAAACTTATTCACTTACTTATCTTGCCCATTACAGAAACGTTTGTTCCATAGGCCGAACTAAGTAAATATCTCCATTTCCCTCTATTTATTGCTTCGCTTTCTGGAATAGCGCCACTTTTCATCTCTTCATCCACTTGCTTGCGACATCTATGTATTCTTTGGCCTGCTAATTCTGCGTGCACCGCCATGCAGCCCGAATTTAAACGCCTTTTTAGCGGGTTCGTCATGTCTCATTATTATATGGCCTAGCAAACGTAATCGCTGCATCTCGATACGTTTAACTATATTGATGTCGTTGTATAGCAGATACAGCTCTTGGTTCATACGACGTCGATATTCACCGTCAACGCAGATCGGTCCGTAGATCTTTCGAAGAATTTTTCTCTCAAACACGCCAAGCACTGCCTTATCTGCTTGCGCAAGTACCCAGGTTTCGGAACCATACACAGCACGGGTAGTATCAGTGTTTTGTAAAGCGTTATTTTTGTTTGACGAGCTGTGGCTTTGTTTTAAAAGTGCTTACTTAAGCCAAAGTAGCATCTGTTGGCAAATGCAATTCTTCTTCTTATTTCACAACTGATGTCGTTTGTTGTGTTTACGGCGGTGCCGAGGTATACGAAGCTTTTTACTACCTCAAAATTATAGGAACCAACTTCAACAGTTGGTCCGAGATCAATGGACGCATTGCGCGTCGTCACCATCAACTTGTTCTTCTCGCCGTTTACCGCCAGACCCACTTTAGCATATTCTCCTTCGACCTTCATAAAGGTATCCGTTACTTCTTTTACTGATCGTCCCATGATGTCTATGTCATCAGCATAAGCAAGTAACATGTGGCTATTGGTGTAGATTGTGCCACTTCTTTAGACTTTTGCCTCTCGTATAACCTTTTCCAGCAGGATGTTGAAGAGATCACACGAAAGGTTGTCTCCTTGTCTGAAACCTCTTCTGGTACAAAACTCTTTAGAGACCCTGCTAGGCATCTGAAATTAGCGTTATATCTTTGTTAACTGTTGTTTTAGCTTATTTATGAGATTACACGCTTAAGTCAAATCGAATGAGGATTATTTTCGTAGAGCATATCGACCTTCTAACTCACTTCCTTCAATGTCCTTTTCGTCCCTTATTTTAAGAACCGCTATAAAGTACCACAAGATGACGTTTTTCAGCTTCGAAATGTTCTGCAAAAATGTCGCTTAGAAAATTTTAGGTACGACTCTCATTGACAACTAATCGATTTTGTCGCGTTTTCATGGTCATTTTTGATATTTACTCTGTTTTGATTCAGAAAAAAACTATGTTTTGTTTTTTATACCTTCATCCTTTAGGCTAAGGAGGGTATATACACTTTGATACGATAAAAATGTGCCTCATCGAAATAATGCTTTTAGACCCCAAGTATGTTTGGACCAAATGTGTTTCAGACAATTTGGAGTCGATCTAGCCATGTCCGTCCGTCTGTCTGTCTGTCTGTCTGTCCTGCTGGCTGGAGCGCACGATAACTCTCGAACGGATGAACCGATTCGGTTCAAATTTTGGCTTTCGTAATATTTTGTCCAAACATAGTTTAAGTTTGACGATGAGCCATATCGGTCCACTCCTTCGGGTACCTCCCCCACAAAAGTTCAAAATGTTCGGAAAAATTGTTCGTACGGTAACTCTTGAAGGGAGTGGCCGAATTGGTCTATACTTTACACATCCTGATATATCTACCAGATATAGATCAGGTTAAAATATGGACTATATTTGTCCACTCCATCCGGTACCTCCCACACAAAATTTCGGATAAGTTCACTTTAAGACTGGATATCGAATTACTTTGATTTTTGTTGAAGCAACTTTAATTCGCTGCCTCAATTACGATGGTTAAAGTTTTTTTAGGGGTGAGTCCATACTTCTTGAGCAAATAGCCCGAAGAGTGTAAAAAACCCCTATGGCACCATATGTTGCGGCTGCAGATCCACTTCCATAACGGTCAATGTCGATCCATTCCTTTTAGTATCTCCTCCGCAAAACTTTTGATATTTAATCCTAATCAACATTTTTGTTAAAACCCCCTAAATACATACGTATTTTGGGAAAAAATTGTTCCAATATACACTGGCTGAGGGTATATCTCTGTCGGCAAAGCCGACTGATACTTTTTTACTTGTTTGTATTGTATTCGAACAACCAATAAATAACGAATATACAAAAAGCAAAATATAAACACAATTTTTAACATATATTTTTCTGTGTGTAGTATTTCTCTGAACAAAAACCGGGTAAATGCACAAAAGGACCATGAAAACGAGACAAAATTGATCAATTGTCAATGAGAGCCGCACATACGAAATTTTTGCAGAACATTTTGAAGCTGAAAATCGTCATCTTGTGGTACTTTTATAGTGGTTCTCAAAATAAGGAATGAAAAGGACATCGAAGGAAGCGAGGTAGAAAGTCGAAATGCTCTACGAAATTAATCCTCATTCGATTTGACTTAAGACATGTAAGCTAAAGTAAGCTAAAACAACAGTTAACAAAGATATAACGCTAATTTCAGATGCCTTATAGGGTCTTCAGCAGAAACTTATTCACTTACTTATCTTGCCCATTACAGAAACGTTTGTTCCATAGGCCGAACTAAGTAAATATCTCCATTTCCCTCTATTTATTGCTTCGCTTTCTGGAATAGCGCCACTTTTCATCTCTTCATCCACTTGCTTGCGACATCTATGTATTCTTTGGCCTGCTAATTCTGCGTGCACCGCCATGCAGCCCGAATTTAAACGCCTTTTTAGCGGGTTCGTCATGTCTCATTATTATATGGCCTAGCAAACGTAATCGCTGCATCTCGATACGTTTAACTATATTGATGTCGTTGTATAGCAGATACAGCTCTTGGTTCATACGACGTCGATATTCACCGTCAACGCAGATCGGTCCGTAGATCTTTCGAAGAATTTTTCTCTCAAACACGCCAAGCACTGCCTTATCTGCTTGCGCAAGTACCCAGGTTTCGGAACCATACACAGCACGGGTAGTATCAGTGTTTTGTAAAGCGTTATTTTTGTTTGACGAGCTGTGGCTTTGTTTTAAAAGTGCTTACTTAAGCCAAAGTAGCATCTGTTGGCAAATGCAATTCTTCTTCTTATTTCACAACTGATGTCGTTTGTTGTGTTTACGGCGGTGCCGAGGTATACGAAGCTTTTTACTACCTCAAAATTATAGGAACCAACTTCAACAGTTGGTCCGAGATCAATGGACGCATTGCGCGTCGTCACCATCAACTTGTTCTTCTCGCCGTTTACCGCCAGACCCACTTTAGCATATTCTCCTTCGACCTTCATAAAGGTATCCGTTACTTCTTTTACTGATCGTCCCATGATGTCTATGTCATCAGCATAAGCAAGTAACATGTGGCTATTGGTGTAGATTGTGCCACTTCTTTAGACTTTTGCCTCTCGTATAACCTTTTCCAGCAGGATGTTGAAGAGATCACACGAAAGGTTGTCTCCTTGTCTGAAACCTCTTCTGGTACAAAACTCTTTAGAGAGGTTTCCTATTTTAACTGAGGATCGAGTGTCAGTTAAAGTCAATTTAGAAAGCCAAATGAGCTTTGCTGGGACACCAAATACGGACATGGTTTGGAATACCTTTGAACGTAGAGGGCTGTCGAAGGCTGACTGACATGGTTTGGAATACCTTTGAACGTAGAGGGCTGTCGAAGGCTGGTTTATAATTGACAAAAAAGGTGGTAGGTGTAGATCTGCATCTTTTGGGTCTTCTCCAGGATTTGCCGCAGGGTAAATATCTGGTCAATGGTGGACTTGCCAGGTCTAAAGCCGTACTGGTATGGCCCACTTATCTCGTTGACCATAGGCTTTAGTCGTGCGCACAATATGCCTGACACCATCTTGTAGGCAATCGGGAGTAGACGTATGCCCCTATAGTTGGAGCATAAAGTCTTATCTCCTTTCTTATGGACGGAGCACAGGATACTCAGGTTCCAATCGTTGGGTACTCGTTCTTCCTGCCAGATGGTGCTTACTAACCGATGAGTACAACTTATCAGCGTATCGCCTCCTGGTTTGAACAGCTCGGCTGGTAAGCCATCGGCTCCTGCTGCATTATTATTTTTAATCCGACTTATTGTTGTCTTTACCTCATCTTGGCTGGGCGGTGTACATTCAATAACATCTTTTGGGATTGGATCTGTGGTATCTTCGTCTTCTTCGCTGCTATTGTATACCAACAGGTTTGAAAAATGTTCTTTCCATATTCTGAGCGCACTATCTGTATCACTCACCAAATTCCCTTGCTGGCCTCTATAGGAGGAGGTGCCTGTACCAAAGCCATCAGTTTGATGCTTCACTCTTTGGTAGAATTTTCGGACTTCATTCTGGCTCCTGTACATCTCGATTTTTTCACACTCCCGCTTTTCCATCTCTCTCTCTTTTTCCTGCGGAAAAGACGTTTCTCCTCTCTCCTTTTTTGCCGATACCTCTCTCGTGCGCTACGCGTTGCTACGGATTGTAAAGTAGTCGTATATGCCGCATTTTTCTCTTCGGTAGCAGCACGACACTCCTGATCATACTATGGATTCCGTGGTGGAGGTCTCTGGTATACAAGTATAGATTTTGCGGCTGTTTTTATGGAGTGGCCAATGCTTTGCCATTGCGCTGATGTGTTATCGGGATGAGGAGTGTTTTAATTAAGCAGTTGGGCCAGTTGAGTGGAATATGCTGTGGCTATCTGTTGTGATTGCAGCTTACCGATGTCAAACTTTCGTGTTGTGTCTGTTCGTACTTTGTTTGCTACGTTTAAACGGGTGCGTACCTTTGCTGCAACAAGGTAGTGGTCCGAATCTATGTTTGCTCCTCGGAACGATCGTACATCCAACACGCTCGATGAATGTCTTCCATCTATCACAACATGATCAATTTGATTACTTGTTCTTTGATCTGGAGACAGGCAGGTGCCCTTATGAATATCGAGATGCTTAAATCTGGTACTGCTAACTACCATGTGTTTCGTAGCTGCAAAGTCTATCAGCCACAAACCATTGTCAGATGTTTCATTGTGGAGACTGAATTTTCCGACTGTTGGGCCAAAGATATTTTCCTTTCCAATTTTGGCATTAAAATCGCCTAGAATAATTTTAATGTCATGGACAGGACAATGATCATATCTTTCTTCTAAGCGCTCGTAAAATATATCTTTGGTCTGTTCGTCCTTGTCTTCCGTTGGAGCATGAGCGCAAATAAAGCTGATGTTGAAGAGTTTTGCTTTTATTCGAATTATAGCTAGTCTTTCATTTACTGGTGTGAAGCTGGGGACCAGATGTTTTAACCTCCGACCAACTACAAATCCGCAACCAAACTCATGCTTTGTGTCATGGCAGCTATAATACAGTGCGTCACCTTTAGGTGTTGTTGTGACGCCTTTCCTGTTCCATCGTATTTCCTGTATGGCAGTAATGTCAGCCTTGTACTGTTCAAGTACATCTGCCAATGCGTAAACTGCACCTTTTCTATAAAGAGTGCGAACATTCCAGGTGCATATTCGCATATCATGGTCCTTAAAACGTTTGCGGGGGTCGTCAACTTTAGAGGGATTTGTTTTTCTTTTTTTTTGTTTTTTCATAGTAGCCTGCTTTTCTAGGGGAGGGTTACTAACCCGGCCCCAAACCAAGTTTTTAACGTTCTTATGGGTGAACGCGCGGTACATTTTAGCTCACTACCTTTAACGGGTGTTAAATGCAGCTACCCCAGGTGACACCACGGGGAGGTCAGTGTCCACTTGAGATGAAAGAGGGACCAAGATAAATCCTGACTTTGCCATGTTAAAGCCGGTCAGGACCGTTCCTTCGTATCTCTTATCCCCTACGTCACCCAAAAAAAAATTATTTTTTATTTTTGCCTTATTTGGGCGAAGGCCATTTATAGTGATATTTAATTAATTCTCTTTCGAGTTGAGCTGTTAGGCCTTTAGAGATACATTGATAAATTAGGAGTCTACCGAAGGCCCACACATCCAACCATTATATATACTAGTTTCCAAGCTTTGCCTTCGTCTGCCACAACAAGAACATCCATACACCTGAAGATCGGCTTTACCACCCTGAAACGTAGTGTAATGGTTGGATGCGAGGGACTTCGGTAGACTCCTAATTTTTCAATGCATCTCTAAAGGGCTAACAGCTCAACTCGAAAGAGAATTAATTAAAAAAAATAATATTCACATTGTATAAAATATATTAACAGTTTGCGACTTTTAAAATGGTCAACTTCAACGATTGTAATACTGTTTTAAATATTATAATAATATACCCCTTTGCCTAAAGGCAGAGGGTATAATTAGCAGTATGTTCAAAGTACATTTACATATGTCCACCACTCCTGTTACTGTCTTTTTGTACAGTCGTTTGTTAAGAGTAGTATTTAGCTGCCGGCATAACCGACTTTTTCTTTTTCATCATTTAGACACAAACCATTATTTTTCAGCCTATGCGAACTTTTTAGTCCTGTATTATCCCAGCCAGCATTTTTTGAAATTTTTAATCAAATTCGAGTCTTTTTTGATCCGACTGCATGATTAAAAAGCTGGAATATGAGCTCATTTTCTGATCATAAATGACTCCTTTGTCGGGAGGAAAACGTAACCTCAGGCGACTCTTCTAGACAAATCACAAATGAGTCTTCCTCTGCATTAGTTTCGAGTCATTTTTGCCCATTTTCTGATGGTATATAAAGTCTTTTTCGAGTCGTATTTTAATCATTTATTGGTGATTTGTTGATTAATTTGGTACTCTTTTTCGAGTCATGTTTATTATCGTTTATGAGTCTTTAAGGAGTCATTTATGAGTCTTTTTATTAGACGAAAACATTAAAAGAATTTTCTTTTTATTCTTCTTTTTTTGTTCTTTCCTTTGTTGTGTTGTCTTTTCTGCTTTGCTATGACTTTTAATTATCCCCTTTACCTGAACATGTGTTGTGTTTGTCTATAGCCTTTCTTTTTGTAGAAAGTGTATATGAGAATTATTTTCAACAAAACAAAAATAAAACAAACAATCAGTATTTAATCACCTATCTGTTCAAAATATGATCAGAAGATATATATTTATAATCACTTTTCAAACACCTGCATGACCCTTTTTTGATTAAGCATTTTTCAATCTTCCAGGTGATTAATATGTGACAATAAATAAAAAATGGTCACATTTTAAACACATCAATGATTTATTTGTGATTGCTACATATTTGTTGTTGTATTACAAATTGTACTTTTTTTAATCATTACAGGGAGTCACTTTCGAGTCCCTTTCTTATCATACAAGCGACTTAATCAGTTTTTGATCACCAAAAGGACTCCAAAAAGACTCCGCAATGTGATTTTTGAAAAAACAGTCTTCCAAATGCAATCTGGGATTAGGAATCCACATTGCATTAGTTCAAGTGTATAGAAAATCCCGTACTATGTACTCTTATTTACATATGTAGATAAACCACATTATGTATACAAATTTAAATTTATTATTTTGTTTACTTCACATATGAACAAAACAAATTTGATAGATGTGAAATTAATGTCCTCAGTAACCCAGTTTCTCATGGAAATCATGATAAATGTTCAAGGAGTAAACTTAAAGGAATAAAAAAACCGAAGTGTATCCTTAACTTATTTTAGTGATGCGATATGATGGATAAAACTATTTTCATTCATCTGATTGACTGAACATATTGTTTTTATTCCTACAGAAGGTACTGTGTTTTCTGCTATGAAGAGAATTGATTGGAATTGACATGCAGTAGTCAATGCCATGAAAATCTCAACAGTATTAACTTCTGGATAATAGATATTCCTTAGTTAAGTGATATGAATTTCCTTGATTGTAAACGACTAGCGGGGAAAACAACAAAAGAAGTGGCAAACAACACATATGCATTTTTATTGCACTTATTGTCTCAAAAAGAACAACGAATCGGGAAGCTATTCTTTGGTATACATTTTGTCCTCTTTCCATGCTCTTTTATTCATCACAATTGTGCTATTTTGTTATTGTTATTGAGTTTGTGTACAATAAATTTGATATTTTATTTTTTGTTGTAGTTGGTCATTATTTTTGTTGTAAAATAAATGTACGCACTGCCATCCAGTCAGTCAACAGGACCGAAGTCAGTTGTCATTGAAAGTGAAATGTGTAGGGTAGTAAATCCATGGGGAGGACAATGGTAAGTGGTTTTAAATTGTTTATTTGTTATTGTTAGCAGAAAAAAACATGTTCCGACATTTTTACTATAATTTCAATCGATAAAAAAACGCTGTGTGTAATTTTTTGAGTCATGTTTTATTAACCATATTCTGATAGAACAGCAAAAAAGAGAAGACACGTGTCTCGTCGTTTTTCCCTATCTCATGAACTTTTGCGGTTATAGGCCTCTAAAGGTTTGAGGCTTTGATGTAAAAAGGGGTCATTTAGTCAAGACTATATCATCCAAACCGTTAGGAAATTTGAATTTATCTCAGAAGCACAGTTGCAGCTCTTGTCTTAAAGAACAAATGTTGTGAACACATATAACCCATAAAGCATCATCTACAAGGTCAAAATCGCCAAGATCAAATTTCTTTTAAAAATTTTTCTAGGGTCTCGGTCTTGGTCTACAGATATCAGACCGATCAAATTTGAAGCAAACTAGCAACTACAAAAATGTACCTCAGATCTCAATAAACATCTTTCTAGAACATTTGAACTATGTACAGACGATTTTTAAAGGTCAAAATAGCAAAGCAAATGGTATTTTTATCGTGTTTTCTCTGGTTCTTGTCCACAGATACCAAACCGTTCAATATTCAAGAAAACAACCAACTACAATAATGTAGCAAAGGCATCAATAAACAACTTTCTGGAACATGCGAAATGTCTATGAACAGTTCTTTATGGTAAAAATAGCAAAGATCTTTTGAAAATATTAATTTTTTGTACTTTTTTCTCCGTCTCTGGTCTAAAGATACCCAACCGCCCACAAATTATTGTACCTTAGATTTCAATAAACAAGTTTCTAGAACATATGAAGATTCTAGGAACGATTCTTCAAGCTCAAAATTCGATTATTTTACATCATTCTTTCCTGTTCAGGTGCGAAAAGAACAAACCTTTCAAATTTCCTTGAGTTTTTAACAGTTTGTTACCTCCAAACCGGAGCAGGGGGAACGTTAAAATAATTTAATTGTTCGTGAATTTCAGCCATGAGAATCATTCCTAGAATCATCATATGTTCTAGAAAGTTGTTTACTGAAATTTTAGGTACAATTTTGTGGTCGACGGTATCCTTAATTTGTGGGCGATTCGGTATCTGTGGACCAGAACCGGAGAAAAGAGTGTAAAAATTTAATATTTTCAAAAGTTTTTTTTTTGCTATTTTTACCATTAAGAACTGTTCATAGACATTTCGCATGTTCCACAAAGTTGTTTATTGATGCCTTTGCTACATTATTGTAGTTGGTTGTTTTCTTGAATATTGAGCGGTTTGGTATCTGTGGACCAGAACCAGAGAAAACATGATAAAAATCTCATTTGCTTTGCTATTTTGACCTTTAAGAATTGTCTATACATAGTTCAAATGTTCTAGAAAGATGTTTATTGAGATCTGAGGTACATTTTTGTTGTTGCTAGTTTGATAGCTGTAGACCAAAACCTGAGAAAAAATATTAAAAGATATTTGACCAGGGCGATTTTGATCTTTTAGATGGTGTTTTATGTTATATATGTTCTATACAAACACATGGACCTATGCAGACAGTTTTTGCTGAAGATGTTGTGTGACCACTGGGAATCTCTCTTACAAATAGTTCGGTCTAACTCAACTGTCAAATTACAGGAAGTTCGGTAAAAAAATTTAGCTAAAATCCCCAAAATACCGAAAATCGGGAGATACCGTTATATGGGGGCTATACCAAAACATGGACCTATGTTGACAGTTTTAGGTGAAGATGTTTTGTGATTACTAGGAACCTCAACTGTCAAATTACAGGTAGTTTGGTCAAAAATTTTAACTAAAATCCTAAAAATACCGAGAATTGGGATGTATCTTTATATGGGGGCTATACCAAAACATGGGTCTATGTTGATGATTTTTAGTGGATATATTTTGTGAAAACTGGGAACCCCAAACGTGAAATGAAAGGTAGTTCGGTAAAAAATTGTGGCATAAATCCTCACAATACCGAAAATCGGGAGGTACCGTTACAGTTTTCGGTGGAGATATTTTGTGATTACTAGGAACCTCAACTGTCAAATTACACGTAGTTCGGTCAAAAATTGTAGCTAAAATCCCCAAAATACCGAAAATCGGGAGATACCGTTGTATGGGGGCTATACCAATACAAGGACCTATGTTGACGGTTTTTGTGGAGATATTTTGTGACCACTGAGAACCCCAAAAGTGACATTGCACGTAGTTCGGTGAAAAATTATAGGTAAAATCCTCAAAATATCAAAAATCGAGATGTACCGTTATATAAGGGCTATACAAAAACGTGGACCTATGTTGACAGTATTAGGTGGAGATATTTTGTGATTACTAGGATCCTCAACTGACAAATTACAGGTAGTTCGGTCAAACATTTTAGCTAAAATCCTCCTACCGAAAATTGGGTGGTACCGTTATATAGGTGCTATACCAAAACGTGGACTTATGTTGACGGTTTTTAGTGGGATATTTTGTGACCACTGGTAACCCCAAAGGTGAAATTACGGGTAGTTCGGTCAAATGTAGATAAAATCCTCAAAATACCGATAATCGGAAGGTACCGTATATAGGGGGGCTATACCAAAACATGAAGCTATGTTGACATTTTAAGGTGGAGATGTTTTGTGATTACTAGGAACCTCAACCGTCAAATTACAGGTAGTTCGGTCAAAAATTGTAGCTAAAATCCTCAAAATACCAAAAATGGGAGGTAGCGTTACATGGGGGCTACACCGAAACATGGACCTACGTTGACGGTTTTTAGTGGAGATATTTTGTGACCACTGGGAACCCCAAACGTGAAATTACAGGTAGTTCGGTCAAAAAATGTAGCTAAAATCCCTAAAATACCGAAAATCGGGAGATACCGTTATATGAGGGCTATACCAAAACATGGACCCATGTTGACAGTTTTATGTGGAGACTAGCAAAGTGCCCGCTACTTCGTATGCGGAAAGGATATAAAACACAAATAGTTTTAATCAATATATATTTTTATTTTAGTACTGTTCGTACCCCTTTAGTTCGATTTTCAAAAATATCAGCCGTATATCTCTCTTACACATTAACAGCGAGACCAACGTTGCACACCAATACTCACCCTATATCCAAAAAATACAGATTCCAGCACTGTTCCTACAACCAACAAAAAATTGAGTACCATTAAGTACATTTCGTATACTTATGGTACGCATTTCGACGACATACGAGTATCTCAACCCCAAACTGACATTAATACAAAATAATAAAAGTAATCGTAATTCCAAATCTCAATATTCCAGCTGTATCCATTCGTGCAATTCCAAATTGTACCAAACTTAGTATAATTTCGTATTCTTCGTACCCATATGTAAGATTTTCGAAAACTACCTCAATCCTTCACTTTAACAGTAATCTTAATTCCGAATTTCAGGACTCCAGCCCTATCCGTTAAACCAAATCCAAATTGTACCAACTTTAGAACAATTTAGAACTTTCGTACCCAAATGTACGAATTTTCCTTTCTCAATTCAACAGGCCTACAATAATCATAATTTTCAATTGCAGGATTCTACCTAAATCCATATTGTACCAAATTGATTACTTTTCGTAACTATAAGTACGATTTTTTAAAACTACCTGAATTCTACCCTTCGACTGTAATTCCATAATTTCAGGATTCCAACTCTATTAATTCACCCAAATCTAAATTGTATGACTTTCCAAAACTATCTGAATCCTACACTTCTACAGTAATATTAATTAACGAAGTCAACCGAAATATTGGAATAAAAATAAAAATTTAAAACTAAAGATAAACAACGTCTTTTCACTGACCTTTAGCCGAAATATACATCAAATATAAATTACCATATGACAGATAAACAATAAGTAACAACAACATAAATTCCAAATTTCAGGATTCCACCTCTATCCTTTCACCCCAAATCCATATTGTTCCATATTTAGTACCAAAACTTCCTGAATCATACACTCCAACAGTAATCTTAATTCCAACTCTATCAGTTTACTAAAATCCAAATTGTACCTAAGTATGCATTTCCACAACTCCCTTAGTCATACACTTCAACATTAAACTTAATTCCGGATTTCAGGAGTCCACCTCTATCTTTTCACTCAAATCCAAATTGTACCAAATTTAGTACTGTTCATACCCAAAAGTACGAATTTCCAAAACTACCTCAATTCTACAGTCCAACAGTAATCTTAATTCCAGCGCTATTCAAAATCAAATCAAAATTGTACTATTTAGTACCATTGGTAAAATTCGTGCCTATATGTACGAATTTCACAAACTACCTCCATGTCTCAATCCCACACTCCAACAGTAGCTTTATCATATCCAAGGATTCTACCACTATCCTTTCCCCAAATCCAAATTGTAAATCATATTTCAGGCCTCAAGCGCTATCCGCTCACCATAAGTACGAATTTCCAAAACTATCTTTATCCTACACACCAACTGTAATTCGAAATTTAAGGTTTCAAGTTCTTTTTATTCACTCAAGTCCAAATTGTACCAAATTTAGTACCATTAAGTACTTTTCGTACACTCATAATTTCCAAAAACCCTAGGGTACATCTTTTTTGCTCTTCATCAGTGACCCTCAGTCCAAATTTGAGGAATCAAGCTCGATCCGTTCACCAAATCCAAATTGTACTAAATTTAGTACCATTATTACTATTCGTACAGTGATCTTAATTCCAAATTTCAGGATTCCAACTCTATCCGTTAGCGCAAATCCTAATTGTACCAAATTTAGTACCCATAAATAAAAATTTCTAAGACTACCTCAATCGTACATTTCAACAATAATCTTAATTCCAAACTTCAGACTTCCAATTCCCCATTGTACCAAATTTAGTACTTTTCGTACACATAAGTACGAATTTACGAAACTACTTCAATCATACACTCAAACAGTTATCTCAATTCCAAATTTCGGGATTGCAGCTCTATCCGTTCACCAAAATCCCCATTGTCCAAATTCCCAAAAATTCCAGCTCTATCCGTTTACCTAAATCTCTATTGTACCATTTCGTACTTTTTGTACTCTAAGTACGAATTTCTAAAACTAATTTAGTCCTAGTAATATCAATTCCAAATTTAAGGATTCCAGTTCTATCCGTTTACCCAAATCCAAATTGTACTAAATTTGGTACCATTTAGTAATTTTCGTACACTGACAGTTTATAAAAACCCTTTCCCCACCCTCAGTCCAAATTTGAGGAATCAAACGTTATCCGTTCACCCAAAACCACATTGTACTAAATTCTGTACCATTTAGTACTGTTCGTACACATAAGTACGAATTTCGAAACCTAACTCAATGCTCCACTCCAACAGTAATCTTAATTTTAAATTTCAGGATTCCAGCTCAATCCGTTCTTCCAAATCCAAATTGTACCAAATTTAGAACCATTTTGTACTATTTGTTCCCATAAGCACGAATTTCCAAAACTACCATTCATTCATTCCTATTCTCCAACAGTAATTGTAGTATCAAATTTCAGGATTCCAGCTCTTTATGTTAACCCAAATCTCAGTAATCTCAATTCCAAATTTCAGAATTCCAACTCATCCTGTTCGCCTTTTTAGCCTTTTTAGCAAAAAACCGAACTCTTTAAGTGTCTAGTATTCTCATATGAATGAGAATCACACTCATGCTGACATGTTGCAAAATATTTTGATTTTGGTGTTTCTTTGGAAAAGCCGAAAAGTGAGTGTGATTCTCATTCATATGAGAATACTAGACACTTAAAGAGTTCGGTTTTTTGCTAAAAAGGCATCATTTCAAAAACTGAGAAGCCAATTGATAATTCCCTTCGCCGGGATGAAATCATGATATTGGTAGCGATCAGTAAAATTTTGCAACACTGTCAGTTCGTTTTGAAAAACATTACTCTCTGTAATAGAGGGTAATAAATGAAGTTGAGCCAATGGGGGAATACTCCACTCAAACAATCGAAAATTTTTATTTTTTATTTATTGAATTTTTTATTTTTATTTATTGAAACATTTTGTAAAGTAAGCCTGAAGCCCAATTAGTTTTACAATATTCATAAGAAGAGTTCCTACTCCAAAATTTAGTAATTTAGTACTTTTCGTTGTCATATGTACGAATTTCCAAAAGTATCCCAATCCCAAACTCCAATAGTAATCTTAATTCCAAATTCCACTATTCCAGCTCTATCCGATCACTTAAATTCATATTGTACCAAATTTGGTACCATTTAGTACTTTTCATACCCAAAAGTACGAATTTTAAAAA
The DNA here is from genome assembly GCF_047663935.1 of Musca autumnalis. Lineage (NCBI taxonomy): Eukaryota > Metazoa > Arthropoda > Insecta > Diptera > Muscidae > Musca > Musca autumnalis. Next base: position 224,754,321 of record NW_027411866.1, read on the forward strand.
TTCCTTTACTCCGACAGTAATCCTAATTCTAAATTTTAGGATTCCAGCTCCATCCGTTCCCCCAAATCAAAATTGTACCTTATTGGGTACTATTTAGTACCTCTCGTACGCATATGTACGAATTTCGAAAACTGAATCCATATCTCAAACCTACACTCCAACAGTAATAGTAATTCCAAATTTCAGAATTCCAACTTTATCGGTTCGCCCAAATTCAAATTGTACCAAATTTAGTACCATTTAGTACTATTCGTACACTTGAGTACACATTTTCAAAACCACCTCCTTATATCAACTCATCTTCTAAACCTTTATTTTCATTCCAAATTTGAAGATTTTAGCTCTATCCGTTCACGTCATACCAATTGGTACTAAATTTAGTAACTTTTAGTACTTTTCGTACACTTAGTCAGTTCGAATTTCCAAAAACCATTTGGTACACCTTTCTAACTCTCCATCAGTGAACCTCATTCCGAATTTCAGAATTCTACCTCTTCGCGTTTGCCTAATACTAAGGGTACCATATTTGGTACCTTTTAGTACTTTTCGTACCGTTCTAGTTCGAATTTCCAAAAATCCGGCTTTATCTGACACCTTGGGACCAAGAGTGACACTCCCTCAAAATTTCAAGATTCTAGCTCCAGCCGTTTAGCCTGGGCGTTGATTATGAATCAGTCAGTCAGTGAGTCATCATTACTGAACTCTTTTATAAGTATAGATGTTTTGTGATTACTAGGAACCTCAACTGTCAAATTACAGGTAGTTCGGTCAAAAAATGTAGCTAAAATCCCCAAAATGCCGAAAATCGTGAGATACCATTATATGGGGGATATACCAAAACATGGACCTGTGTTCACAGTTTTCGGTGGAGATATTTTGCGATTACTAGGAACCTCAACTGTCATAAAACTGTCTTAAAATCCCCGAAATACTGAAAATCGGGAGATACCGTTATTTGGGCGCTATACCAAAAAGTGGTCCGATATAGTCCATCTTCGAACTTGACCTGCCTATGGAAAAAAGGCACTCGGGTGAAAAATATAACGCTCTAGCTCAATTAGTGCGAACGCTAGAGTGATTACAGCAGACGAACACGGCCAGATCGTCTTAGAATTTTATACTGATCAAGAATGTATATACTTTATATGGTCGCAAATGATTAGTTCGAACAGAAAAACAAACTTAATATACCCTACATACTATGGTGGAGGGTATAAAAGGAAGAGTTTTGGTAGATTGACTCAGAGAGACATAACGTTGGAAGTGTATAAGGCGACTCATTGGGGCACAATCAGAGTTAGCACCGGTTCTGCTACAACTGAGGAAACGAAAACATATATTCGTGGCTTACCACGAAGTGAATGAGAATTATTTCTCTTGGATGTATTCTCACATAAATACATCCAAGCTGTGTTACGCTAAGTATAGGGATGATTGATGGCAATTACCGTGGATATTTATGTGGGTATTAGGACGTATAATAGCCAGTTTTTTTTTTTAACTATCAGGAACCAATCTGTTACCCTCTCACATTCCTACATAATTAAATAATTCCTTATAAGTGATGATTACGTAGCTTTTTTTAATGTTAATCAAACACTTTATTTTCCATTGATGTCGATGAAAATCGTAAATATTTAAAAATCTCATTAACTTTGAGTGTTTGAGTTGTAATTATATTTTAATTTTACAACAATTTGCAATTATCAAAAATACAAAAATATAACCTTGAACCTTTCCCAGTGACCTTCAACTAGAGTTTCTGGTCGGGAATTCCCGGCCCGGGATTTCCCGGGAATTCCCGAAATTTTTTGAACGGGACTTCCCGGGAAAAATTTTTGAAATTCCCGGGAATACGGGTATTTGAATTTTTATGTATAAGTCATATATTATTTGCCTTATAGTTATTTAATATTAGAAATATAGTAGAATGGCGATAATTCGTGCCCCGATTATTCGTAATTGCTGGCCCATTGGAAAAATCGTCATAATTCGTACAAAATATGTATGTATTGGTCCTCTCGATTATTGGTGTTTTTTCTGGAAATCGAAGTCTGTATACCTCACATAATTCTGAATTTTTAGTTTATCACGGTTGTTCTAGTCTAAATTTTTATTGGTGGCATTGTTAAAGGATATTAATTTGCTAAGATATAAAAGCTTTGAACCATTCGAATTGTTGTTTTCCCCAAAATTATTGTTTGTAATATAACTCCATGTTTTTGTAACTTATTTTTAGGCATCCATAGCTCAGCAGCCAGAAGGCATACATACCTAATTTTTCGTATACCCGTTCCATATATCGTTAAGAATTCCTCATTTAAAAAATCTGCGCTATACATTTGCGCTAAAGCTTGTAAATCGATCTACAAAATTTGACAATTCGTTTGAGAAGAATAAAAATTTTTACAAAAACAGGGGGTAAAACACTGTATAATGTGTAAGTGGCAAATAGAGCATATTAGGATTGGAAATGGAAAATATTTTCTTTATAATATTTTTCATTTGACATTTATTCCCTTTATAAAAGTTTTCATTTAAAATTTTCATAGAACAAGAATTGATCCCCAGTAATAACAATGGTATGTACTATGTTCATATAAGCACGACTCTATACCATTGGTGACAGCGTGTTGCCATTGTAAAACCGTGTACTCAAAAGGTCAGCCGTGTAAAAATTCGTTATAAACGGATTTGTTACATGATCAACACGGAAACGAACCATAGGAAGAACGTACGATATCGTCGACTTTAAAAATATAATCGGATAGCACTCTTTGATATCAAGGAAGCTTCGTAGAGTGGTAGTTGGAAAAAGATATTTTATATAACCTCCGCTAATTAGTCGGGAATAATTGGATTTTGACCGCATACATATAGATATTCTTAAACAGCTGTCATATGGCATATATGATTTATTGGTTCTTTTAAGATTTTGGCACAACGTCGTTTAAGATGTTAGCTATTGCTTTTTGATCCTATTGCTATTTTACCCTTAATATTGTTCCAAAGAGATAACTAATTACACGACTACACATAAAGGGAGTAGGTATTTCATGTTTGCTTACTCTCTGTCACGTCTATGACCTACGAATTCGATTTACCATAGTCCCGGGAATTCCCGGGTTCCCGGGAATGAGAAATTTTCATTCCCGATTTCCCGGGAATGAAAAAAAGTCGGGAATTCACAAACTCTACCTTCAACTCTGCAACACGAACAGAAAGGAAACACAGCATCATTGGTAATGGCCTAGAATTTTGTGGCTGAATCAAAGCTCGCCAACTTTTTCAATGCTCCCATAAATGTTGGTGTTTAACTTTACACGTACATGTGTGCGTGTGTGTTTGTGTGTGTTAGCGTTACGAGTGATTTTGAAAGAACTTTAAACTACATTCATGGATACGCATGCTTTGGACATACATTTTTACAACAAATGTGTTTTTGAGTTAAGTTGTTCTTTCGTTCAGTCATTCGGTCGTATGAGTGACATTTATCCAAGGTTTTGGTTGAAATAATTTGTAAAAAGTGTTTTGTATAAAATTACACACACACAGCCATACATACTTACATACACCAAAGAAATGTTTGCAGTTGACATAACCTTGCCGGAAAGATACAGAGGCAAATAAATGACAGGCTGACTGGCTGCGGGATAAACTTCTATTGAAACTTAGGCAGATAAATTGTTGATGACAAAGTCAGACATGAAGTTTATTTGTTTTTAATTTATTATCAGGAAAAGAAATGGGGTCGAGAATATTTTATCCCTCATCTTGGATTAGAGGTATAGATAACATGTCGTAAATTAAATTTTCTTCAATTGTCAAATCGTTTCAGACTTAAAGCCCTATTATGACGATACAATTCTTTTAAGTGGCAAGTCCATGTCCCGAAGGTAATGGAAAATCTATACTAATAAAAGAGTAAAGTGATTGACTCACAGACTGACTGACTTTATGATTCATCAACGGCCAGACGCCGTGTTGTCTGTCGGGATGAATCTAGAATCTTGAAATTATGTATGAGGGTCAGTCTTGGTCCGAAGGTGTCAGATAAGGCTGGGTTTTTGGAAATTCGTACGGGAACGGTACGAAAAGTACTAAAAGGTACTAAATATGGTACCCTTTGTATTAGGCTAACCAGAAAAGATACAATTCTGAAATTTGGAATTAGGGCCACTAATGGAGTCTAGGATAGATGTAACAGAAGTGTACAAAAAGTACTGATATGTACTAAATTTGGTTCCATTCGGTGTTATGTGAACGGATAGACCCACAGACGTGAAATTTGGGATGAGATTTTCTTGTTTTGTTTTCTTCCTTTATAATTCGATAAGTGAGCTATAGAAAGCTATGAATTCCCCTTTCTCCACCTAAACACCCCCCTTGAGTCCACTAGCGAATTTTTAGTAGAATAATTTCTGTGCAATTCGCCTGTTCTATTTTTTTGTTATTTGATAAAAATTTGATAAAAAATAATTTGTATAAAGTAAATGACTCGACACATAAAAAGCATGGCATTCTTGCTAAAGTCCTATCTGAAAAAAGACTATAGACCAAGATCGACCTAATAAAAAGATTTCATAATCACCAGCCATGACTTAAGCAAGAATGCCATGCTTCTTATGTGTCGAGACCTTAAGCCATTGTTTAATGCCTTGAAAATGTTCCTAACATTCTTCTTTTAGTTTTACATTAAATATCCTGCAAAATTCCGTTTAATCTGTCTTCTGCAAACTATTCACTCCCACTACCAATCAATGAACTGAAACGTTCTAATAGAGAAGAAAAAAAAAACAAAAAATTCCCTGAAAATAGAATTCTATTTGTATTTCAAAGCAACTGCATTGAGCAGCATTTGAAACAGCAGACATACGGCTATGAATAATTGATACGAGAAATCATTAGAAATGCATTGACGGTGAGTATTGACGTTGTCATTTTCGTTGTTGTTGTTCTTAATGCCACCAAAAGAAGAATTTGTGGTTCTATTCAGCTGACAATGCCAAGGAATTCCAAAACATTGACTTTCGCAAAAGGTAATCTGTTTGTAGGGTGCCCTGTGTGTGTGCTGTCTATTGTGGTTAATGTTGATGACATTCATCGACATTCATTGCATTGCCATGCGAAGTTTTAATTGATAAAGTTTCTGTTGAAAGGAAGCTGAAAGCGTTCTACTTTAAACTATGGTAAAGAAGGGATGATAGATAAGACAAGATAGTCGTAAGGCATCATTACCTTGGACTTGAATCACTAATCAGCTTGTTGAGAGCTTGTCCAAAACTTTTACAAATTCTGCATCGTAAAGAAATTCAATATTTGGAACAGTCAAAATGATGTGCAGTCAGCTTTGGCGACAGGCTATCGCGGTATATATTGAAGAATATCATGTGTAACGTGGTTTTGTCGTTGGCTTGGGTGAGTTCAGTCGTGTCCAGGGTCGCCACAAGGGCCCACTAAACCTTACGGAATAATAAGACGAGTAGTCTCCCTTTCCGGGCGTTAAATTGGATATTTATTGATGTAAAACTAATTTATAATTTACTGATGTTTAAATACGATAATAGATAGTAGAATAGTAGAACGGATCGTTGACGCTGGGGGGAAGTCGGCAACTTGGATTGATTACCAGCGGCTAAAATCTTCGTACAAGATATTTGGCTGTTGAAGTGGTATGGCCCAATGCTCGTTATTAGGTTCGGATACGGCGATTCGTAGATGCGCTGGAAGTGGATGATTCGGTATTCACTAATAGACGGCAGATGTTATCCGAGGTGCAAAGTCATCCAAAGCGCTTCGACCTGACGGAATTTCAACGGTGATGCTAAAACAGCTGGAGGACCGGGGGTCGAGTATTTAAGTAAGGTCCTCACCTTATCGCTAGCCACCCTAATAGTTCCCGATGCCCGGAAGATGGGCAGTGTGGTCCCGCTGCTGTAACCTGGCAAGGATGCCAGCAAAGGTGAGTTATACAGGCCGATTTCACTTCTATCTCCAGTAGCAAAGATACTAGAGTCGTTACTCCTCCCCGGGTTCCGGAAGCAGCATAGTACCACAACAGCACTGCACGCCATTTCCACATATATTGACGAGGACTCAACCAGGACAAGTCATGCCATAGAACAGTGATGGTAGCATTGGATCTGACCAAAGCGTTTGATATGGTCAGCCATGCTTGGCTGTTCGAAGATATCGAGAATACTACCCTCCGGCCTTGTCTGTAACGCTGGGTCATCAACTATTTGTGTGGTCGCCAGTCATGTGTGGAATTCACAGACAGGAAGTACAAACCCCGTAGAGTGAAGCAGGGAGTTCCCCAAGGACGGGCGATATCTCCGGAACTGTTTAATCTCTATCTTTCTGCAATTCCACGCCATCCCGACGGCATTGAGTAAATTACGTGCGCGAATGATTGGACACTCATGGCGCCAGGTTCCAACATCGGTAACGTTTGTGACAGGCTAAATAGTTCGGTCTGCGGCGCCAGCGTGTTTTGCTAACGTAAGTGAACCGTAATGGAATAATTTACAAATCTGCCAGAATGCTGCCCTGAGAACAGCTACAGGATGTCACCTCATGTCTGCAGTGGATCATTTACATGGGGAGACCAAGATCCTTCCTGTGCGTCGACACAACAGGATGTTGACGATGCAAGACCACCCAAATCACCATATGGTGGATATGCCTGAACCTCCCAGGCAAGTTAGGGAAGATTTTCGAGATCTGGAAAGGGAGGTCCAGAGATAAAGAAGAGAACCTCTAGATCAACGATCTTATCCGTAGACAGCGGAATCCTATCCAAATGCATATATGGTTAGGATGGCCATAGAGAAAATCTGATTAGACAGAAACTCGTTTTATTACAAAATAAAATGAATTAGGCCCAGAAATTTTTGCATATTTTGCATATCGTGCATATTTTGACATATTTTTAAATATCTGCATAAAAAGAGCATATGCAAAACCATATGCAAAAATATATTCAAGCATTTGTGGTCTAAATATAACACCGAAATGGCTGAAATTTGGTATGAAGTCTTCATTAGGGGTATGCAACTTTACAACTGAAATCTGTCCTACCGATATTCGGTATTTTGAAAGTAGTGTAGCCTCAATATCCCACCGATATGACTGAAAATTGGTATTTAGTCCTCGTTGGGGGTATAAAACGTTCCACCTGAAATTTGTCGGCACAGGTCCACGTCTTCATATAGCCCTCATAGGATGGTACCACCCGATTTCTGGTATTTTGTAGGTTGTGCCTGCAATGTCCCACCGAAATGGCTGAAAATTGGTATTTAGTCCTCGTTGGGGGTATAAAACGTTCCACCTGAAATTTGTCGGCACAGGTCCACGAATTCATATAGCCCCCATAGGATGGTACTTCCCGATTTTCGTTATTTTGAAGGTTGTGGCCTCAAAATCCCACCGAAATGACTCAATTTTGGCATTTTGTCTTCGTTGTGGGTATAAAACTTTCCACCTGAAATTTGTCGGTATAGGTCCACGCCTTCATATAGTCCCCCGTAGAACGGTACCCCCGGATTTCTGGTATTTTGAAGGTTGTGCCCTCAATATCCCTCCGAAATGGCTGAAATTTGGTATTAAGTCTTCGTTGGGAGTGTACAACTTTCCACCTGAAATTTATCGGTATAGGTCCACGTCTTCATATAGCCCCCATAGGATGGTACCTCCCGATTTTCGGTATTTTGAAGGTTGTGGCCTCAATATCCCACCGAAATGACTGAAGATTGGTAGTTAGTCCTCGTTGGGGATATAAAACGTTCCACCTGAAATTTGTTGGCACAGGTCCACGTCTTTATATAGCCCCCATAGGATGGCACCTCCCGATTTTCGGTATTTTGAAGGTTGTGGTCTCAATATCCCACCGAAATGACTGAAATTTGGCATTTTGTCTTCGTTGTGGGTATAAAACTTTCCACCTGAAATTTGTCGGTATAGGTCAACGCCTTCATATAGCCCCCATAGAACAGTACCACCAGATTTCTGGTATTTTGAAGGTTGTGCCCTCAATATCCCTCCGAAATGGCTGAAATTTGGTATTAAGTCTTCGTTGGGAGTGTAAAACTTTCCACCTGAAATTTATCGGTATAGGTCCACGTCTTCATATAGCCCCCCATAGAACAGTACCTCCAGATTTCTGGCATTTTGAAGGTTGTGCCCTCAATATCCCTCCGAAATGGCTGAAATTTGGTATTAAGTCTTCCTTGGGGTTAAAAAACTTTCCACCTTACATTTGTCGGTTTAGGTTCAGGCCTTCATATAGCCCCAATAGAACGATACCTCCCGATTTTCGGAATTTTGAAGGTTGTGGCTACGGTTATACATTTCTCTATTTTATTGACTTGTCTGAAGAGAATTTTAAACAGAAAAATTGTACACACAAACATTTTTATACCTATTATTGAAATATTTGTTGCATAAGAAAATATGTAAAATACATAAATTTTGCATATGCAAAAAATTATGCATTTTGCATATGTCATATGTTTCGATTGCAATGTAATCAGAAGCCAAAAATATGCCCAGTCCCAAAATTTGATATAAATCGGACCAAAAATAGGGGTTGCATAAAATTCCGCTCTCTACTTATCAGGCAGGTTTGAGAGATATTCACACTGACGCGGTCGCTGAGGCTCTGCCATCCTACAGTGCATCGATGATCACCCACCAAGCGTGCCCAGCCAACCCGACTAACCTGACTCCACGCTCACATTGGACTAATCTTATTCAGGTGGCGTCCTTTCTGAACTTGGAGTTGGAAGCAGAGCCGAATCAATAAAGTGAAGATGTACATTGTCTTGTAGAAGCTGCTTCAACAACAACAACTCCATAACCTCAGATCGTCGCACGTCCTGTTGGACGTATGAACTTGTCGACAAAAACATACACATTTGAATTAAAGCTCAAAAATTTTGCGGTGGAGTTACCCGAGGGAATGGATCGACATAGTACATTTTGGAAATGGATCTTAGTTTGTATGTTATTTCTTTTCTTTTCGGGCGCGAATCTGCCCACCAGTCCTTTCTGTTAGTCACCGTATAAGTTAGAGCTTTTGGACCACTATGTCAGAAGCATGGACTTGCCTACGAAAAGCATAATATAGCATGGACTTGCCTACGAAAAGCATAATATAGCAGTAAACATTACCACAAGAAGAAGCATATAAATTCCAATAAGACCGTTGCACAGAACTTAAAGTGCACTTACACGAAAATGTTAAACTTTTGAAGGGAAGGTACCCTAAGGAAAAGACCTATACTGACAATTTAAGCTAAATTTGGACAACATATTAGGAGATACAAAGTTTGTACCAAATCGGTTGATCAGTTTAAGAATTATAGTGCGCTCCAGCTAATACAGATGGTGCCGTAGAGGTTTTTTTTATAACTTACGGGCCATTTTCTCAGGAAGTATGGACTTGTCCCTGAAAAAAACTTTTACCGTCCTAATAGGGGCAGCGAATACAGGTTGTTTCAAAAAAATCAAAACGATTTGAGAGCTGGTCTTAAACTGGACTTTTCTGAAGGAGTGGACCGATAAAGTCCATATTAGAACTTGATTATGTCTAGTAGCAATATTACGATGTTCACAATATGGACCAACTCGGAAAATCTCTTCGGGAGTTGTCGTGTGCATAATTTCTGAGAAAAATTTTGAACATTTGTGGGGGAGGTGCCCGAGGGAGTGGGCCGATGTGGGCCATTTTCGAACTTAATCTAAGTTTGGACAAAACATTACGACAGACAAATTTTGAAACAACTCCATCAGTTGGATTTAAAATTCCATGAGTTGGGGTTTAAAATTCCACGAGTCGGTTTAAAAAATTCCCCGAGTTGCGGTTTAAAATTAGGGTTCAAAATTCCATGAGTTGGGGTTAAAAATTAGAGTTACAAATTTCACGAGTTGCGGTTCAAAATTCCATGAGTTGGGGTTTAAAATTCCACGAGATGGGGTTTAACATGTCACGTGTTGGGGTTTAAAATTCCATGAGTTGGGGTTTAAAATTCCACGAGTTGGGGTTCAAAATTCTACGAGTTGCTGTTTAATATTCCATGAGTTGGGGTTTAAAATTCGATGAGTTGGAGTTTAAATTTCCATGAGTTGGGGTTTAAATTTCCATGAGTTGGGGTTTAAAATTCCATGAGTTGGGGTTTAAAATTCCATGAGTTGGGGTTTAAAATTCCATGAGTTGGGGTTTAAAATTCCATGAGTTGGGGTTTAAATTTCCATGAGTTGGGGTTTAAAATTCCATGAGTTGGGGTTTAAAATTCCATGAGTTGGGGTTTAAAATTCCATGAGTTGGGGTTTAAAATTCCATGAGTTGGGGTTTAAAATTCCACGAGTTGGGGTTTCAAATTCCATGGGTTGGGGTTTAAAATTCCACGAGTTGGGGTTTAAAATTCCGTGAGTTGGGGTTTAAAATTCCATGAGTTGGGGTTTAAAATTCCATGAGTTGGGGTATAAAATTCCACGAGTTGGGGTTTAAAATTCCACGAGTTGGGGTTTAAAATTCCATGAGTTGGGGTTTAAAATTCACGAGTTGGGGTTTAAAATTCCACGAGTTGGGGTTTAACATTCCATGAGTTGGCGTTTAAAATTCCTCGAGTTGGGGTTTAAAATTTCACGAGTTGGGGTTTAAAATTCCACGAGTTGGGGTTTAAAAATTCACGAGTTGGGGTTTAAAATTCCACGAGTTAGGGTTTAAAATTCCATGAGTTGGCGTTTAAAATTCCACGAGTTGGGGTTTAAAATTCCATGAGTTGGGGTTTAAAATTCCATGAGTTGGCGTTTAAAATTCCTCGAGTTGGGGTTTAAAATTCCTCGAGTTGGGGTTTAAAATTCCACGAGTTGGGGTTTAAAATTCCACGAGTTGGGGTTTAAAAATTCACGAGTTGGGGTTTAAAATTCCACGAGTTAGGGTTTAAAATTCCATGAGTTGGCGTTTAAAATTCCACGAGTTGGGGTTTAAAATTCCATGAGTTGGGGTTTAAAATTCCATGAGTTGGGGTTTAAAATTCCATGAGTTGGGGTTTAAAATTCCATGAGTTGGCGTTTAAAATTCCTCGAGTTGGGGTTTAAAATTCCTCGAGTTGGGGTTTAAAATTCCACGAGTTGGGGTTTAAAATTCCACGAGTTGGGGTTTAAAATTCCACGAGCTAGGGTTTAAAATTCCATGAGTTGGCGTTTAAAATTCCTCGAGTTGGGGTTTAAAATTCCTCGAGTTGGGGTTTAAAATTCCACGAGTTGGGGTTTAAAAATTCCACATTGGGGTTCAAAATTCAATGAGTTGGTGTTTAAAATTCCATGAGTTGGGGTTTAAACTTCCATGAGTATTGTAAAATTCCACATTGGGGTTTAAAATTCCACGAGTTGGGATTTAATATTCCTCGAGTTGGGGTTTAAAATTCCTCGAGTTGGGGTTTAAAATTCCTCGAGTTGGGGTTTAAAAATTCACGAGTTGGGGTTTAAAATTCCACGAGTTAGGGTTTAAAATTCCATGAGTTGGCGTTTAAAATTCCTCGAGTTGGGGTTTAAAATTCTTCGAGTTGGGGTTTAAAATTCCACGAGTTGGGGTTTAAAAATTCATGAGTTGGGGTTTAAAATTCCACGAGTTAGGGTTTAAAATTCCACGAGTTGGGGTTTAAAATTTCATGAGTTGGCGTTTAAAATTCCTCGAGTTGGGGTTTAAAATTCCACGAGTTGGGGTTTAAAAATTCACGAGTTGGGGTTTAAAATTCCACGAGTTGGGGTTTAAAATTCCATGAGTTGGGGTTTAAAATTCCATGAGTTGGGGTTTAAAATTCCATGAGTTGGGGTTTAAAATTCCACGAGTTGGGGTTTAAAATTCCACGAGTTGGGGTTTAAAATTCCACGAGTTGGGGTTTAAAATTCCATGAGTTGGGGTTTAAAATTCCATGAGTTGGGGTTTAAAATTCCATGAGTTGGGGTTTAAAATTCCATGAGTTGGGGTTTAAAATTCCATGAGTTGGGGTTTAAAATTCCACGAGTTGGGGTTTAAAATTCCATGAGTTGGGGTTTAAAATTCCATGAGTTGGGGTTTAAAATTCCATGAGTTGGGGTTTAAAATTCCATGAGTTGGGGTTTAAAATTCCATGAGTTGGGGTTTAAAATTCCACGAGTTGGGGTTTAAAATTCCATGAGTTGGGGTTTAAAATTCCACGAGTTGGGGTTTAAAATTCCATGAGTTGGGGTTTAAAATTCCACGAGTTGGGGTTTAAAATTCCATGAGTTGGGGTTTAAAATTCCACGAGTTGGGGTTTAAAATTCCATGAGTTGGGGTTTAAAATTCCATGAGTTGGGGTTTAAAATTCCACGAGTTGGGGTTTAAAATTCCATGAGTTGGGGTTTAAAATTCCACGAGTTGGGGTTTAAAATTCCATGAGTTGGGGTTTAAAATTCCACGAGTTGGGGTTTAAAATTCCATGAGTTGGGGTTTAAAATTCCATGAGTTGGGGTTTAAAATTCCACGAGTTGGGGTTTAAAATTCCATGAGTTGGGGTTTAAAATTCCACGAGTTGGGGTTTAAAATTCCATGAGTTGGGGTTTAAAATTCCACGAGTTGGGGTTTAAAATTCCATGAGTTGGGGTTTAAAATTCCACGAGTTGGGGTTTAAAATTCCACGAGTTGGGGTTTAAAATTCCATGAGTTGGGGTTTAAAATTCCATGAGTTGGGGTTTAAAATTCCATGAGTTGGGGTTTAAAATTCCACGAGTTGGGGTTTAAAATTCCATGAGTTGGGGTTTAAAATTCCACGAGTTGGGGTTTAAAATTCCATGAGTTGGGGTTTAAAATTCCACGAGTTGGGGTTTAAAATTCCATGAGTTGGGGTTTAAAATTCCATGAGTTGGGGTTTAAAATTCCATGAGTTGGGGTTTAAAATTCCACGAGTTGGGGTTTAAAATTCCATGAGTTGGGGTTTAAAATTCCATGAGTTGGGGTTTAAAATTCCATGAGTTGGGGTTTAAAATTCCACGAGTTGGGGTTTAAAATTCCATGAGTTGGGGTTTTAAAATTTCCATGAGTTGGGGTTTAAAATTCCGTGAGTTGGGGTTTAAAATTCCATGAGTTGGGGTTTAAAATTCCACGAGTTGGGGTTTAAAATTCCATGAGTTGGGGTTTAAAATTCCATGAGTTGGGGTTTAAAATTCCATGAGTTGGGGTTTAAAATTCCACGAGTTGGGGTTTAAAATTCCATGAGTTGGGGTTTAAATTCCATGAGTTGGGGTTTAAATTCCATGAGTTGGGGTTTAAAATTCCATGAGTTGGGGTTTAAAATTCCACGAGTTGGGGTTTAAAATTCCATGAGTTGGGGTTTAAAATTCCATGAGTTGGGGTTTAAAATTCCATGAGTTGGGGTTTAAAATTCCATGAGTTGGGGTTTAAAATTCCATGAGTTGGGGGTTTAAAATTCCATGAGTTGGGGTTTAAAATTCCATGAGTTGGGGTTTAAAATTCCATGAGTTGGGGTTTAAAATTCCATGAGTTGGGGTTTAAAATTCCATGAGTTGGGGTTTAAAATTCCATGAGTTGGGGTTTAAAATTCCATGAGTTGGGGTTTAAAATTCCACGAGTTGGGGTTTAAAATTCCATGAGTTGGGGTTTAAAATTCCATGAGTTGGGGTTTAAATTCCATGAGTTGGGGTTTAAAATTCCATGAGTTGGGGTTTAAAATTCCATGAGTTGGGGTTTAAAATTCCACGAGTTGGGGTTTAAAATTCCATGAGTTGGGGTTTAAAATTCCATGAGTTGGGGTTTAAAATTCCACGAGTTGGGGTTTAAAATTCCATGGGTTGGGGTTTAAAATTCCATGAGTTGGGGTTTAAAATTCCATGAGTTGGGGTTTAAAATTCCATGAGTTGGGGTTTAAAATTCCATGAGTTGGGGTTTAAAATTCCATGAGTTGGGGTTTAAAATTCCACGAGTTGGGGTTTAAAATTCCATGAGTTGGGGTTTAAAATTCCATGAGTTGGGGTTTAAAATTCCACGAGTTGGGGTTTAAAATTCCATGGGTTGGGGTTTAAAATTCCATGAGTTGGGGTTTAAAATTCCATGAGTTGGGGTTTAAAATTCCATGAGTTGGGGTTTAAAATTCCACGAGTTGGGGTTTTAAAATTCCATGAGTTGGGGTTTAAAATTCCATGAGTTGGGGTTTAAAATTCCATGAGTTGGGGTTAAAATTCCATGAGTTGGGGTTTAAAATTCCATGAGTTGGGGTTTAAAATTCCACGAGTTGGGGTTTAAAATTCCATGAGTTGGGGTTTAAAATTCCATGAGTTGGGGTTTAAAATTCCATGAGTTGGGGTTTAAAATTCCACGAGTTGGGGTTTAAAATTCCACGAGTTGGGGTTTAAAATTCCATGAGTTGGGGTTTAAAATTCCATGAGTTGGGGTTAAAAATTCCATGAGTTGGGGTTTAAAATTCCACGAGTTGGGGTTTAAAATTCCATGAGTGGGGTTTAAAATTCCACGAGTTGGGGTTTAAAATTCCATGAGTTGGGGTTTAAAATTCCACGAGTTGGGGTTTAAAATTCCATGAGTTGGGGTTTAAAATTCCATGAGTTGGGGTTTAAAAATTCCATGAGTTGGGGTTTAAATTCCATGAGTTGGGGTTTAAAATTCCACGAGTTGGGATTTAAAATTCCATGAGTTGGGGTTTAAAATTCCACGAGTTGGGGTTTAAAATTCCATGAGTTGGGGTTTAAAATTCCACGAGTTGGGGTTTAAAATTCCACGAGTTGGGGTTTTAAAATTCCACGAGTTGGGGTTTAAAATTCCATGAGGTTGGGGTTTAAAATTCCACGAGTTGGGGTTTAAAATTCCACGAGTTGGGGTTTAAAATTCCATGAGTTGGGGTTTAAAATTCCACGAGTTGGGGTTTAAAATTCCATGAGTTGGGGTTTAAAATTCCACGAGTTGGGGTTTAAAATTCCATGAGTTGGGGTTTAAAATTCCATGAGTTGGGGTTTAAAATTCCATGAGTTGGGGTTTAAAATTCCACGAGTTGGGGTTTAAAATTCCATGAGTTGGGGTTAAAATTCCATGAGTTGGGGTTTAAAATTCCATGAGTTGGGGTTTAAAATTCCACGAGCTGGGGTTTAAAATTCCATGAGTTGGGGTTTAAAATTCCATGAGTTGGGGTTTAAAATTCCGTGAGTTGGGGTTTAAAATTCCACGAGTTGGGGTTTAAAATTCCACGAGTTGGGGTTTAAAATTCCATGAGTTGGGGTTTAAAATTCCATGAGTTGGGGTTTAAAATTCCATGAGTTGGGGTTTAAAATTCCACGAGTTGGGGTTTAAAATTCCATGAGTTGGGGTTTAAAATTCCATGAGTTGGGGTTTAAAATTCCATGAGTTGGGGTTTAAAATTCCATGAGTTGGGGTTTAAAATTCCATGAGTTGGGGTTTAAAATTCCATGAGTTGGGGTTTAAAATTCCATGAGTTGGGGTTTAAAATTCCATGAGTTGGGGTTTAAAATTCCATGAGTTGGGGTTTAAAATTCCATGAGTTGGGGTTTAAAATTCCATGAGTTGGGGTTTAAAATTCCATGAGTTGGGGTTTAAAATTCCACGAGTTGGGGTTTAAAATTCCATGAGTTGGGGTTTAAAATTCCACGAGTTGGGGTTTAAAATTCCATGAGTTGGGGTTTAAAATTCCACGAGTTGGGGTTTAAAATTCCACGAGTTGGGGTTAAAAATTCCATGAGTTGGGGTTTAAAATTCCATGAGTTGGGGTTTAAAATTCCATGAGTTGGGGTTTAAAATTCCACGAGTTGGGGTTTAAAATTCCATGAGTTGGGGTTTAAAATTCCATGAGTTGGGGTTAAAATTCCATGAGTTGGGGTTTAAAATTCCATGAGTTGGGGTTTAAAATTCCACGAGTTGGAGTTTAAAATTCCATGAGTTGGGGTTTAAAATTCCACGAGTTGGGGTTTAAAATTCCATGAGTTGGGGTTTAAAATTCCACGAGTTGGGGTTTAAAATTCCACGAGTTGGGGTTTAAAATTCCATGAGTTGGGGTTAAAATTCCATGAGTTGGGGTTTAAAATTCCATGAGTTGGGGTTTAAAATTCCATGAGTTGGGGTTTAAAATTCCACGAGTTGGGGTTTAAAATTCCATGAGTTGGGGTTTAAAATTCCATGAGTTGGGGTTTAAAATTCCATGAGTTGGGGTTTAAAATTCCACGAGCTGGGGTTTAAAATTCCATGAGTTGGGGTTTTAAAATTCCATGAGTTGGGGTTTAAAATTCCGTGAGTTGGGGTTTAAAATTCCACGAGTTGGGGTTTAAAATTCCACGAGTTGGGGTTTAAAATTCCATGAGTTGGGGTTTAAAATTCCATGAGTTGGGGTTTAAAATTCCATGAGTTGGGGTTTAAAATTCCACGAGTTGGGGTTTAAAATTCCATGAGTTGGGGTTTAAAATTCCATGAGTTGGGGTTTAAAATTCCATGAGTTGGGGTTTAAAATTCCATGAGTTGGGGTTTAAAATTCCATGAGTTGGGGTTTAAAATTCCATGAGTTGGGGTTTAAAATTCCATGAGTTGGGGTTTAAAATTCCATGAGTTGGGGTTTAAAATTCCATGAGTTGGGGTTTAAAATTCCATGAGTTGGGGTTTAAAATTCCATGAGTTGGGTTTAAAATTCCATGAGTTGGGGTTTAAAATTCCACGAGTTGGGGTTTAAAATTCCATGAGTTGGGGTTAAAATTCCACGAGTTGGGGTTTAAAATTCCATGAGTTGGGGTTTAAAATTCCACGAGTTGGGGTTTAAAATTCCACGAGTTGGGGTTTTAAAATTCCATGAGTTGGGGTTTAAAATTCCATGAGTTGGGGTTTAAAATTCCATGAGTTTGGGGTTTAAAATTCCACGAGTTGGGGTTTAAAATTCCATGAGTTGGGGTTTAAAATTCCATGAGTTGGGGTTTAAAATTCCATGAGTTGGGGTTTAAATTCCATGAGTTGGGGTTTAAAATTCCACGAGTTGGAGTTTAAAATTCCATGAGTTGGGGTTTAAAATTCCACGAGTTGGGGTTTAAAATTCCATGAGTTGGGGTTTAAAATTCCACGAGTTGGGGTTTAAAATTCCACGAGTTGGGGTTTAAAATTCCATGAGTTGGGGTTTAAAATTCCATGAGTTGGGGTTTAAAATTCCATGAGTTGGGGTTTAAAATTCCACGAGTTGGGGTTTAAAATTCCATGAGTTGGGGTTTAAAATTCCACGAGTTGGGGTTTAAAATTCCATGAGTTGGGGTTTAAAATTCCACGAGTTGGGGTTTAAAATTCCATGAGTTGGGGTTTAAAATTCCATGAGTTGGGGTTTAAAATTCCACGAGTTGGGGTTTAAAATTCCTTGAGTTGGGGTTTAAAATTCCACGAGTTGGGGTTTAAAATTCCATGAGTTGGGGTTTAAAATTCCACGAGTTGGGGTTTAAAATTCCATGAGTTGGGGTTTAAAATTCCACGAGTTGGGGTTAAAATTCCATGAGTTGGGGTTTAAAATTCCACGAGTTGGGGTTTAAAATTCCATGAGTTGGGGTTTAAAATTCCATGAGTTGGGGTTTAAAATTCCACGAGTTGGGGTTTTAAAATTCCATGAGTTGGGGTTTAAAATTCCACGAGTTGGGGTTTAAAATTCCATGAGTTGGGGTTTAAAATTCCATGAGTTGGGGTTTAAAATTCCACGAGTTGGGGTTTAAAATTCCATGAGTTGGGGTTTAAAATTCCACGAGTTGCGGTTTAAAATTCCATGAGTTGGGGTTTAAAATTCCATGAGTTGGGGTTTAAAATTCCACGAGTTGGGGTTTAAAATTCCATGAGTTGGGGTTTAAAATTCCACGAGTTGGGGTTAAAATTCCATGAGTTGGGGTTTAAAATTCCATGAGTTGGGGTTTAAAATTCCATGAGTTGGGGTTTAAAATTCCATGAGTTGGGGTTTAAAATTCCACGAGTTGGGGTTTAAAATTCCATGAGTTGGGGTTTAAAATTCCACGAGTTGGGGTTTAAAATTCCATGAGTTGGGGTTTAAAATTCCACGAGTTGGGGTTTAAAATTCCATGAGTTGGGGTTAAAATTCCATGAGTTGGGGTTTAAAATTCCATGAGTTGGGGTTTTAAAATTCCATGAGTTGGGGTTTAAAATTCCACGAGTTGGGGTTTAAAATTCCATGAGTTGGGGTTTAAAATTCCATGAGTTGGGGTTTAAAATTCCATGAGTTGGGGTTTAAAATTCCACGAGTTGGGGTTTAAAATTCCACGAGTTGGGGTTTAAAATTCCATGAGTTGGGGTTTAAAATTCCACGAGTTGGGGTTTAAAATTCCACGAGTTGGGGTTTAAAATTCCATGAGTTGGGGTTTAAAATTCCATGAGTTGGGGTTTAAAATTCCATGAGTTGGGGTTTAAAATTCCACGAGTTGGGGTTTAAAATTCCATGAGTTGGGGTTTAAAATTCCACGAGTTGGGGTTTAAAATTCCACGAGTTGGGGTTTAAAATTCCATGAGTTGGGGTTTAAAATTCCATGAGTTGGGGTTTAAAATTCCATGAGTTGGGGTTAAAATTCCATGAGTTGGGGTTTAAAATTCCATGAGTTGGGGTTTAAAATTCCATGAGTTGGGGTTTAAAATTCCGTGAGTTGGGGTTTAAAATTCCATGAGTTGGGGTTTAAAATTCCACGAGTTGGGGTTTAAAATTCCATGAGTTGGGGTTTAAAATTCCATGAGTTGGGGTTTAAAATTCCGTGAGTTGGGGTTTAAAATTCCATGAGTTGGGGTTTAAAAATTCCACGAGTTGGGGTTTAAAATTCCATGAGTTGGGGTTTAAAATTCCATGAGTTGGGGTTTAAAATTCCATGAGTTGGGGTTTAAAATTCCACTGAGTTGGGGTTTAAAATTCCATGAGTTGGGGTTTAAAATTCCATGAGTTGGGGTTTAAAATTCCATGAGTTGGGGTTTAAAATTCCATGAGTTGGGGTTTAAAATTCCATGAGTTGGGGTTTAAAATTCCATGAGTTGGGGTTTAAAATTCCATGAGTTGGGGTTTAAAATTCCATGAGTTGGGGTTTAAAATTCCATGAGTTGGGGTTTAAAATTCCATGAGTTGGGGTTAAAATTCCATGAGTTGGGGTTTAAAATTCCATGAGTTGGGGTTTAAAATTCCATGAGTTGGGGTTTAAAATTCCATGAGTTGGGGTTTAAAATTCCATGAGTTGGGGTTTAAAATTCCATGAGTTGGGGTTTAAAATTCCATGAGTTGGGGTTTAAAATTCCATGAGTTGGGGTTTAAAATTCCATGAGTTGGGGTTTAAAATTCCATGAGTTGGGGTTTAAAATTCCATGAGTTGGATTAGGTTTAAAATTCCATGAGTTGGGGTTTAAAATTCCATGAGTTGGGGTTTAAAATTCCATGAGTTGGGGTTTAAAATTCCATGAGTTGGGGTTTAAAATTCCATGAGTTGGGGTTTAAAATTCCATGAGTTGGGGTTTAAAATTCCATGAGTTGGGGTTTAAAATTCCATGAGTTGGGGTTTAAAATTCCATGAGTTGGGGTTTAAAATTCCATGAGTTGGGGTTTAAAATTCCATGAGTTGGGGTTTAAAATTCCATGAGTTGGGGTTTAAAATTCCATGAGTTGGGGTTTAAAATTCCATGAGTTGGGGTTTAAAATTCCATGAGTTGGGGTTTAAAATTCCATGAGTTGGGGTTTAAAATTCCATGAGTTGGGGTTTAAAATTCCATGAGTTGGGGTTTAAAATTCCATGAGTTGGGTTTAAAATTCATGAGTTGGGGTTTAAAATTCCACGAGTTGGGGTTTAAAATTCCATGAGTTGGGGTTTAAAATTCCATGAGTTGGGGTTTAAAATTCCATGAGTTGGGGTTTAAAATTCCATGAGTTGGGGTTTAAAATTCCATGAGTTGGGGTTTAAAATTCCATGAGTTGGGGTTTTAAAATTCCATGAGTTGGGGTTTAAAATTCCATGAGTTGGGGTTTAAAATTCCATGAGTTGGGGTTTAAAATTCCATGAGTTGGGGTTTAAAATTCCATGAGTTGGGGTTTAAAATTCCATGAGTTGGGGTTTAAAATTCCATGAGTTGGGGTTTAAAATTCCATGAGTTGGGGTTTAAAATTCCATGAGTTGGGGTTTAAAATTCCATGAGTTGGGGTTTAAAATTCCATGAGTTGGGGTTTAAAATTCCATGAGTTGGGGTTTAAAATTCCATGAGTTGGGGTTTAAAATTCCATGAGTTGGGGTTTAAAATTCCATGAGTTGGGGTTTAAAATTCCATGAGTTGGGGTTTAAAATTCCATGAGTTGGGGTTTAAAATTCCATGAGTTGGGGTTTAAAATTCCATGAGTTGGGGTTTTAAAATTCCATGAGTTGGGGTTTAAAATTCCATGAGTTGGGGTTTAAAATTCCATGAGTTGGGGTTTAAAATTCCATGAGTTGGGGTTTAAAATTCCATGAGTTGGGGTTTAAAATTCCATGAGTTGGGGTTTAAAATTCCATGAGTTGGGGTTTAAAATTCCATGAGTTGGGGTTTAAAATTCCATGAGTTGGGGTTTAAAATTCCATGAGTTGGGGTTTAAAATTCCATGAGTTGGGGTTTAAAATTCCATGAGTTGGGGTTTAAAATTCCATGAGTTGGGGTTTAAAATTCCATGAGTTGGGGTTTAAAATTCCATGAGTTGGGGTTTAAAATTCCATGAGTTGGGGTTTAAAATTCCACGAGTTGGGGTTTAAAATTCCATGAGTTGGGGTTTAAAATTCCATGAGTTGGGGTTTAAAATTCCATGAGTTGGGGTTTAAAATTCCATGAGTTGGGGTTTAAAATTCCACGAGTTGGGGTTTAAAATTCCATGAGTTGGGGTTTAAAATTCCATGAGTTGGGGTTTAAAATTCCATGAGTTGGGGTTTAAAATTCCATGAGTTGGGGTTTAAAATTCCATGAGTTGGGGTTTAAAATTCCATGAGTTGGGGTTTAAAATTCCATGAGTTGGGGTTTAAAATTCCATGAGTTGGGTTTAAAATTCCATGAGTTGGGGTTTAAAATTCCATGAGTTGGGGTTTAAAATTCCACGAGTTGGGGTTTAAAATTCCATGAGTTGGGGTTTAAAATTCCATGAGTTGGGGTTTAAAATTCCATGAGTTGGGGTTTAAAATTCCATGAGTTGGGGTTTAAAATTCCATGAGTGGGGTTTAAAATTCCATGAGTTGGGGTTTAAAATTCCATGAGTTGGGGTTTAAAATTCCATGAGTTGGGGTTTAAAATTCCATGAGTTGGGGTTTAAAATTCCATGAGTTGGGGTTTAAAATTCCATGAGTTGGGGTTTAAAATTCCATGAGTTGGGGTTTAAAATTCCATGAGTTGGGGTTTAAAATTCCATGAGTTGGGGTTTAAAATTCCATGAGTTGGGTTTAAAATTCCATGAGTTGGGGTTTAAAATTCCATGAGTTGGGGTTTAAAATTCCATGAGTTGGGGTTTAAAATTCCATGAGTTGGGGTTTAAAATTCCACGAGTTGGGGTTTAAAATTCCATGAGTTGGGGTTTAAAATTCCATGAGTTGGGGTTTAAAATTCCATGAGTTGGGGTTTAAAATTCCATGAGTTGGGGTTTAAAATTCCACGAGTTGGGGTTAAAATTCCATGAGTTGGGGTTTAAAATTCCATGAGTTGGGGTTTAAAATTCCATGAGTTGGGGTTTAAAATTCCATGAGTTGGGGTTTAAAATTCCATGAGTTGGGGTTTAAAATTCCATGAGTTGGGGTTTAAAATTCCATGAGTTGGGGTTTAAAATTCCACGAGTTGGGGTTTAAAATTCCATGAGTTGGGGTTTAAAATTCCACGAGTTGGGGTTTAAAATTCCATGAGTTGGGGTTTAAAATTCCATGAGTTGGGGTTTAAAATTCCAAGAGTTGGGGTTTAAAATTCCATGAGTTGGGGTTTAAAATTCCATGAGTTGGGGTTTAAAATTCCATGAGTTGGGGTTTAAAATTCCATGAGTTGGGGTTTAAAAATTCCATGAGTTGGGGTTTAAAATTCCATGAGTTGGGGTTTAAAATTCCATGAGTTGGGGTTTAAAATTCCACGAGTTGGGGTTTAAAATTCCATGAGTTGGGGTTTAAAATTCCATGAGTTGGGGTTTTAAAATTCCATGAGTTGGGGTTTAAAATTCCATGAGTTGGGGTTTAAAATTCCACGAGTTGGGGTTTAAAATTCCATGAGTTGGGGTTTAAAATTCCATGAGTTGGGGTTTAAAATTCCACGAGTTGGGGTTTAAAATTCCATGAGTTGGGGTTTAAAATTCCATGAGTTGGGGTTTAAAATTCCATGAGTTGGGGTTTAAAATTCCATGAGTTGGGGTTAAAATTCCATGAGTTGGGGTTTAAAATTCCATGAGTTGGGGTTTAAAATTCCATGAGTTGGGGTTTAAAATTCCACGAGTTGGGGTTTAAATTCCATGAGTTGGGGTTTAAAATTCCATGAGTTGGGGTTTAAAATTCCACGAGTTGGGGTTTAAAATTCCATGAGTTGGGGTTTAAAATTCCATGAGTTGGGGTTTAAAATTCCATGAGTTGGGGTTTAAAATTCCATGAGTTGGGGTTTAAAATTCCACGAGTTGGGGTTTAAAATTCCATGAGTTGGGGTTTAAAATTCCATGAGTTGGGGTTTAAAATCCACGAGTTGGGGTTTAAAATTCCATGAGTTGGGGTTTAAAATTCCATGAGTTGGGGTTTAAAATTCCATGAGTTGGGGTTTAAAATTCCATGAGTTGGGGTTTAAAATTCCATGAGTTGGGGTTTAAAATTCCACGAGTTGGGGTTTAAAATTCCATGAGTTGGGGTTTAAAATTCCATGAGTTGGGGTTTAAAATTCCATGAGTTGGGGTTTAAAATTCCATGAGTTGGGGTTTAAATTCCATGAGTTGGGGTTTAAAATTCCATGAGTTGGGGTTTAAAATTCCATGAGTTGGGGTTTAAAATTCCATGAGTTGGGGTTTAAAATTCCATGAGTTGGGGTTTAAAATTCCATGAGTTGGGGTTTAAAATTCCATGAGTTGGGGTTTAAATTCCATGAGTTGGGGTTTAAAATTCCATGAGTTGGGGTTTAAAATTCCATGAGTTGGGGTTTAAAATTCCATGAGTTGGGGTTTAAAATTCCATGAGTTGGGGTTTAAAATTCCATGAGTTGGGGTTTAAAATTCCATGAGTTGGGGTTTAAAATTCCATGAGTGGGGTTTAAAATTCCATGAGTTGGGGTTTAAAATTCCATGAGTTGGGGTTTAAAATTCCATATGCATGAGTTGGGGTTTAAAATTCCATGAGTTGGGGTTTAAAATTCCATGAGTTGGGGTTTAAAATTCCATGAGTTGGGGTTTAAAATTCCATGAGTTGGGGTTTAAAATTCCATGAGTTGGGGTTTAAAATTCCATGAGTTGGGGTTTAAAATTCCATGAGTTGGGGTTTAAAATTCCATGAGTTGGGGTTTAAAATTCCATGAGTTGGGGTTTAAAATTCCATGAGTTGGGGTTTAAAATTCCATGAGTTGGGGTTTAAAATTCCATGAGTTGGGGTTTAAAATTCCATGAGTTGGGGTTTAAAATTCCATGAGTTGGGGTTTAAAATTCCATGAGTTGGGGTTTAAAATTCCATGAGTTGGGGTTTAAAATTCCATGAGTTGGGGTTTAAAATTCCATGAGTTGGGGTTTAAAATTCCATGAGTTGGGGTTTAAAATTCCATGAGTTGGGGTTTAAAATTCCATGAGTTGGGGTTTAAAATTCCATGAGTTGGGGTTTAAAATTCCATGAGTTGGGGTTTAAAATTCCATGAGTTGGGGTTTAAAATTCCATGAGTTGGGGTTTAAAATTCCATGAGTTGGGGTTTAAAATTCCATGAGTTGGGGTTTAAAATTCCATGAGTTGGGGTTTAAAATTCCATGAGTTGGGGTTTAAAATTCCATGAGTTGGGGTTTAAATTCCATGAGTTGGGGTTTAAAATTCCATGAGTTGGGGTTTAAAATTCCATGAGTTGGGGTTTAAAATTCCATGAGTTGGGTTTAAAATTCCATGAGTTGGGGTTAAATTCCATGAGTTGGGGTTTAAAATTCCATGAGTTGGGGTTTAAAATTCCATGAGTTGGGGTTTAAAATTCCATGAGTTGGGGTTTAAAATTCCATGAGTTGGGGTTTAAAATTCCATGAGTTGGGGTTTAAAATTCCATGAGTTGGGGTTTAAAATTCCATGAGTTGGGGTTTAAAATTCCATGAGTTGGGGTTTAAAATTCCATGAGTTGGGGTTTAAAATTCCATGAGTTGGGGTTTAAAATTCCATGAGTTGGGGTTTAAAATTCCATGAGTTGGGGTTTAAAATTCCATGAGTTGGGGTTTAAAATTCCATGAGTTGGGGTTTAAAATTCCATGAGTTGGGGTTTAAAATTCCATGAGTTGGGGTTTAAAATTCCATGAGTTGGGGTTTAAAATTCCATGAGTTGGGGTTTAAAATTCCATGAGTTGGGGTTTAAAATTCCATGAGTTGGGGTTTAAAATTCCATGAGTTGGGGTTTAAAATTCCATGAGTTGGGGTTTTAAAATTCCATGAGTTGGGGTTTAAAATTCCATGAGTTGGGGTTTAAAATTCCATGAGTTGGGGTTTAAAATTCCATGAGTTGGGGTTTAAAATTCCATGAGTTGGGGTTTAAAATTCCATGAGTTGGGGTTTAAAATTCCATGAGTTGGGGTTTAAAATTCCATGAGTTGGGGTTTAAAATTCCATGAGTTGGGGTTTAAAATTCCATGAGTTGGGGTTTAAAATTCCATGAGTTGGGGTTTAAAATTCCATGAGTTGGGGTTTAAAATTCCATGAGTTGGGGTTTAAAATTCCATGAGTTGGGGTTTTAAAATTCCATGAGTTGGGGTTTAAAATTCCATGAGTTGGGGTTTAAAATTCCATGAGTTGGGGTTTAAAATTCCATGAGTTGGGGTTTAAAATTCCATGAGTTGGGGTTTAAAATTCCATGAGTTGGGTTTAAAATTCCATGAGTTGGGGTTTAAAATTCCATGAGTTGGGGTTTAAAATCCATGAGTTGGGGTTTAAAATTCCACGAGTTGGGGTTTAAAATTCCATGAGTTGGGGTTAAAATTCCATGAGGTTGGGGTTTAAAATTCCATGAGTTGGGGTTTAAAATTCCATGAGTTGGGGTTTAAAATTCCATGAGTTGGGGTTTAAAATTCCATGAGTTGGGGGTTTAAAATTCCACGAGTTGGGGTTTAAAATTCCATGAGTTGGGGTTTAAAATTCCATGAGTTGGGGTTTAAAATTCCATGAGTTGGGGTTTAAAATTCCACGAGTTGGGGTTTAAAATTCCACGAGTTGGGGTTTAAAATTCCATGAGTTGGGGTTTAAAATTCCATGAGTTGGGGTTTAAAATTCCACGAGTTGGGGTTTAAAATTCCACGAGTTGGGGTTTAAAATTCCACGAGTTGGGGTTTAAAATTCCATGAGTTGGGGTTTAAAATTCCATGAGTTGGGGTTTAAAATTCCACGAGTTGGGGTTTAAAATTCCATGAGTTGGGGTTTAAAATTCCACGAGTTGGGGTTTAAAATTCCACGAGTTGGGGTTTAAAATTCCATGAGTTGGGGTTTAAAATTCCATGAGTTGGGGTTTAAAATTCCATGAGTTGGGGTTTAAAATTCCATGAGTTGGGGTTTAAAATTCCATGAGTTGGGGTTTAAAATTCCATGAGTTGGGGTTTAAAATTCCGTGAGTTGGGGTTTAAAATTCCATGAGTTGGGGTTTAAAATTCCACGAGTTGGGGTTTAAAATTCCATGAGTTGGGGTTTAAAATTCCATGAGTTGGGGTTTAAAATTCCGTGAGTTGGGGTTTTAAAATTCCATGAGTTGGGGTTTAAAATTCCACGAGTTGGGGTTTAAAATTCCATGAGTTGGGGTTTAAAATTCCATGAGTTGGGGTTTAAAATTCCATGAGTTGGGGTTTAAAATTCCACGAGTTGGGGTTTAAAATTCCATGAGTTGGGGTTTAAAATTCCATGAGTTGGGGTTTAAAATTCCATGAGTTGGGGTTTAAAATTCCATGAGTTGGGGTTTAAAATTCCACGAGTTGGGGTTTAAAAATTCCATGAGTTGGGGTTTAAAATTCCATGAGTTGGGGTTTAAAATTCCATGAGTTGGGGTTTAAAATTCCATGAGTTGGGGTTTAAAATTCCCATGAGTTGGGGTTTAAAATTCCACGAGTTGGGGTTTAAAATTCCATGGGTTGGGGTTTAAAATTCCATGAGTTGGGGTTTAAAATTCCATGAGTTGGGGTTTAAAATTCCATGAGTTGGGGTTTAAAATTCCATGAGTTGGGGTTTAAAATTCCACGAGTTGGGGTTTAAAAATTCCATGAGTTGGGGTTTAAAATTCCATGAGTTGGGGTTTAAAATTCCATGAGTTGGGGTTTAAAATTCCATGAGTTGGGGTTTTAAAATTCCACGAGTTGGGGTTTAAAATTCCATGAGTTGGGGTTTAAAATTCCATGAGTTGGGGTTTAAAATTCCATGAGTTGGGGTTAAAATTCCATGAGTTGGGGTTTAAAATTCCACGAGTTGGGGTTTAAAATTCCACGAGTTGGGGTTTAAATTCCATGAGTTGGGGTTTAAAATTCCATGAGTTGGGGTTTAAAATTCCATGAGTTGGGGTTTAAAATTCCATGAGTTGGGGTTTAAAATTCCATGAGTTGGGGTTTAAAAATTCCATGAGTTGGGGTTTAAAATTCCATGAGTTGGGGTTTAAAATTCCATGAGTTGGGGTTTAAAATTCCATGAGTTGGGGTTTAAAATTCCATGAGTTGGGGTTTAAAATTCCATGAGTTGGGGTTTAAAAATTCCATGAGTTGGGGTTTAAAATTCCATGAGTTGGGGTTTAAAATTCCATGAGTTGGGGTTTAAAATTCCATGAGTTGGGTTTAAAATTCCATGAGTTGGGGTTTAAAATTCCACGAGTTGGGGTTTAAAATTCCATGAGTTGGGGTTTAAAAATTCCATGAGTTGGGGTTAAAATTCCACGAGTTGGGGTTTAAAATTCCACGAGTTGGGGTTTAAAATTCCATGAGTTGGGGTTAAAATTCCACGAGTTGGGGTTTAAAATTCCATGAGTTGGGGTTTAAAATTCCATGAGTTGGGGTTTAAAATTCCATGAGTTGGGGTTTAAAATTCCATGAGTTGGGGTTTAAAATTCCATGAGTTGGGGTTTAAAATTCCATGAGTTGGGGTTTAAAATTCCATGAGTTGGGATTTAAAATTCCATGAGTTGGGGTTTAAAATTCCACGAGTTGGGGTTTAAAATTCCATGAGTTGGGGTTTAAAATTCCATGAGTTGGGGTTTAAAATTCCATGAGTTGGGGTTTAAAATGCCATGAGTTGGGGTTTAAAATTCCATGAGTTGGGGTTTAAAATTCCATGAGTTGGGGTTTAAAATTCCATGAGTTGGGGTTTTAAAATTCCATGAGTTGGGGTTTAAAATTCCATGAGTTGGGGTTTAAAATTCCATGAGTTGGGATTTAAAAATTCCATGAGTTGGGTTTAAAATTCCATGAGTTGGGGTTTAAAATTCCATGAGTTGGGGTTTAAAATTCCATGAGTTGGGGTTTAAAATTCCATGAGTTGGGGTTTAAAATTCCATGAGTTGGGATTTAAAATTCCATGAGTTGGGGTTTAAAATTCCACGAGTTGGGGTTTAAAATTCCATGAGTTGGGGTTTAAAATTCCATGAGTTGGGGTTTAAAATTCCATGAGTTGGGGTTAAAATTCCATGAGTTGGGGTTTAAAATTCCATGAGTTGGGGTTTAAAATTCCATGAGTTGGGGTTAAAATTCCATGAGTTGGGATTTAAAATTCCATGAGTTGGGTTTAAAATTCCACGAGTTGGGGTTTAAAATTCCATGAGTTGGGGTTTAAAATTCCATGAGTTGGGGTTAAAATTCCATGAGTTGGGGTTTAAAATGCCATGAGTTGGGGTTTAAAATTCCATGAGTTGGGGTTTAAAATTCCATGAGTTGGGGTTTAAAATTCCATGAGTTGGGGTTTAAAATTCCATGAGTTGGGGTTTAAAATTCCATGAGTTGGGGTTTAAAATTCCATGAGTTGGGGTTTAAAATTCCACGAGTTGGGGTTTAAATTCCATGAGTTGGGGTTTAAAATTCCATGAGTTGGGGTTTAAAATTCCATGAGTTGGGGTTTAAAATTCCACGAGTTGGGTTTTAAAATTCCATGAGTTGGGGTTAAAATTCCATGAGTTGGGGTTTAAAATTCCATGAGTTGGGGTTTAAAATTCCATGAGTTGGGGTTTAAAATTCCACGAGTTGGGGTTTAAAATTCCATGAGTTGGGTTTAAAATTCCATGAGTTGGGGTTTAAAATTCCATGAGTTGGGGTTAAAATTCCATGAGTTGGGGTTTAAAATTCCATGAGTTGGGGTTTTAAAATGCCATGAGTTGGGGTTTAAAATTCCATGAGTTGGGGTTTAAAATTCCATGAGTTGGGGTTTAAAATTCCATGAGTTGGGGTTAAAATTCCATGAGTTGGGGTTTAAAATTCCACGAGTTGGGGTTTAAAATTCCACGAGTTGGGGTTTAAATTCCATGAGTTGGGGTTTAAAATTCCATGAGTTGGGGTTTAAAATTCCATGAGTTGGGGTTTAAAATTCCATGAGTTGGGGTTTAAAATTCCACGAGTTGGGGTTTAAAAATTCCATGAGTTGGGGTTTTAAAATTCCATGAGTTGGGGTTTAAAATTCCATGAGTTGGGGTTTAAAATTCCATGAGTTGGGGGTTTAAAATTCCATGAGTTGGGGTTTAAAATTCCATGAGTTGGGGTTTAAAATTCCACGAGTTGGGGTTTAAAATTCCATGAGTTGGGGTTTAAAATTCCATGAGTTGGGGTTTAAAATTCCATGAGTTGGGGTTTAAAATTCCATGAGTTGGGTTTAAAATTCCATGAGTTGGGGTTTAAAATTCCATGAGTTGGGGTTTAAAATGCCATGAGTTGGGGTTTAAAATTCCATGAGTTGGGGTTTAAAATTCCATGAGTTGGGGTTTTAAATTCCATGAGTTGGGGTTTAAAATTCCATGAGTTGGGGTTTAAAATTCCACGAGTTGGGGTTTTAAAATTCCACGAGTTGGGGTTTAAAATTCCATGAGTTGGGGTTTAAAATTCCATGAGTTGGGGTTTAAAATTCCATGAGTTGGGTTTAAAATTCCATGAGTTGGGGTTTAAAATTCCCACGAGTTGGGGTTTAAAATTCCATGAGTTGGGGTTAAAATTCCATGAGTTGGGGTTTAAAATTCCATGAGTTGGGGTTTAAAATTCCATGAGTTGGGGTTTAAAATTCCACGAGTTGGGGTTTAAAATTCCATGAGTTGGGGTTTAAAATTCCATGAGTTGGGGTTTAAAATTCCATGAGTTGGGGTTTAAAATTCCACGAGTTGGAGTTTAAAATTCCATGAGTTGGGGTTTAAAATTCCATGAGTTGGGGTTTAAAATTCCATGAGTTGGGGTTTAAAATTCCATGAGTTGGGGTTTAAAATTCCACGAGTTGGGGTTTAAAATTCCATGAGTTGGGGTTTAAAATTCCATGAGTTGGGGTTTAAAATTCCATGAGTTGGGGTTTAAAATTCCATGAGTTGGGGTTTAAAATTCCACGAGTTGGGGTTTAAAATTCCATGAGTTGGGGTTTAAAATTCCATGAGTTGGGGTTTAAAATTCCATGAGTTGGGGTTTAAAATTCCACGAGTTGGGGTTTAAAATTCCATGAGTTGGGGTTTAAAATTCCATGAGTTGGGGTTTAAAATTCCATGAGTTGGGGTTTAAAATTCCATGAGTTGGGGTTTAAAATTCCATGAGTTGGGGTTTAAAATTCCATGAGTTGGGGTTTAAAATTCCATGAGTTGGGGTTTAAAATTCCATGAGTTGGGGTTTAAAATTCCATGAGTTGGGGTTTAAAATTCCATGAGTTGGGGTTTAAAATTCCATGAGTTGGGGTTTAAAATTCCATGAGTTGGGGTTTAAAATTCCATGAGTTGGGGTTTAAAATTCCATGAGTTGGGGTTTAAAATTCCATGAGTTGGGGTTTAAAATTCCATGAGTTGGGGTTTAAAATTCCACGAGTTGGGGTTTAAAATTCCATGAGTTGGGGTTTAAAATTCCATGAGTTGGGGTTTAAAATTCCACGAGTTGGGGTTTAAAATTCCATGAGTTGGGGTTTAAAATTCCACGAGTTGGTGTTTAAAATTCCATGAGTTGGGGTTTAAAATTCCATGAGTTGGGGTTTAAAATTCCATGAGTTGGGGTTTAAAATTCCATGAGTTGGGGTTTAAAATTCCATGAGTTGGGGTTTAAAATTCCATGAGTTGGGGTTTAAAATTCCATGAGTTGGGGTTAAAATTCCATGAGTTGGGGTTTAAAATTCCATGAGTTGGGGTTTAAAATTCCATGAGTTGGGGTTTAAAATTCCATGAGTTGGGGTTTAAAATTCCAGAGTTGGGGTTTAAAATTTCATGAGTTGGGGTTTAAAATTCCATGAGTTGGGGTTTAAAAATTCCATGAGTTGGGGTTTAAAATTCCATGAGTTGGGGTTTAAAATTCCATGAGTTGGGGTTTAAAATTCCATGAGTTGGGGTTTAAAATTCCACGAGTTGGGGTTTAAAATTCCACGTGTTGGGGTTTAAAATTCCACGTCTTGGGGTTTAAAATTCAACGAGTTGGGGTTTGAAAATTCCACGAGTTTGGGTTTAAAACTCCACAAAATCTTATCCATACCACCCATCGGTGCCACAAGCTACAAACCGAAGTGGTGGTAGTAAAATGGCCAAATCGTTCAAATAACGTCCCAGGTTAGCTACATGTTTCCTTGTCGGCCTAACCCCCCGTTTACACATGCAAGTGACAGTTCGAAAAATACCAATACACTCACACATATTCACTGCCACACCAACTAACAACCTCACTGCCGACAAAATTTCCTTGTCAGTAATCAATGTAAGTGCTTTGAAAGTAACTTCAATTTTTTCCGAACGTTTACACATGCAAGTGTCAGTTCGAAAAAATTGAAGTTTCGACTATAATATGTATACACAATTGTCTGCAAGTTACTTGCATGTGTAATCCTTTGGTAAATTTCACCAGCAAAATGAGAAAAAAGTACCAAGAACAAACAAAATTATTATTTTTTCAAATAACATTTTGTTTCCATTTGTCATTCAATTTGTGTGTTGCCTCTTTTACCCTGTTGAATTTAGAAAGGTTACAGAGTGTATGATTCAGCGAATTTAACTTGTTTTATTAACAAAGATAATAAACATTTATCTTTTTCAAACCAGTTAAATTCTTTATTCTTCTTAAACAGAAAATCACATTATTGATTTGTTGCTATTCAACGCCAAAGGACATTGGCCAAAAAGTTCAAACCCATGTGCAGTGGCCGTACTCACAGTATGATGACTGTCATGCATACAAAGAGGAAAACAGTGTGTGTGTGTGTTTTCAAGAACGCTACATCATTTCTTTGTCAAGGATAATAATTCTTCTGGCAAAGTCAAAATGCTACTGACAGTGAAAATGGTCAATGAATGCTATTGTCAATGAGAACAAACAAACAAACAATCTCAGCTACTATGTGGACGATTTTGCTGGAAAAGCTAAACCCCCAACAATGAGCTGAGATTTATGAAAAATATGCATAATAAAATGTAATGACATTCAAGCTTATTATCATCATCATTATCATCGACGTCGTCGTTGCCATTGTAATTATTATTACAGAGGAAGACAACCCACGCTATATCAGGCCATTAGTTAGCCCACAATGGCCAGATTGTTTTCCAACTAATTTGCATTTATTTATTCCTCAAATAAAACTTTTTTCTTTTACTTTCCAAAATAGTAACGCTAATGGACTTACTGACAGATGGTCCACAGCAACAAAATAGAATCGTCATCATCATCGCATTATGTGGTATAACCTTTTTTAATGTAAATTCTATACACACACATTGAAGGGAAGAGGTAGGATGGGCATTAAATTGCAATTTGTTTCTTCTCAAAAATAATAATGACAACAATGCCCATTTTGTCGTCATCTGTTCGACTCGGCATCTGCCAAGTTAATAAAATGTTTGTAAATGTTTTTCTTTTAATTTCCTTAATTATTTTTACCTTCATAACTTTTCTCTGTGTCCACCGTGAATACGGATTTTATTTGTCGCTTACCAAAATGACAAATCAAAACAAAAATGCTTTTTAAAAGTTAATAAGTTTGTTTGGGCTTGGGTAGCCTTTTTCTTCTCTTTTTTTTTGTTTCTGAAGAAATGTTTTTCCTTTCTTTCGCAGAACATTCTTGAGCAAGTTTGCCACTAATTTAGGTCGGCTTACCTTGACATAATTTGAATGATTTTTAGATTTTACTTTTTACAAGCAAAACCACTTCAATTTGTTGCTTGTGGCAAACATGGGTCGGTGGTATGGCTGAGAAATTGCGTAGAGCAACTTGGTTATTATGTTTACAATGTAAATATTTTCTTGGTACAAAAAAAAGTGGTTGACTTTGTTTAAAGTTTTCGTTACGGTTAAATGCTAAAGTTTTTTCGCCAATTAAATTTGTGTATTCTTCAGAAGTGAGGGACGACCTTAAACCGCATTATTTTAAAATAAGTAAAAATGCAGTATCAATATTTCTAGGTGATAATCTTATTTACTTAGGTGGTCCTATCCAGAATATTTGTTACCATAAACCATAAGAATATATTTCCAATCACTTAGATTTATTGCGGTCAGACAATTTGTAGTTGATTTAGCAATGTTCGTCCGGCAGGAGCGCACGATGATTCTGGAAAGGATCAACCGTTTCCAAGAGGATCAAGCGGTCCAAAATTTTAAAGTCGTAATATTTTGTCCAAGGGTGACGTAGAGGATGGAAGATACCAAGGAACGGTCCTGACCGGCTTTAACATGGTAAAGCCCAGGATTTATCTTGGTCTCTCTTTCATCTCAAGTGAACACTGACCTCCCCCTGGTGTCACCTGGAGAACTGCCTTTAACACCCGTTAAAGGTAGTGAGCTAACATGTACCACGCGTTCTCCGTAACCCTCCCCTAGAAAAACCAGCCTACTATGAAAAAACGAAGGAAAAGAAAAACAAACCCCTCTAAAGTTGACGAACCCCGCAAAAGTTTTAAGGGCCATGATCTGCGAATATGCACCTGGAATGTTCGTACTCTTTATAGAGAAGGTGCAGTCTTTGCATTGGCAGACGTACTTGGAAAGTACAAGGCCGATATTACTGCCACACAGGAAATACGATGGATTGGGAAAGGCGGCACGACAACACCTAATGGTGTCGCACTGAATTATAGCTGCCATGACGTAAAGCATTACTTTGGTTGCGGATTTGTAGTTAGTCGGAGACTGAAACATCTGGGATACAGCTTCACCCCAGTGAACTGCTGCAATTCGAATAAAAGCTAAATTCTTCAACATCAGCTTTA
The DNA here is from genome assembly GCF_047663935.1 of Musca autumnalis. NCBI lineage: Eukaryota > Metazoa > Arthropoda > Insecta > Diptera > Muscidae > Musca > Musca autumnalis. The sequence continues at coordinate 224,787,892 of NW_027411866.1, forward strand.
TTTGCGCTCATGCTCCCACTGAAGACAAGGACGAACAGACCAAAGATATATTTTATGAGCGCTTAGAAGAAACATATGACCGTTGTCCTGCCCATGACATTAAAATAATTCTAGGCGATTTTAATGCCAAAATTTGAAAGGAAAATATCTTTGGCCCAACAGTCGGAAAATTCAGTCCCCACAGTGAAACATCTGACAATGCTTTGACTTTGCAGCTGCAAGAAACATGGTAGTTAGCAGTACCAGATTTAAGCATCTCGATATTCATAAGGACACCTGTCTGTCGCCAGAACAAAGAACAAGAAATCAAATTGATCACGTTGTGATAGATGGAAGACATGCATCAAACGTGTTGTATGTACAATCGTTCCGAGGTGCAATCATAGACTCGGGCCACTACCTTGTTGCAGCAAAGGAACGTACCAGATTAAACGTAGCAAACTAAGTGCGGACAGACACAACACGAAAGTTGGACATCGGTAAGCTGCAATCACATCAGACAGTATATTCCATTCAATTAGCCCAATTGCTTAATGAAAGCACTCCTCGTCCCGATAACATATCAGCACAATGGCAAATTATTGCCTACTCCATGCAAACAGCCGCAAAATCAGTACTTGGATACCAGAGACCTCCACAAAGGAATCCATGGTATGACCAGGAGAATCGTGCTGCTACCGAAGAGAAAAATGCGGCATATAGGGCTACTTTACAATCACTAGCAACGCGTAGCGCACGGGAGAGATATCGGGAGAAAAGGAGAGAGGAGAAACGTCTTTTCCGCAGGAAAAAGGGAGAGATGGAAAAGCGGGAGTGTGAGCAAATCGAGATGTACAGGAGACAGAATGAAATCCAAATTCTACCAAAGAGTCAAGCATCAAACTGATGGCTTTGGTACAGGCACCTCCTCCTGTAGAGACCAGCAAGGTAATTTGGTAACTGATACAGATAGAGTGCTAAGGATATGGAAAGGACATTTTTCCAAACTGTTGGTATCCAATGGTAGCGAAGTCGACGAAAATACCACAGATCCGATCCCAGAAGATGGTATTGAATGTATACCACCCGGCCAAGATGAGGTAAAGACAGCAATAAACCGGCTGAAGAATAATAAGGCAGCAGGAGCTGATGGCCTACCAGCCGAGCTGTTTAAAACCGGAGGCGACACGCTGATAAGGTGTATGCATCAGTTAGTTAGCTCCATCTGAAGGAAGAACGCCGATTGGAACCTAAGTCTTCTCCCTATCGCCTACAATGTAGTGTCAGGGGTATCGTGCGAACGACTAAAGCCCATGGTCAACGAAATAATTGGACTCTACCAATGCGGCTTTAGACCTGGCAAGTCCAACATTGACCAGATATTTACCCTGCGGCAAATCCTGGGGAAGACCCAAGAGATGTAGATCGACACCTACCACCTTTTTGTCGATTATAAAGCAGCCTTCGACAGCCCACTACGTTCAAAAGTATTCCAAGCCATGTCTGAATTTGGTATCCCCGCAAAGCTTATTTGGCTTTGTAAAATGACTATAAGTGACACAAGATTTTCAGTTAAAATAGGAAAGAACCTCTCCGAAGAGTTTTGTACCAAACGAGGTTTCAGGCAAGGAGACAGCCTTTCGTGTGATCTTTTCAACTTCCTGCTACAAAAGGTTATACGAGAGGCAAACGTCAAAAGAAGTGGCACAATCTACACCAATAGCCACATGTTACTTGCTTATGCTGATGATATAGACATCATGGGACGATCAGTAAAAGAAGTAACCGATACCTTTATGAACTTCGAAGGAGAATCTGCTAAAGTGGGTCTGGCGGTTAACGGCGAGAAGTCCAAGTTGATGGTGTCGACGCGCAATGCGGCTATAGAGATCGGGCCAACTGTTGACGTTGGTTCCTATAATTTTGAGGTAGTAAAAGACTTCGTCTACCTCGTCACCTCCGTAAACACAACAAACGACATCAGTTGTGAAATAAAATGAAGAATTGGCCAACAGATGCTACTTTGGCTTCAGAAAGCACTTTAAAAACAAAGCCACAACTCCGAAGCCTGGGTACTTGCGCAAGCAGATAAGGCAGTGCTTGGCGTGTTTGAAAGAAAAATTCTTCGATAGATCTACGGACCAATCTGCGTTGACGGTGAATATCGACGTCGTATGAACCACGAGCTATATCAGCTATACAAAGACATGAATATAGTTTGACGTATCGAGATGCAACGATTGCGTTGGCTAGGCCATATCATAAGAACGAACGATGATGAACCCGCTAAAACGGCGTATGTATACAAGCCACATGGCGGTGCACGTAGAATTTTGCAGGCCAAAAAATAGATGGCGCAAACATGTGGATGAAGAGATGACAAGGCGCGGTATTCCAGAAAGCGGGAATTGGAGATCTTTTCTTAGTTCGGTCTATGGAACAAATGTTCTGTAAAGGGCCAGCTAAGTAAGTAAATAAGTAATATTTTGTTCAAACTTAGATTAAGTTCGAAAGTCTACACACAAGTTCTAAATTTGTCGCTATAATGGCGTGCACGATTATTCTCGACTGCATCCATACTTTGTAAATCTTGACATTGCTACCATACATAGATCAATTTCAAATATGGATTATATCCGTCCAATCCTTCGGGCACCTTCCTCACAGAATTTCGGAAAAGTACAGTCTAAGACCTCCTCGAATCATTTTGATTTTTATAGCAGCAGGTTGTAGTCGAGGCCTCAATTACGATAGTAGAAATTTTCTGATGGGCATGCCTATACTTCCTGAGGTAATGGTCCGAAAAGTTCTCGAACCGGATACCGCGTTGGTCCAAACTTTATATATTGCAATATTTTTCGAATATTAAATGAAATTTGAAGATTCTGGTGCGCACGATAACTCTCGATCGGATTAACCGATTCGATCCAAATTTTGGGTATCGTAATATTTTGTCCAACCTTAGTTTAAGTTCGAAGATGGGCCATATCGGTCCACTCCTTCGGGTACCTCCCACACAAAATTCGGATAAACTGAAGTTTAAGAGCTCCTCTCGGATCGTTTTGAATTTTTTTCGGCAAGTTTTTCTTGCGGCTCCCTTTGCAACGGTAACATTTTTTTCTTGCGCAAGTCCATACTTCCTGAGATATAAGCCAATATCTCATACATATCCGTCTGCTGTAATCACTCTAGCGCCCACACAAATTGAGCTAGAACGTGTATTTTTTCCATAGGAAGGTTAAGTTCGAAGATGGGTTACCTCCTGTTTTTAGGTATTTTGAGGAGTTTCCACACATTTCTTAACAAAACTAGCAGTAACTTGACATTTGCGGTTCCCACTGGTCTCAATACTTCCCCACCAAAAATTTTCGAAATAGAACCATTTTTTTCTAGAGGCCTCATATAACAGTACCCCCGATTTTAGGTGTTTTGATGAGTTTAGCTACAGTTGTTGACATAACTATTTGTAATTAGACATTAAAGGCGCCAAGTGGTCTCACAACTTCTCCACCAAAAATTGTCAACATAGGTCCATACTTTGATATATGAATCATATAAAGGTGCCGTCCGATTGAAGACATTTTAAGATACATTTTATGGCCTAATTTAGGTATTTGGGGTATCCGGGGTCATTATTTATTAATTATTCAATTTTAGTTCAGGATATTTTATGGTGGAGGGCATAAAAAGTTAAATTTTTACTTGTTTCAATTTAATTTTACTTCACTGTTTATTCTTATGTCAGGATCCAGCCATCGCAGTCACTGTTACTCGATGCGTGTCACATCACGTGTTTCATACGAAGCCGATATTCACTGTCAACGGAGCTTGGCACTTAAATTGTTCAAACATTTTTTATTCGGGATGGACGAAAACCCAGAACATCCGCATCCCCCACACTAAAACTTAGTTGAGATGCAAAGGATGACGGGAGTGGGTGCATGTCAGTCCTCGTCCATTTGAGGGACTACAAGAAGAGACAATGTTGCTGCATGCTGCGCACTGGGATGCGCCGTGGTCGTCATTGTCATCAGAAAACTACACTCTCCCGCAGAAAACTGCCACAAAAGCAGATGCCGGAAGTTGGTGCATCTGAGTGGTTATTCTGGCCTCGTCCAATTGAGGGACTACGACAGGGACTTGATGCAGCATGCTGCGTCAACACAGACCACAGGGAGTGGTCGTCGTCAAAAGAATACGAGACTTCCCAGTCCCCCAAACACCAGCCGTTGCTGTTTCAATCCCTGAAATGCATCCTTTTTGCAATTTAATTGCAATGGACTCCGAGGTAAGATCGAGGAAATAGTGGATATGATGAGTCAGAGGAATATCATGGTCGCGGCGGTGCAAGAAACCATGTTCAACAACAACTGCCGGTTACGGCGTTGTGATGATTATAACGTACTGACAACGTAATCTGTTCTGATTAATAGCTGAACTCTCAACATTAGCCCACTTTTGAAAGGTCATAACCGACTGATGGTAGGGGGTATTAATATTCATCACATAAGTAATGACCAGAGGGGTATAGCACTAACTGATCATATTAATAGCTTCACTTTGTGCACGGTCAATGAGGCCGCCCCAACAGAATTAGCAGAGAGTGCCATAGTTCGCCAGACATAATCACCTGTCTTACAAATGGTGTCACCTGGAAACCCGTCGTTTCTCTTGGGTCGGACCATCTACCTATAATCGTCTACATCATCAGTAGACAGCGGAATCCTATGCAAATGCATATATGGTTAGGATGGTCGTAGAGAAAACCAGATTAGACAGAAACTCGTTTTATTACTAAATAAAACGAATTAGGCCCAGAAATTTTTGCATATTTCGCATATCGTGCATATTTTGACATATTTTTACATATATGCATAAAATGAGCATATGCAAAACCATATGCAAAAATATATTCAAGGATTTGTGGTCTAAATATCCCACCGTCATGGCTGAAATTTGGTATTAAGTCTTCGTAAGGGGTATGCAACTTTACAACTGAAATCTGTCCGCATAGATCCACGTCTTCATATAGCCCCCATAGAACGGTACCTACCTATATTCAGTATTTTGAAAGTTGTAGCCTCAATATCCCACTGAAATGACTGAAAATTGGTATTTAGTCTTCGATGGGGGTATTACACATTCCACCTGAAATTTGTCGGCATAGGTCCACGTCTTCATATAGCCCCTATAGGATGGTACCTCCCGATTTTCGGTATTTTGAAGGTTGTGGCCTCAATATCCCACCGAAATGACTGAAATTTGGCATTTTGTCTTCGTTGTGGGTATAAAACTTTCCACCTGAAATTTGTCGGTATATGTCCACGTCTTCATATATCGCCCATAGAACGGTACCTCCGGTATTTCTGGTATTTTGAAGGTTATGCCCTCAATATCCCTCTGAAATGGCTGAAATTTGGTATTAAGTCTTCGTTGGGGGTATAAAACTTTCCACCTGAATTTTATCGGTGGTCCACGTCTTTATATGACCCCCATGGAATGGTACCTCCCGATTTTCGGTATTTTGATTGTGGCCTCAATATCCAACCGAAATGACTGAAATTTGGTATTTGGTCTTCATTGAGGGTGTACCAAGTTTCAACGAGACATTTGTCGGCACAGATCCACACCTTAATATAGCCCCCATAGAACGATACCTCTCGATTTTTGGTGTTTTGAAGGTTGTGGCTTCAATATTCCACCGAAATGGCTGAAATTTAGTATTTAGTCTTCGTTGGGGGTATAAAACTTTCCACCTGAAATTTATCGGTATAGGTCAACGTCTTCATATAGCCCCCATGGTACCTCCGGATTTTCGGTATTTTGAAGCTTGTGGCCTGGTAGTAGACTTTTTGGTTCGAGCTCGTACCAGAGACACGGGTACCAGTTGCCTCTAGATCTGTTGATCTAGTCTGGTAGTTGGTGTCGGCCCCCATGTGGGAGTATCATGGCGGTTGTGGCTGTATCCAAATCACACGTAGAGTATCCGGCTTGAATGTGGAGTTGCATTGCAACCGGCTGTCTGAGCCATAGAAAGACAAGAATTTTAAATGGGTTCCCCACCAAACCAAGGTGGTTAATAGGGCCAAACACTTGAACACAATTGGTACCTCACTACGGTGCAAGAGGAGCTGATTGGTCGCATATTACCAGTCCGTGTTGTGAGAACACCGTGGGGCTAGACCGGAAGGTAGGTACCCACGTTAATTATGGCATTTCTATCCAATCCTTCTGATGTACGGGTAACAGAAAATATGTTCCGGGACATCATTACAGGTGCAGTCACTTATTATATAGCTGCTGGTCGAAGTGAGACCAAATTTCCAGCTTCGTCGTGCCTATCCGTTAGGTTGGTCGGTAAACATTAAAGCCATAATTATTGAACTGTGGCCAATGGTTAAGTTAATCTCATGCCATGGAAAGACGTAAGATAGGACCTCAGTCACATTTGGGGGTGTTACGCTGTCAGATCCGAAGTGGTGTGCATGTTATTAATATGTACAACTTGTCGAGAACCTCTGGAGTGGTAGGGCGAAGAGTAGAGTACCTCGCCGTATTAGATCTCTGCTTGCCACAAATTAAAACGGGTGATGCTGTAAATGACCATCAGAAATACTAAATCATCCAAAGAGTTTGGATCTGATGGTACATCCTGGGTGATGCTGAAACAGCTGGATAAGCCGGGAGTTGAGTATCTATCCAATGTTTTCTATCTGTGGCTAGCCACCACATCGTTCCCGAAGTTTGGAAAATGGGCAGGGTGGTCCCCCTACCGAATCCAGGCAAAGATGCCAGCAAATGTGAATTGTACAGACTGATTTCCCTTTTGTCATGCGTAGCCAAGAATCTTGAGGTAACATTCAACAGCATGTTGACGTCATCTACATATGCCACAGCTATCTGCAACAAGCTGAGATGTAGAAATAAAGTCCTCAAGTCCCCAGCCGGCAGCACTTGAGTTGCAGGCAAAGAAACCTTATTGACCTCATATAACACGATATGTCGGTCTGGGGTTAGCAATGCGGCGCCTGTGAGAACCGCGAACATGAGTGCAGCGCAATGGAACAGTGTTAAAATCTGTTAGAACGACTCCTTGAGAACTGCAACAGGGTGCCTCCTCATCTCGTCAGTGAACCATCTGCATGAAGGATCGAAGATTTTTGGCAACAAATGTCATGTACACTTGTTCGGGTGTTACCGAGAAAGTCAACCCAGAGAGATTCATCGATAAAAGAGAGAACCCTTAGGTTAGCAAGCCTGTCAAGTAGGTTTGGATAGCATTCACACAGATGCCGTAAAGAACGTCAGCTGCCACGAAAAACCAGTGTAGTTTTGGCTCACTGCATTTAGGATGGTGCATCTGTCTACATTTCTATAGACCAAGGGTGGATGACATCGTGCAAAAGGGTGTGTGCCCAGTATTCGGTACAGGCCCATACGACTCGCTGCACCTTTTCAACTACCCTACCAAATCTACTCAACTAACTCCAATAGCATTGTGTTAAGTTATTGTGTCCATCTGTCATTTTAGCTGGTGTCAGCAGGTTTTTTTTGTAAAGCTTTTGGACCATTATCTTAGGAAATATGGACGTTCACCCGCAATAATGTGTACCATTGTAATAGAGGCCACAAGGACAACCTTCTGCAAAAAATCAAAACGATCGGACGCATGTCTTTGTACTGCAATTTTATTGAAAATGTTGCAATTTCGTGTGGGTACCCGATGTTGCGGGCCGGTATAGTCCATGTTCGAACCTAATCAATGTCTGGAACAAATATTTTTCTACAAATTGTTAATCCGCTCTAGATTTATTGTGCATACAATTTTAGTGAAACATTTTGAACTTTTATTAAGAAGGTACCGGAAGAAGTCGACTGATGTGACCCTACCATCTACCAACTTTATCTAAGTATGGAGAATTATCGTGCGTTCAGCATGCCAGACATGCAGTTAGACGGATTAACTGGACTTAATCGAATCCAAATTTCATCAAAACATAATTGGGTCTAAATTTTAGCGAACCTTTGTGGGAGAAATAGCCGAAAGAGTGGACCAATATAGCCAATATAATTTAAATTAAGTTTGGTAAAAACATTGGGATGTACAAAATTTGCACAATCGATTACTCCGTTCGAGAGTTATCATGTGCTCTAACCAGTCATGCAGCCAAACAGACGGCATGGCTAAATTGACAAATTGTCTGAATCGGATTTCGTCCACACATACTTGGGGTCTAACACCATTTCGATTAGGCACATTTTTGTATCAAAGCTGAAATACCCTCGTTAGCCTAACCCGACGTTTACAAATGCCAGTATTGGCAAGACAATAGCAAAAATACAAACCTTTTTCACAAATACATTTCTACATTTTTAAATATGTATAGAGACAATTATGAATGTATTGGTGAAAATGGTTTGTAACTTTGCTATTGTCTTGCCAATACTGTCTGTGTGTAAACGCCTAGTAATGGCTGAGTGTATGAAAAACATTAGCCGTAACGTCACTGAAAGTCGTAGAAAATTAGATAAATTAAAGAAAAAATCTCTATTATTGTCGCTTTAAGGGCGACATGTTTCCGAAGAATTTAAATACAACAAATATTTAAAATAGGGCTGCTCATACAAATACAAAAATATTTTGTTATTGTGTTGGTTTTGAAACACAAACATTTTGATAGTTTTCTAACATACCGTTTGGTCTGATTTTATAAAATTTACGAGAAAAAATTCATATAAACACATTCTACAATTACACGTATAAGCTCACAATAAGCCATTCATTATTTTCAAGAGAATCAAGTTTCGTTTATTCTACAGTGCCTACACAAGAATTTCCAATTCGAATATAATGTTCTTTCGAGTAGTGTTGGTTTGTTGGGTTGTCTTGGTTAATGGAAAAAATTGTGTATTGAAAATTTTCATTTCAAAAACAAAAGCTCTCGTGTTTATTTGTGTGAGTGAGCAAATTGACACACACCGACAGCACGTGTGCCCCCAATCGAGCAGCCCTAATTTAAAATAATCTCAAAATGACATTCAACTAACAGAAGAAAAAAATCAATTTTTTTTTTGTTGTTAACATTGAATTTGAAAAGATGCAGCAATGAAATTGTTCATCGAGAATGTCACAAGAGACATCAGCAGACAACATTTCCTTCCCCCATTTTCTGGGTTATTTTTTTAATCTACTGCAATTTTTTGCTATTGCAAAAGTGGTGCTTTTGGTGCTGACCAACAGCAAAGATGCCACAAAATAAAGCTTCTACGAATGGTTGTGTGTGTTTTTGTTTCAGAGATAGCAACTGCAACAACAAATAGCATGTTAAATCTAAACTCAGTAGAGAGTAAAAGGATTTTTTCGCATTCATTTCAAAGTCATTGCCATTGTCATGAATGGACGAACGAACAAACGAAAAAAAAAATCAATGCACACAGAATGCCAAACCACAGGAACAAGCTAGAAATGACAGTAGCAGCGACCGATTATAAACTAAAAAATACACACACATATTTACACATACTTATAATACTTAAGAGTACATTTACCACTCACAAACCTACTTAGTAACGCCAATGTACAAATTTGTGATTGTTGAAAAAAGAATCCCCTTCAATCATTCTCACACCCACTCACATTTACTGACACTGGAACTTCAAGTGATGCCACTCAATGGCAAAAACCAATTTTCTTGAATATTATTTGCCATTTGGTGGTGCTGTAAAATGAACAAAACAACCGATAGAATTTAATTCATGAAAATTTTCATCCACATGGTGGATGTCATCGGTGATGAAATGGTTTCCTCAATGTGTTTGTAACTAAAAGTGTTTCCCTTTTTTCAACGTTCACCGTTACATTCTTCTTGCTTTTTTCGAAATGCTAACGAATTTAAAAGCCATTAACATTTTGTTGTTGTCAACATAAACACAACAAATTGGTGGCAAACGTGAAAGTGGGATAAAAGCAAAGTATTGATACAGGCTGAAGGTTGCAACTAACTAAAAGTTATTGAACTGAACTCACTTCCTGACAACTAATGGGTCCAACAAAGAGAAAGCGATTCGTGTGGAATTAGGTTTTCGACTGTTCTAATGTATATACATACATATATTTGGAATTTCGTTTTTATACCCACAGCATTTATGCTAACTAGGGTATATACTCTTTTATAAGGGCACAATGTGCCTCATCGAAATAATGGTTTTAGACCCCAGGCATGTTTGGACGAAATCCGTTTCAGACGATTTGGAGTCGATTTATCATCCATGTCCGTCCATCTGTATGTCTGGTTGGTGAGCACGATAACTGTCGAACGGATTTACCAATTTGGTCCAAAATTTCGCTTTCTTAATATTTTGTCCAAACTTAGTTTAAGTACCTCCCCAACAAAAATGCATTTTTTCGCAATTATGCGCACGATAACTCTCGAAGGGACTAACCGGTTTGGTTCATACTTTGCTCATCGTAATATATCTACCAGATTTTTTCGCAATTATGCGCACGATAACTCTCGAAGGGACTAACCGGTTTGGTTCATACTTTGCTCATCGTAATATTTCTACCAGACATAAAAGTCGACTATGGACTATATCGGTTCACTCCTCCGGGTACCTCGCACACAAAATTTAGGAAAAGTGCAGTTTGAGACCTCCTCTCGAATCCGTTTGATTTTTGTTGTAGCTACTTGTATTCGCTGGCACTATTACGAAGGTACAAGTTTTTTAGGGGCAAGCCCGCTATGGCACCATGTGTTGCAGATGGAGCGCGCGGTTAATCTCGAACGGATAAACTGATTCGATCAAAAATTTGGCAATCATGATATTTTACCCAAATTTAAAAAAAAGTTCTAAGATGGGCATTATCGGACCACATCTTTGTGTACCTCCCCCACAAAAGTTCAAAACTTTTGGATAACTCTCGAAAGCAGTAACCGGTTTGGTCCATACTTTGGACATCGTAATATTTCTACGAGACATAGATCAGGTTAGAATATGGACTATATATGTCAACTTCTTCGGATACCTTCCACACCAAATTTCGGAAATGTGCAGGTTAGGACCTCCTCTGGAATCGTACTGATTTTTCTTGCAACAGGTTGCACTCAATGGTACAAGTTTTTTCAGTTTCAGTTCACATTTTGTATATTGTAATATTTCTTTGAATATTAAATTATTTTCGAAGATTGTGCCTATAGGTCCACTCCTTCCGGTTCCTCTCCCACAAAAGTTCGATAATATCCGCTAAAATGGTAAGCGCAATATCTCATAAACGAAGCAACCAATTGGGTGCAAACTTGAAACTGGAAATATTTTGTCCAAACTTAGTTCATCTTTTAAAGTAAGCCCTATCGGTTCATTCCTTAGGGTACCACCCACACAAATGATCCACATTGTAAGTGCGGCTAAGGGTCTGTGCGACAATCCTTTGGAAATTTTTACCGAAGGTACTGCCAGCAGCCTTGTTTACAGCGATATGATGTTTTTAGTGTGCAAGTCCTTGTTTCCTAATAAAATGGTCTTATCGAGGGGAATGACTCCCAAAATAAGACACACTTCCAAAATGGACTATGTCGGTCTGTTCCTTTAGGCGTCTCCCCCACACAATTTTTGAGATTTTAACCTAATCCATATCTTTGTCGGCAAGTTCATGTGCCCGAAATCCTGAAGACCTCCTAAATACCAGCGTACGTAAAAATACTTTAAATAACATTTGCAATCGTTTCGTTTCGTATTTTCCATAGGAACAATACAAAACGAAACATAACCCACGTTTGCCGAGCTCGCTGTTTAGTTTCGTTTTGTTTACATTTGTGAGTGCGAACAAAATGAAAAGCGAAAAGTACTCAACTCCACAAGAGCAGATAGAAAACGGAATAGTACTAAGCACATGTGAATAAATCAGAAACGTTTAGTGGTTGATAAAATTCACTGTGGTATGCTGATGCTAACTTATAGGGTTGTTAAGCAATGAAATGTGTGTGCGTGCCTGAGTGTGTCATTGACCATAACGCACAGCAAACGTTTGCCAAACATTCTTTTTGTTTGGGTGGTGAATGAAATAACTAGGCAAAGCATAGCCGAAGTACATTTCAGCAATCGTACAGTTTTAATCTTTTTACATTGAAAAGTTTGTGGTTTTGTTTTGGTTGTGAGAATGAAACGATTCAGAGAAGCTGAAAAGTTTGTGGCTTTGTGTGATTGGTACGAGAATTGTTTTGTTTGTTTCCGTTCATTGCTAAATACATACTTTTTGGGAAATAGGTGTTTTAATTCACACGGGCTGAGGGTATACTTCTGTCGGCAAAGTCGACTGATACTTTTTTACTTGTTCTGCTTAATCAAGCTCCAGTTCTAGTAATGCGGATGCTTCGATATGTTGTGACCACAAAGCTACCGGAGTTGGTTAGTTAGTGAACTGTGCTATAAGCTCTTGACCTATAGGAAATTTAGAAGGCTAGGAACTGCGATAAATTGGGGGGATAATTGTTTATGGCATCTGCGATTGCATATGTGTGAAAGAGGCACCCTTACGGCATTCGGACAGGTTTCAGTATTTTTCCATCGCGTTGCACTTATATTCGCGGACCATAGCTTACCGCCGACTGAACGCGTTATATGTGGTCAAAAAGGTATCTTTATCTGCCGGGTAGGAACTTGAGCACCATGTTCCTAAATCTGTACTTGTTGCAGATAGCTGGAGCACGCGCGGACGACGTGAACATGCTGTCGAATGTAACCCCTAGAATCTTGGGGTAGTTAGTGATCGCAATTCTGCTACCATCGACCATGACATCCAATTCAGTGCTCAAATGTGTGCTGAAATCATGTAGGTGACTACTGACTTGTTGAGAACTTTAGGCATCGCTTATGTTCATGAGCATAGGGAAGGTGAGCAGAAGAGTGTAACCTAATTGGACCCATAGACAATATTGGACATAGAACTAAACTTTTAAAAATGGTACCAAGCATGTAAAGAACAACAACAGCTATGCACCCTCAGCCTACATCTGTAATAATAAAAAAGGTTCCACGATCATTCTCCCTTGAGGAATAATGGACTTCTGTCTTATCAATGAAGACACGCCAATTCTTATTATCTCAGTGATGTGGGACCAATTTTTTATAGCCGAGTCCGAACGGCGTGTCTTTCGACACTACTAATAGGGAAGTATTACAGACTGGAATACTTAGGAAATGCCGCATACACTACGCTGAGTGGCATTTTGCTACTGATGAGAAATATTATGTTTTGTTTTTTCCAGTCCTGAGAATCGAACCCGTGCATACAGAGCGCTTATCATTGGACCACAGTGAAAACAATGCGCATACGTAATTATCTCAATACCGTCGGAATGGCGTGGTATTGCAGAAAGATGGAGACTACACAGTTTGTATCATATATACCAGACTATTTTCCAGGCTTCGGGAACTCTTAGCTTAAGTTAACAAAATGTTGTATACTAGGGGATAACCCAGAGTTTGTTGTCCAGCGCCAAAAGACAAAGTTAAGTTAGTGCTTAGAAACCCAGTTGATTTGGTAACAATTTTTTATATTTTTTAAATTTTACATACAGATAACAACGCCCAATAGTATCTTCCTCATGGCAATAAAATGAATTAAACATATTTACTATTGATTTAATTCTGTGTTCATTATGTGAGTGTGAGAAAATTTTTTACTGCATTTAATGAAATGAGTTCATAACATGAATGAAATCTTACGTTACATTAGTGAAATTTCTCATTGATTTCGAACCAACGCACAGTGGATGCAACCAACGACAAAAATCAAAAAAATCATGTCGTCATTTTAAAAACTTAAAGATGCAAATCGCTGCAAAACACTCCAAATTTTTCGAAACTCAACTTTTTTTCCATTTTTTGCGGTTCTTAAGGAGAAAAAGCCTCACAAACATGACTATGACACTGTGTGTAGTGGTTGGAGCGCAGGATAAATCTGGAACGGATCTGCCGTTTCCGTCCAAAATTTGGTCTTCGTAACATTTTGTCCAAACATAGTTTAAGTTCGAAGATAAACCATATCGGTCCACTCTTTCAGTTACCTCTCCAACAAATGTTGAAAAATGTTCGGAAAAATTGGGCGCAATAACTCTTGAAGTAAGTGGCCGATTTGGTCCATACTGTACACACCCAAAAATATCTACCAGATATAGATCAGGTTCGAATATGGAATTTATTTGTCGACGCCTTCGGGTACCTATAACACGAAATTTCGGTTAAGTTTTTTGTTGAAGCAAAGGAGTAAAAACCTCTATGGCACCATATCTAGTGGCTGGAGAGCACGATAACTCTCGAACTGATCAACCAATTTGGTCCAAAATTTGGCTTTCGTCATATTTTGTCCAAACTTCAGTTTCAGTTCTAAGATTGGCAATACCGGTCCAGAGCTTCACACAAAATTTCAGAGAAATTCACTTTAAGACCTGCTCTCGAATCAGTTTGATTTTTATTGAAGCTACTTGCAACCGCTGCACAGTGGATCCACCCATTGGCCAAAAATAAAAAAATGAATGTCAAAATTTTGGTACAACATCTGGCAACTCTGACAGCTATGACATGGACCTTTTTAAAAATATATTAGTTTTTGTTTCATTCAAACGCGATCTTCTTAAGAATAACTTCAAAAGTCGGAACATTTGACTAATATTTTTTGTTGTGAGTACAACCTATATTTTAAGTGCAAGTAAATATATTCAAAATATCGCGAAACTAATGCGTTTAGCAAAATATTATAGTGGATTTTGAAGGAGGAGGTAATAGCTTAATTTTTATTAAAAAATAGTGTTTTAGCGTGTTGTGGAATTCTAGTTAGATGCATATTTTCTTAGTGTATTTTGTAATGCCAATTCGATCATGTACTTAAATTTGACCTAAGGTTTTAGTCATGATGCCCACCAGTGCCCACCTCGGGAATAATTTTCCAAAGTAGGTCATGGGTCTAAGATTATTCAGTATTAAAATCAGCTGCCATCTAGTGCCAGACTATAAATGGTGCGTCGCTGACTAAAGCTGCCCTAAAATAGGGTTTCTATTGATATATTAGCGTATAACTCTGTTATTTGACCACGTACATTAACATAATTTGCATCCGTGGCAAGATGAAAAAATCTTCTTTCAAATTTGTCTTACGTTGGCGGTACGTGCCTTCCAGGAAGAACGCTATAAGATCTATATTAAAAATTTTACCAATTTTCAGTCAAAAATTTTGTTTTTTTTTTTAATCCGCTAAATTGGTTAGATTTTATGTTGTTTTGGAGATTTTTTTTTGTTTCCCCAAGCCAATTTTTGCATCATAAGATAATCGGGACCTTTGTTCGTAACAATTTGTATTAACAGCATAAAACAATTCTTACCGCATAGCCCCTCCAGCGGGGAAAGGGGGGAGAATGTTACGCTCGTGGTTTTTTAAAACACTCTTCACAGCAGCACAAAGCTGTAAGCGGCGCATTGGCTTGATTTTTACACTCTAAATATTTTTGGCCACTTTCTCCATACAAGTGGATCCACTGTGCGCTGCCTCATTTACAACGGTAAAAGGTTTTTCTTGGGCAAGTCCATACTTCATGAGAAAACAGCCCGAACGGTGTAAATAACCCCTATCGCACCATATGTTGTGGCAGGAGAGCACGATAACCCTCGAAACGATCAAATGGTATGCACGATATCTCTTGAACAAATTTGGTCCAAATTTGCAATCTTCTAATTTTTTGTCCAAATATAGTTTAACTTCTAAAATGGAGGTATCGTAGAGTACCTCGCCCACAAAAATTCAACATTTGTGTCTAAGTGCAGTTTATGGTCTGTTCCAAGATGCTTTGGAGAGGTGAACGTTTCATGCCCCCAACGAAGACTAAATACCAAATTTCAGCAATTTCGGTGTAATAATGAGGCTAAAATCTTCAAAATACCGATAATCGGGAGGTACCGTTCTATTGGGGCTATATCAAAACGTGGACCTACACCCAAAATTCTCAGTTGGAATGTTTCATACCTCTGCTGAAAACTAACCACCAAGTTTTCAGTAATTTCGGTTGGTCATTATGACTAAAACTTTCAAAATACTGAAAATAGGGAGGAACGGTTCTATGGGGACTATAACAAAACTTGCACCGACCATGCCAGTTTTTTGTCCTGGAGATTGTAAGTCAATATTAAGTACGTGTACCAAAATTGATGTACCTACAACAATTCCTTCTATTTATGGCCACAGTTAATATGAACTCGCGACATATTGCAACATCCTACTTTACATGGTTAAAAATTTGATATCTTCTACTTTCATTGTCAGGTGTTGCTTTTGGTATACCCCCTATTGAATTTGAGATATTCTTTTTGGAATAAACATAGCCTTTTTCTCCAAATAAGTTTTTGTTTGACCATTCCGACCCCTAAATATAATCCGACCATCACTTCTCCCCCTCCGGGACCCGCATCAACACCCAAAATTTGGTGACGATCCGATCAAAATTGCGACCTGTAGCGTGATTACAAAGTTTAGATGGACAGCTCGTCGAGACATTCATTTTGGTATATATAAGTATGGGTCTACGACCATTATTTCTATGCGTTACAAACTTGTTTGCAAAAATCAAATATGAATTCTTCCATAAAGTTTCAGAATATTTCATGGTGGAGGATCGATCTTAATACTTCCTTACTTGTTTTCTTTAAAATCGCTTGGAAAAATGTTAATGTCATGGTCCGGACATAGGCCATATGTACTTTGTAGTTGTTTCATTGGTCTGATCGTCATTGTCTGGTTAATTCATGAACAAATGTTTTTATGCACCTTGCAATGAGATGTTCACAAAAAGATCAATAGGTTTATCGAGGTACGTGTATGGCGATAAATGCCATTGCATCACATTTCCCTATCGCAGTTTTAACATTACGACATTTTACATATTAAGATATGTATGTATATGGTAAATATTTTGTAGATAAACAAAAACATCTTTGTCATGGAATATTCCATTTAGACACTCTACTTACTGAATAAAGGCTTAAACGTTCCGAGTCCTAGTTCAAAAGTATTTGTATGTGTTCTATTGTTATAGAGAACCGATTTGTTGTCAATCTAATTATTTTCGTGCTTATCACTGATCACTTATATTTATACTTCCCTTATCAAATATTACATCAGATCTTCTTTAAAATAAATCCAATGTAGGGTACAACATTATCGATTTAACTTTCTATAGTCGCATATTACCTCATCTATATATTGTGCCTTGTTTTCCGCCTGCATGCCAGCCAAGGGCTACAATGAACTGCTGAACTACCAAAAGAAATTGAATTTTGTGTCGACTACTCTTTTTTGTACTTCCATGTTTTGTTTCTTTTTTTCGTACGAATTTTGCGTGTTTGTCGAAGATAACAACATCACACACAAATTGTATTTTCCTCTTAAGTGAGCGTTAAAACATTGGTAAATGTTATTTTATAGAATGTTTTTTTTTGTAACTTGACTGTTGATGTTTTTTGTTGTTATGATTAAAAGGGAAAACATTTTTTGTGTACCATAATTGTTTGTAAGTGGTAATTTTTTTCACAAAAATAAATGAATAACATTTAATGCGGAAGCTATGTGGTAAAAACTAATTGAATTATTAAAGCTTTGGTTCAGTGAACCCTAGCTGTGGATGCTATTTTTGTTTTCGCTTTTAGCTTCCGCATTTTCCCTTTAAATCAGGACAAATAATTTTAGAGTAAGTATTATAAGAGGCAGTCGCTGAATTTGAATGGTCCAGAAAATCATTAAAACACTCAGCCTATGTGTAGTAAAACACATTTTTTCCAAAAAAAGTGTGTATTTAGGGGGTTTTCAGAATTTTGGGCGTATGAACTTGCCATCCATATCGGCATATATAAAATCTGAAAAGTTTTGCGGGGGAGGTACCTAAAGGAATGAACCAGCATAGCCCATTTTGGATGTGTGTCCTATTTTGGGAGTCCTTCTTCTAGATAGGTCCATTCTATCAGAAAACAAGGACCTGCCCACAAAAAACATCATATCGGTGTAAACAGTGCTACTAGGAGTACCTTCGATTAAAATTTCCAAAGGATTCTCGCACAGACCCTTAACCGCACTTAACCAAAAATTTTGATCATTTGTGTGGGTGGTTCCCTAAGGAATGGACCGATAGGGCTTACTTTTGAACATAAACTAAATTTGGACAAAATATTTCGAGATCCAAAGTTTGGACCAAATCGGTTGCTCCGTTTTGAGATATTGTGTTTACAATTTTAGCAAATATTTTCGAACTTTTGTGGGGGAGGTACCGGAAGGAGTAAACCGATAAGCACCATCTTCGAATTTCATCTAATATTCGAAGAAATATTACGATATGCAAAGTGTGGACCAACGCAGTAATCGGTTCGGCAATTGTTGTGCACACCAGACACTCATATGCTGACCGTAGGGTTACAGCTTTCGGGTCATTTTCTCAAGAAGTATGGACGTGCCACTGAAACAAATTATACCATCGTAAAAGGGTGAGTGCAACCTGTAGCAAGAAAAATTAAAACGATTCCAGAGAAGGTCCTAACCTGCACTTTTCCGAAATTTGGTGTGGGAGGTATCCGAAGGAGTTAATATATATAGTCCATATTCTAACCTGATCTATGTCTCACAGCAATATTACGATGTCCAAAGTATGGACCAATTCGGTTACTGTCTTCGAGAGTTATCGTGCGCACCATTTTAGCGAAAAGTTTTCAACTTTTGTCGGGGAGATAACCAAAGGTGTGGACCGATAAGGTCCATCTTAGAATTTGTTTTAACTTTGGCAAAACATTACGATTGCCAAATTTTGGATCGAATCTGTTTATCCGGTCGAGAGTTACCGCGCGCTCCATCAACAACACATGGTGCCATAGCGGGTTTTTACAGCTTTCAAGGCATTTTCTCAGGAAGTATGGACTTGCACTGTAGTAATGAAGGCAGCGAATACCTGTTGTTGCACGATAACTCTCGAATGGATCAACCGATTCGGTCCAAAATTTGGCTTTCGTAATATTTTTCCCAAACTTAGTTTAAGTTCGAAGATAGGCTATATCGGTCCACGCCTTCCGGTACCTCCCCACAAAAATTCGAAAATGTTCGGAAAATTTGTGCGCACGATAACTCTTGAAGGAAGTAACCGATTAGGTCCATACTTTCCACATCGTGAAATTTCTGACAGACTTAGATGAGGTTCGGGTACCTCCCACACAAAATTTCGGATAAGTTCAGATTAGGACCTGCTCTCGAATCGTTTCGACTTTTGTTGCAGCAACTTGTATTCACCGCCCCCAAACGACGGTACAAATTTCATCAGGGGCAAGTCCATACTTCCTGAGAAAATATTCTGAAAGGTGCAAAAAGCCCCTACGACACCGGGTGTAGTGGTTGGAGCGCAAGATAACTCTCGAAGGGATCTGCCGATTCGGTCCAAAATTTGGCCTTCGTAATATTTTGTCCAAACATAGTTTAAGTTCGAAGATAAGCTATATCGGTCCACGCCTTCCGGTACCTCCCCACAAAAATTCGAAAATGTTCGGAAAATTTGTGCGCACGATAACTCTTGAAGGAAGTAACCGATTAGGTCCATACTTTCCACATCGTGAAATTTCTGACAGACTTAGATGAGGTTCGGGTACCTCCCACACAAAATTTCGGATAAGTTCAGATTAGGACCTGCTCTCGAATCGTTTCGACTTTTGTTGCAGCAACTTGTATTCACCGCCCCCAAACGACGGTACAAATTTCATCAGGGGCAAGTCCATACTTCATGAGAAAAAAGCCTGAAAGATGCAAAAAGCCCCTATAACACCGTGTGTAGTGGATGGAGTGCAAGATAACTCTCGAACGGATCTGCCGACTCGGTCCAAAATTTGGCCTTCTTAATATTTTGTCCAAACATAGTTTAAATTCGATGATAAGCCATATCGGTCCACTTCTTCAGGTACCTCCCCCACAAAAGTTCAAAAATGTTCGGAAAAATTGTGCGCACGATAACTCTTAAAGGGAGTGACCGATGCAATCCCATCCTGTGCACATCCTAATATATCTACCAGATATAGATCAGGTTCGAATATAGACTATATTTGTCTACTCCTTCTGGTACCTCTCACACAAAATTTCGGATAAGTTCACTTTAAGATCTGCTCTCGAATCACTTTGATTTTTGTTGAAGCGATTTGCAATCGCTACGTCCAATACGACCGTAAAAGTTTTTTTTTTTTCAGGGGCAAGTCCTTATTTCTTGGGAAAACAGCCGGAAAGGTGTAAAAACCCCCTATGTCACTATATGTGACATAGGTCGAAGAGCACGATAACTCTCGTACTGTTCAACCGATTTGGTCCAACATTGGGTCTTCGTCATATCATATCCAAGCTTATTTTCATGGGGCAATACCGGTCCACAACTTCCGGTACTTCTCCCCAATATTTAAAAAAATGCCACTAAAATGCTAGGACGATATCACTTGAATGGGCAACCAATTTGGTCCAAACTTTGGATCTCCCTATATTTTGTCAAAATTTAATTTAACTTCTAAAATGGCCCATATCGGTCCTCCCTAAGGGTACCTCACCCACAAAAGTTCATCATTTGTGTCTTAGTGCAGTTAATTCCTAATCCAGATTTTTGTCGGCAAGTTCAAATGTCCAAAAAGGGCCACAAAATTCTGAAAAGACCTTCAAAGCCGACTGACACTTTTTTACTTGTTATACCCTACACCACTATGTGGGGAGGGTATTATAAGTTGGTTTTGCCAAAAAAGTTTGTAACGCATCGAAATAATGGTCGTAGACCCATACTTATATATACCAAAATTAATGTCTCGACGAGCTGAGTCGATCTGGCTATGTGTGTCCGTCCGTCAGTCCGTCCGTCCGTCCGTCTGTCCGTCTGTCCGTCTGTCCATCTAAACCTTGTAATCACGCTACAGGTCGCAATTTTGATCGGATCGTCACGAAATTTTGGGTGTTGATGGGGGCCCCAGAGGGGAAGAAGCCTATTGATTTTGGTGATGGTCGGATAATATTAAGGGATCGGAATGAGCAAAAAAGTTATTTGGAGAAAAAGTCTACATTTTATTCCAAGGCAAATATCTCAGCGTCTGTAAGGGGTATATAAAAAGCAAAACCTGGCAAGGAAAGAAGAAAATATCACCTTTACAACGATGTGAAGTAGGTTGTCATAGGTGGTCAAACAACAGATATATCGCTATAGTCGCTAATGCATCCCTTTTTCCATTTTTGTGCAATCACTCTACGAAATTTTGATCGGATCCTCACGAAGTTTTTGCGGTTGATGGGGGTCTCACAGAGAAAGAAGCCTATTGAAGGTTGGCGTACATCCCACTTTTGCATTTTTTATTTAAGTTGTACTGACGATGTACTTAAATGCGTTTCAACAAAATTGACCTGTATTAATGAAGACATTCGGAGCAAAGGCACTAAGCTATCTCAATTTTAATATTTTGAATTTTACCAGTGAAAAGCTTATGCACGGGAGTAGTGGTGTAGGGTATCACATAGTCGGTCCCGACCCGACTATAGCCTTGGTTCACTTGTTTTCTTTAAAGAATGTATGAACCTCTAAATGGATCCGCCTTTATATATAATCAATTACAACAAAATAGCCAAACAAGTCCTTATAAGTTCACGTTTATTTTGGTCCGAAAATAATTCCTAAAAGAAGATGATTATATTAGTCATTGCAGCATATTTAGACCAGTAAGACCAGTAAAAATCAAATATTTTGTATTCTCTGTAACCTTTGAAAACGTTCATTTATTCAATATTTGCTTTTTAATTGATTATTTTTTTTAATACAAATATTTTATAGCACCATCACCACCGAACGTACATAACTATAAAATGTGACCTATATTTGCATTTCTTTCATATTTGCTAAAGAACAACAACACCAACAAATGAGACGTGTTAGTAATTTTTTATTGAATTTCAATCATCTAATAAATCTTTTATAGACAGACACTCGAAAAGGATATCTTATGACCATTGTGTACACATATGTATGTATGTGTGTGAATTTACTTTACGAAGTTTATTCTTCTTTCGTTTTGTTTTTCTTCTTCATTAATTTGTATGCCAAACACACACACGATGCATCCAACCTACGTTAAAAGTCGTTGTGCCATGACACGGTAAACGTGTTTATTTTACCATCATAAAATTTTCTACATGTCAATTGATCCTATTCTAATTTTCCGTTACGCCGTCCTTCACCACCCTCCTCCCAACACATCAACCCGGTTTTACAACACACACGTAAATGTAAGAGGAAATACTTATATCGAGTGTCAATACACACGTAGTTAGCACCTTCGTTCGATTGCAACAACGAGGGTTGTTAATTTAAAAATAGAAGTAGAGGGCAGATTTCCCTTTTTATAAGTTCCATAAATTGAATGCTAAATTAAAGAAAACAAGTTTCGGTATGGTCGAGAAATTTCATGTGACAGGACTTATGGGCTAAATAATATATTATGCTAATAAGTATATACCATTATCTTCAGTATCATCTGTAAGTCTAAAATCAGAAGCGTCCTTAGTGCAATATTAAAAAAATGTAAAATAAAAAATAAAATTTTCATTCGACCCTGTATTACTTTTAAATAAACATTCACTCATATTTCACACCTATTGCAATTTTTGTTTTTTTTTTTTTTTTTGTCACAAAGAAAATATACATTCCGTTACTGTAATGGGGGCTCCTTTGGCAGTAGAACAACAAACTTATTTAATAGCTACTACTGTTCTTCCTTGAATTGATGACATGGATTGAGTTTCATTACAATGCTCCTATAAACAGAGGGTGATCCAGATGGTAGTAATAATTTACAAAAACAAACGATTGTTGGTCTTCTCACTGATTTAGATCGCTCTCGGGGAGTTAAAACTTTGCTGCAAAATTACAACAACTGAAGGGATTTTAGTCTCCATTATCTTCACTAGTCACCGAAGCGTACGATACGGCAGTTTGCTAACACAAACAGATAGATAGCTCCATAATTGACATGGGAACGAAGACCCTCCTACGTAAATAAGAGGAGATTGCCAAAGCTTGCCCGACATTACCATTATTGCACCCGGTTTGATAACACTATGCAACAAAATGGAGGTGAAAGTCTGTGGAAAATATTAATTCCTTTTGGGGATTGATGTCCTTGGTGAGTATATTAAGAACCCCGTGAGTCGAACTTTCGAATTATGGCGTGATGAATATTTTGCTGGAGACCTTATAAGCCCTCAGGAATTAGCGTTATATCTTTGTTAGCTGTTGCTTAATCTTATTTTTGAGATGACATGTCTTCAATCAAATCGAATGAGGGTATATCACCAATATTTTTGAAAATTTAACATAGCTGAAGCCAAGGGTTACCCTTTTAGAACACGCGACTCGTGATTGTATATTGTACAAATTAAATACTTTTGGATAAAATGAAATGTTTTTGGACGTGGCAAAAAATATTGGCTTTAAAAGATAATTTGCGTTGAAGCTGTGGCTATATTTATGTTAAAAAATTGGTGAAAATGGGTTGAAGCCACCATGTCTTGTTTTGTTATCTCTGGATTTGTGAGTAAAGCACACTTCCCTCGAGTTGCATGTCAAAGTAAAATCAGAAGCAAACTAAATAAGGATCATCTCACTAATATATTAATTTTCAAAATTTCGTCTGCTTCTACCATTAAATGGTGCTGACATTTTGAAGCCAGATTTACAGTGTTTTTTGAAATTTTCTTCTAATTTCATTTCGCAAACAGGTTTTTCAAAAAACCATATATAGGATTGTAGTACATGCGATTCTGAGTTATTTGATACGAATATTGTGAATGTAGTCTGCACAGCTTCATAGAAATCTGCATACAAATGCGAAAATTTTGTGCAAACATTTTTCTAAAAATCATATTTTTCGGGCCTAATTTTAACAGTTGTCATTCGATTTCTTCGTACTTGTTTGCACATTTTAGTTTTTTACGTTCCTCATCCAATAAATCATTCCCCGTGAAAATCCATCTACTAAAACGCGAGTTACAAGAAATTCCAAAGTAGAAAAAACATCTAAAATTGTTTTTGGAAATATCGCGTATTTTATCGCGTTTTCTACGGTTCGTTTCCACTGCAATGAAACAACTAATACAGCATCTAGTTTTAGCGGAAACAGAGATTTGAAAACATCACTGATAAGGGAGCTACATTCATTTTATCCCAAAAAATCGTGTGTGATGCTACATCCACGGTTCTTGATTGATCGCCTTAAATTAGATATATATCGATATAGATTTTCATGGTGAACACTGAAATCGGATGCGGACAAAAATTGTATGCACTTTGCGCAAATTAGCCGTATTTTATAGGTTTTTTAATGCTAGGATGCAGCCGATGCTACATCTTAGCCTCCAATGTAAATTTCGAAAAATATATTTAAATTAAAAGATATTGTAGCGGCCCGTTTTACTATTTATTACTATATTTTATATTATGACTAAAAATAACTAGAACATTATTATGAAGATAAATAATTGTAGCTAACATATTTTTCAATTTCATTTATAAATGTATATGTTAACGTCATTTACATGTTATTTTACATCCGATGGTTATGTTAACCAAATAACAGTAGCTTCTGTTACAAAGATTAATGTATGTTTCACTCGAAGGAGCAACTAAATAACTTTCTCATTTACTCAATAAATATGCTTCTTCTTTTTCGCTTAACGAACATCCCAGTGGGAAAATGTAATCGATGGGAATCGAACGGGTAATACAGAGCCACTATGTTTTATTGATTACCGAATACATTATTCGTAACACGGTGCATGTCCTAGGAAAATAATATATTCCTTTATAGTATCCATAGAAAGCATCGTGTAATCAATGGGTATATTCTTTTATAGTTCTTTAGTAATATATAATAGAATTCATATACTGGAATACATCGTATTATGAATGTATTCTCTTTTTATAAGTAATTTATTCCCCCGTATGCCTTAAGTAATTTATTGGATTAAAATAGAAAACCATTAATTTTAATTCATTTTTTATTTATATTTAGAAATATAAAGATTTTATGTAGTTAAAAAAGTATTCATAGAATACAAAAAAAGAATATTGATTCATTGAAACCCGAAATTAAAATAGTTCATTACATTTTTTTACAAAATTACGTCTTTATTGTTACACGACACAAACAAAACTGGCAAATTTATGCTGCGTCTTAAAGGCGTCGGCAGATAACGGGATTACAAAAAAAAAAATACAAAAAAAAAACATTGCATTCCCTTGTCGTATCCAGTGGGAATGTAAGATGTAATTAATATGAATTTTTTGTCAAGTGGAATTACTCGTTCGATTCTTTACGGAATATTATATAACGTATCTTCTATAATATATTTAATAATTTAAGTTTTTGTCCAATTATATTCTTTTCTCGATTCTTACGGATACGTTTTGGAACGTATTGCTTATAATGCGTTAATTAATATATTTTCAATGTAATATGTTCCCAATTTTCCCACTGGGAAGTTAACGTCTTTGTTAGTGTATTGTTCTCGCAAATGTTTTCGTCATTGCTCTCGCGTACCATTAAACTTGACGATAATTGCATCTGTGTATACTCTTTTGCTCAATAGCTCTCAAATACTCGATTTATGTAAATTGGCTATGATTGCAAATCAATAAGATCTCAATGTTTGTTGTTACTTAGCATGTTAATACAGTGCCCGGCATAATTATTTTGACAAATTTGAAAAAATGATGTGTTTGGATTTTTACCGGATTAGTCTTCTACAAAAATATGAAAAAATATTCTGGCTAATCCTTTACTAGAGTACTTATAATTAGTAATAAATTTTATCAATTTAAATTTACGCTTCCACTTTTGTAATGTAAATAAAATTTCACTGCGTGGCATAAGTATTTTGACAAAATTGTTTTATTGATTTTTAGACCGCAACAATTAAAAATGTTTTATTTATACTTATGATTATTATTAGTTACGGTAAAAATAATATGCTTCGCACACATCTGTACCGCTATGGACCCATTTACGGATCGATGTTTCAAGGATTTAGGGATTTATCCCTAAACAACATTTTCGATGATTTTCTCCCATTATTTTCCACATTTCCACTTACTAATGAGAGTAAGAACATTTTTCTCTTACAAATGTGATATTTGAAGGAGACTACTTTAATTTTGAACCCGAAATACGCTCCAAACTTGCTCCACAAAATTCAGGCTTACAATAGTAGCAGTGTTCTGCAAATGAATGCATAACATTTCGATCGGTTTAATACCATGTTGTTATGAAATATTGTTTAAAATGCCAAAATATTCATTATAGTCCGCAGCATTATCGATAACAATTAAATATCACAGCATTTTAAATGGTGGATCAACATATTCTGATGCCTGGAAATATTTGGGCATGGCAATAGCATCAGAAGGACATTTATTTCACAAAGATATCAAACTTTTTGGCGGTTTATTGACTCAAGCATACTAAAAAGGTTATTTTAAGATGAATTATGTCCAAATTTATTTTTATCAGTCCACAATATGCTCTACCACAATGATTGGTGGGGTGCAAGTGATTTTTATTGAAAATCTAATTGAAAATTTTTGTGGCTATGATTTATAAATCGAGTGGAATAGCAAAAAATGACTTCAAATTGATTTTTTTATAATGTTTAGAGGTTCTAGTCTTAATAGAGAGTTTGCTTTGACATCGAAATTATTCAGAAGATGAGGATTTGTGTGCTTAAGTAAGATTAGATTTGCAATTCTGCTCTATTTACCGGAGAGCAACTTCTCTAATTTCACATTTTCTGCCTAGATCGACCATATTTACAGCGTTTTCAGTATTTTGAGATTTATTCGTTTCAAAATGAATAGATAACTGCAGCAATGTCTAAACAATAGCTACATTTATTTCCGAAACTGTAATTTTAAATTTCACTACAATTTTTGACACCAACATTCCCTATTTGAATTAAAAATCTATGACTGTCAAGAACATTTTTTCTTAAATGTTAATAATTTAGCTAAATCAATTAATTTTGTTACCAAAAAGTTCGATTAAGTACCAAAAGTAACATAATTATAGCATGTCAAAATACTTATGCCGTTTTGCGTTTGCCTCCCTTTTAAACATTCGCCTACCTAATCACAAATAAAGCTGGAATATTTTTGAACCACTAATATTTATTTAGCTGAGAGGACAAAGAAAACCCCTAAGCTGTTAATATCCCGTTATATGAATGCTGATAATAATTATATGCCTTTTAAGACAAATGTAAATTTTGTCAAAATAATTATGCCGGGCACTGTATATTAAAGTACATTAAGTAGTAGATAAGTTCTAGACGATGTTAAAGATTTTAATGATGTCCAGCTGGTCATAGAAATGATTTTTATTCTTTCTATTCTGATCGAGCTGCAGACGAATAAAGTTGGTAAAATTGAAAACAACCTTGTTTTGTTTGGAAAACAAATAAACATATAAAAAAATACTATTCTCTTAGACTTTGGAAGCCTTAAGGCTACATTGCAATAGAGAAACTGAGGACGAATACTGCATTGCGACTTATTCATGTCCCAGTATAAATAATAAAATTAATAAAAAACAGTAAACCCAAAACTTAAGGGAAGTATTTTCCAATATTTGGATATTTCTCCCCTTACAATATGATCTTGCTGTACATGAAAATCACATGCGCACAAAATGATTTTGATAATTACGCGATTTACACGTATTTTAAAATGCATATAAATTAAAATGGGTTATTTGACCTCTATTTCCATTTCAGAAACTTCGAGATATATCCTCATCAACCCAATTACCTTCCCTAATGGGAAAGCTTTAATATGAATGTCAATAAAGCGAAATCCATCTATTTTATTGGGAGATTAAAGCAAAATGAAGTAAGTATTCCTATAGATTTTTACAATATTTTCTACTACATAATGCATGTGAAAAAATATTTTTTCAAACAAAAAAATAATTTTTTGACCAAAATATGTGCTTATTTTGGCTGTGACATCGAAACTATAACACCAATCTGTATGATTGCAGTCTCATTTGATTCGCCGTGAAGTTTTGATCCACAACAAATTTTTATGTAATTTTATGACCACTAAATGGGCCTTAATTTTGAAAAAAGTTGACCTATATTCAATAATTTATGAATTTTATGTACATTCCGCGAATTCTGTGTAACATTTTGCAGGTATTATGCAATCTACTCGCTGAAGTCACTTAGAGAGAACTTTTTTGTAACAATGGTGCTCATTAAAATAATTAGCGTTTTTATAATATTTTCTTACTATTTGTTGTAGTCAAGCTTAATCTCATATTTGTTGTCTTCAAATTTAAAAAACAACAAGTTTAAAGTGGGATGTAGTTAAATTGATTACTTTTGGGGATGGCAGAGAATACTAGTTTCGTCCAAAAGCGTCTTAAAAAGCGAAATAAAAGCGCCATAACTTTTGTCCGCAACAACCAAAAATTGGCTCGCGACGAGATTTGTTCTGGGAATTTTTTTCTTAACCTACATATCAAAAATCGTTGATGTAGAGCGAAAAAAAATTATCCTTTTTTTCTGAAATGGAATATTAAATAATTGACAATATTCCTGATATACACTTTCATACGGGCAAAATGTGCCTAATCGAAATAATGGTTTTAGACCCCAAGTATGTTTGGACGAAATCCGTTTCAGACAATTTGGAGTCGATTTAGCAATGTCCGTCTGTCTGTGTGGCTGGCTGGTGCGCACGATAACTCTCGAACGGATGAACCGATTCGGTTCAAAATTTGGCTTTCGTAATATTTTGTCCAAACTTAGTTTAAGTTCGAAGATGGACAATTTGTGCACACGATAACTCATAAAGGGAGTAACCGAATTAGTCCATACTTTGCACATCGTGAAATTTCTACCCGACTTAGATGAGGTTCCAATATGGACTAAATCGATCCACTACTTCGGGTACCTCCAACTCAAAATTTCGGAAAAGTAGAGTTTAGGACCTTCTCTCAAATCGCTTTGATTTTTGTTGTAGCAACTAATATTCACTGCCCCCCATACGACGCTATAAGTTTCATCAGGGGCAAGTCCATACTTCCTGAAAAAATAGCCTGAAAGTTACAAAAAAAAAACCCTATGACACCGTGTTTGAAGATAAGCCATTTGGGTCCACTCCTTCAAGTACCTCAACCACAAAAGCTCAAAAAGGTTCGGAAAATTACACATCCTAATATATCTACCAGATATAGGTTCGAATATGGACTATATTTGTCCACTCCTTCGGGTACCTCCCACACATTATTTTGGATAAATTCACTTTAAGACCTGCTCTCGAATCACATTGATTTTTTTGAATTAACTTGCATTCGCTGCCTCATACTGCATACTTCTTCAGAAAATAGCAACCCCTATGGCACCATATGTAGTGGCTGGAGAGCTCGAACCGAATATTGCGTTCGCCCACACTTTGGATATAGTAATATTTTTTCGAATATTAAATAAATTTCGAAGGTGGTGCTTATAGATCCACTTCTTCCGGTACCTCCCCCACAAAAGTTCGAAAATATTCGCTAAAATTGTATGCACGATATCTCATAAACGTAGCAACCGATTTGGTCCAAACTGAATTTATGTTCAAATGTTCAACATTTTTGGTCTGTTCGAGGATCCTTTGGAAGTGTTTTACCGAATGTTTTCCTAGTGGCCCTGTTTACAGCGATATTATGTTTTTCTTAGGCAAGTATTGTACAAAAGCCCTATTTATAGATATCCCCAGCAAATTTTTGAGCTTTAATCCAATCCATATTTTTGTCGGTTCATAGACCCCAAATTTTGAAAACCCCTCCCTAATACATACGTTTTTTTGGAAAAAAAAAGTGTTTCAATCCACACAGGTTGAGGGTATATCTCTGTCGGCAAAGCCGACTTCTACTTTTTTACTTGTTTTTTTTTTACATTTTCATACGACAAGAAAGAAAAAATTTCCCTTCCGAATTTCCAAAGGCTTTTCGGATCGAAATCGGAACGAAATTCCCAAACAAACATTCGATTTCCGTTCGAGAACATGACAACCACCCAATTTAACTTTGGCACAAAATTCGGTCCGAATTTGAATCCGAAAATAGCATCAGAATTTCGGACTGTTTTCTGACAGTTTAGTTTGCTAAGCTATGACCGCAGCACTTTTGTCAACCATGGAAATGCTGATTGCCAAGGGTTCAGAGAATTTACTAATCTCCTCTTCAGAGAGCTGCCAATTCCTTCAGACCATAGGGTAGCTGAGAGAATTATCTGGGATATAACCACTGCCTGCCAAAATTTTTTGAATTTTTGGAAGATTTCTCGATCAGATGAATCTCTGTTACTCCAAACGACGATCATTTGATGATTGTTTAATTTTTTTCTTATCGATCGTCCTAGGGAATAATATAGTACTATTCTGAAACCCGAACAGACGGTTGTTTAAATTTTCTTCTTTTCGATCGTTCTAGCGAATAATAAAATACTCTTCTGAAATCCGAACAAACGATTGTTACTGCTATTTTTGATTTGGTTGTATATAATTCTCATATACAATTTTTGAATAACTGATATAAATGTCACGTATTATTAGGACGAATATTAACAAACACAAGTTTAACTAGTTCCATTGCGCTCATCCAAGTGCCCACAAAAAACAACAACATAAGGAATAATTAAAAATCATAGCAAAGCAGAAAAGATAGCCACAAATGAAAGAAACAAAAAACAAAACCCACAACAACATAAGGAATAATTAAAAATTATAACAAAGCAGGAATAGAAAACAAAATCAGTAAACCTCCAAGAACAACAAATGAAACAAACCCACAAAAGAATGAAAAATAAATTCCTCTTCTTCTATTCTTTTTAATTTTTCTTTGTATTTAGATCTTCTAAAGATCTTTCATATGATTCGTCTGTGATTTTTGGTCGCGATTCGCCACCCGGACACAAGTATTCTTCCGCGATCAAATTTATCTTCCTGGAGAATCGCGATTTATTTTTAGATGATTGAAAATGTTTGCAGGACTCGCTAAATGCTGCTGGTCGCATACCCGAAATAAGACCAAATTTCTCAGCAGAGGCAACGAGGGCGTGATGAACTTTATCATATGAACCTTGAAGACCCAAGAGTTAGGGAACGTAGCCTTCAAATCAAGAAGCTAGTAGGCCAACATACGCGGAACAAGAAAGAAAGTGTTAAGTTCGGCCGGGCCAAAATTTTTAAACCCTCAACCATGAAATATATATCACTTAATTTTCCTTACTATCCATAATTTTAAATAGAGATATTTGGGACCACGATAACCCAAATGCCAATATAAGGCCAGAACATGTATCAAAAAAATGTTCAATCGGTCGCCTTTATAAAGAAGCAATATCAGGATGAATAATTGTTGACAATTACACTGTGCAACATTTTTAAGGTGATCTTGTGCAAACAATTCGAACTGTGGATTTTTTGAAAGTACAAACCCAAACGACAAGAACAGTTGGGTTTTTTTTGTGTTAGATCCAGCTCGGATTCTATGGCCCCATCTAAACATGGTTAAATATTGAGTTTTTAAAGAAATTCGGGGCTATATTTGTATAACCAATACGAATCTTCTTCTGACCTCTGAAGCAAATTTGTAGATAAGGACAAGAATAAAATGTTTGGAGAAATAATGAACTCGAAAAACTACATTTATTGCCTCAAATTGCAAAATATATGCAAAAATTCCACAATTTTTATACATTTCGCACCGTATCTCCGAAACCGTTAATTTTTTCTGAATATTTATACCCCACACCGCTATGTGTGGAGAGTATTATAAGTTGGTTTTGGCCAAAAAGTTTGTAACGCATCGAAATAATGGTCGTAGACCCATACTTATATATACAAAAATGAATGTCTCGACGAGCTGAGTCGATCCGGCTATGTGTGTCCGTCCGTCCGTCAGTCTGTCCGTCTGTCCATCTAAACCTTGTAATCACGCTACAGGTCGCAATTTTGATCGGATCGTCACGAAATTTTGGATGTTGATGGGGGTCCCGGAGGGGAAGAAGCCTATTGATTTTGGTGATGGTCGGATAATATTTAGGGGTGGTAATGTGCAAAAAACTTATTTGGAGAAAAAGACAACGTTTTTTTCCTAAGAGAATATCTCAGCTTCAATATGGGGTATACCAAAAGCAGAACCTGGCCATGAATGAAGAAAATATCGCCTTTCTAATGATGTAAAGTAGGTTCTCGTAGGTGATCAAACAACGAATATATCGCAATAGCCGCTAATAGAACCCAACTTTTTATTTTTGCGGTTTTAATAATAATGACGAATATCACAGCTTCGGTTGGGGATCTTCCAAAAACAAAGTCCGACTATGAAGGTAGAAAATCCCGTCTTTACAGTGATGCAAAGTAGGTTGGCGTAGGTGGCCACATAACGGAGATATCACAATAGTCGGCAATACATCCCATTTTTTATTTTTTTTTTTTTATTTTTGTAATCACGCTACAGGTCGCAATTTTGATCGGATCGTCACGAAATTTTGGGTGTTATTGGCGGTCCCACAGAGGAAAAAACCCTTTGATTTTTGGTAATGGGCGGATATTATTCAGGGGTCGGAATGTGAAAAAAAATATTTGGAAAAAAGACCAACGTTTTATTTCAACGTTAATATGTCCCTTCTGTAGAAGGTATATCGAAAGCAAAACCTGCCAAGGAAAGTAGAAAATATCACCTTTACAACGATGTGAAGTAGGTTGTCATAGGTGGTCAAACATTTCCATTTTTGTGCAATCACACTACGAAATTTTGATCGGATCCTCACGAAATTTTGGGGGTTGATGGGGGTCTAACAGAGAAAGAAGCCTATTGATGGTTGGCATACATCCCACTTTTCCATTTTTTATTTGGGTTGTACTGTCGATGCACTTAAATGCGTTTCAAAAAAATTGACCTGTGTTAATGAAGACATTCAGAGCAAAGGCGCTAAGCTATCCCAATTTTAATATTTTGAATTTTATTAGTCAAAAGCTTATGAACGGGGGTAGTGGTGTAGGGTATTACATAGTCGGCCCCGACCCGACTATAGCCTTGGCTCACTTGTTTCTTTTGGAAATATTCCCTGGAATGTAATACACAACTCTTCAGAACATGTCATTGTTGTAAAATGCCTCTATGCCGTTGTTTTCAGTACATTTTCCAATGACGAGTTAATAAAAATGTCAATAATGTAGTGAAATCCGAAATGCGAGAATAAACTGTTGGTGTGAACTGTGTTTGAAATACGTGTTGTAAAAGATATGATGCAAAATACCGCTGAAACAACATGAAGTAAGCATTTTAGAGTTTCAGAATGTTCTAAGGAATTGTTGAGAACTTTATTTGGAAG
Organism: Musca autumnalis; assembly: GCF_047663935.1. Lineage (NCBI taxonomy): Eukaryota > Metazoa > Arthropoda > Insecta > Diptera > Muscidae > Musca > Musca autumnalis. The sequence goes on from NW_027411866.1 coordinate 224,821,337, forward strand.
ATTTTTGCAAAAGGTTACTTGGTTCAACTCCCAATAGTTTAGCCGATACTGACCAGAATTTCAGCAATTATGTAAAATTTTCTATATTTTATATATTTTGATGCCCTAGATGGAGTTTTTCTTTTGTGGTGTGTTCAGTGGATAAGTTCTACTAGTTTAGGGCTACGATATTGCCAAAGACAGCAAACGATTCCTAATCGTTTCCGAGATAAAGGCCCGATAAATGCGAAAAACTGTAGATTTAGCCCGGTTTAGATGAGGCCATAAAATCCGAACTGGATCTGACCGGACAAAACCCTACTAGGGTTTTTGCAGTCTAAATATGTACTTTCAAAATATTCATACTAGAAGTTGTTTGCATTTTCAGTGTTGCATAGTGTTATTGGTGGACATATTTTGTGGAGACATTTTGTGAACCTCAAATATCCAATAACAGGTAGTTCGGTAAAAAAGTAGTTACAATGGGTACAATACCAAAATATGGACCTATGTTGACAATTTTTGGTGGATACGTTGTGTGATCACTGAGAACCTCAAATGGCAAATTACAGCTATTTCGGTTAACAGTGTTAGTTTCAATCCCTAAAAATTACGAAAAATCGGGAGGTACCGTTATATGGGGGCTATACCAAAACATGGACCATGGACTTCAAATTACAAATTACGGCAAGTTTGGTGAAAAATTGTAGCTAAAATTATCAAAATAACGAAAATCGGGAGGTACCGTTGTACCAAAGCAATTGTTGTCAAGTTTTGGTGGAGAAGATTTGTGAGCACCGGGAACCTCAAATGCTTATGGTGATGAGGCAAAGCCGACAGAGATATACCCTTAGCCTGTATATATTGAAACAATTTTTTAGGGGTTTTTAAAAATGTTGGGAATTTGAACCGAAAAAAAATGTTCATTAGGATTAGAGATCAAAAGTTTTGCGGAGGAGATACTAAAAGGAATGGATCTACATTGACCATTCTGGAAGTGGATCTTCAGCCACTACATATGGTGCCATAGGGGGTTTTTACACAATTCGGGATGTTTGCTTAAGAAGTATGGACTTGGCCCTGAAAGAACGTTTACCATCGTAATTGAGGCAGCGAATGCAAGTTGCTTCAACAAAAATCAAAGTGATTCGATAGCAGGTCTTAAAGTGAACTTATCCGAAATTTTGTGTGGGAGGTACCTGATGGATTGGACAAATATATTCCATATTTGGACCTGATCTATATCTAGTAGATATATTAGGATGTGTAAAGTATAGACCAATTCGGCCACTCCCTTCAAGAGCTACCGTATGAACAAATTTTCCGAACATTTTTGGACTTATGGGGGGGAGGTGCATGAAGGAGTGGACCGATATGGCTTATCTTCAAACTTAAACTATGTTTGGACAAACTATTACAAAGGCCAAAATTTCGGCTGATCCGTTCTAGAGTTATCTTGCGCTCCAACCACCTCACACGGTGTCATAGGGTATTTTTGCAACTTTCAGGCTATTTTTTCAGGAAGTATGGACTTGCCCCTAATAAAACTTGTACCGTCGTATGAAGGGCAGTGAATACAAGTTGCTAAAAAAATCGGATCGATTCGAGAGATGGCCCTAAACTGAGCTTTTCCGAAATTTTGTGTGGGAGGTAACCGAAGGAGTGGGCCGATTGAAACATTATCTAAGTCTTGCACACATTTTACGATGGGCAAAGTATGGACCAAATCAGTTACTGCCTTCAAGAGTTATCGTGCGCACAAATTTTCCGAACATTTTCGAACTTTTATGTGGGAGGTACCGACAGGAGTGGACCGATATAGCCCATCTTTGAACTTAAACTAAGTTTGGGCAATATATTACGAAAGCCAAAATTTGAACCGAATCGGTTCATCCGTTCGAGAGTTATCGTGCGCACCAGCCAACCAGACAGACAGACGGACGGACGGACATTGCTCAATCGACTCCAAATTGTCTGAAACACATTTCGTCCAAACATACATGGGGTCTAAAACCATTATTTCGATGAGGCATATTTTACCCGTATGAAAGTGTATACACCCTCGTTAGCATAAATGCTGAGGGTATAAAAACCCCAAAATACCTAAAATCGGGAGGAATCGTTATATGGGGCTATACCGAAACATTGACCAATGTTTACAAATTTTGTTATAGGTACTTCATCTTGCAGGTACTTCTGTCAATCAAGGTAGCTAAATTCAACAAAATACTGAAAATCGGGAGGTACCGTTATATGGGGGCTATAGAGATGTTTTGTGATCTTTGGGTACTTCAAACGTAAAATTACAATCAGATCGGTCAAAGAATTTTGCTAATACCCTCAAAATACCAAAAATAGGGTCATGCCATTATATGGCAGCTATATCAAAATATGGACCTATGTTTTGGTGGAGATTGTTTGTGAGCTTTGGGTACCTCAAATGTTACTGTTATATGGGGGCTATATCGAAACGTGTTGGTAGATTAGTTTTGTGGCAACTGAGAGCCTTAAACGTCAAACTGCAGGTAGGCAGTAAGGGATGCCTCAAAAGTAGATGCTCTATACCTCTTCTGCTTCTTCGCATAGTCTAAAATATTCCGCCAGTGTTTGAACGTATAGATCTAACCCTACAGTGGCCAGTATTAATTCCGGCAGTGATCTTAATCCCTAACTTATCGACTGAGAGAAGGGAAATGGTACAAATTTGGGAGATCGCAGATCCGAATGTTTTGGATACCCTACATCCAGAATAAATTACATCCATTAGTCATCTGCAGTATAGCGTACTGCACGACTTCGATATTTTCTGTCAGATTGGCCCGTATATCTTTCGAAGGATTTTCTCTCAAACACACACAATATCAGTGTTGAGTACAATGAGATTTCAGTTAGACAAAATCTGCCTTAGTTTTTTTAACTGCTTATATAGCCCAAACCCCGGCATTAAGAGATTATGAAAATAGTAAGATATCTCCTTCAGCCCATTTACAATTTTCTTCACTATTTCCGCATTATAAACCCCCGGATGCGGAAGGGGGTCTTAAGGCCAGTTCCGTTTTTCTATCTATCACGACTTAAAAAATATGTTAAGAAATTGATTGACATTTTTCTTAATATGTCCGACCACGTCACACATTAAGAAAAATGTAGAGAATTTAATTTTTACCCTGGCATGAAGAGGACTTAGAGGGGGTTTTTACAACACAAAGCTTGAATTCAATTCATACATCTCTCATTACTTGATAAATGTTCCCTATTCTTCTTACTTTGGCTTCTGACGATACCTGAGATTCTTGTGAATTTTGACCTGATCATGCCTAATACAGTGGTCTATGCTGATGATCTGATCTGGTTGTGTTGATACATTTTAAACTCTTCCCAACTTCGCCTGACTTAATGGTGGGTGCATTAGTTCAACTACCAGCCTGGTCCCATTCAAAGATTTATACAATTTACAAATTTCAAATAAGCTTTTATCTTTTGGCTTACCCTGTAACATATACGTGAGAATCACAGTGAACGTGTGCGGGGTTTATATAAGGACATGTTTCCCATTAAGTTCATGGTGGTAGTAAAACATGCCACAAGAAAATTAGTAATCGACAAAGAATAGAGGTATAGTTGTAATAGAAGACAGAGTGTATAAGTTAGATACGTTGGCCTTCAACTTCCCAAGCCCAGTCGATCACGGTTGCTGATTGACAGCTCGTGTATCACCTCTACAAGTTCCCTCTGCGGAGACCGGAGAGTGTAGATACTAACGGGCGACGGTTGTTGTTGGTTTGCTCATTTTGATACATAGAGACTCTGCTCTCACAAAATGTAGTTGTAGTAGTAAAATACCGAAGATCCTCTGCGATCCCAACGATCCTCTGCGATCACTAAGATCCTCTGCGATCCAAATGAACCTCTGCGTTCACTTTACTTTTATCTTTAAAAGAGAAAGCACCTAGCAAAAGGTAATCTTGTCATAAACAGAATAAACAATTCAATAAACCAGCAAACATTTATTATTATAAAAGAACTGATACCTCTGTGTTTTTATTTATCTTTTCTTTTCCCCTCATTGCTCTACATAAACATTTGGTCGCATCGAGCCGGATTTGTGAATTTGAGAAGTTTGCCTGGTTATTAATTGTGCCTTTTTTCTCCCAAAGGAAATTATCAACAACGCATCCCCGCACCTACCGCATCACCACATCATCCACTTTCATCAAAATCATCATCTCATCACATAAATTCATCAAAAAACAAGGTACGTAAGTTCAGTGCATTTGTTTGTGTGAGATTTCGTTTTATTTTTTGAAAACAAAAGTGAAAAAAAGTGTTTTTAATTTTTGATCGCGGTACTGGTCGCCTTTTTGTTACCCTATTTTCCGGTATCGTTCAATATACAGTCCACAATAAAATAATTTCTATATAAATCAATTAAAATTATTCTGAAATCGAGTCGTGTTTGCATTATTTTCCAACTCGTCGCGAAATAATCGAACATTTCCATAAATTTGTGATAATTTCTTAATATTTAACACAAAAAAAATATACTTTTCTAATTGAAATAATCTGCCGCTGTAGTGTGCCTTTTTTTTCTCTTGCTTATTGCAATATTCCCCACACATTTTGTACATTGCCGAGTGATCGTGTTTGCAGTCAACCAATATTCGTATTATTTTCGTTTGTTTCTCACCGAAAATAATATAATAATCCCTGTGCTCTTTTTTCTAAATCGGCCGCAAACCTACCAACAATTTATTTAACTCTGCCACTATCACTTGTTATTCGGCCAATTGCAAAAACAATCACCATACTAGCCCTTTTCTATTTCTTATATTCAGTAAGAAATATAACAACAATTTATTTATCTCCCCAGCTCTCACTGTTGGGTAATTGCCGTTGGTCTAGTTGTCGTGTAAATACAACAACAAGAATACGCGCCTTTTTTAATTTTGATAGCGTCACTTTGTGCCTTTATAAATATACCAACAACATTTGCCTCTCCAGTTCTCACTGCTTGCTTGGTCGTTGTCGTTGGTCTGTTTGTAGCGAGGCAGTTACATCCACACACACCCCCCCACTACTTGTGTGTTCCCTTTTCCCTTTTGTGTGGTATTCTTTATTCACCACGGCACAGTGGGCCCCAAAAAAAATTGTGAAAATTTTAAATTAAAATTCTTAAATATTTTTTTTTTTTTCTCGAAAATTTCTTGAAATAAAATTTGCGTTTTTGGATTTTTAAAATAAATTCACCCTACAATCAGCCTATTATCTGCATTATTTATTGAGTTCTTTTGTGGAAAAATACCGTTTTTTCCTAAAGTTTTCTTAAAGATTTTTTTGAAGAAAACTAGCCTTAAGCGCGTGCTTACAACTTATAGGCATTAGCAAATTTTATTTTCGGTCGAAAATTCGTGCACCCTACACCCGGTACATAACGAAAAATTAAGTTTTTTTTGTATTCATTTGATCTTTTTTGTGCTTTTTGAATATTTTGATAAATATTAACCATTTTAATACATTTTTAAATTATTCTTTGACTATTTATTTAACATTTCATTCAAGAACTGTTCAAATATTTATTCAATTAGAAGAAAAAGTCCACTAAATTAAAAATTTCTGATTTCTTTTGCTAATTTCGGGAAATTTTTGATTCTTCTTTCCACCAAATTAGTTTGCTTTGTGATTTTAGATTTTTTTTGATCTGTTTTCCTTTGGCATTTGTGTCGATCTCCATTCGATTGTGGGTTTTTCCTAGTTATATCTTGATTTTTGCGTCCTTTGGTTCCAATCTAAATAATTCTTTTCGCAGTTCTTTTTAAAAATCTTACTTGGAAAAATGGTGAACATCAATTTAATCCAATTTATCCGCGCTTCCGATAAAATTGAAAAGTTTACAACATCCTTCAGCGCTATTAGAGCTGAAAATCATACGATTTTCAATCTTGAAGTTCGAAAGACCGAACTCCAAAATTTGTGGAGTAAGGCTTCCGATGCATATGATAAGTACATCGATCATTTGATGTCTCAAGAGGGTGTTTCTGCAGAAGAAATATCTTCTGTTGATGGCAAGTATGAAAGTACTCGCGAAAGATATGTCAATTGTTTGTCGGAAATGAATGAAAAACTAGAGAACTTAAAGTCATTGAAATCTTCCCCTTCCACTCCAACTGCAATGCACAGTAGTACTCCTCACAATACTCCAGCACAAACCAGTCGCAATATGGAGACTAGGGAGTCCGATAGATCCAATAGGCTGCCCGGTAATTCTAATTCAGATAATATTTCTAACCAGAGTTTGAATTTGCCTCCTACATCTAATAATCAACAGCTTGATATTCAGAGTTCTGCTGATATTTCGATTTCTAATTGGAGTTTGCCGCCATATGTTTCTAACACTATGCACAATCTCAAATTACCTCCGTGTGATATTGATGAGTTTCACGGTGATTTCTTGTCGATCAACCGTTGAATAGTTCACTTCGCGTATTAACCAACCGTCTCGCGTTAATACTAACCGGCCTCTGTCGCCACCCCAGATTACACTTGGTAATCTTTGTTGTTTACTAACCGGCCTCTGTCGCCACCCCAGATTACAAGGTAATCTTTGTTGTTAAATAGAAAAGAAATACATCAATAAACCAACATATCTTTAATATTTAAACTGATACTGCTTGTGTTTTATTTTCTTGTTCTTTTCACCCCCACTGCTCATCATTCCTTTACTGAGTTATCGAAGCCTATGGATTTCCCCTCCCTCACCTAAACACAGAGCATACCTTCGAACGAACTCTGAGAGGCTTGCTCGGCGTGTATCTGAACGTCCACAAACACCATAAAAATGTTATGAGGTTGCATGTGTAGCACTCGATGTCTGTCTGTCTGTGCAATAAATTCATATTGATTTCTTTTGCTATACAAGATTTATGAAGCATTTTCCGGGTGTTGCATCCATCGATGGATGGATGAATGGAAGGACGTATGGAAAGTTGAATAGACTGGTGGAGGTGGTACATAGTATGTGAATGAATGCCCTGGTGGAAGATATCGAATGTCTCTTTAATTTTCAAGACTTTTACAGAAACAAACAAACAAATGAACGAACAAACGAAAGCCATGAATTGATGGTTGGCTACATACTGCATTTCACCAAAGACTTATTTTATGCACGTGCAGGAACGGGTGTACGAATGGATGCATATCTATGTGCATCGTCCTGGTGTCCATTGACGACAAGTGATGAATGATGACCCATTGAAATTGCAAACGAAGGAAAGTTGAAATAACAGACAATTCAAGAAATCTATTGTTATTCCAATTCTTTGGTTCTGTTGTGCAACACAAACTTCCCGCCATTTCCTATAATTTTCTTACAAGAGAACTTTTTCAATTTGAATTATTTTTCCTAGTAACAAATTTGTTTATATTTTTATGAAAATAGAAAAATAGTTATTCTTCCAGAGAACGAGAACGCAAATGACTTCTCAGGTATAATGATATAATGAATACATTGAAGAAGAGTGTTGATGTTGGCAGAAAACTAAAAACCTAATAGGCAAAATTTTCAAATAAAAAAATAAAAATCAGCTTGAGCCAGGCTGGGGTTCAAGTTCGTGACAAACCAAAGTGCGTTGACAAACCAAACACTCTAATTTGCCGTAAAAATTTTAGGCAAATAAAAATTCGTATTCAGTATCTTCATTCATTTTTTCAGTGTACGCATATAAATTCATAGACAAATTCGAAAACAGAACCTTCCTCATTGAATGTTCAATAGAGACTGATTTTTAATTTTGAAAATATTCAAAACAAAAACAAAAGTTCTCTTTTTAAATTGTGTGTGTGAGAAAATTGACACACACCGACAGCTCAGGTGCGCACCTTGAGCAGGCCTGCTTTAATGTAATATTCACATGATTTGACAGCTGGAGTTTGAATTGGGCCGTATCGTACAAGGCGTTGAACGAAAATTTAATCGTTAAATGTCAAATTTTTTGAATATTATTTTAATATAATTGAATATATATTTGTTAATTTTATTATTCATATGTATAGGACAAAATACATTTATAACAACGGTTGGGCATTATTTTAGAAATTTAATTTCATATTAAATTAATGTCCAATTTTTGTACAACCACTACAATAAATTGCAACTGACAAATGCTAAACAATCTTGAATAGCAAAATATTTACTAACAAGTGAAAAGGTATCAGTCGGCTTTGCTGACAGGGATATACACTCAACCTGTGCGAGTTCAAACCTTCATCAACTAAAATCCTTTTCCCCAATAATTAAGTATTAGGGAGGTTTCAGATATTGTGGCCCTTTGGGCGTATGAACTAAAGCTCCCTAATAATGCGGAGGAGGTACCTGAAGGAATGGATCGGCATACTCCATTTTGGAAGTAGATCTTAGGAGTCATTTCAGTTGGTCACCGTATAATACACACAAAATACCGCTATAAAAAGGAGCAAAAAGAGTAGCATCGTTATATTTGTCAAAATGATCTTCGAACAGATCCTGAACTGTATTTAAAAAATGTTGAACTTTTGTGGGGGAGGAACCATAAGGAGGGGGCCTATGTGGATCTTTTTCAAAGTTAAACTACAATTGGACAAAATATTAGGAGATCCAAAGTTTGGTTGATCAGTTCAAGAGTTATCGTGCTCTCGTCCAAACATACTTGGGGTCTAAAACCATTTTTTCAATGATGCACATTTTTTCCGTATGAAATTGTATATACCCTCGTTAGCATAAATGCTGAGGGTATAAAAAGTATAAAATATAATTAAAATGTGCAAATATAACACCAAATAACCCATATATTAGAGGTAATATATGTGTAACAATAATTTAAGTTATAAATTATGTAGAGAACATAGACATTTTAGCTTTATGACGTAAAAGACTTTTTATACGTTTCATACAGGTATGTGACGTTTCCGACGTTTACAACTTTACGACCGTAGAAAACCCAAAAAATCGTCAAACAGACCATCTCTGCCCACAGTCGATGTGTCTGAGGAGCCTTCCTAAACCAAAGGCGAAACATGCATGTCACACAGTGGTGATTGTGTGGGTTCGTATCGTCGGCTTTCCTTTTTCAAAAAGCATCTTGGTCAGTAAGCTCGTCTCTAACGAGAAATTAATTAAAAACCGACAAATTTACATTGGCAAAGAGAATATACAGAACATATACAGTTCCGCTCAAGAAACTTGCAGATGAAATATAAGATTGCATATATGCATTTGTATTGTATAATAGCAGACCCCAGTCGGTTCAGTAGTAGCGGAGATATAACACATTTAAAAACAGACGAGGTCGGGTCTTTAGACTCCAAAGAAGTACCTTGATTGTAGATTAATCCGTACATTTTTAAACCGATACGTGCTTTTTGCAAATATAGCGTTTTTCATGTACATTCCCTGATAATTTCAAGAACATCGGTTCAGTAGTTTTTGAAGATATACCCTCAGCCTGTGTGCATTGATACTTTATCTATGTACAATATAGATTCGAATACCGGCTACACAATCAAAATCCTTTTCTTCAATAATTATGTATTTAGGAGGTTTTAAGATGTTGTGGTCTTTTTGGACGTATGAACTTGCAGACAACAAAATATATTTGGATTGAAACTAAAAAATTGTTGATTAGTCGGTACCTGAAAGTATGGATCGACCATTGATCATTTGTTTTTGATAAATAGCGCGCCTCCAGTCATTTCGGTTGGTCACCATATAACTTACAACTTTTGGACTTTCCAGGAAGCATGGACTTTCCTACTAATATTTCTCTAACCAGGACCACAAAGAGTAGCATCGCTATGAAATTCCGAAGGATCTTAGAACAGACCTTAAACTGCAATTAAATAAAATTTTAACTTTTGTGAAGGAGGTACCCTAAAGAGAAGACCTATATATACCATTTTTGAAGTTTAACTATATTTGGACAAAATACTAGGGGATTCAAAGCTTAGGCCAAATCGGCATGTCCGTACTATCTAGTGACATGTCTTTTAAACTTTTGAGGGGGAGGTACTCGAAGGAGTGAACCGATATGGCTCACCTTTGAACTGAAACTAAGTTTGGACAAAATATTACGAAGGCCAAACATTGGACTGAATCGGCTGATCCGTTCGAAAGTTACCGCGCGCTCCAGCCACAACACATGGTGCCGTAAGAGTTATTACAGCTTTCGGGCTGTTTTCCCAATAAGTATGGACTTGACCCTGAAAAAACTTTTACCGTCGTAATTGAGGCAGCGAATGCAAGTTGCTTCAGTAAAAATCAAAGTGATTCGAGAGCAGATTTTAAAGTGAACTTATCCGAAATTTTGTGTGGGAGGTACCCGAAGCAGTGGACAAATGTAATCCATATTTGAATTTGATCAATATCTGGTAGATATATTAGGATGCGTAAAGTATGGATCAAATCGGACACTCTTTTCAAGAGTTATGGTGCACACAATTTTTCTGAACATTTTTGAACATTTGTGGGGAAGGTACCTGAAGGAGAGTACCGATATGACTTATACTTCCTTACTTAGTTCGCCCATTACAGAACATTTGTTCCATAGACCGAACTAAGAAAAGATCTCCATTCCTCTCTGTTTTTCGCTTGACTTTTCGGAATACCGCGCCTTTTCATTTCTTCATCCACTTGTATGCTCCACCGATTCTGCGTGCACCGCCATGTGGCATATATTCATACGCCTTTTAGCGGGTTCATCATCGCTCATTCTTATGATATGGCCAACACAATCGTTGCATCTCGATACGTTTAACTATATTCATGTCTTTGTATTGCTGATATAGCTCGTGGTTCATACGACGTCGATATTCACCGTCAACGCAAATCGGCCCGTAGATCTTTCGAAGAATTTTCCTCTCAAACACACCAAGCACTGCCTTATCTGCTTGCGCAAGTACCCATGCTTCGGAGCCATACATTAGCACGGGTAGTATCAGCGTTTTGTATAGTGTTATTTTTGTTTGACGAGATGTGGCTTTGTTTTTAAATTGCTTACTTAAACCATAGTAGCATCTGTTGGCCAATACAATTCTTCTTCTTATTTCATAACTGATGTTGTTTGTTGTGTTTATGGCAGTTCCGAGGTAGACGAAGTCTTTAACTACCTCAAAATTGTAGGTTCCAACTTCCACAGTTGGTCCGAGCTCTATGGACGCTTTGCGCGTCGACACCATCAATTTGGTATTTTCGCTGTTTACCGCCAGACCCACTTTCGCAGATTCTGCTTCGACCTTTCGGCCTTTGATCGGCCCATGATGTCTATATCATCAGCGTAAGCAAGTAACATGTGACTATTGGTGTAGATTGTGCCACTTCTTTTGACGTTTGCTTCTCGTATAACCTTTTCTAGCAGGATGTTGAAGAGGTCACACGAAAGGCTATCTCCTTGTCTGAAACCTCTTTTGGTACCAAACTCTTCGGAGAGGTTATTTCCTATTTTAACTGAGGACCTCGTGTCAGTTAAAGTCATTTTACAAAGCCAATATCCCTGACACGATCTTGTAGGCAATAGGGAGTAGACTTATGCCCCTATAATTAGAGCATACAGTCTTATTTCCCTTTTTGTGGACGGGGCACAGGATACTCAGATTCCAATCGTCGGGTACTCGTTCTTGCTGCCAGATGGTGCTAACTAGCTGATGAATACACCTTATTAGCGTGTCGCCTCCGGTTTTGAACAGCTCGGCTGGTAAGCCATCGGCCCCTGCTGCCTTATTATTCTTCAGCCGATTTATTGCTGTCTTTACCTCATCTTGGCTGGTCGGTATACATTCAATACCATCTTCTGGGATTGGGACTGTGGTATCTTCGTCGTCTTAGCTGCTATTGAATACCAACAGATTTGAAAAATTTTCTTTCCATATCCTGAGTACACTATCTGTATCAGTTACCAAATTGCCTTGCTGGTCTCTACAGGAGGATGTGCCTGTACCAAAGCCATCAGTTTGATGCTTGACTCTTTGGTAGAATTTTCGGACTTCATTCTGGCTCCTGTACATCTCGATTTTTTCACACTCCCGCTTTTCCATCTCTCTCTTTTTCCTGCGGAAAAGACGTCTCTCCTCTCTCCTTTTCTCCCTGTATCTCTCTCGTGCGCTGAGCGCTGCTACGGATTGTAAAGTAGTCCTATATGCCGCATTTTTATCTTCGGTGGCAGCACGACACTCCTAATCATACATGGATTCCTTGGTGGAGGTCTCTGGTATCCAAGAATGGATTTTGCGGCTGTTTGCATGGAGTGGGCAATGATTTGCCATTGCGCTGATATGTTATCGGAATGAGGAGTGCTTTGATTAAACAATTGGCTGTGGCTATCTGTTGTGATTACAGCTTACCGATGTCTAACTTTCGTGTTGTGTCTGTTCGTACTTTGTTTGCTACGTTTAAGCGGGTGCGTACTTTTGCTGCAACAACGTAGTGGTCCGAATCAATGTTTGCGCCTAGGAACGATCGTACATCCAAGATTTCTTGTTTTCTGATCTGGCGACAGCCAGGTGCCCTTATGAATATCGAGATGATTAAATCTGGTACTGCTAACTACCATGTTTTTTGCAGCTGCAAAGTCTATCAGCCTCATACCATTGTCAGATGTTTCACTGTGGAGGCTGAATTTCCCGACTGTTGGGCCAAAGATATTCTCCTTTCCAATTTTGGCACTAAAATCGCCTAGAATGGTTTTAATGTCATGGGCAGGCAACGGTCATATGTTTCTTCTAACCGCTCGTAAAATATATCTTTGGTCTGTTCGTCCTTTTCTTCAGTAAAGCTGATGTTGAAGAATTTAGCTTTTATTCGAATTGCAGCAAGTCTTTCATTCACTGGGGTGAAGCTGGATACCAGATGTTTTAGTCTCCGACTAACTACGAATCCACAAACAAACTCATGCTTTACGTCATGGCAGCTATAATACAGTGCGTCACCTTTAGGTGTTGTTGTGACGCCTTTCCCAATCCATCGTATTTCCTGTATGGCAGTAATATCGGTCTTGTATTTTTCAAGTGCGTCTGCCAATGCGAAGACTGCACCTTCTCTATAAAGAGTGAGAACATCCTAGGTGCAGATTCGCAGATCATGGTCCTTTAAACGTTTGCGGGGTTCGTCAACTTTAGAGGGGTTTGTTTTTCTTTTCTTTCGTTTTTTCATAGTAGGGTGTTTTTCTAGGGGAGGGTTACTAACCCGACGCCTAAACCCAAATTTTTAACGTTCTTATGGGTGAACGCGCGGCACATGTTAGCTCACTACCTTTAACGGGTGTTAAAGGCAGTTCCCCAGGTGACACCACGGTGAGATGAAAGAGAGACCAAGATAAATCCTGGGCTTTGTCATGTTAAAGCCGGTCTGGACCGTTCCTTGGTATCTTCCATTCCCTACGTCACCGGATTATATTCCATAAAAGAAATGTTTACCAGTGAAAAGCTTATGCACAGGGGTAGTGGTGTAGGGTATCACATGGTCGGCCCCGTCCCGACTATAGCCTTTGCTCACTTGTTTTTTTTTTGTTTTTTATCAGTGGTATAATAAAATTTAGATAAATATTATGCACCGTGGGCTTGGATGCAATTTTCGCGAGTTAATATTGAAAATCAGTTTTTATCATGATTGTAATCTTCGATTTTCTTGAATTTGTTATACCCTACACCACTATGTGGGAAGGGTATTATAAGTTGGTTTTGGCCAAAAAATTTGTAACGCATCAAAATAATCGTCGTAGACCCATACATTTATATGCCAAAATGAATGTCCGACGAGCTGAGTCGATCTGGCTAAGTATGTCTGTCCGTCCGTCTGTCCATCTAAACCTTGTAATCACGATACAGGTCGCAATTTTAATCCGATCGTCAACAAATTTTGGTTGTTGATGAATTTCTCGGAGGGGAAGAAGCCTATTTTAGTGGTTATCGGATAATATTCAGTGGTCGGAATGGGCAAAAAACTTATTTGGAGAATAAGTCAACATTTTATTTAAAAGCGAATATTTCCGCTTTTATAAGGGGTATATCAAAATTAAAACCTGCTAATGAAAGTAGAAAATATCTAGGCTAGAACTCTATATTTGTACACCCGATTGTATTTTCTATAGGCTGGTCAAGTTCGAAGATGAGATATATCGGCCACGTCTTGGTACAGACCCCATAATGGTACCTCCCGATTGTCGGCATGTTGAGGATTTTAGCTACATTTTCCCACCGACTACCTGTTATTTCACATTTGAGATTCACAGTGGTCATAACACTTCTCCAACGACAATTTTCAACATAGGTCAATTTTCTCTACCTCCCGATATTCGGTATATTGAGGATTTTAGCTATATTTCCCTACCGAAATAACAGGTAGTATTTCACATTTTAGGTTACCAGTAGTCACAAAACTTCTCCACTAAAATGTCATCATAGACCCATGTTTTGGTATAGTCCTCATATAATGGTACCTTCCGTTTATGCATATTTTTAGGACTTTAGCTACATTTTCCGAGCGTGCTACCCGTTAATTCACATATTTCTGCACAGAATTGCCATGTCGGGGTAAGTAAGCCGGATGCATACACTATGCAACACTGAAAATGCAAACAACTTATAGTAAGCATGTTTTGAAAGTACATATTTAGACTACAAAAACTCTAGTAGGGTTTTGTCCTGTCAGATCCAGATCGGATTTTATGGCCTCATCTAAACCGGGCTAAATCTACACTTTTTTGCAATTATCAGGCCTTTATTTTAGAAACGAATAGGAATTTGGCCATGCTGTCTTTAGCAATATTGTAGCCCTAAACTAGTAGAACTTATCTTTTGAAAAAAACCACATAAGAAAAACTTCATATAGGGCATCAAAATCTATAAAATATAGAAAATTTTACGTAATTGCTGAAATTCTGGTCAGTATCGGCTAAACTATTGGGAGTTGAACCAAGTAACCTTTTGCAAAAATCTTCCAAATAAAGTTCTCAACGATTCATTAGAACATTTTGAAACTCTAAAATACTTACTTCATGTTGTTTCAGCGGTACTTTGCATCATATCTTTTACACAGTTCACACCAACAGTTTATTCTCGCATTTCGGATTTCACTACATTATTGACATTTTTATTAAATCGTCGTTAAAAATGTACTGAAAATAACGGCATTTTACAACAATCACATGTTCTGAAGAGTTGTGTATTACATTCCGGGGAATATTTTTCCAAAAGAAAGTATTCAGGAAAAATTAACGGTTTTGGATATACGGTGCGAAATGTGTAAAAACTGTGGAATTTTTGCATATATTTTGAAATTTGAGGCAATAAATGTAGTTTTTCGAGTTCATTATTTCCCCAAGTATTTTATTCTTGTCCTTATCTACAAACTTGCTTCAGAGGTCAGAAGAAGATTCGCATTAGTTTCAGAGATATAACCCCGAATTTCTTTAAAAAACTAAATATTTAACCATGTTTAGATGGGGCTATAAAATCCGAGCTGGATCTGACACAACAAACTCCAACTAGGGTTTCTTGTCGTTTGGGTCTGTACTTTCAAAAAATCCTCAGTTCGAATTGTTTGCACAAGATCACCTTAAAAATGTTGCACAGTGGTATCCTTCGGATTCCAACGTTTCATAAATATTCATCGACTCGACATCTTAGATATGCAAATTCACCATTCTTCGAAAATACATTTAAATTTCATAAACTTTCTTTCGATGAGCGACGTTCTGCTTTTTGACAAACTTTTGTATAATTTCTAGCTTCATAGAAGGAGGAGGTACCACGACTACGACAACAGTACATATGTCCCTGAGATGATCCCCGATTAGCAATCAATGACCCCTTATACACACATTGGGCTTTGTCATCATGATCATCAGGATCCTGCGAAAAACTTGGCTTCCCACTATACTTTGCAGACGTACAAGGTTGTTGTGAACACGTAATGACTGAGGAGATTTTAATAACACCGAGGCTTACGAAATATACGGATGGATTGGTGTGACAGCGTCTACTTCTTCGCGGGAGGCTATTGTTACTTGTAAGGTTTCATCTTCTTCACGACCATTGGTCATGGTAAGTAGTCTTTGTTATTTTGATCTCAACGATATATAGTTTTCCGGGGAAATCGCTTCAGGATTTGTTTTTGTTTTTATACCATTTACCATAAGATTGAGGGTATAATTTGTCCTTCCATTTGTAACACATTGAAATATTCGTCGGAGACCCTATATAGTATCTAAGTCTAAATAAAAATGTCTGTGTGTCCGTCGTTTTAAATATTTATGATAAAGCTTTATAATTTGGTATAGAAGTTTCTATTACTCCTATGATCCTTGGTATTGAAATTTTTATATAGCCACCAGCGACTGAACTTCTCGGTTTTCGGTATTTTAAACGACTCTGACAGTCTTCGATGGGGTATAAAAATTTCCACCTGAAATTCGTGGGTATAGGTCATATAGCCCCCATAGAATGTTATCTACCGATTCTCAGTGTTTTGAAGTTTGTGGCCTCAATATCTCACCAAAGTGCTTTAAATTTGTTATTTAGTTTTGTTTGGGGCTACAAAACTTTCTGCCAGCAATTTGTCGGTATAGGTCCACTTCTTCATAAGTCCCCAGAGAAGGTCTCTCCCGATTTTCGATTGATTGCTAATCGAGGGTCATCTCGAAATATTCTCTTTTCAGATGACGTGGATCAGGTGCAATGTACGGTTCGGACAGTCGGCCCTGCATAATGGCATCAAAGACATCTGATGAGGGGACTTGAGGACCTTGTTCCCACCTCTCAGGCTGTCGCAGATAGCTGTGTCATGCGCGGACGACATGAACATCCTGTCGAATGTGACCCCTATAATTTTTGGTTGGAAATCTGTTCATGTGGTGAACAAAGTGGCCGTAGATTTAGTGGCGTATATTTGCATATTCCCCGCCGGGAAAAAGATAAGTTAACTATGAGTTCAGCCTTTCACAAATGATATCAGTGAAGGTACCTGACACAAAGATCGTACAATCATAAGTATATGTTACTATCTCAATGTCGTCTGGAATGGGGCGGAATACAGGAGTGGTAGAAGTTCAACAGTTTCGGAGATGGAAAACTCCCTGTTTCACTCTATGGGGCTTGGACTTCTGGAGTATCCAACGCTGTGTTGTGGAGGACTAAAGCCTCAAGGGTCTTTGCTACGGGCGACAAAAGCGAAATCGCTCTGTACTATTCACCTTTGCTGTAGCATCCTTGCATGATTTCAGTAGGTCCCGCTACAAGCATATCCATTTTCCAGACTTCGGCAACGATGTGAGTGGCTAGCGATAGGTTGATAACTTTAGTGAGATACTCGACTCCCGGCACGCTTTAAATGATTTAGCGTTCCTGATGACAATCGAAACATCATAAATTGTATTCCATTGTGATTCATCCTCGGCAGGAGGAGATCTAATGCGAAATAGTACTCTTCTTTTGGCCCTGCCAATCCCGAGGCGCTTACTGTCGATTGAAATAACTTGCGCACCTCTTAGGATCAGTCAGAGTAACGCCGCCAAATGTGATTAAGGTTCTATTTTCCTTCTTTCAAGAGTTCGATACCGACGCCCATAATTTACTTATTCCAGCTCCAATGTTGCAACTCTTCAATGATTTAACCACTTCTTCCGCTTATGCTCACCGACCAACCCGCTAACTTCCAGTGTCAGCTCCATGACTCTGGGGTCACTGGGTTTGGCACGACGAAGCTCATCACGCTCATTGGCTTATCCCGCCGCTATTGCTGGGAAGTTTGGTCTTATTTCGGGTGTTCGACCAGCAGGTATATGACGAGCTGCTACAGCAGTGATGATGTCTCGGAACATTCTGTCCGCTACCCGAACATCAGAAGGATTGGACAGATCTCTGAATCTGTGATTAGAGAACTCTCTGAAACTTGGTCAATTATCTGATGAAAGTGTGGTGTTCAAGAGTGATAATTATGGGGAGATGATCTGATCTGAGAAAAACGACGAGTTGCCAGATGACGTCATTTGTAAGGCCAGGTGACACGATGGTTATATTGGGTGACCTGTGACACTCTCCGCGAATTCTAGTAGGGGCGACCTCATTGACCGTGAAAACAGGCAGAACTGTCAATCTGCTCAGTGAGCACTATACGCCTCTGATCGTTTACGAGAACTGATTGCCACAACTTATGATGAGCATTAAAGTCCGACTGATCCCGACCATATATAATTTTCAGCGGAAATCCCTCCCGAGTTAGAGTCTTAAAGTCTGAAATCGCTTAAAGAAGGCCGGCTACTTAAAGGAAATTGACTTCTGCAAGGCGAAACATTTCGGAAAAAGTAAAGGGCAAGTATTGACGAGAGGTGCCCCCAAACGACACTTGTTTCTATTAAATTGCGGGAAGCTCTTGTTATACCCTCCACCATGAATTGTAATGAAGTAAAATGAAACAATTAGTTTCCTTTTGTTTAAGACGAAGGCTAACTACCGAATTTCAGTAATTTCGGTAAAACAATGTGGCTAACCTTCAAAATACTGAAATTTGGGAGTTACCTTTCTATAGGGGCTATATCAAAACGTCGATATATACCGAAAAATTTCTGACAGAAAATTTTTAGACTCACAGAAGACTAAATACCAAATTTCCGATATTTCGGTAAGATAATGTGCCAAAAACCTTCAAAATACCAAAAATCAAGAGGTACGCTTCTATGGCGGATATAGATAGACGTAGACCTATACTTATAATTAACTTCTGCAATATTTTATAACACCAAGGAGGACTAAGTAACACATTTCAGTCATTTCGGTGGGAAATTGACGTCACAAACTTCAAAACTACAAAAATCGGAAGGAACCGTTATATGGGAGTTATATGAAGGCGTGGACCTATAACGACAAATTTCTGGGGGAAAGTTGTATGCATCCAACGAAGACTAAGTACCAAATCCATTTCCATTGAATATTGTCGCCACAACCTTCAAAATACCGAAAATCGGAAGGTACCGTTCTATGGGGGCTATAGAAAAACGTGGACCTTTAACGACAAATTTAGGGGGGGGGGGGACATGTTGAATACCCCCAACGAAGACCTAACACCAATATTCAGCCATTTCCAAGGAATGTTGAGGCCGCAACCTTCAAAATACTGAAAATCGGGAGGTACCGTTCTATGGGGGGTAATGAAGGCTTGACCCTATACCGACAAATTTCATATGGAAAGTTTTATACCTCAAACGAATACCAAATTTCAGTCATTTCGGTGAACTATTGTGACCACAATCAACAAAATAGCGAATATCGGAAAGTTTCGTTCTATGGGGGCTATATGGAGGTGTGGACCTATACCGACAAGTTTCATATGGAAAGTTGTATACCTCAAACGAAGACTAAGTACCAAATTTCAACCATTTCGGAGGAATATTGTGGCCACAACCTTCAAAATACGGAATATTGGGAAATTCCGTTCTATGGGGGCTATATGAAGGCGTGCACCTGTACCGACAAATTTCTGGGGGAAAGTTGTATGCACCCAACGAAGACCACGTACCATATTCCAGCCATTTCGGTGTGATAATGACGCTATAACCTTCAAAATACCGAAAATCGGATGGTACCGTTCTACGGGGGCTGTAGAAAGCCGTGGACCTTTACCGACAAATTTAGGGGGGGGGGGGGTCAAGTTGAATACCCCCACGAAGACTTAATACCAATATTTAGCAATTTCGGAGGAATGTTGAGGCCACAACCTTCAAAATACTGAAAATCGGGAGCTACCGTTCTATGTGGACTATATGAAGGCCTGGACCTATACCGACAAATTTCATATGGAAAGTTTTATACCTCAAACGGAGGCCAAATACCAAATTTCAGTCTTTTCCGTGGACTATTGTGGCCACAACCTACAAAATAGCGAATATCGGGAAGTTTCGTTCCATGGGGGCTATATGAAGGCGTGAACCTATACCGACAAATTTCTGGGGGAAATTTGTATGCACCCAACGAAGACTAAGTACCATACTCCAGCCATTTCTGTGTTATAATGAGGCTAAAACCTTCAAAATACCGAAAATCGGGTGGTACCGTTCTATGGGGGCTATAGAAAGGCGTGGACTTTTACCGACAAATTTAGGGGGGCAAGTTGAATACCCCCAACGAAGACTTAATTCCAATATTCAGCAATTTCGGAGGAATGTTGAGGCCACAACCTTCAAAATACTGAAAATCGGGAGCTACCGTTCTATGTGGACTATATGAAGGCCTGGACCTATACCGACAAATTTCATATGGAAAGTTTTATACCTCAAACGGAGGCCAAATACCAAATTTCAGTCTTTTCAGTGGACTATTGTGGCCACAACCTACAAAATAGCGAATATTGGGAAGTTTCGTTCTATGGGGGCTATATGAAGGCGTGAACCTATACCGACAAATTTCTGGGGGAAATTTGTATGCACCCAACGAAGACTAAGTACCATATTCGAGCCATTTCTGTGTTATAATGAGGCTAAAACCTTCAAAATACCGAAAATCGGGTGGTACCGTTCTATGGGGGCTATAGAAAGGCGTGGACTTTTACAGACAAATTTAGGGGGGCAAGTTGAATACCCCCAACGAAGACTTAATATCAATATTTAGCAATTTCGGAGGAATGTCGAGGCCACAACCTTCAAAATACTGAAAATCGGGAGGTATCGTTCTATGGGGACTATATTAGGGCCTGGACCTATACCGACAAATTTCATATGGAAAGTTTTATATCTCAAACGAAGGCCAAATACCAAATTTCAGTCTTTTTAGTGGACTATTGTGGCCACAACCTACAAAATACCGAATATCGTGAGGTACCGTTCTATGGGGGCTATATGAAGGGGTGGACCTATACCGACAAATTTCGTATGGAAAGTTTTATACCTTAAACGAAACTATATACCACATTTCAGCCATTTCGGAGGAATATTGTGGCCACTACCTTCAAATACCGAAAATCGTGAGGTACCGTTCTATGGGGGCTATATGAAGGTGTAAACCTATACCGACAAACTTCTGGGGGAAAGTTGTATACACCTAACGAAGACTAAATACAAAATTCCAGCCATTTCGGTGCGATAATGAGTCTAAAACCTTCAAACGAAAATCGGAAGCTACCGGAAGGCGTGGACTTTTGCCGACAAATTTAGGGGTGCAAGTTGAATACCCTCAACGAAGACTTAATACCAATATTCAGCAATTTCGGAGGAATGTCGAGGCCACAACCTTCAAAATACTTAAAATCGGGAGGTATCGTTCTATGGGGACTATATGAGGGCCTGGACCTATACCGACAGATTTTATATGTTTTATACCTCAAACCAAGACCTAATACCAAATTTCAGTCATTTCGGTGGACTATTGTGGCCACAACCTACAAAATACCGAAAAGCGTGAGGTTCCCTTTTTATGGGGGCTATATAAAGGCATGACCCTATACCGACAAATTTCTTATGGAAAGTTTTATACCTCAATCCAAGACCTAATTCCAAATTTCAGTCATTTCGGTGGACTATTGTGGCCACAACCTTCAAAATACCGAATATCGGGAAGTTCCGTTCTATGGGAACTTTATGAAGGCGTGGACCTATACCTACAAATTTCTGGGGGAAAGTTTTATGCACCCAACGAAGACTACGTACCAAATTCCAACCATTTCGGTGTGATAATGAGGATAAAACCTTTAAAATACCGAAAATCGGAAGGTACCGCTCTAAAGGGGCTATAGAAAGGCGTGGACTTTTACCGACAAATTTAGGAGGCCAAGTTGAATACCCCCAACGAAGACTTAATATCAATATTTAGCAATTTCGGAAGAATGTCGAGGCCACAACCTTCAAAATACTGAAAATCGGGAGGTATCGTTCTATGGGGACTATATGAGGGCCTGGACCTATACCGACAAATTTCATATGGAAAGTTTTATATCTCAAACGAAGGCCAAATACCAAATTTCAGTCTTTTCGGTGGACTATTGTGGCCACAACCTACAAAATACCGAAAATCGGGAGGTACCGTTCTATGAGATCTATATGAAGGCGTAGACCTATACCGACAAACTTCTGGGGGAAGTTGTATGCACCCAACGAAGACTAAGTACAAAATTCCAGCCATTTCGGTGCGATAATGAGGCTAAAACCTTCAAAATACCGAAAATCGGGTGGTACCGTTCTATGGGGGCTATATGGAGGCGTGAACATATACCGACAAATTTCGTATTGAAAGTTTTGTGCCGTAAACGAAGACTAAATACCAAATTTCAGCCATTTCGGAAGAATATTGTGGCCACTACCTTCAAAATACCGAAAATCGTGAGGTACCATTCTATGGGGGCTATATGAAGGCGTGGACCTTTACCGACAAATTTCTGGGGGAAAGTTGTATGCACGCAACGAAGACTAAGTACCATATTCCAGCCATTTCTGTGTGAGAATGAGGCTAAAACCTTCAAAATACCGAAAATCGGGAGGTACTGTTCTATGGGGTCAATATCAAAACGTGGACCGATATACATAGCTCATTTGCAATACCAAACATCCTAGAAGTAATACAAACTTCTATACAAAATTACAACGCTCTTCCTTAAAAATTGCAAGCTGTATCTTGATTTCAAAAGACGGACGGACATACGGACATGGTTATATCGACACAGAATTTTACCCTGATCAAGAATATATACTTTATAGGGTCTCCGATGAATATTTCTTTGTGTTACAAACGGAATGACAAATTTAATTATACTCTCCATATTATGGTGGAGGGTATAATATTTTTTTACTAATTTTTGGTCGAAAGTGCCCAAATTATTAAACCAAAGTTCCATTGATTATTCAAAGCACAGCAACAGTTTCGAACCCCCCACGATATTTGCAAGCCCCAACCAACTCCAACATTAGCCCCAACAATAACAAAACACTAACGAACATCAAACATGTTGTGTTATGTTCGTTAACAAACACGTTCGTTGGATACTACTACGCTGAATGGAAGCGAAGCATGGTGGAGAACAAACCGAATTTGGAGTAATACGACGAGAACAAACATTAACAAAAGGAATGATGGAAACAAGACAAACCCCACAATAACGAAGCACAACGACGCGACTAAGCAGGCAGACAAAACACAAAAACACCAAACAAGATTTAGTTTTGATTTGAACGTGTTGTCTGTCGTGTGTTGTGTTCGGTAATAAAGATGAGAACGGATTAAAAACGGCGTTGCATTTTCGAAGTTAAAGAAAAAAAAAAAAAAAACAGGAATAAAATGTAAAACAAAAAATAAATTAAGAATATTTTTAAATATAATTAAAAATTTGTGTGTGAATAAATAATAACGAAACGAATATTTCAAATATTGCTGTTAAATCGTGTGTTTTTAAACGTGATATTGTTGTTGTGGTTTTCTTTGATTTGTCATTTGTGTGTGACCCCAGTGTATTATGTGTGTTTCTTCCTCCCTCTTTGATGTTGAATATTTAATCAATTTGTTTCATTAAAAATTAAAACCAATTAAATGTAAATTTTTTGAATAAAATAAATGTCAGTCTAATTAATCAATGGGAATTTAATACCAACAAATACAACAAAAAGTAAGCAAATATTATAACAAAAACAAGTCGAAAAAACATGAAAATTATGACAAAACAAATATGCCCTGTCAATTTCGTAAATTATGTGAACAAAACAAAAGAGAAAAAAACACATCCAGAGAAAAAGTGAAGCAAAACAAAACGAAGATCTGGTGGAGATTTATTGTGGCATTCGGTCATTTCGGATTTTTGTTTTTTGTGTGGATCCATCATCATTAGTGAATTTTGAATAGATGAGGAAGAAGTTCGAATTGAATTGGATATGTGAGATTACGAGTGTAAGCATAAAACCCAATAAAAACAACAACAACATCAAAGCAGAAGTCATGCACTCACTGTGAAAATATCGAAAATACCCAAGTTCTCGTTTTGTTTGTTGTATTTTGGGGTTTCCCTTTCGCTGCAGTTTTGTTGTTGTTATTGTCATAGTTGTTTCAGCAGCAGCCTGTTTGTATTATGATGATTTTTGTTGTTGTTGTTGCTGTACTTCTTTTGTTGATGTTGTCAATTTCCCTTCTCGCTGCCATTGTTTTCTTAATGCCGTCGCGGCCACACACAGTGGGTGGGAAAATAACAAGACCAGTACCCTAAAATTCATAAAGAAACAAGTGAAAATCAAGTGACCCGCCCTTAGTGTTGAATTTAAAATCCCATTAATTATGTGGTTTTAGATATCAACAATAGATTTATGGTCCACTGAGAAAATATTGTTTGTATTTTAAATAACCAGAAATTAACACAAAAAATATATCGGAAACTATTCATGGGAACAAATCATACAAGAATTAACATAGTGCGCAAAAAATGTTTAGATTGTAGTAAATTTATTACGATTTTAGACAAATTAAAAAAAAAAACAAAACAGAGCAGTTGAGCAATGATACTAATTAAGTCCCGGTCCACACTAAGAGTAATTTTACTGAAATTTTGACATGCAAGTAGAAGAAAATGTAAAATAAAACGGTCTGATTGTTTCATACGAATATTGCAACAAAGCAAAATTGCAGAGCCCACGAAAGCGTGTACACTAATTTCTTAAAATTATGTGCTATTCCAAAATTTCATGTTAAAATTTCATTGAAATTACTCTAGTGTGGACCGAGAAATTCTGCCATGATAAATATATACATTTTACCGGCACTTATTTCATGATCTAAAACCAAACTGGGGCACTTTAAAAACCATCAGTTGTGCCAGTAGTGAACTAAGAAAATAACAGTTTTGAAACGATACTAGTTTAGCTACAAGCGTCGGATCGGTTTCATCGGATCCAGAAAAAAGTAGAAAAGTATCAGTCGGCTTGGTCGGCAGAGATATATTCTCAGCCTCGGACCTAAAGAAAAGAAGTAACACACAGTACTTCTGACGTCTATATAATACGATGTACAACGTTTGGACCAAATCGTGGGTTATCCTACGTATTACCCAGTTTAGTTGGTGCCGGAAGGATTTTTCGTACCTTTTGGGGCATTATCTCAAGAAGTAAGGTCGCGCCCCTGAAAAAACATGTACCGTCGTAATGGGGGCAGCGTATACAAGTTGTTACAAAAAGAAGCAAAATGATTTGAGAGACGGCCTTAAACTGCACTTTTCACAAATTTTGTACTCGAAGAAGTGGACCTATATAGTCCATATTCGAACCTGACCTAAAGATATTACGATACGAATAGTATGGACCAAATCGGTTACTCTCTTTGAGAATTATTGTGCGCACAATTTTCCGAACATTTGTAAACTTTTGTGGGGAGGTGGGTGGAGTAGTGTGGACCGATATGATCTATCTTTAAACTTAAACTAAGTTTGGACAACATATTATGAACGCCAAATATTAGAGCGTATCGGCTGAACCGTTCGCGCGATATCTCTGCGCTCCAACCACTGCACATGGTGCCATAGGTTTTTTAAAAACTTTCGGACTATTTTTCAGTAAGTATGGACTTGCCACTGATAAAACTTGCACCGTCGTAATGTGGGCAGCGAATACAAATTTTTTCAACAAAAATCAAAGCGATTTAAGAGCAGGTCCTAAACTGAATTTTTCCGAACTTAAACTATGTTTGGATAAAATATTACTGACGCCAAATTCTGGACCAAATCGGTTCATCCGTTCGAGAGTTATCGTGCGCACCAACCAGACAGACAGACGGACGGACATTGCTAAACCGACTCCAAATTGTCTGAAGAACATTTCGTCCAAACATACTTGGGGTCTAAAACCATTATTTCGATGAGGCACATTTTGCCCCTATAAAAATGTATATACCCTCGTTAGCATAAATGTTGAAATTGGACATATGTACATAGCGTGTTTGGTGTATATGGAAGCTATTTCCAAATCTGAACCGATTTCAATATAATTTGCAAATTTCCAAACTTCAATGATGTTTGACGGGTTTGATGCACCAAACACAGCGTCGGACAAAACTAAAACGCCCCCTTAGTACATTTTTATACCCTCCACCATAATATGGAGGGTATAATTACATTTGTCATTCCGTTTGTAGCACATAGAAATATTCATTGGAGACCCTATAAAGTATACATATAGCCCCCATAAAAAGGTACCTGCCGATATTCAGTATTTTGAACGTTGTGGCCTCAATATTCATCTGATGTGGCTGATAATTGGTATTTAGTCTTCCTTAAGAGTATAAAACTTTGCACAAGAAAAGTACCATCCGATTTTGGGTATTTTGAAGTTTGCGGCCACAATAACCCCCCCGAATTCATCGGTATAGGTCCACGCCTTCATATAGCCTCCATAGAACGGTACCTCCCGATTTAGGGTATTTTGCATGCTGTGTGTGAAAAGGCTGCAATTTGGTATTTAGACTTCGTTGGGGGTGTGAAACTTTCCACCTGAAATGTGAAGTTACATGTCCACGCCTTAATATAGCCCCCATAGAGCGGTACCTACCGATTTTCGGTATTTTGTGGCCACAACAACAAATCGAAATGACTGACATTTGGTATTTAGTCTATGTTGGAGGTAAAAACCTTTCCTACAGAAATTCGTGAGTATAGGTCGATGTTTCGATATAGACCCCATAGAACGGTACTCCCGATTTTCGTAATTCAAAAGCTTGTGACGTCAATATCCCGCCGAAATTACTGAAATTTGTCAATTTGTCTTCCATAGGGTTATAACATATTCCAGAAGAGAATTATCCGTATAGGTCCACGTCTTCCTAGATATATCGCCCATAGAAGCGTACCTGATTATCGCTATTTTTAATGTTTAAGTCACAATATCTTCCAGAAATATCGGAAATTTGATATTTAGTCATTTTTGAGTCTTAAAAACTTTCCGCAAGATATTATTCGGTATAGATCGACATTTTAGTTGGTACAGGCCCCATAGAACGGTACCTCCGAATTTCGGTATTTTGAAGCTTAGCTACATTGTTTTACCGAAATTGCTGAAATTTAGTGTTTAATCTTCTTTATAAACGAAAGGAAACTAATTGTTCCATTTTACTTCAATAGAACTCGTGGTGGAGGGTTCTGCCTGGCCGAACTTAACGCCGTTCTTACTTGGTTTTAAAATAATATTTTTTTAAGAAAACAAAGATGTATTTTTTTTATTTTTCTTTTTACTTGTTTATATCTTTGTGTTTTGTTTTTTTTTTTTTAATAATAAACACTTACTTAAGGGATTCTGAATTTAATAAAAAAGTTAAAATTAAAAAAAAAATATTTTGATTTTTGAGTTAATCACCTAACAGGGGATTAGGTAGTAACTTCTGTCGAATTTGTTTGGAACCACTCTTTAATTATGTTTTGGCTCGTTATCTTCCTGTAATGTCCATCTAAGTGGAATATCTTCTTCAGCATAAGGTAACATCAAGCCTTTTAATACTTTTTGCGATACTTGAAAAGATCCAGAATTCCATCAATTTTATAAATTGGTCCAATCCCTTGCCTCTAAAAGAAAACCCCAATCCGCAAAAACTTCCCAGGTGTAAGCACCTTTCATTTAAAGATAGTTCAGGCGCACCGTGATAAACAATCTATAAAAAAACAAAGAAGTAAAACAAAGTTTTAAAAAAAATTTGAGTGTGTTCTAAAAGTAAAAAAATGCAACGTGATAAACAATGTATAAAAATACAAAAAATGCAAAAAAACAAATTGTAAAAAAACTTCAAAAAAATTTTTGAATTCTTCTAAAATTAAAAAAAAAATCTCCTTGTGTTTTCATACAACTCATAAAAATTCGCATATATTTAAAAATAGTAATTTTTTTTAAAAAAACTTTAATTATTATGGGAAACGGTAAGGAAAAACGCACATACAGTGCCCGAAATAAACATAGGTTCACATGTAAATTTCTAATTTTTTTCATAATTCAGATGAATTTTATAGGATTTTAT
The DNA here is from genome assembly GCF_047663935.1 of Musca autumnalis. Lineage (NCBI taxonomy): Eukaryota > Metazoa > Arthropoda > Insecta > Diptera > Muscidae > Musca > Musca autumnalis. Next base: position 224,849,288 of record NW_027411866.1, read on the forward strand.
AATTTTGTATTATGGAGTTAGGCACTCCCCATGATATCAATATATCAATTATTTGATTTTGCGACAAAATAAAAATGTGTAAAATTTTAAATTTTTTCCCCTTATTTTTGGTGCGAAATAATGATAGGTTCAGGGCAACTATTGGGGATTTACACGTATAAATTTGGGGAAAACTTTTTACAAATCGTTGTTTTTTTTAGATCGCCAATGTCCAACGAGTAATTTAGTGTAGAAGTTGTACCCGAATTATTTACAAAATACAGATTTGTTCAACACTTTACAGCAATTTTCAAGAAATAATTTTTTAACGTGGGAGAGGAGGTGAATCTGTAGTTGTCAGAGGCAAGGATCATTTCAATTTGCATGAAAAGAGTGCCAATCGAAAAACTAAATCCAGTTTTTTAAAAAGTTTCATCAATTGGGCGCAAATTTGAACGTCAAAAAAGTCTGGAGGGTTCTCCAACACCACTTTGACGGCAAGAATCGCATATTTTTTCCATTTATTGGAGTTTAAATAATTTTACATCTCAAAACAACAGTCAGCTTGGTCTTCAGGTATCGAAAATGCGATGTAAACAAACGTTAGTAAGCTCAAATCGTCCTAGGAAGAATACAAAAATTGTCAAGTAAAACTGCAACCGAGCCCAAAAAAGAAAACCGCCAGATTTCGACTACAAATTCTGTGAACTATCATGCAAAATGGCTAGAATGTTTTTTTTTATTACTCAAACAATTTCCCATCCATTTTTCATAAACATTTTTACCTAAACCTACATCTGTTCTTCTTCAGGCTCGATTGCTGTTTTAGTTGAATATTTTTGTGTCCGTCCTAGGACGATTCGAGCTTACTAACGTTTGTTTACATCGCATTTTTGATACCTGAAGATCAAGTTGACTTTTTTTTGAGATGCTAAATTATTTAAACTCCAATAAATGAAAAAATAAGCGATTCTTGCCGTCAAAGTGGTGTTGGAGAACCCTCCAGACTTTTTTGACGTTCAAATTTGCGCCCAATTTATGAAACTTTTTAAAAAACTGGATTTAGTTTTTCGATTGGTACTCTTTTCATGCAAATTGAAATGATCCTTGCCTCTGACAACCAAAGATTCACCTCCTCTCCCAAGTTAAAAAATTATTTCTTGAAAATTGCTGTAAAGTGTTGAACAAATCTGCATTTTGAAAATAATTCGGGGACAACTTCTAAACTTAATTACTCGTTGGACAATGGCGATCTAAAAAAACAACGATTTGTCAAAAGTTTTCCCCAAATTTATACGTGTAAATCTCCAATAATTGCCCTGAACCTATCATTATTTCGCACCAAAAATAAGGAAAAATTTTTTTAAATTTTTATTTTGTCGCAAAACCAAATAATTAATATATTGACATCATGGGGAATGCCCAACTCCATCATACAAAATTATAAAATCCTATAAAAGTCATTTGAATTATGAAAAAATTACAAATTTACATGTGAACCTATATTTATTTCGGGCACTGTATTACCCATGTCATTTCAATAAATTTAAAAAATGCAAACAGTTTACCAGTTCTTTGTGGTGGCTTAACAAATAATCCTACAAACAATTTTGAAAATCGGGTCAGATATTAATTTTGGATATATAAAGGGCCCTTGTAAACTTTGAGGCCCCAGTGGCACGTGTTAACATATTCTGATTGAGCTCAAACTTTGGCAATCTTAATTTTTAACATGACTAAACATTTTAGGAGGTTGCCGCATAAAAAATCCAACATCGATTTTTTAAAACCACTCTAATCATCAGAATTATTTTCACCCGAATTTCCACAATGATAATACCATTGTAGGGGGTCTAAACTAAAACTTTGTCCTTTATTGATAATTTTTGGTACAAAGGGTTTATACCTTCTAAGTAGTCAATGTAAAATTACAGCCGAAACGGCTTACAAATGTGGCTACAAATCGTTTCAAAATATCGCTAAAGATGACTGTCGATGGTAGTTGAAATATTGCAAATAAAAATATAAATCTTTATAAATAAAAATCAAATGTCGATCGTTGGTAATGGCATCACTTGAGAACGGCTCTATCGATTTTGGATAATTCATTTTGTGAAATGTTCGCCATAACCTGACTTAGGTGCTTATGCAAAGAACATTTGACTTCGCCCACTTTTTCAATTTTCAAGTTTTATCTTTTCTACAAAAACTACTGAACCGATTTTTCTGAAATTGTCAGGGAATTTACAGGGATGGCCCCCGGTTAAAATAAGCTACAAATTTTGTTGAATTTCGGAGGGTGCGGAGTACTTCCCCTATACCCTATTTCTTTAAAAAAAAAACTCTATTTTTTAATATTGGCGTAGAAATTAATTTGCGAGACAATTGTGGTTGTGTCTCCGACCTAAACTACTTTTTGATGACCAAAAGACTTGAACACTCCCACTTTTTAAAATATGTTACATCTACAAAACTACTGAACCGATTTTCCTGAAATTTTCAGGGAATGTACAGGGATGGCTCCGGTGAAAATAAGACGCATATTTAAAAAAAACATATTTTTAAGAATAAAAATCAAATGCCGTTTTTATGGAAAAAAATTTACCACGCCCACTTTTTTAAATTTTCAGCAAAAACCGATTTCTATCAAATATACAACAGCAAAAGCTCAATGTCTGCCGTCGTTATGTATATTTTATGTATATGTATAAGCCAAACTTATGATAATATCGGTTTCCGCACAAACTTTGGGAGGAAATGGAGTTGTGTGTGTGTAGGTTAGGCCGGGGCGATTTGTGTGGAAGGAAAAAAACCTTAATAGGGATTGAACTGAGCAAAAAAGTCTACTGGACCATATGTCTACGATGAAAATCGAGCCTCCCTATTTTGACTTTAAGTTTTTTATCTACGTTATTTTGACATCTTCGCATATAACAGCCAAGACCAAAACTGTCTGAAAAAACGTTCCAATGCTTTTGCTATGTATTAGAGAGTTCCTAATTTCTGTCTTGGCTACAATTTTTGTCTTTGCTTTGGCTCGAAAATCTCAATGGTTTGGCTGTTATATGCGAAGATGTCAAAATAACGTAGATAAAAAACTTAAAGTCAAAATCGGGAGGCTCGATTTTCATCGTAGACATATGGTCCAGTAGACTAGTTTGCTCAGTTCAATCCCAGGAATCAGAATCGCGAAGGGCCCATTAAGGTTTTCAAATCGCCCCGGCCTAGAGTAGGTACATATGTATTTGGAGCCAAAATACCGGACCACACCCACTTTTTTAAATATGTTATATCTTGAAACTGATGACCACACCCACTGTTTTCAATGTATTATTTTTCCAAAACTGCTGAACCTAATTTCATGCAATTTTCACAAAATGTTTAGGAATGTCCCGTCGTCCAAAATGCTATATATTTGTAGACGAATTTCGGGGTCCTATTGTTTTGCAAGCATCGGCTTGCAAATTAATTTTCCAGACAACAGTGGTTGCGCCCCCAATCACGAAAAACGATGTATTTACAAATTTCCTTAAATAGTGAGGTTCAACTGTCCATCAGCCATCAAAAACTAAAACATATTAGTCTCAAAAAGCGGGAGAATTCGACTCAATCATTTTTTAACTTCTATAATTAGATCGTTTTAGGATAATAAATCTTAAATCCTAAACAACATCAATGGGCGATAAATCCGAAGAAGACCGTAAGGGAAAAGAAAGGTTATATACAAAATCTGTTGATAAATTTAAAATTCTGCTCGGTTTGACAATGGCCCGAAGAAGAGTAGTAGAAAAGACCTATTTTTGAATTGTCAAGCATATAGTCCATAAAAAGTTGTCATTAAAACTCATTACGTCGGGCCAGCAACGTGCACCGGATTCTGCTAGTAACAATATAAATAAACAATAAAATAAATATTGTTTTTATTTGATCTGAAGCCAAACTAACTTCAATAAACAACAGCTCACCAATAAGCACAACAGCCTAAAAAATATTTTATGAATTGTTTTCACAGATTTTCTTAATATTATGATTTCCTTTGTTCGCTGCTTAATTTAACCCAGTGTGCGGCAGCCATGCGTTTCATCCATTAATATTGTTTTGCTGAAATAGTTGAACAGTTTTTTTTTTGTTTTGTTGATTTTTAATTGTATCTTTCTTTTGAAAATTTGATACAATTATTTGAATAGAAAATGCAATGGCCCACAGTCAAGTGGCTTTGTTGTTCTTTCACTTGTTTTCCTCTTCCGCCCTGAACAAAAAACAAAAAAAAAAATATTAAACATCCCGAACCACAGAAAAATCCCCCTCCTCCTGCAGAGAACGGAAAAAACATTCCATTTGCAATTGTTGCATTCTGCAGATACTTTTCGGTCGCCTACAACAACATCATTATCGTCATGAACAAACAAATTTGGTGATGATGTTCGTTGTTGGTCGGTCGGTCGGTCATGTTTATTATCATGGATTCCGTTTTGTTGTTTTTTCATGTTTGCTTTTGCTCCTCATTTTCTACACAAAAAAGAAAACAAGAGACTGCATGTGTACTATTGCTCCACCTCCCCATCTTTTGCCAACCATCAAATATACAACGTGTTGTTTGTTTGCTGCTGTTACTGCTGTTACTGCTCTGCTATGCTGAGGACTTCGTTCGTTCATCATTGTGTGACGGCTACATACAATTCGAAATGGGTTCGAAATGAATGCTTAAAAACATTGTTCGGTTTTATTGTTGCTGTTGTTGTTGCTTTTGTGTTGTTTTTCTGCTATTTTGTAATAAAGCCGCATTTAATAATTAAATAATCCATTCAGTTTTTTTCTTCATTTTATTTCCATTTGTTGGTGTTTTTGTTTTTTTTGTTCTGTAGAATCCGTGAGTAAATTTTATAGACAAGGTCGAATGTGGAGTTTTTTCCCACTTTGAACGGTAAATTGAAAGTGAAAATATTCTTTAAAAATGAAGAATCGTTGTTTTCTAGTTAAAAGTGTAATAAAAGTTTTTTTGGATTATAGCATGTAATGTAACAGTGGAACCTTTTGGTAGTGATTCTCAAATAAAGTGATTCGGGCATTCATATGAGCAGAATGTTTTTGTGCAATGATGGGACGGTAAAAGAATGAAGCAAAGTTATCCCTCTGTTTTGTGTTGTCATTACTTTACCGCCATTTATAATTCGATGTCTTCACATAAACCGAAGTTCCACTGTTCATATGTACACATCTTCGTGTTTGTATTTGTGTGTCGCCTTATTGGCAACCTAGATTTCCTTGAATGTAATGAGAGGATTGCTCCAACGATTTTTGGGTTAAATCAATAGTTGTGCACTTCATCATGCAAATTGTGGCAGTATTTACAGAACAACGGCCAACTATTGTATGAATAATTTACATTTTGCTTTTCAATTTTGCTTTAGTAGAACAAACAATACGAGTATGTACTTGATAAAGGGTAAAGGCTTCTATTGCCGTTCACTCAAATAAAAAATGTGTAATTAAACTTAGACAAGTAAACAAGTAAGAAAGTATCAGTCGGCTTCGCCAACAGAGATATACCCTGAGCCTGTGTGAATTGAAACACATACAGTGAGCGTCAAAATAAAGTTTCCACTTCTCAACATTTTTTTGATTGCATTATTGCACCGACATAGAGATATACGTATAACATATAAATGCAACTTTTTTAAGTATTTGGTGGTGAATTAAAATCCAGAAAATATTAGACCCTTCCAACGTTTCATTAGCAAATAAATGAAGATTACCAAAATAACCCAAAATTTGACGTGTCAAAATAAAGTTTACACTTTTACCAAACGCAAGAATTTTTTTATGTCTTTAACAAAATGAAGGAATATTTTGGCTTTTGAATTTACTTTTATTACATTCTAGCCTCCAAACAGTAAATCAACGAGTGTTTTAGTGTAATCCGGTGATATTTCACCCCATTGGACCCGTGGTACCGCTTTCGTGTAATTTTGGCATAAAATAGGCCTCTATTTAACTTTCTGTCGAATTTTTTCGCAAGTACTCCATGGATTTGTAGTATAGAGACTTCAAAGAGTGATTTGATATACATAGGAGTCAAATATAGCAGCATGTTACCCATAAATATGGGCGAATGCTTCAGATCCCTGCCCATTCGTTACGTAAACCTTTGGTATTAGCCCCATTCCTCTAGAGTGGGGTCTTTAATATCGTGTCAATAAAGATGGAAGATATTGTTCTCATATCCCGAAACCCATAAAAGCCATTTATCCGCACTTCGTTACTGTCATGGACCCCCTGAACGTATAGAAGAAGTATCGGAAGTTGTAGCCCGGTATTTCCCATCTTCGAACTGAAACTAAGTTTGGAGAAAATATGATGAAGGCAAAGTTTTAAACCAAATCGATTGATCAGTTCGATAGTTATCGTGCTCTCCAGCCACTGTTTTTTTAAGAAGTATGGACTTGCCCTTGCAAATACTTTTTCTGTCGTATTTGAGGCAGCGATTGCAAGTTGCTCCAACAAAAATCAAAGTGATTCGGGAGCAGGTCTTAAAGTGAATTTATTCGATACTTTGTGTGGGAGGTACCCGAAAGAGTGGACAAATATAGACCATATCCGAACCTAATCTATATCTGCTAGATATTTAGGGTGTTTACAGAATGGATCAAATCGGTCTCTCCCATTAAGAGTTATCGTGCGCAGAATTTTTCCGAACATTATTGAACTTTTGTGGGGAGGTACCTGAAGGGGTGGACCGATATGGCTTATCTTCGAACTTAAACTAAGTTTGCACAAAATATTAAGAAGACCAAATTGTGGACCGAATCGGCAGATCAGTTTGAGAGTTATCTTGCGCTCCAACCACTACACACGGTGTCATAGGGTTTTTTTGTACCTTTCAGGGTATTTTGTCAGAAAGTATGGTCTTGCCCCTGATGAAACTTATACGTTATATGGGGGCAGTAAATACAAGTTGCTACAACAAAAATCAAAGCTATGCGTGAACAGGTCCTAAACTGAACTTATATAACCCATCTTCGAACTTAAACTAAGTTTGGACAAACTATCCGTTCGAGAGTTATCGTCCGCTCCAGCCAGCCAGACAGACAGACGGACAGACATGGCTAAATCAACTCCAAATTGTCTTAAACACATTTCGTCTAAACATACTTGGGGTCTAAAACCATTATTTCGATGAGGCACATTTTGCCCGTATACCCTTGTTAGCATAAATGCTGAGGGTATAAAAAATATATAGAAACAAGTTGTGAAATAAAACACATTTTCCTCAAAGTTGAAATCATCAGCGGGAAATCGGCATCTGGGATCAAATGATTATATAATGTAATAAATAGGTACACCCATATTTCAAATATACATATGTATATGAAAAATGTATTGAGATAAGTACCAATATTAAATGCGATTTCTGCCTTGTCCAATACAATATTTCCATTCACCTTTTTGATTCAATTATAAAATTTCCAATTATAAAATGTATTGGACATTAATTTACCAAAAAGCACAATTTCTTTAAGAAAACACAAAACACTGATTTATCCGCTCACTTTACGGTTTTTACTCAACGATTGTATTTAGGAAACTGAAGAAAAAATAACAACATAACTCATACCATATTTTTTCCTTTCCTCTTCGCTTGCTGCATTGGTTAACAACAACAAAGCACAAAACACACGTGTTTGGCCGCATACACACCACCAAAAAACAAACTTGTTTACACTCCTGTCTTCGCTTCAGCAACTTTTATTACACCATACACACAGCTCTTTATTATAAAACAGCATTCCGCAGCCACGAGAGCCCTGTTTGACAAAAATCCTCTCTCCACCCATAAAAAATAAGTTCTAACATAAAAAATATGTTGGCACCCAAACAAATAAAATTGAGATATGTTACAAAATGTTGCAAACATATATTTGTTTGGACCCAAACAAATTATGTTTGGATCAAAAAATTTATTTGTTTGCAACCAGTCCCAAAGATATTTGTTTGGATCCAAACATATTTCTAACATATATTTATCTGCGTTTAATGCCAAGTTACAGATAATTTGTTAAAAAAAAATAAGATAAAATCCTCAGAATACCTAAAATTGGGAGATACGGCTGTATGGGGGCCGAAACATAGAATTATGTTCAAAATTCTTGGTGGAGAATTTTCTTGACTGCTGGGAGGTTCACACATAAAACTACGGGTAGTTCAATCAAAAAACGTAGCAAAAATCACCAAAATAACTAAAATCGGAAGGTACCATTGTATAGGACTTGACCTGCTTTTGTAAAAAGTTACTCGGGTACAAAAATGTAGCGTTCCAGCGTTGTGAAGGCGATTACAACAGACGGACATGGCTAGATCGAATAGATCCTGATCAAGAATATATATATTTACTTTATAGGGTCGCAAATGAGTATTTGAGCTGGGAAAATTTACTATGCCTGAATTAAATAGTACAGGTTTTTCTTAAAAAAAGGGTAAACCTAAAGTATATAGTAGTATGTAGTGTCGGACCATTTGATGAATGCCCTTAAAATTAATTACAATTGACAAAGAGAACTATAGAAGAAACAGTCAATATCACGGCCGCCAGTTCTATGCGCCGGATTGACTCGAAGGAAGCTTTGACCGGATGCCTTGACTTTAAAAATTATATGTCTGTGTTCGCGTATTTTTTCCCCACGTGTGCGGCAATATATCCCGGAATGCCTGCACCGAGGTCTTTTAAACCATGCTGACATCCACACTTATTTACGACAAGATCAGAACTAGGAACAAGGTCCTCATGTCGCTAGCTGACAGCGCTAGGGGTTTGTCAAAGACAGCTTGTTGACCTCTTACAAAGCCATGGGCCGGTCTGTAATAAAATATGTAGCGCCAATGTGGTATGCAAATGTTAGCGTCTCGCAGTGCAAGATTATGCAAATTTGTCACAATGCCGACCTAAGGACTTCAACATGGTGTCTTCTCAGGGCACCTGTAGACCAGGTTAATTTGGAAAAATTTTACCAGTGCATTAACACAACAGTTGACCGAAACTTCCAAACATGGTGCAGTGTATTTCAGCCATTGGACTCGGCGATAAAAAGTATAATTGAGCCAATATGAATCGGCGTGCTCTCATTGATGTGATAGAAGTCTTCCTTGTCCCTTCGGGGATGTTGTGGGAGCATATATCAGGAAAAATGTCTAAAATTGTCTTTTCCATTTCAAAAAAAATCAAAAAAATTGTTTGATACTACATCAATGATTTTTGGTGCATAGATTAAGAAAAAAAGCAGCATTCCAAATCTGTTTTCGTTACTAACTTTGATTGTTGCGCGCAAAAGATATGACCGTTTTAATTATGATAATTAGAAAAAATTCTTAAAAAAAATCGCAGATTAATATAGTTAGCTGTTATATCCTATTATCGTTAACTAAATTCGTAACCTTTGCGATGATGCAAAAAATAATCGCAAAGTCTCTACGGATTCGCGAAAAAGCATATTTGTTAAATAATTTCACGTATTTACAAACATATTTTTGAAACAACAGCGCTCATACTTACGAAAAATATATATAAAAAAATTATAACGGCATCCAGACATTTTGAGGAATAAAATGAAACCTAAGTTGTGAAGGTTGGAGCTATAGTATTCATGTTATTTGCAAAAATACGAAGAAAATATTAGGAAAAAAATTAAAATCATATTATTCTAATTTTATTTTTTTATGGTTTTATAAGAAAAGTTGGAGAAAAAATGTTTGAGTCCTTCGGCATTTTCGTCAAAATTTCACGCAATAATGCTAATATTCCGTTGTAACAAATTTTTCGCTTATAGTTTTCCTATTCGATAATATTATTAGAACCTTATATTAAATCACAAGGAATTTCAATTGTGGCATAACATTAAAATAATGTTATATTGCATATTACAACATTTGAGACGCATATAAACCGCGTAATTATGAAAATGACATGATGCGCATCCGATTTTCCAACACAGCGAATCAATCCCTCTTTTTTGATGTACAGTTTGTCAAATTCTATTTGGCGGCCACGATGTAGCATCTGCTGCATATTAGGGTGCAAAATCCAGTAAAATTGTCATAATTTCCGCGAAGTTCATGCGGAAATCAATGCGATCCATCAAGAACCGTGGATGTAGCATCGCACTCAATTTTTAGAAAAAATCGATTATATCTCTGGATTTACGAGAGTTTTAAAATATCTGTTTTCGCGCAGTTTAAACACGCGTATCGATCTATTTATTTAAGTAGAACTGACACATCCAAAACGCGTTTTAATATGCGATATTTTCAAAATAATTTTTTGCAAATTTTCGAAATTTGAGGGGTATCATATCCGCCGATCTAGTGGGTGAATTTTTACGCGTCGTGGCTTGTTAGATTCAGAACGTAAAAAAACTAAATTTACGCGGGTTTCCACGGAAATCGAATGACGTTTGTAAATTTTAAACCAAAAAAAAATGGTTTTTGAGAAAAATTTACGCACAAAAATTTCGTGTTTGGGCGCAGCTTACTGTGATCCTTTGAGTGCTACACCCTCATGTTATACATTAAAAAATGCGAAATCGCGAGTACTACAATCAAATAATAACCTTTTAGGGAAATCCAGCTGCGCGTCCCGATTAGAGCAAAAATTCAAAAAACCCCATGTTTCAGGTTTCAAAATGTCAGCATCCGTTTGAGGTAGATACAGTGGATATATTAAAAAATCATACGTTAGAAACTTCAACTCTGAACTGTACTCTTTAAGATCTCCTTTGAGCATTAAGCTCTACATTGTGTTGTAAAACCACTAATTGGAAAATAACATAATGAAACTCGTTTGTTTCAACGATTTTTTCCGATTTTTTTACATTAGTAAGACCACAGCTTCCGCACAAATTATTATTTTAAAAAACCCCTCGGTGAATCGGGCTAAAACAGTTTATTTTACCGAAATGCGGTCAAAAGTTACGGTATAGTAAAACTGATCGCGAGTTACAATACCCCATACCTCAGTTTCAACATAAGTTAATTTTCTACAAAAAGCTTGATATATGTCCAAATGTACATCAAGTTCCTAGATGATTTATATCGGACAACACTTTCGGCTACCTACATCCCTCACAAAAATTCTAAAATGTGGGCTTTTAAAATGTTAATGGAATATTCTCCTTGTAGTCCTATTTGCAACAATATAATGTTTTTCGCAGGCAAGTCCATGGTTCAAAAACTCTTAAAAATCTACGGTGACTAACTAAAATGGCTACTGGCTGCTCGCGGATTGTTTTGGTACTTTCATCGAAGATAGTCCTTGTAATTCGGAGTACTACGAAAGAATTTTTTGTGGTGCTTCCTTCCATAATGACCCAAAATGAGTAGTTGATATCGAAGGGAATGACTCTAAAAGTTCCAGTCGTTCCGTTTTTCTAAGGTATCTCCTCCATTAGTTCCGATTATATGGGCTCCTAAATGTCTCAATATTTAGTGTCATTCCAATACATTTGCCTCTCACCCATCAGTTTTTGTGGTCTTTGTTAGGCTATAATTTTATTCTCCATACTTCTCGTTATAATGGCCCAAATGTTCCAAAAACCCCTTACAAGTGGTAGTCTTGTAATAAAAGAAGGGCTGAGTTTTTAATTAATTCTCTTTCGCGTTTTTGTTTTGGTGTAGATACCTGTGTTTGCTGCCAACGATCGATGATAGGTTTTTCGAGTCTGAAGTCACATTGAGGGATCGATTATGAGGACTTAAGGCTTCCACACAGTAAGGAGATACAATTTGTAAGCCACTGTAAGTATATCCTCAGCATTTATGCTAACGAGGGTATATACACTTTCATACGGGCAAAATGTGCCTCATCGAAATAATGGTTTTAGACCCCAAGTTTGTTTGGACGAAATGTGTTTCTGTCTGTCTAGCTGGCTGGGGCGCACGATAAGTCTCAAACGATAACTCTCAAACCGATTCGGTTCAAATTTTGGCTCTCGTAATATTTTGCCCAAACTTACTTTAAGTTCGAAGATGGGCTATATCGGCCCACTCCTTCCTGTACCTCCCCCACAAAAGTTCGAAAATGTTCGGAAAATTTTTACACACGATAACTCTTGAAGCTAGTAACCGATTTGGTCCACACCTTGCCCATCGTGATATGTGTACCTGACTTAGATAAGATTTCAATATGGACTCAATCGGTCCACTCCTTCGGGTACCTCCCACACAAAATTTCGGAAAAGTTCAGTTTAGGGCCATCTCTCGCTTTGCCCCTCATACGACGGTACAAGTTTCATCAGGGGCAAGTCCATACTTCCCGAGAAAATAGCCTGAAAGTTGCAAAAAACCCCTATGACACCGTGTGGGTTGGTTGGAGCGCAAGATAACTTTCGAGCCGATCTGCCGATTCGATCCAAAATTTGGCTTTAGTAATATTTTGTCCAAACATAGTATAAGTTCGAAGATAAGCCATATCGGTCCACTCCTTCAGGTACCTCCCCCACAAAAGTTCAAAAATGTTCGGAAAAATCGTTCATACGGTAACTCTTGAAGAACGTGGCCGAATTGGTCCATACTTAACCATCCTAATATATCTACCAGATATAGATCAGTTTCAAATATAGATTATATTTGTCCACTCCATCTAGTACCTCCCACACAAAGCTTCGGATAAGTTCACTTTAAGACCTGATATGGAATCACTTTGATTTTTGTTGAAGCAACTTGCATTTGCTGCCTCAATTACGATGGTACAAGTTGTTCAGGGGCAAGTCCATACTTCTTGTGCAAACAGCCCGAAGGGTGTAAAAACCCCCTATGGCATCATATGTAGTGGCTGGAGATCGATTATTTTTATCCTAATCAACATTTTTGTCGGTTCAAACTCCCAAAATTTTTAAAACCCCCCAAATACATACTTTTTTTGGGGAAAATGTTTCAATATACACAGGCTGAGGTATATCTCTGTCGGAAAAGCCGACTGATACTTTTTTACTTGTTTTAATATACATTCTATTCTTTATTGTGGACTGGCGGGATGCAATTTCATATGCTATGGGAAGAAAACTTTTCCCCTGGAACTGTTATTATTTTTTTTTTTTGACGGGGCAGCCGTTATTATCCTATTTATAACTATTAGTATATCTGAATTTTTGATACTTAACGCTCATAATATGTGACCTATTTATAACATAATCCGAAATGTATGTCGTAAGAGGCTTAACCACTGCCAACTGATATATTACATAACAAAATAAGGTGTTTGTATATAAAATCCCTGCCTTTATTCTGAATTTTCCGAATTCCCATTAAACACCTTAAATACTTAATTTTTTGTTTTCCTTCATCTCAGACGATGGATAAAGTGTTTTCCAAAGCGAATTTCAATTACAAAATGGTATAATAAATTATAATTTTTATTGATGAATGTTTTGGAATTTATGAGAATCATTCAAATGCTGGGAATGAATGCAAGGCGCCAACAACACACCCACATGTCATTAACGCCTTTCATCACCCCAGGCGAGCAAACACCAGATCAAAAAGCCCTCACGCTCTTTAATCGATGATTTTCATAACGAGAAGAAAACAAATTAAATATTTTTAATCTAATTTCTTTTTATTAAAATTTTGTTTATGATTTTTGTTTTTTTTTTTTGTTTTCCAGAAACGTGCTAATGTCGTGGTCGTCGTTATTGTTGGCGGTGTTGCTGGCAATTTGGACACAAATTAAATTCCGTTAGAAAAATACATTTGGCGGAAAAAAAGTTTTAAATTCCATTTCAACGTCAACCGCTTAAACAAAGCAGCAAAAAATGTGATAGAATAAATGAAACGTGGAATGAAATGAGAATATAAAACATAACAAAAAAATATAAATATTCTACTGCAATAAATTTCAATCGTTTTGTTTAAGGATGAGAAAAAAACAGATGTAATAAAAATGCAAATTTTAATAGCGGTAATGTTTAATATCTGCTGGTGATGTGTTTACCTGTAAATTTGTATATGAGGGAAACAAAGTTTTAATACCGCAAAGTTCAGTTAATTTAAAAAAATAAAACGATTGTACAATTTCAACGGAGCAACGTGAACGACAAGGAATTACAAAAGTTTGTTTTCCCTTAGCAGCAACAACTTTTTACAATCTTCTTTTACAAGGTATATTCCTTACAAGTTAACATATGAGGGGAAAATATGGAGCAAATAATGGTAAGTTCAGAGTTCAGTTACCTCTTTTACCCCCTAACAAACTTGTATTTTGTCGGTGTAATTATTGTGTATTAAAATTGGGGTTGTAATGTAGGGAGAAGTTTTTGCTGAAGACAATACTGTGCAACACAAAAAATAATTGCAAGGGAAATGGGGAAGATTATTAAAAAGGGGGGCAAAAATGGAGATAAAGAAAAAAAAGAAAAGAAAAGAAAATATAATAAAATAAATAAATAAAATAAATAGATAAAAATAAATGAATAAAAATAAAATATTATAAAATAAAATTAAAATAAAATAAAAATTAAAATAAAATAAAACAAATAAGTAAAATAAATAAAATAAAAAAATATATAAAATAAAATATATAAAATAAATAAAAATAAACAAGTAAAAAAGTAAGCAGAGATATACCCTCAGCCTGTGTGGATTGAAATACTTTTTTCCCAAAAAAAAAAAACTTATGTATTTAGGGGGGTTTTCAAAATGTTGGGTGTATGTATTATAGCTGCCATGACGTAAAGCATGAGTTTGGTTGCGGATTCGTAGTTAGTCGGAGACTAAAACATCTGGTATCCAGCTTAACTCCAGTGAATGAAAGACTTGCTGCAATTCTAATAAAAGCTAAATTCTTCAACATCAGCTTTATTCGCACTGAAGAAAAGGACGAACAGACCAAAGATATATTTTACAAGCGCTTAGAAGAAACATATGACCGTTGCCCTGCCCATGACATTAAAATCATTCTGGGCGATTTTAATGCCGAAATTGGAAAGGAGAATATCTTTGGCCATACAGTCGGGAAATTCAGTCTCCACAGTGAAACATCTGACAATGGTATGAGGCTGATAGACTTTGCAGCTGCAAAAAACATGGTAGTTAGCAGTACCAGATTTAAACATCTCGATATTCATAAGGGCACCTGGCTGTCTCCAGATCAAAGAACAAGTAATCAAATTGATCATGTTGTGATAGATGGAAGACATTAATCGAGCATGTTGGATGTACGATCGTTCCGAGGCGCAAACATTGATTCGGACCACTACCTTGTTGCAGCAAAGATACGTTACGTACCCGTCTAAACGTTGCAAATAAAGCCCGAACAGACACAACGCGGAAGTTGGACATCGATAGGCTGCAAACACAACAGATAGCCACAGCATATTCCACTCAACTAGCCCAATTGCTTAATGCGAGCACTCCTTGTCCCGATAACATAACAACACAATGGCAAAATATTGCCCACCCCATGCAAACAGCCGCAAAATCCATACTTGGATTCCAGAGACCTCCACAAAGGAATTCATGGTATGACCAGGAGTGTCGGGCTGCTACCGAAGAGAAAACGCGACATATAGGGCTACTTTACAATCAGTAGCAACGCGTATCGCACGAGAGAGATATCGGGAGAAAAGGAGAGAAGAGAAACGTCTTTTCCGCAAGAAAAAGAGAGAAATGCAAAAACGGGAGTGTGAAAAAATCGGGATGTACAGGAGCCAGAATGAAGTCCGAACATTTTACCAAGCATTAAACTGATGACTTTGGTACAGGCATCTCCTGTAGAGGCCAGCAAGGTTATTTGGTACCTGATGCAGATAGTGTGCTCAGGATATGGAAAGAGCATTTTTCAAACCTGTTGGTATCCAGCGAAGACGACGAAGATACCATAGATCCAATCTCAGAAGATGGTATTGAATGTATACCGCCCAGCCAAGATGAGGTAAAGACAGCAATAAATCGGCTGAAGAATAATAAGGCAGCAGGAGCCGATGGCTTACCAGCCGAGCTGTTCAAAACCGGAGGCGATACGCTAATAAGGTGTATTCTTCAGCTAGTTAGCTCCATCTGGCAGGAAGAACGAGTACCCGACGATTGGAACCTGAGTATCCTGTGCCCCGTCCACACGAAAGGAGATAAGACTTTATGTTCCAACTATAGTGGCATAAGTCTTCTCCCTATTGCCTATAAGATAGTGACAGGGATATTGTGCGAACGACTAAAACCAATGGTCAACGAAATAATTTGACCATACCAATGTGGCTTTAGACCTGGCAAGTCCACCATTGACCAGATATTTACCCTGCGGCAAATCCTGGAGAAGACCCAAGAGATGCAGATCGACATATATCACCTTCGATCCCCTGCGATCAAAGGTATTCCATGCAATGTCTGAATTTGGTATCCCTGCAAATCTCATCCGGCTTTGTAGAATGACATTAACATATACTCGATCGTCAGTTAAAATAGGAAAGAACCTCTCCGAAGAGTTTGGTACCAAAAGAGGTTTCAAACAAGGAGATAGACTTTCGTGTGATCTGTTAAACATCCTGCTGGGAAAGGTTATACGAGAGGCAAACGTCAAAAGAAGTGGCACAATTTACACCAATACCCACATCTTACTTGCTTATGCTGATGATATAGACATCATGGGACGATCAGTAAAAGAAGTAACTGATACCTTTAGGAAGGTCGAAGCAGAATCTGCGAAAGTGGGTCTGGCGGTAAACGGCGAAAAGACCAAATTGATGGTGTCGACGCGCAAAGCGTCCATAGAGCTCGGACCAACTGTGAAAGTTGGTACCTATAATTCTGAGGTAGTTAAAGACTTCGTCTACCTCGGCACTGCAAACAACATCAGTTGTGAAACAAGAAGAAGAATTGTATTGGCCAACAGATGCTACTATGGTTTAAGTAAGCAATTTAAAAACAAATCCACATCTCGTCAAACAAAAATAACACTATACAAAAAGCGCTGATACTACCCGTGCTAATGTATGGCTCCGAAGCATGGGTACTTGCGCAAGCGGATGAGGCAGTGCTTGGTGTGTTTGAGAGGAAAATTCTTCGAAAGATCTACGGGCCGATTTGCGTTGACGGTGAATATCGACGTCGTATGAACCACGAGCTATATCAGCTATACAAAGACATGAATATGTCGAGATGCAACGATTGCGTTGGCTAGGCCATATCATAAGAATGAGCGATGATGAACCCGCTAAAAAGGCGTATACATGCCACACGGCGGTGTACGCAGAATCGGCTGGTCTAAGCTTCGATGGAGCATACAAGTGGATGAAGAAATGAAAAGCCGCGCCTTTTCCAAAAAGCGAAGCGAAAAACAGAGAGGAATGGAGATCTTTTCTTAGTTCGGTCTATGGAACAAATGTTCTGTAATGGGCCAGCTAAGTAAGTAAGTATGAACCGACAAAAGTATGGATGGGATTAAAGCTCAAAAATTTGCGGGGATATCGATAGATAGAGCTTTTTTTATCACACTAGCCTATGAAAAACATAATATCGCTGTAAACAGGGCCACTAGAAAAACCTTCGGTAAAAATGTCCAAAAAATCCTCGAACAGACCCTTAACCACACAAAAATGTGGAACATTTGTATGGGCGGTACCACAAGGATTGGACAGATAGCGCCCAAATTTGAACATAATCTAAGTTTCGACAATATTTAGAGATCCAAAGTTTGGACCAAATCGGTTGCTACATCTATGAGAAATCGCGCATGGGGGAGGTACCGGAAGGTGTGGACCTATAAGCACCATCTTCGGATTTCATTTAATATTCGAAGAAATATTACGCAGTATTCTGCTCGAGGCCTTCAGCCACTACATGTGCTGCCATAGGGTTTTTTTTTACAACTTTCAGGCTGTTTTCTCAAGAAGTATGGACTTGCCCCTAAAAAAACTTTTACCATCGTAATTGAGGCAGCGAATGCAAATTGCTTCAACAAAAATCAAAGTGATTCAAGATTATCCAAAATTTTGTGTTGCGGGGTACCCGAAGGAGTGGACAAATATAGTCCATATTCGAACCTGATAGATATTTGGTAGATTGACCAAATCGGTCACTACCATCTCCCTTGATGCGCACAATTTTTTCAAAAATTTATGAACTCATGTGAGGGAGGTATCTTAAGGAGTGGCCTGATATACATAGCTTATCTTCGATCTTAAACTAAGTTTGGACAAAATATTACGAAGACCAAATTTTGGACCGAATTGGCAGGTCCGTTCGACAGTTATCTTGTGCTCCAACCACTACGCACGGTGTCATAGGTGTTTTTGTACCTTTCAGGCTATTTTCTCAGGTCCTAAACTGAACTTTTCCGAAATTTTGTGTGGGAGGTACCCGATTGACATCATATTGAATCATCATCTAAGTCTAGTAGAAATTTCACGATGTGCAAAGTATGGACCAATCGGTTAATTTATTCAAGAGTTATCCTGCGCACAAATTTTCCGAACTTTTCTGGGGGAGGTACCGGAAGGAGTGGACCGATATAACCCATCTTCCAACATAAACTAAGCTTGGACGAGAGTTCGAGAGTTCTTGTGCGCTCCATCCAGCCAGACGGACGGACATGGCTAAATCAACTCCAAATTGTCTGAAACACATGACACATGTCGACTCTATTTTATCACGACTTTTGAAATACACAAATGTAGAACATTCTTAAATGTTGATTTTTTTATTTTATTTTGAAATTAATGTTAAAACACAATTCATATTCATCAGGAAAATTTACCACCACTTTATTCAGCGGAATAGCGGAATCATTAAAGCGAACAATTTTATGAATAAACAACAGAAATCCAATGATTTTTTTTAGTCAAGTCTTGTTACTTTTTGTTCGCTTATTATGTTCCTATGAATATGGAAAAGTAATACAAATTGTGAAAATATGCGCTGTATTTGACCTTCGGAAACGTTTGTATGTGCAAATAGTTAAATTGCAACAGAAAAAAATTATGATGACAAATGTGTCTGATTTCCCTGGAAAACTATGACTACACCACCACAAAATATGTATTCCTTCTACTAAAGTATATTTTTCTAACGGCCATCGATCGTCCAGTATATTAACACGGTGCTCTTGAATCAAATTTAAATGAAAGGTGCTTACACCTGGGAAGTTTTTGCGGATTCTGAAACTACAATGTTCATAGATGAGAAAAATCAAAAAACAAAAAAATCGCCGGAGCGCTTTTTAAATAAATCGCGATTCAAGTTGACATTTTTAGGGGTTGTTTAGGTTTTCACGATTTTTCTTAGAAACCGCAAGTCCTGTCTAAGTGAGACTGAAGAAAATGTTGTAGCTATGAAAATTCTCTACAAGATTGACATTCACGCTATTTTCGTAGGTTTTACCATTTTTGAGATATTGAAGTTCAAATTGGGACAATGCACTGACTGCATCGCCCCCTTATAAAACAATGTAATGAAGGGGGCGCCTTAACTAAGTTTTAATGAAAACCGCTTACACAGGGAAGTTTTTGTGAATTCTGAAACAGCAATGTTCATAGATGAGAAAAATCCAAAAACAAGAAAAAATCGCTGTAGGGATTTTTAAAGAAATCAAAATTCACATTTTTAGGTTTTCACGATTTTGCTTGGAAACCGCAAGTCCAATCGAAATGGAGCTAAGGACAATTTTGTAGCTGTGAATATTCTCTACAGGATTGACGCTTATGACTTGTTCTCAGGCTGTAAAATTTTTGAGATAAAGAAGCTCAGTTTACATTTTTAGGTTTTGTTTGTTAGGGTTTCGCGATTTTGCTTAAATACGGCAAGTCTTATCGGCATGGGACCTGAGAAAATCTTATAGCTGTAAAAATTCTCTACAAGACTGGCTTATGTAATTTTTCCTAGGTTGTACTATTTTTTAGATATACAAGTTTAAGTTGGGAAATTGCAGTCATGACATTGTTTTATAAGGAGACGATACAGAATTGAATTAAATTTGAATTGTACCAATTTCAACTTCTATATCTCAAAAGTTGTAAAACCTACGAAAATATCATTAAGGTCAATCTTGTTGAGAATTTTGACAGCTACAACATTTTCTTTATTCCCATTTTGATGGGACTTGCGGTTTCCAAGCAAAATCGCAAAAACCTAAACAACCCCTAAAAATGTCAACTTGAATCGCGATTTATTTAAAAAGCGCTCCGGCGATTTTTTTTGTTTTTTGATTTTTCTCATCTATGACATTGTAGTTTCAGAATACGCGAAAATGTCCCAGGAGTAAGCACCTCCCATTTAAATTTGATTCAAGAGCACCGTGTAACTTTTCGTTCGTATGAGTGGAATTTTATTTATTTTTTGTCAAAAAAAAATTGTTTGTCATATTTCGTCTATGATTTTGTTTAACACTTTGAAAAATATGCCCTCAAACAAACTAAACAAAAAAATGTTTTGAACAAATATTTTCATTTGCATTTAGTCATCCGTCAATACTTTAAAGATAATGCAAGTGGCGTTTTGTTTTATTTCTTGTCGAATTTTTGTTGCTGCTGCTTCCATTCTGCCGAACAACGAACGTTATTATTGTTATCAAGTATCTGACAATCACCATCACCATTTTTCATAATTCATCGAATGAACGAACCGACGGACGGACGGACAGCTACTAATGGAGATGCACTTCATGAACCTGAATTTCAATGCTTATCGTAAGAATACATTTATCATTTATTTAAATGTTTGCTTAAACCGTGTGATATTAAGTGTATTTAAATGAAGAACAGTGGAACGTCCAAAATATAAAATAAAAAAAATATAAAATTTAAATAAAAAATAAAATACAAAAATATAAAAAAACAAGTAAGAGCAGGCTATAGTCGGACAGGGCCGACCATGTGATACCCTATACCACTATAGATTTGCAATATCTTTCCTCCATGGATAAATATAACCTGTACATTACAAATTTTACCAATTTTCACACAAAAGTTTTGGTCCATTTAACCCGCTAAATATTATCCGATATTCATGTTGCTTTTCACACGCCTTCTCCATCATAAACTTAACTTTTGTGTAAAATTTCGCGGCGATCGAACTATTATTGCGACCTACAGAGCGGCTACAAAATCGACCAAAAATTTTGTTTTTGGTCCATTTCATCCCTTTAATATTTCACGATCATCGCCAAAAACTAATCAGTTCTATTCTGGTACAACCCCGACCTTCATACTAAATTTCGTGACAATCGGTCCATAATTGCGGCCTGTAGCTTGATTACAATTTTTAATGGACGGACAGACGGACGGACGGACGGACACACATAGCTAAATCGCTTTATCTCGTCGAGATATGAAGTTTGGTATACCACATGAGGGGTCTACGACGAATATTTCGCGGCGTTACATGAATTTTTGGGAAAACAAACTTATTATACCCTTTTCCACATTGTGGTATAGGGTATAATGAAATATAAAATAAAAAATAAAAGTATAAAATACAAAAATGAAATATAAAATAAAAAGTATCCATATACAGTTAGAATTTTTGCTTGGTTCCAGGGAAGATACCTTCTTCACAACACGGATCCATGTATTTCGAGGCCTGCCAGGATTTCGATGGCCTTGTGGGTTCCAATCTAGAGCTTGTCTTGAGATTTCACTAGGAGGTTTCCTCAAAATGTGGCCAATCCATGTCCATTTGCGTCTGCGGATTTCATGTTCTATTGGATTGCAGTTCGCCATCACGTAAAGTTGTTCATTAGTTACCAAGTGAGGCCAAAAAATTCGCAGGATTTGTTTCAGGCATCTATTGATTCTGTCGGTAATATCGGCATTTGAACCTCCGTCTTTGCAGATTGTGCTTCCTAGGTAACAGAAGCGGTCGACATCTTCGATGAGCTGCCCATGGAGCGATAACTGAGCTGTATTATTAGAACCGATCTGCATTAGTTTGGTTTTCTTCGCATTTATCTTCAGGCCAACATAACTCGCAAGAGTGACAGTCGCTCTAACTTTTGTTCGATATCGGAGAAGCGATTTGCAAAAAGGCAGCTGTCGTCAGCGTAGTCGACGTCATGGAAAAAGTCGTTTACGGGCCAACGTATTCCCAGTGGAGCCTCGATGTTGGTTTGTTGGAGTACACAATCCAGTAGTAGGAGAAACAGTGTGGACGAAAGGACACATCCTTGCTTCACCCCTGAGTGTAGTTCGAAGGGCAGGCTTTCTTCGCCTGGATTTCGCATCTGTATATAATTCGCGAATGAGGCTTATAATTTTATCTGGGATTCCCTTGGAGCTCAGTGCATCCCATAGTGCTGGTCTGGATACTGTGTCGAAAGCTCGCTCAAAGTCCACGATAGACTGCTCGATGATTATGCGTACTGTGTTGATGTGGTCAGTACAAGATCTCTGGTCTGGAGTCTGCTTGCTCTTTCCTTAGTATGTTATCCAAGGCAGGGGAAATGCGTTGTAGAATTATCGACGCAAGAATTTTATTGACCGCATTTAATAAGGTGATGCCTCTGCAATTACTGCATAGTCTCAGATCTCCCTTTTTAGGCATTGTTACGACTACTCCCTCCTTCCAGCAACTTGGAATAGTCTCATGCTCCCAGATACTTTTAATTATTGGCGTGAGAGCTTCTGCGATGGGTTCGCCACCGTATTTCAGTAATTCTGCAGGTATGCCATCTGGGCCCGGCGCTTTAGAGTTCTTCAGTTTGGATAATGTTTGAAGTACTTCTGCAAAATTAGGTGTGGCAGTGGAGATTTCTGTTCTAGGCATGCGCCTATTTTCATTCCAGACGTAACCCTGTGCATCGGTGGAGACTGCGACAGATCTCGGTGCGGAGAAGAAATCACGCCAGCGTAGCAATTGCTCCTTTGTGTTGGTGAGATCATTGCCATTTCCATCTTTGAGTATGTCTGATTGCTTGCCGCTCAGCTATTTAATAGCAGCATGTACATCTCTTATATTGCTCATTGATGATGCGATTTCTGCTGATTCTGCGATGCTACTATAATAAGCTTCTCTATCTCTCCTTGCCATATATGTAACTTTGGTGGCCGACTAGCGGTATAAGGTTCGGGCATTTATTTTATCAGTAGGAGATTTACTTCGGTTGATCTTGTTTTTAAGCCTTCTGCGGTTCGCGATTTCTCGGAGGGTTTGGTCAGATAACCATGGCTTGTGGCTGCGCTTATGGGTGCCGAGTATATGGTTCGCACTTTGGCAGCACGCATCTTGTATATTTGACCAAGTGTGCTCTCTGCGAGGGGAATTTAAGTATTGTGTTGATGGCGGCAGGACGTAGTTTCTCTTGCTATTGGTCCCCACAACAATATTCCGTCAAAATATATAAAGTTTATTTGCGATTTATAAAAATACTATCAAAAATAAGAGTTAACCACTAGTGGAGGTGCCAATAAATGTATTGCAAAAATTACAAATTCTACGGTTTCTTGGAGAATTACCAAAGTTATGTTCCTTAATGACTTGTCTATCTACTTTGGACATTCATTGGACTATTAATGAGCTTAGTTAAACCAAAATTTAAGGTTCGGCATGTTACACTCTAAGGGTACTGGTTCCGCAATTTTTATTAAATCTCCAACTTTCGTCGGAGGACTTTTTCCAGTTTTTTCGTCAACTGGACCCAAAAAATTTATAAGGGTTGATATCAGGAGTTTGGCCTTAGGTGTTTATCAGTTTAGTTTTCTTATATTACATCAGAAACGTACACAAATAAGATTAATATGTCATGATCTGGCTTTTGGAATGGTGGTATTTAAACGTGTTTGAGCTTTTTGGACCCGTTTTACCGACTTTCAGAATAATGACTATTAAATATTTCCTAATGATGTCTGTGGATATGTCTTCCCAATCATTATTATGTCCGTGAACCCGATTTTGCATACTTTTTTAGCTTGGTAAATAATACTTACTTACTTACATAGCAGGCCCATTACAGAACATTTGTTCCATAGATCGAACTAAGAAAAGATCTCCAATTCTCTCTGTTTAGTGGTTCGGTTTTTGGAATACCGCGCCTTGTCATCTCTTCATCCAATTTTTTGCGCCATCTATTCTTTGGCCTGCCGATTCTGCGTGCACCGCCTTGTGGCCCGAATTTATACGCCTTTTTAGCGGGTTCATCATCGCTCATTCTTATTATATGGCCTAGCCAACGCAATCGTTGCATCTCGATACGTTTACCTATATTGATGTCGTTGTATAACAGATACAGCTCGTGGTTCATACGACGTCGATATTCACCGTCAACGCAGATCGGTCCGTAGATCTTTCGAAGAATTTTTCTCTCAAACACGCCCAGCACTGCCTTATCTGCTTGCGCAAGTACCCAGGCTTCGGAACCATACATTAGCATGGGTAGTATCAGTGTTTTGTAAAGCGTTATTTTTGTTTGACGAGTTGTGGCTTTGTTTTTGAAGCTTACTTAAGGCAAAGTAGCATCTGTTGGCCAATACAATTCTTCTTTTTATTTCACAACTGATGTCGTTTGTTGTGTTTACAGCGGTGCCGAGGTATACGAAGTCTTTTACTACCTCAAAATTATAGGAACCAACTTTAACAGTTGGTCAGATCTCAATGGATGCATTGCGCGTCGACATCATCAACTTAGTCTTCTCACCGTTTACCGCCAGACCCACTTTAGCAAATTCTCCTTCGAACTTCACAAAGGTATCGGTTACTTCTTTTACTGATCGTCCCATGATGTCTATATCATCAGCATAAGCATGTAACGTGTGGCTATTGGTGTAGATTGTGCCACCTCTTTTGACGTTTGCCTCTCGCATAACCTTTTCTTGCCTGAAACCTCTTTTGGTACAAAACTCTTCGGAGAGGTTCTTTCCTATTTCAACCATTTATACCAAATTCAGACATTGCTTGGAATACCTTTGAACGTAGCGGGCTGTCGAAGGATGCCTTATAATGGACAAAAAGGTGGTAAGTGTCGATCTGGTGGACTTGTCAGGTCTAAAGCCGCGTTGGTATGGGCCAATTATTTCGTTGACCATGGGTTTTAGTCGTTCGCACAATATCCCTGACACTATCTTGTAGGCGATAGGGAGAAGGCTTATGCCCCTATAGTTGGAGCATAAAGTCTTATCTCCTATCTTATGGACGGGACACAGGATGCTCAGGTTGCAATCGCCGGGTACGCGTTCTTCCTGCCAGATGGAGCTAACTAGCTGATGCATACACCTTATCAGCGTGTCGCCTCCGGTTTTAAACAGCTCGGCTGGTAGGCCATCAGCTCCTGCTGCCTTATTACACTGTGCAACAAAATTGAGGTGAAAGTCTGGGGCACGGAAAATTCCTCTTCGGGAAGAAAGGCCTTGGTGAATATATTAAGAACCCCGAAGGACAGATCCGCCGTGAGTCGAACTTCCGCGTTATGGCGTGATGAAGTTTTTGCTAGAGACCCTGTAAGGCATCAAGAATTAGCGTTATATCTTTGTTCACTGTTGCTTTAGCTTATTTTTGAGATGACATGTCTTCAGTCGAATCGAATGAGGATTATTTTCGTAGAGCACTGTGAGCTTCTAACTCGCTTCCTCCAATGTCCTTTTCGTCCTTTATTTCAAGAGCCGCTATAAAAGTACCACAAGATGACGTTTTTCAGCTTCGAAATGTTCTGTAAAAACTTCGCTCAGAAAATTTTAGGTACATCTCTCATTGACAACTAATAGATTTTGTCGCGTTTTTAGAGTCATTTTTGACTTCATCACGCCATAACGCGGAAGTTCGACTCACGGCGGATCTGTCCTTTGGGATTCTTAATATACTAACCAAGGGCTTTCATCTCCAAAAGGAATTATCTCTGCCCCAAAATTTGTGTTCACAGTGTTATTCTTCATCCGGTTTATTAATATCTTTACCTCATCTTAGACGGGTGGTATACATTCAATGCCATCTTCTGGGATTGTTTCTGTGGTATCTTCGTCGACTTCGCTACTATTGGATACCAACAGTTTGGAAAAGACCTTTCTTCTCTCTCCTTTTCTCCCGATACCTCTCTCGTGCGCTACGCGTTGCTACTGATTGTCATATAGGGCCAAATTTTTCTCGTCGGTAGCAGCACGACACTCCTGGTCATACAATGGATTCCTTGGTGGCGATCTCTGGTATCCAAGTACTGATTTTGCGGCTGTTTGCATGGAGTGGGCAATGTTTTGCCATTGTCCTGATATGATATCGGGATTAGGAGTGCTTTGATTAAGCAGTTGGGCCTGTTGAGTGGAATATGCTGTGGCTGCCTGTTGTGATTGCAGCTTACCGATGTCCAACTTCCGTGTTGTGTCTGTTCACACTTTGTTTGCTACGTTTAATCTGGTACGTACCTTTGCTGCATGTCTTCCATCGCTTGATGCATGTCTTCCATCTATCACAACGTGATCAATTTGATTTCTTGTTCTTTGATCTGGCAACAGCCAGGTGCCTTTATGGATATCGAGATGTTTAAATCTGGTACTGCTAACTACCATGTTTCTTACAGCTGCAAAGTCTATCAGCCTCATACCATTGTCAGATGTTTTACTGTGGATACTGAATTTTCCAACTGTTAGGCCAAAGATATTTTCCTTTCCATTTTTGTCATTAAAATCGCCTAGTATAATTTTAATGTCATGGGCAGGGCAACGGTCATAAGTTTCTTTTAAGCGCTCGTAAAATATATCTTTGGTCTGTTCGTCCTTGTCCTCAGTGGGAACATGAGCGCAAATAAAGCTGATGTTGAAGAATTTAGCTTTTATTCGAATTGCAGCAAGTCTTTCATTCACTGGGGTGAAGCTGGATACCAGATGTTTTAGTCTCCGACTAACTACGAATCCGCAACCAAACTCATGCTTTAGGTCATGGTAGCTATAATTCAGTGCGTCACCTTTAGGTGTTGTTGTGACGCCTTTCCCATTCCATCGTATTTCCTGTATGGCAGTAATATCGGCCTTGTACTTTTCAAGTACATCTGCCAATGAGTAAAATGCACCTTCTCTATAAAGAGTGGGAACATTTCAGGTGCAGATTTGCAGATCATGGTCCTTAAAACGTTTGCGGGGTTCGTCAACATTAGAGAGGTTTGTTTTTCTTTTCTTTCGTTTTTTCATCGTAGGCTGTTTTTTTCAAGGGGAGTGTTACTAACCCGACGCCCGAACCCAAGTTTTTAACGTTCCTATGGGTGAACACGCGGCACATGTTAGATCACTACCTTTAACGGGTGTTAAAGGCAGTTCCCCAGGTGACACCACGGGGAGGTCAGTGTCCACTTGAGATGAAAGAGGGACCAAGATAAATCCCGGGCTTTGCCATGTTAAAACTGGTCAGGACCGTTCCTTAGTATCTTCCATCCCCTACGTCACCCATATATAAAAATAAAATATAAAATAATATAATGGTAAGCCTGAACATGCCAATATATCCGAGGTGACAGCCAACTTTTTGGGGAAATCGTATTATTTGCATGAATCGTATAAAGTATGAAGTATGAAATATTAAAAATATAAAAAATATAAGATAAAAAATTAAATAAACTTTAAAAGAAAAATTAAATACTTTTGTTATGTTCTTGAAGTTTTTGCACGTGTGTAAGCACGCATGGTTGCCCTGCATTTTTTTTTCATAAAAAACGCGCTTTCGGCATTTAAGCTGTTTTTTTTTTATTTAATTTTTTTTTACATTTGTCCGGCATTACGTTGTTAATACGTGACAAAATAAAAAATATATTTAAGCGTTTTCGTTACATATTGTAAAGACTACATATTACAACGTTATTTACACGAATTTAACTGATCAAATGTAAACATGTAAAAACACATGTTCATTTTAGATGCTCTTTGAATAGCAAATATAACTACATGTACATGGGTGGGGTTTCAAGTGCATACTTAGTTGAAATGAATTTTGTCAATATTGAAGTTTGCGACCTTGACCAATTGAAGTAAACAACTTACATATATTTTGTTTTTAGTTCAGGACATATAATTATTTAGAGTGGCTATTTCCTCTTCAGGATAGATTTATTTTATTGTTCTAGGGGAACAATTGCTTGTAAAAATGACTCAGCGTTATTAAATCTTCGTGCAAACAAATTAAAGTGCAAAAGACAGGTATGTACTTTTGCATGTCTCAATATGTCGACATGTCCAGAAAACACAATCACTTGATAGCCACTTGATGACACACACACGTATTCACAGAAGCTGTCTGCTACTGATAGCTTCTGATGTTGTCCGTCCACACTACTCTTACTGTCGGTATTGTTGTTGACTTTTCAACAAGTGTTCCCGGTGTGTTATCAAAGAACACCTTATAATCCCCCCATTTAACAAGTGTCGACTTCTAATAACGAATATTTATGACCAACGGCAAAACTGAAGTGCCAACGACCAGTAGCACATATAGCAAAAACAAATTTATTGCAGTTTTTATGATGAGAACTCCAGTTTTTTTTTCTCGCTCTAACAAAATTCAAGTGCCTTTGGGACCAGTGTGTGAAATGAATTTTGAGATGACATCAAGTGGATGGGATGGATATTCACACCATCAGGTCATTATCTATGAAAGGCATTGTTGTCAGGCATTAGAATTAGCATTATCATCAGTGTCAGCATCAGCATCGTCATCATCATCGACATTAATGTCATCAACAGGGCCATTATTATGACAACAATGAACGATCAATTTACATGCATACAAATTGATTGCAATGAGAACTAACCGACCATCAGCCAACCAACCAGCCAGCAGCCTCGGTAGCACCAGCATAAGTTTCAAAAGTTGACAAGTATCCCATAATTTGGAATTGCTGCTGCTACGGTGAGATGAGATAATGCTATCAAGTTGGTTGTGACCAATCAGTCAAACACCGAATCAAATAAAGTTGCTGAGATGCTTGAAGGTAGTCCATCACCACGAGATCCCAGCAATTCTTGACACATAATGTCATCATCGTCGTCATCATCATCATCATCTATGACAACAGCTGTGTCATAATAATGGAAATTTGAACTCGTTTACTGCATATTTCTGTTTTTTGTTTGTTTTTGTATTTGGGTTCAATAAACTTGTTGTTGTGAGGGTGTGTGTGTGTGCGTGGGTATTTGCTTGCTACTGACAGCCAAGAGACTCATTGAACCCTTTTGCTTATTCTCAGCATTGTTATCAGTTTTTGATGAAAAGTCTTAATATTTTGAAAACAAGACAACAGTCAACAAATTGTTTGAGACAGCATGCCCAGAGGTCAAAATGGAATTTTATCCTTGACGTGTTAATGACACCAGTAATTATGGCGAATTTAAGAATATGTAAACATGTTGTTAACATCTTTATACCTGGGCTGCTGAAAGATTTGTGAATTCACACGAAAGAGAAACTGAGAAAAAATTTTGTTCTTCAAAACATTGAAAAAAATACGAAGCGAAGGATTTAGATTTTAGCTTGTCTTCAAAGATTGTTATTCTCGAAAAGATTTTGGACTACTGGGAAACTGCTTATCATCATGAGGAGGAGTAGTGTCTCTTATAACGTGACAATATGATCACGTACATAACACAACAGCAACTACTACTACTACTGGTAAATCACACTAGTATATTTAACTCCAGTTTATTTTTGCAACCATCGTAGTCAGTGCTTAGGGCGAATAATTCGCACTCACTTCATGCCTCGAGTCACTCATATATTTCAGAGTTTGTTGCTTCTGGGGAGCTGGCTACTCCAGGTAGTTAGCTACACGGGTTGGAACTAAAAGCTGCTCTAAATCCGCCAACGTACACCTTGGTTTTACCGAGTTGATTATACTTTTTGGAAGCTACCGATTGAATTGTGGTGGCTAATAAATTGCACTGGACCTTTGGGTTTTCAGTTCTACAGGGCTCTTAAGTCATCTGTTCCATTCGACACAGGACGTTCGGGGTATTCATTTCTACAGGGCTATTGAGTCATCTGTTCCATTAGGCAATGGACCTTCGGGCTTTTCAGTTCTACAAGACTTTCGAGTCGTCTGTTTCATTTGGTACTGGACCTTCGGATTTTTCAGTTCTACAGGGCCTTCGGGTCATCTGTTCCTTTCGGCACTGGACCTTCGGGTTTTTCAGTTCTACAAGACTTTCGAGTTGTCTGTTTCATTTGGTACTGGACCTTCGGTGTTTTCAGGTTCCACAGGGCTCTTAAGTCATCTGTTCCATTAGGCACAGGACGTTCGGGGTATTCATTTCTACAGGGCTTTCTGGTCAGCTGTTCCACCCTTTGGGTGCTAGTAGTACATTGTAGAAACTAGATCGTAGCCCTAGACTAACACTTGAGCTACGATTCCATCGTTCCAACACCCGAACGCCGTACTCATCGTGTTCCCGAACACCGATGCCCGAGCATCAAAACCCGAACGCCGTA
This sequence comes from Musca autumnalis, assembly GCF_047663935.1. NCBI lineage: Eukaryota > Metazoa > Arthropoda > Insecta > Diptera > Muscidae > Musca > Musca autumnalis. The sequence continues at coordinate 224,879,627 of NW_027411866.1, forward strand.
TCCATCGTGTTCCCGAACATCTACAGCCGAACACCGAGTACACAGTTTTCCCAATCATCGACATCCGAACACCGAATACATCGTCTTCCCGATCACCTGCAGCCGAAAACCAAACACATCTACTTCCCGATCATCTGCTGCCGAACACCGAATACATCGTCTAACCGATCATCTGCAGCCTAACACCGAACATCGGCTAACCGTCTCACTAAAGTAGTATTTAATCAATAAATCCCCGATATGGCCCCCAGGAAAAGGAGATTACTAGTCTATTCATTTCGTAAGGTTTAGTAGTGGGTCCTTATGGAGACCCTGGACCCGACTGAACTCACCCCATCCGACGAAAAAGCCACTTTACGCTATGGAGTTGTTACCCTAACAATGCAAATATGTTCGTTCGTTCTGGTTCTTCATATCCAAAAGTCCGCAACTTGGACTGGCTGCGTCCGTAATGAATTATGAGACAGGTGAGCGGGTATAGGTGAACAGTTAAGCAAACGTAGTGTATCGTGCGGTCCCAATCCACATAGAGAGCGTTGGAAACACCAAGAATGGACGTTGGATGTTTTCTTGTAGAAATGGAAAAACAAGCATGAAACCCGAACCAAAGAAATATTGCTGGAAACACAATATTTCTCAGAGATTGGATTGATTGAACAGAATATCGAATCTTTTATTGAATGAAAGTATAACGCAAGTTTGTTGAAAATCGATGCTTACCGAATTGAAAAAGGGTTGAAACACAAGTGACTTATGTTTGAACAAGAAAAAGGTAAGAAGGTCCGATAAAGCACAGACGACAGATTTAGAACGAGAGAAACAACGCATGCACACGAGGGGCGCTAGAAAACTTTGTGGCCTAGGCATCAAAAAGTGTCGCCAGGCGTCATTTAACATTTTGTTTGGAAAGTTTTACCGGTTTTTTCCTAAGCGTACTCAGGACAGTTTGACATACGACCATGTGCTGGGTTGTTTACAGTGGCTTGATTGAGACCCCTCCAAAACATGTGTTTTGAACGCATGTACAGCATCTTTTGGCGACAAAAATTGTTGACCACGACTTTTTATCTTGATATGCTAGAATCAAACGAAGTCATTGGATCCCCAGTCAGGGCTTTACGGTGAATGACCCATCAAGTCCACGTGTTGTCCGGTTAAACAGGCGTTGGTTTGAATCGATGTGTGGAAGCTCGCATTGTCATGATGCACAACGATTCGTCTTCTCTTGTTCGTTTTTCGAATTTCTCAGGAGACTTCAGACAAACTATTTGTAGTGTTACATTCAGAATTAATCGTCCTACATTTCTCAAGCCGTATAGTCGCCACACGGTCAGTTTTGCGAAAAACAGGCGACAATTTGCTTCGAAGGTTTTCTTCCATGATCAACTTGGATTTGGCTCGCTTTCGAAGACCGAAACGGTCGTTTTGTTTTTTTTTTGCTCCTAAGCATAGACCTCAAGATTCGTCGTCTGTGACGCTTTTAAAAATGGCGTTTAAAGCACCGCCATTGTTTTAATTCACAATTTCTAAAAACTGTCAAACTTTCCCAAAATATGTGAAATGACGCCTGGCGATGCTGCGTGTTGCCTAGGTCAGATAGTTTTCTAGTTCCCTTGTATATGTATGAATAGGTAGCGGCAGTGGGAAGGAAAGTTAATAAATTGAATAGGAACAAGTAAGAAAGTATCAGTCGGTATTGCAGAGTACCGTACCGTAAGTTGTGGACCAGTAATGTCCATCTTCGTACTGAAACTAAGTTTGGACAAAATATGACGAAGCCCAATTTTGGACCATATCGGTTGATCAGTTCCAGAGTTATCGTGTTCTCCATCCAATACATATGGTGCCATAGGGGATTTTTACACCTTTCGGACTATTTCCTTCTTAAAGTGAACTAAACCGAAATTTTGTGTGGGAAGTATCCCAAGAAGTGGACAAAAATAGTCCATATTCGTCCCTGGTCTATGTTCCGCAGATATATTACGATACGAAAAGTATGGACGAAATCGGTTGGTTACTCCTTTCAAGAATTACCGTGCGCACAATTTTTCCGAACAATTTCGAACTTTTGTGAGGGAGGTACATGAAGGAGTGGTTCGATGTGGTCTATCTTCGAACTTAAGTTAAGTTTTTACAAAATATTACGAAGGAAAAATTTTGAACCGAATCGGCAGATCTGTTCGGGAGTTATCTTGCGCTCCAACCACTACACATGGTGGCCTAGGGATTTTTTAAACCTTTTGGACTATTTTCTCAGGAAGTATGGACTTGCCCCTGATGAAACTTGTGCCGTCGTATTTGGGGCAGCCAGGGTTTAAAATGCTAACGCCATATTAGCAAAAGCACCGAATATTTGCAGCTTTGCCTGCTAAAATTTCTTCGAAATATGTTTAGCAACAATGAACAACGGCAACGTGTAGCAACAAATTTCACAAAAATATTGCTAGCGATGCTGATGCTATTTGATATTGTTGCTTTTATAAAAAAGCGTCGGGCACGCATACTCATATTTTGCAGCACACATGATCAACACATATCAGAAAAGAGAATAAGCAACAAAGTTTCAACGGATTAGCCATGTTTTCAGCAAACAATTGTTTTTGAGATCAGGGTTACCAGTGTAATGCATTAAAAATCACAATATAATTAATTCCACTTTTTCGTTCAAAGGACATGTGAATTTTTGGTGAAGCCGTTCAAAATATATTTTTTTTTATTTTTAAACAATAATAATTAGTATTCTTTAGGTTCTACCATATGATGGGAGCATTTTGACTTTAAATGACATCTTTTTTATTACTGCGTTGGCAACTCTAATGACAAAAAACACCCTCTCTGGCTAATTCGCTGCGACGAATGGTCAGCCGAGTGCTAAATATATAGCGTGGTTGTCGATTATGCCTAACGAAAAAAAGATTAGGCGTAAAAAACGAAATAAGCAAAAATGTACAAAAATAAAAATGCGTTCGGTTGCTTATTTAGCCGTGTGTGTGAATATTGTGTAGCAGTTGAAGTGTACAGCTAATGCTAATGTTTTTAGATGCTGGCTTTTAAACCCTGGGGGCAGCGAATGGAAGTTGTTAGAACAGAAATCAAAGCGATTCGAGAGCAGGCCCTAAACTGAACTCTTCTGAAATTTTGTGTGCGAGGTACCCGAAGGAAATGACCGATTGAGTCCATATTAGAACATCATCTAAGTCTGGTAGGAATTTCACGATGTGCAAAGTATTGCCCAAATCGGTTACTCCCTTCAAAAGTTACCGTGAGTACAAATTTTCCGAAATTTTTCGAACTATTGTGGGGGAGGTACCGGAAAGAGTGGACCGATATAACCCATCTTCGAACTTAAACTAAGTGTGGACAAAATGTTACGAAAGCCAAATTTTGGACCGAATCGGTCGATCCGTTCGAGAGTTATCATGCGCTCCAGCCAGCAGATAGACAGCAGACGGACGGACATGGCTAAATCAACTCCAAATTGAGTTGAGTTGCGAGTTACCAGAAGATAACAAGGAACTCTGTGACCCAGAATTCTGGCTTTAACAGGAATGTGTTCGCTAACGTTGCCATTGCATCGTCCGGATCTTAGTTGGGCTAAAACCAGCAAATTTTGCCTTTATAACTGGAGATCTTCTGTTGCGATGATTGTGGAGTGGTCCCTGAGTACGATATTCACACTATACTTTTGAACTGCGTCATTGCGAATGCTAGCCAAGCCTGGGGTATTAGTAAAAGAAATCTGAACTGCTAGAACAGTTTATGAATGTTACTCCAAAGTAATGCAAGAGCGGTTCCATGGAGGTGCTATCATTACCTCCATTAAAAATCCAATCCTGCCCGATAGGCGCATTGATGTAGAGGTTCTTGGTTTTTACCTTTGAACCTCATCTTTTTAGATCATGAAGATGTCTCCTGACCTGCCTGGGTGGGGAAGCATGTCCAAAGGATTGTGACAAAGATCCTCACGGTCATAACACCCAAGAAGGTAATGCAGCAACAATATCGTGTTGTGCTGATTCACCAATAAAATCTTTGCCTCCTCATGGAGATGGCTCATTGGTGTCATGAGATGTCATCCTGTTGCAGTCCAAAGGCCGACATTTTTACATGTTAGAATATTCTTCCATTGCATACCGCTAATATTTGCATTTCACAGTGCCACTTACCATAGCTTATCACCGACCGGTCTATGTCTATATAAGAGTTTCTTTGTCAGTACCTCAAATGCTGTCGGCTAGCGACTTGAGGACTTTGTTCCTTCATTTGGTCTTATACCAACGTGCTGTTGAGCGTTCCTCCCAATATCTTTGGGGTCGGAATCAGAACACCATCAATCAATATGTTCAGGGGAACCGCATTTCAGCCATCCAGGTGCTGAACAGGGTGTCAGTGGTTTTAGCGGCGAATATTTTTATATATTCCTCACATGGAAGAACTGTACTAGACCAGCTATGTATACATTTAACCTATAACATATGTCATCGACGATAGAACCCGACGCCAAGATAGTACAATCATCCGCATACATTATCATCTCTCTCGTGTGGAATTCCGGAGTGTTAGAGGTTAAACAGTTCCGGTTTCACTCTACGGGTCTTCGACTTACGCCTGAATTGCTCAAATGGCTGGCCTCCACACATACAGTCAAACACGGCTGGAAAGAAGTCTTTTCTATGTCTTCGAACACCCTGGCATGGTGACATTATTGAAAGCCTGCGATAGGTCAAGAGCCACCATGACTGTTCGATCGTACGACCTGTTTTTTATTCAGTCCTCAATTGATATGTGTGGATATGGCGTATATTACGATTTATATGCCGTCTGGATTTTTGGGAATTTCAGATAGGTTGCGGGTAAACAGTTCCGCCCTTGCGAAACTTCCTATTTCAATTTGAAGATCTTCGACTGACGTCCACAAATACAGATGATAATCCAACATTTCAAACACGGCTAGAGGGAAGCCTTCTCTATGTCCTAGAAGATATTGGTATGCTTGACGGTATTGAAGGACTTAAATAGGTCAAGAGCTACCACCACGACTTTAAGGACTTCAGCCTGAGCTGGTTCAGTCTTCGACTGATATGTGTAGATTTTGTGTAATGGTGTTCTGGAGCTGTGCATTTTCAGGGATCCATGCTGCTGTTGTGCAACGGGGAAACAGTCTCTTTTCGGTTCGCCTCTGCTGGCAGCCTTACCTGGCTTCAGTAGGTAAACCACTCCGCCAATTTTCCAGACTTTTGGTGCAATGAGGGTGGCTAACCCTTTGAATGCTTTTGCGTTTCGGGTGACATCTGCAACATCGTAAATTGTAGTGGCTCCTTGGCTGAGAGGGCTCTTATACTCCTCTGCGCCCTGTCTATAAACTGTCGGTTGTTGTTGTAACAGTATTTATATGTTTGTATGTTCGTTTCCTGCTTAATCTGGCTCTGGGTCCATCTCCAGTGCTATGAATGTGGCTGTTTCGATGACATGTACCACAGATCTACTGGAGTTAATTGTGCATTGTGTCATGCGGGCCTGTGCCGCATGCTGGACAGATGTTTTATAGTGTGTCATCGATCCTTGCCCTGTAGGAATTTAGACGGCTGCACCATTCCGAGCATAGTTGAGCCAAAACTACTCTAGTTTTTCGTGGCAACTGACACTCCTCAGCTTAGATAGATGGGGGATGTTCTTCGAGGACCGCATTCACACGATAGTTGTTTATGGTATCTGTGACTGCGTCCGTGTGAATGCTATTTAAACCTGCTTGATAGTAGGGATAGGTAAAACCGATTTCGGTTAATCGATTAATCGGTTATTAGCTGTAAAATCTCTAAAAATCGTAGTCGACTATTGACTGTGCGAAAACCGTATAACCGATTATTCTTTATCGACTTTCGAAAGTCGGAGTCAACTATTAGTCGTAGTCTATTATTATTCGTAGTCGACAATTAATCGTGGACTACTATTAGTCATTGTTGACTATTGGGTGTGCTAAAACCGCGTAATGGACGGTACTTTTTGTACATCACAGATTGCATCAACGAAAATGGTCGATTATATTCGATTATGATCGGTTTTCCGCGGTTAACGAATAATCGAAACTCGACTTTTAGTATACCCTCAAATAATCGACTAACCGAAAATCGAGTTTTAAGTTTTTCACGAAAACCGTATAATCGAAAAACCGATTATTGCATTTCACTGCGTATCCCTACTTGATAGGGGTTCTCTCTTGTAACGTTGGTCCTCTCTTTCTAGATCATGGTGGATAGAATGGTTCTCACGGTAACACCCGAGCCATTGTGGTGGTCTATTAACAGAGTCGTTCATAGAAAGGTGGTCTGAGCCATAAGAAATGATTGGGCGCCATAACGCTTATGACTGTAGCAATCTCCTCTTATCTCAGAGGTTATGAAGTCGGGTGATATGTTAATATAGGAGGTCATAGAAAGGTGTTCTGAAAAAGCGATAGTGATGTCTGTGGCAATCTACTCTCATCTCAGAGGCTATTAAATCAGGTAGTCTGTTAACAAAGGCGTCCATAGAAATGAGGTCTGAGGCAAACGAAATAATTGGGCGCCAAAATGGTGATGTTTTTGGCAATCTTCTCTCATCTCAGCGATTATAGATTCGGGTGTTTTTTTATCCAAGGCGACAAAAGGAAGGCGGTCTGAGCCAAACGAAATGATTGAGCGCCACAATTTCAGGGGTTTCAAAGCCGTGTGGTCTGTTAATGGAAACGATCATGGGATAGTGGTCTGAGCAAAGCGAAATGAAGTGGCGTCACAATGCTGATGTCTATGTCAATTTCCACTTATTTCAGAGGTTCCGAAGACGGGTGGTCTGTTACCCAGGACGATCAGAAGAAGGTGTATGGTCTATCTTGGCAGTCCCATACTTTATTGCTACCCCCGTATATTCCATGTATGGGTGCCTAAAGTTACGCGCAAACGAGATACTTCCTCACTGGATTGGCTGGTGTATAAGGAAGACTAGTCCTTCTCATTCGCTTCTAGTACGATACTTCCGCAGAACGGTGCCGATGCCGAGTGAGATTTCCCAGCTTTCTGCATCCTTGTCTTTTTGGAGCTGATTAATTTTCTTTGACTTCACATCCTTCAGCTATACGTGGTTTCCTGCCCGTGTGGTGGAAGAGCCTCTCTGAAGAAGGTGTTAAAATCAACAAAGGCGAATCATTCGATGAGTCAAGTCACCGTCGCTCCTGGTTTGGCTTTTAGGCGCTATTGGGCTCGATGTTGACGTTAAACTCAACGTTGCCCCTACAGACATCGGGATGTGAGAGAGCTTGTTAGGATCAGGTTTTCTTTTGGGAAAGTGATGAACCTTTTTTCGAATTTTCTGCAGTACATTAATCCTGATTAATTTACACTCTCTCATCGATTTGGACGAGGGTTCTCAAACGTGTCATTTCCTGAGGAAGTTCATCGAACTAATGTAAGGCCTCTTCTCTTATCCCACCGATTTGCTGCACTAGTTGAGGCGGTAAGAACATAATCGGCCAAATCTTTGGTCGAGGTTCATTCCTCTATAGCGTCCTGCCTCGGAATGCGAATTCTATCGACTTCGACCGATGGAAGATCCTTCTAAGTTTCCATAGGGCATGTCTCCAAAGGGTTAGGACTTTCCATCAAGGCCAAGGCTAGTTTATTGGCGACTACAGTCACTCGAATGATTGTAGTCTCAAGTTCGTCTTCGAATAAACTATACTCGGCCTCAGCAGAAGGGTCACCGTCTGCGCCAGAAGGGTTAGTAGTTGTCTGCTTTGTTCTGCTAGACTATCTTCGACTACTTCCAGGTTGGGTATCCTTCACCCGTCTGCTCCGGATCTACTGTCCCGTCAACTGTAGGCTTCATCTCTACAGTCTTAATTTTTAAATATCGTCATCGATGGACGTTGCTGAAATGTTGACATCGTTCGGTTTTCGGTTTGTTTTTGTTTTTAAGTTTGTGTTGTCCTGATCCATGTGTAATTAATTTGATGAGGGAATACAGGTCCACCATGGCATAGCCCTCCAGTACCATTGCAAAGACTTGAAATAAGACTATATTACTTGAGACGCCCAGTTAACAAAGCGTTCGTCTGACACCCCGGATTTTGGGTATCCCTAATTTGTATATTTGGTCGGAATATTGGAATTTCTTCCGATTATCTAATAGTTTAAAACCATTTCTATACTCTGTATTTGCAATCTAAAACCCACATCAACAGCATTCCAAACCAGCAATAGCCCATCACAATCTGCCAAAGCAAAACAAATAATAAATCGTAGTTTGTTTTCACTCGCTGCTGGTATTTTGTTATATTTACAAACAAAGCTGCGCTACTATTTTAAAAATAGCATAAAATTACGTCATTTAGTTTAAGATCAACTTTGAAATATCCGATCTCCGTCGGTCGTATCAATGAATGATGATAAAGAGGAGCAGAGCAAAAACGCAAATAAAAACCTAGCAAAAGAAATAATAACCAGTCATCCGATATCAGCCAGCCAGCCAGCAGCAGCAGCCACCAAAATGCCAGAGTCAGCTAGTCTGTCAAAAGCATTCAAAAGTAACAATGCGACAAAACGAAACGATTTGAAATGAAACGAACCGAACGAATCAACCAACCAATCGCAGTGATGGCTGTTTGGCTGGCTGGCTTCTGTTGCCGGAGATAATAATGAGCCGGTTAAAAATCAATGATCGTGGGGTTTTATAGAATGATTTTTTTTCTCTGAGCTCGCTTTGGTGTTGCTGATTCTGTTTTGTTTGATTGTCTTTTTTTATTGTTTTTCGTTTGTAGTTTTGTCATTTCTTTTTTTGCAACGCTAATCATTATTGTCATCATATGGGTGGTTGGCGATGGTGGAGAGACTTGTAATAAGAACAGGGGTCAATTGATTTTAATACTATATCATAAAAGACTCCTACGAGCTGATAGGTTACAAAAAGTGGTTTATTGAGTTCTTAGATACATTTATGTAGTTCATTGTTTACTTGAATTTTGAAGAGATTGGTGTCTATGGATCAGAAGCGAAGATAAAAGGTTAACAAATAAAATTGTTTGTAAAATTTTTTTATTGCTATTTTGACCTTTAAGAACAATTCATAGAAAGTTCTAAAAAGTTATTTCTTAAGATTTAGCCACATTTTTGTAGTTGGTTGTTTGCTTGAATTTTGAAAGGTTTGGAAGGCAAACCGAAGAATAAATAAGAAAAAATTGAACTTGATGACTTCGACCTTAAAGATGACGTTTTATTGATTTGATGTGTTCGCAACTTTTGTGAATTTTCTATATGACAAAAACTACTACTTTACCTCTGAGAGACAATGAAAATAGTAAAGGTATTGAAGATGTTAGCCGAACAAAATGATCACTTTTGACATCAAGATCCCTACTTTTTGTGGGTCCATGTGTCTTCTTTTTTGGCTTTCTCTTACGCTGCGTTGGTAGATATTTGTTAAATTCGTACCATGCCACTTCTGCAAGTCTTGGGCGAAATAGTTTTAGCACAACGAAATCACTTCTTATTACAATACTCCCCTCGATACTTGTCAATAAGTTTTCTTCTAATGAATTACTATGACATTTTGTTTCTGCACGAGTACGCCTAAGGTCTGAGTTTTTGTTTCTATTTTTAATTTTATTTGCTTGATTTGGTGCCATGAAAAATGATCTTTTTTATTCATTCGACAAGATGTTAAAAATAATCAAATCGAATTATTGTTTTATATAATCTGAACATGGCATGATCTAACTTGTATGGTTGAATTCTTAGCAAAATGCATAAATAACACTGTGCAACAAAATTATTACTTTTTTAAATGATGGCAAAACCCGTGTAGATTATGAAATTAGAGCTAAAAATATGAGATACTAAGAAAATATCTCCAATTCTCTCTGTTTCGTGCTTCGCTACTTGGAATACCGCGCCTTGTCATCTCTTCATCCACTTGTTTGCACCATCTATTTTTTGGCCTGCCAGTTCTGCGTGCACCGCCATGTGGCCCGAATTTATACGCCTTTTTAGATGATGAACCTCGCTCATTCTTATTATATGGCCTAGCCAGCGCAATCGCTGCATCTCGATACGTTTAACTATATTGATGTCCTTGTATAGCAGATACAGCTCGTGGTTCATACGACGTCGATATTCACCGTCAACGCAGATCGGTCCGTAGATCTTTCGAAGAATTTTTCTCTCAAACACGAAAAGCACTGCCTTATATGCTTGCGCAAGTGTCCAGGCTTCGGAACCATACATCAGCATTTGTAAAGCGTTATTTTTGTTTGACGAATTGTGGCTTTGTTTTTAAAGTGCTTACTTAAGCCAAAGTAGTATCTTTTGGCCAATACAACTTTCACAACTGATGTCGTTTGTTGTGTTTACGGCGATGCCGAGGTAGACGAAGTCTTTTACTACCTCAAAATTATAGAAACCAACTTCAACAGTTGGTCCGATCTCAATGGACGCATTGCCCGTCGACACCATCAGCTTGGTTTTCTCGCCGTTTACCGCCAGACCCGCTTTAGCAGATTCTTCTTCGAACTTCATAAAGATACCGGTTACTTCTTTTACTGATCGTCCCATGATGTCTATATCATCAGCATAAGCAAGTAGCATGTGGCTATTGGTGTAGATTGTTCCACTTCTTTTGACGTTTGCCTCTCCTATAACCTTTTCTAGCAGGATGTTGAAAAGATCACACGAAAGGCTGTCTCCTTGCATGAAACCTCTTTTGGTACAAAACTCTTCGGAGAGATTCTTTCCTATTTTAACTGAAGATCTTGTGTAAGTTAGAGTAATTTTACAAAGCCGAATGAGCTTTGTGGGGATACCAAATTCAGACATTGCTTGGAATACCTTTGAACGTAGCGGTCTGTTGAAGGCTGCTTTATAATCAACAAAAAGGTGGTAGGTGTCCATCTGCATCTCTTGGGTCTTCTCCAGGATTTGCCGCAGGGTTAATTTCTCGTCAATGGTGGACTTGCCAGGTCTAAAGCAGCATTGGTAGGGTCTAATTATTTCGTTGACCATGGGCTTTAGTCATTCGCACAATATCCCAGACACTATCTTTTAGGCGATAGGGAGAAGACTTATGCCCCTATAGTTGGAGCATAAAGTCCTATCTGCTTTCTTATGGACGGGACACAGGATGCGCAGGTTCCAATCGTCGGGTACTCGTTCTTCCTGCCAGATGGAGCTAACTAGCTGATGCATACACCTTATCAGCGTGTCGCCTCCGGTTTTTAACAGCTCGGCTGGTAGGCCATCAGCTCCTGCTGCCTTATTATTCTTCAGCCGGTTTTTTGCTGTCTTTACCTCATCTTGGCCGGGTGGTATACATTCAGTACCATCTTCTGGAATTGGATCTGTGGTATTTTCGTCGACTTTGCTACTATTGGATACCAACAGTTTGGAAAAATGCTCTTTCCTTAGCACACAATCTGTATCAGTTACCGGATTACAGGAGGTTGTGCCAGTTCCAAAGCCATCAGTTTGATGTTTCACTCTTTGGTATAATTTTCGTACTTCATTCTGTGTCCTGTACATCTCGATTTGTTCACACTCCCGCTTTTCCAACTCTCTCTTTTTCCTGCGGAAAAAACGTTTCTCCTCTCTCCTTTTCTCCCGATACCTGTCTCGAGCGCTACGCGTTGCTACTGATTTTAAAGTAGCCCTATATGCCGCATTTTTCACTTCGGTAGCAGCACGACACTCCTGGTCATACCATGGATTTCTTGGTGGAGGTCTTTGGTATCCAAGTATGGATTTTGAGGCTGTTTGCATGGAATGGGCAATACTTTGCCATTGCGCTGATATGTTATCGGGATGAGGAGTGCTTTGATTAAGCAATTGGGCTAGTTGAGTGGAATATGCTGTAGATATCTGTTGTGATTGCAGCTTACCGATGTCTAACTTTCGTGTTGTGTCTGTTCGTACATTGTTTGCTACGTTTAACCGAGTGCGTACCTTTGCTGCAACAAGGTAGTGGTCCGAATCTATGTTTGCTCCTCGGAACGAACGCACATCCAACACGCTTGATAATTGTTTTCCATCTATCACCACGTGATCAATTTGATTTCTTGTTTTCTGATCTGGAGACAGCCAGGTGCCCTTATGGATGTCGAGATGTTGAAATCTGGTGCTGATAACTACCATATTTTTTGCCGCTGCGATGTCTATCAGCCTCAAACCATTGTCAGATGTTTCACTGTGGAGACTGAATTTTCCGACTGTTGGGCCAAAGATATTTTCCTTTCCAATTTTGGCATTAAAATCGCCTAGAATAATTTTATTGTCATGGGCAGGACAACGGTCATATGTTTCTTCTTCGTCCTTGTCTTCAGTGGGTGCATGAGCGCAAATAAAGCGGATGTTGGAGAATTTTGCTTTTAATCGAATTGCTGCGAGTCTTTCATTCACTGGGGTGAAGTTGGAGACCAGATGTTTTAACTTCCGTCCAACTACAAATCCGCAACCAAACTCATGCTGTGTGTCATGGCAGCTATAATACTTTAGGTGTTGTTGTGACGTCTTTCCCGTTCCATCGTATTTCCTCTGTGGCAGTAATGTCGGCTTTGTACTTGTCAAATACATCTGCCAATGCGTAAAACTGCACCTTCTCTATAAAGAGTGCGAACTTTCCAGGTGCAGATTCGCTGATCATGGTCCCTAAAACGTTTGCGGGGGTCGTCATCTTTTGAAGGATTTGTTTTTCTTTTCTTTCGTTTTTTCGTAGTAGGCTGTTTTTTCTAGGGGAGGGTTACTAGCCCGACGCCCAAAAAAAAAATGAAAAATTCAATTTTTTCTGGAAATTACTGTTTTCCCAAAATTTGTGTAATCCGGTATCCTTGATATGTATCGGAGGGTTTTGTCTAGATTTATCGGTGTCAAGTCTTAATGTAACATCTGTGGATGACCTCTGTGAGATCTGCTTAATAATTTCTATACTTATTTGATCATCTCCTTCAGGAGATGTTGTTATGCTTACACCTACTTCCCGTCTTATGGTGATTTTAGTTCATTTTACGCGGTATCCATCTCTGTTTTAGATATTGCGCTGTTCCTATGTATATTTTTGGACTTCGCTGGATCCAATATTATCAAAAATACCATTTTAGCAAAGCTTTGATATAAATTTCTGGTCATAATTAAAGGTTTTCTTAAAAAATTAGACATGTCCTGTTTTGGGCATACTTGTCTGTCAAAAGTAAACATAGGTGGGATAAATTGTATACCTCATGAAAGCTTTTTGTCCCCTTCTTCTGACTAAAAACAATCTGATGCCACTCAACACGAAAAACTCGTCAAAACTGAACTGATAGATATTCGTACCACGGAGTTGCAAATGTTTTGAGCAGGCTAAAACATGTGTTCCTATGATATTTCAAACATTTTTGAAACATAAGCGTTCATAACTGGATAATCATTTTTAAATCTTGAAAATAGGGTCAATAAAGAATGAAATAACAAAAACAAATATATTTAAAAACTCAGAATGTTCCTAAAAATAGATTGAATGTGATATATGCATCTGAGTTGCAAATGTTTTGAGCAGCACTGTATATAAAATCTATTGATCTTATTACCAATATCACATGCGGTTGCTTCTTTGTCCAATAAAAAAAATTTTATTCTCCTGTTTCAGATTCGTAAATTCATTTATAAAATGTATTGGGCATTTAATTTTCTTGAAAAGCACCTTTACTTTAAGAAAACACACAAACACTGATTTATTTCTTTACTACCGATCCACACACAATGACTGCTTTAAAGAAACTGCCCAAAAAACCAAATTCATGTTTAAGAAATGTTATCTGATAAACATGTTTCCAATAAATTCGTAATATTTTATCGCTATTCCACAAAAATATGGTGATAAAGCTTTTAATCAACATTTTAGGGGGTGTTTACGTCGGGAAGTAACCTAAGCAGGAGGGGCAAGTTCCGCGCATTTTAGTTTTTTGTTTCTAAATATTCGGGTTAAGATATCTTGGAATCTTTGCATTTTTATACCCTACACCACTATGTGGGGAGGGTATTATAAGTTGGTTTTGGCCAAAAAGTTTGTAACGCATCGAAATAATGGTCGTAGACCCATACTTATATATACCAAAATGAATGTCTCGACGAGCTGAGTCGATCTGGCTATGTGTGTCCGTCCGTCAGTCCGTCCGTCCGTCCGTCTGTCCATCTAAACCTTGTAATCACGCTACAGGTCGCAATTTTGATCGGATCGTCACGACATTTTGGATGTTGATGGGGGTCCCGGAGGGGAAGAAGCCTATTGATTTTGGTGATGGTCGGATAATATTTAGGGGTCGCAATGGGCAAAAAACTTAGGTGGATAAAAAGACAACGTTTTTTTTTCCAAAGCGAATATCTCAGCTTCTATACGGGGTATACCAAAAGCAAAACCTCACAATAAAAGTAGAAAATATCGCCTTTCTAATGATGTAAAGTAGGTTCTCGTAGGTGATCAAACAACGAAGACATCACAATAGTCGCAAATAAACCCCAAATTTTCATTTTTGCAATTTCAATTATAATGACGAATATCACAGCTCTGGTTGGGGACTTTCCTGGCTGTGAAAGTAGAAGATTCCATCTTTACAATGATGTAAACTAGGTCGGTGTAGGTGACCAAATAACGGAGATATCGCAATAGTAGGTAATACATCCCATTTTTCCACTTTTTTGGAAATCACGCTACAGGTCTCAATTTTGATCGGATCGTCACGAAATTTTGAGGGTTAATGGGGGTCACACAGATGAAGAAGCCTATTGATTTTGGTGATGGTCGGATAATATTTAGGGGTCTTAATGGGCAAAAAACTTATTTGGAGAAAAAGACAACGTTTTTTTCCAAAGCGAATATCTCAGCTTCAATATGGGGTATACCAAAAGCAGAACCTGGCCATGAAAGTAGAAAATATCGCCTTTCTAATGATGTAAAGTAGGTTCTCGTAGGTGATAAAACAACGAATATATCGCAATAGCCGCTAATAGAACCCAAATTTTTAATTTTGCGATTTTAATAATAATGACGAATATCACAGCTTCGGTTGGGGATCTTCCAAAAACAAAGTCTGACTATGAACGTAGAAAATCCCATCTTTACAGGGATCCAAAGTTGGTTGGCGTAGGTGGCCACATAACGGAGATATCACAATAGTCGGCGATACATCCCATTTTTTAATTTTTTTGTAATCACGCTACAGGTCGCAATTTTAATCGGATCGTCACGAAATTTTGGGAGCTAATGGGGATCCTACAGAGGAAGAAGCCTATTGATTTTGGTGATGGTCGGATAATATTCAGAGGTCGGAATGGGCAAAAAACTTATTTGGAGAAAAAGTCAACGTTTTATTTCAAAGCGAATATCTCTACTTCTAAAAGGGGTATATCAAAAGCAAAACCTGCCGATGAAAGAAAAAAATATCACCTTTGCAACGATGTTACGTAGGTTGTCGTAGGTGGCCAAACAATGAAGATATCGCAAAAGCCGCTAATAGAACACAACTTCTCATTTTTGCGATTTTAATAATAATGACGAATATCACAGCACAGAATATAAAGCAGGTTGACGTAGGTATCCAAATAACGGAGATATCGCAATAGTCGGTAATACATGCCATTTTTCCACTTTTTTGGAAATCACCCTACAGGTAGCAATTTTAATTGGATCGTCACGAAATTTTGGGTATTATTGGGGGTCCCACAGAGGAAAAATCCTTTTGATTTTTGATAATGGTCGGATATTATTCAGGGGTCGGAATGTGACAATCAAAAATATTTGGAAAAAAGGCCAACGTTTTATTTCAAAGTTAATATCTCCCTTCTGTAGGAGGTATATCGAAAGCAAAACCTGGCAAGGAAAGTAGAAAATATCACCTTTACAACGATGTGAAGTAGGTTGTCATAGGTGGTCAAACAACATAGATATCGTAATAGTCGGTAATGCATCCCTTTTTCCATTTTTGTGCAATCACACTACGAAATTTTGATCGGATCCTCACGAAATTTTGGGGGTTGATGGGGGTCTAACACAGAAAGAAGCCTATTGATGGTTGGCATACATCCCACTTTTCCATTTTTTATTCGGGTTGTACTGTCGATGCACTTAAATACGTTTCAAAAAAATTGACCTGTGTTAATGTAGACATTCAGAGCAAACGCGCTATGCTATCCCAATTTTAATATTTTGAATTTTATTAGTCAAAAGCTTATGAACAGGGGTAGTGGTGTAGGGTATCACATAGTCGGCCCCGACCCGACTATAGCCTTGGCTCACTTGTTTTAGATATATATTGTCTTTGGCAACTTCACTGAGGACGATGTGGGGAATATTTGACGACTCTAACCTTAAAACGTGTTTTTAATTTTTACAGATTTCTGGCGATTGGAAAGTAAAGTAAAGTAAAATTTTATGACGAATAAGTTTTTAGAATGTTTTCATCTGGTAAGATGACATTTTAAAGGAGTTTTTGAACGATTTTGGAAAAAAGGACAAAAAGTCCCATTTGACATGGGGGTTAATATTATAAACAAAAATATTCCCCACATCCTCCTCAGTAAAGTTGCCAAAGACCCTATATATCTAAAATGCAAGGATTCCAAGATATATTTTTCCTCATAATTTTTTTGTTGTCGCACAGTGTAATTCACACAACACTTACATTGGAACAAGCAAAGAATGTTCTAATCATTGATTTGTATCCGATTTCTCAATTTGTAACAATCATCTGCATGCGATATTATTTTTAGTTACATCTAAAGGTATTTATAATATGTGAAGTGGAAATGCATTTGTGCTTTCGTCACCTCTATATTTATTTATTGATGTATAATATTTTTTTATATTTTTGCATTCCACCAGTAGCGTTTTCTGTTCAGCGAATACTTTTGACTACCTTAACAATTGTTATTTATTGTTTTGTCATTCGATCGACTAGAAAATAAAATATAATAGAAAATAAAAATATAATTCCGAAACAGTTCAGGCGTGCAATATAATTCAGGTACTAAAATATATAATTGATTGTTATATTTTATGACGTATTTCAATTAGAATTGGTTAGGTGGTAATTTTTTAAAGTTCATTGTATCTTCTATACTTATAAAAGAGTTGAGTAATGATGACTCACTGACTGACTGATAATCAACGCCCAGGCTAAACGGCTGGAGCTAGAATCTCAAAAAGTACTAAAAGGTACTAAAGATGGTACTATTTGTATTTGGCGAACTGGTAGAGCTAGAATTCTGAAATTCGGAATGAGAGTCACTGATAGAAAGGTGCACCAAAGGGTTTTTGGAAATTCGACCTATTATTAATTTGGTATGGGAATAAAGGATGGGAAGTGATGCTGAATAAGGAAATGGTTTTTAAAATTTGTACTCATGTGTACGAAAAGTACTAAATGGTACTAAATTTTGTACACTTTAGATTCGGATGAACGGATAGAGCTATAAACCTGTCATTTGAATTTAAGATTACTGTTGGAGTATAAGAATGAGATATGAAGGTAGATTTGGAAGTTTGTACTTATGTGTACGAAAAGTACTAAATTGTACTAAATTTCCTAAAATGGGGATTTGGGTGAACGGATAAAGCTGGAAACCTGAAATTTGGAATTAAGATTCCTGTTGGAGTGTAGAATTAAGATATGGATATAGTTTTGGAAATTCGTACTTATGTGTACGAAATGGTACTAAATTTTGCACAACTTGGATTTGGGTAATTGGATGGAAATGAAAGCTTGAAACCTGGGCTATTTTCTCAGAAAGCATTTACTTCGAGAGTTATCTTGCGCTCCAACAACTGCATACGGTGTCATAGGGGTTTTTCGCATCTTTCAGGCTATTTTGTCAGGAATTATGGGCTTGCCCCTGATGAAACTTATACCGGCGTATGGAGGGCAATGAATACAAGTCGCTACAGCAAATATCAAAGGGATTCGTGAGCTGGTCCTAAACTGAACTTTTCCGAAAATTTGTGTGGGAGGTACCCGAAGGAGTGGACCGATGGAGTCACAGTATGGACCAAATCGGTTACTCCCTTCAAGAGTTATCGTGCGCACCAATTTTCCCATCCCAACTTACTTACTTAGATGGCGTTTATACTAAACAGAACGTCTTGTTCCATAAGCCGAACTAAGAATACATTTCCAAACGCACCGATTTTTTGACATACTTCTCCAATTTTGGACGCCATGTTTTGCGATATCTTCTTCAACTTGGTCTTCCCATTGGAGTTTTGGCCTTCCCTTGGGGCGTATACCGTCGAGTGGCTCGTATTCAAATGCCTTTTTGGCGGGGGCATCTTTATCCATCCTGCTGACATGGCCAATCCAACGCAATCGTTGTAGTCGATACGTTTTACTATATCGATGTCGGTCGGCTGGTATAGCTAGTGGTTCATACGACGTCGGTATTCACCGTCAACGCATATTTGTCCATAAATCTTTCGAAGAATTTTTCTCTCAAACACACCAAGTTCTGCCTCATCTGCTTTCGCAAGTACCCATGCTTCAGATCCATACATAAGAACGGGTAGTATCAGTGTCCGGTAAAGTGTAAGTTTTGTTTGACGAGAGGTGGTTTTGCTTTTAAACTGTTTATTAAGACCAAAGGAGCATCTGTTGGCCAATATTATTCTTCTCTTTATTTCAAGGCTTATATTGTTGGTTTTATTTATGGCGGTGCCGTGGTAGATAAAGTCATTTACTATCTTAAATTTATAATTATCAACATCCACAGTTGGTCCGAGTCTACTGGACAACTTGAGGGTTCATAACATAAACTTCGTCTTATCGCCGTTGAATTCCAGACCCACTTTGGCAGACTCTTTTTAAATTTTTGCAAAGGTGGCTGTTACGGCTCGCGTCGATCTACCTATTATGTCTATATCATCTGCGTATGCAAGCAACATTAAATCATTATTGTATATCGTGCTGTTTTTGTCTCTGGCCCTATATATATTCGCATCTCGTATGACCTTTTCCAGTAGGATATTAAATAGGTCACACGATAGACTGTCACTTTGTCTGAAACCTCGTTTTGTGTTGAAAGGCTCGGAATGTCATCCTGCATAGTCGAATTTGTTTTGCATGGATGCAAAACTCCGACATGGCTTGAAACACCTTTGCTCTAATTGGGCTGTCGAACGCGGCCTTATAGTCGACGAATAGGTGGTATGTGTCGATCTGTCTTTCGTGGGTCTTCCCCAATATTTGACGCAGTGTGAAGATTTGGTCAATTGTCGACTTACCAGGTCTAAAACCGCATTGGTATGACCCGATTATTTCATAGACCATGGGTTTTAACCGTTCACACAGTATGCTCGACAACACTTTATATGCGTTGGGAAGGAGACTTATACCTCGGTAATTTGCCCAAACCGTTTTGTCTCCTTTCTTATGTACGGGATATAGTAGGCTGAGGTTCCAATCGTTGGGTATGCTTTCTTCCTGCCAAATTTCGCAAATTAGCTGAGGCATACTCCTTACCAGCATTTCGCCACCGGTCTTGAACAATTCGGCGGGAAGTCCATCAGCTCCTGCTGCCTTATTGTTTTCCATGGCAATTAATGGCTGTCGTAACCTCGCTTTGGCTAGGTGGTAGACATTCAACATTGTCATTTACGATTGGTTCTGGGGTATCTTCATAGCCATCCATATTCGATACCAAAAGCTTCATAAAGTGCTCCTTCCAGATCCTCAGTACGCTATCTGTATCAGTTACCAGATTCCCTTGGTCATCTTTGCAGGAGAATGTGCCTGCGCCATATCCTTCAGTCTGGTGTTTTACACTCTGGTAAAATTTGTGGACTTCATTCTGACTACTGAACATTTCGAGTTTCTCACGCTCACGTTTTTCTTGCTCCTTCTTGTTTCTCCTGAAAATACGCTTTTCCTCTCTCCTCTTCTCCCGATAAGTTTATTTCGTTCTTCGTGTTGCTACTGAATGCAGTGTTGCTCTATATGCCGCGTTCTTTTCTCCTGTAGCTTTACGACACTCCTGATCGTACCATAAATTTTTAGGTGGAGGTTTTTGGTACCCAAGTATGGTTTTTGCGGCAGTCTGAAGGGAGTGGGCTATTCTTTGCCAACGTGGTTCTACATTATTGGGACAAGGAGTGCTGTTTTCCAGCATGCGAGTCAGTTGAGCGGAGTAGGCTTGTGCTGTCTGTTGTGTTTGCAGCTTCTCGACATCCAGCTTCCGTCCTGTGTTAGATCACACTTTTGCCGCAACATTAAGACGAGTGCGTACGTTGGCTGCTACAAGGAAATGGTCCCAATCGATGTTCGCACCTCGAAACGATCGGACATCTAACACACTGGACGAGTGTCCTCCATCCATCACAACATGATCAATCGGATTTTTTTGTTTTCCCATCCGGGGATATCCACGTAGCCTTGGGTATGTCGAGGTGTGGGAATCTGGTGCTGCTCACTACCATGTTCTTTGCCGCTTTGCAAAATCAATTAGCCTCATTCCGTTGTCGGATGTTACCTCATGAAGGCTGAATTTGCCGACCGTGGGACCGAATATATTTTCCCTTCTAATTTTAGCATTAAAATCTCCTAGAACAATCTTAATGTCATGGCCAGGGCAGCGGTCATATACTCTCTCTAGGCGCTCGTAGAATATATGCTTGGTCTGTTCGTCTTTCTCTTAGGTCGGGGCATGGGCACAAATGAAACTGATGTTAAAAAACTTTGCGTTTATACGGATTGTGGCAATTCTCTCATCAACCGGAGTAAAACTGGATACAAGATTTTTAAGCCTCCGGTTTACCATGAATCCAACACCTAGCTCGTGCTTCGTTTCATGGCAGCTATAATACAGTGCGTAATCGTTTGTGATCTTTACGTCCGCCCGATTCCATCGCACTTCCTGTAAGGCGATAATATCAGCATTGTACTTGTCAAGTACATCCGGCAATGCGTAAACTGCACCTACTCTGTAAAGAGTCATGACATTCCAGGTGCAGATTCGCAGATCATGGTCCTTAAAACGTGTGCGGGGGTCCTCAACTTTAGAGGGGCTTGTTTTTCTACTTTTTCTTTCTTTTTTCATAGTAAGCTCACTACCTTTAACGGGTGTTAAAGACAGCTCCCCAGGTGACACCACGGGGAGGTCAGTGCCCACTTGAGATGAATGAGGGACCAAGATAAGTCCTGGGCTTTGCCATGTTAAAGCCGGTCAAGACCGTTCCTTGGTAACATTAATCCCCTACGTCATCCAATTATTTTAGTTCAGTTAGCCTTAAATCATGTGGTCAAAAAACGCAAGGGGGCGAATAACTTTAGTATCCCCCTTAATGAAATGTTGATCTGGGAAAATATTTGCACAGAGGTAGTTGTGTAAGGTATCACATACTCGTAGTAGGCTATAGCCTTTGCTCACTTTTTAATTCTAGGAGGAACATGTTGGCTCGGTACCTCATTTGGAACTACATAACAACATTTCTTTCATCTAGTATCCATTGCAACGATTTGGCGTTTATATTTCTTGCCTTGATTATAATCAAATTAAATTCTGACTACACATATTTACCCCTATCCATGTGTTCGGTTATATGACATATAGTCTCTTTTACATCATTAAACTAAATACATATGACACACATATGTAAGCATGTGTTAGTAAACGGAATTCCTATCTATGTATGTGAAAAATCAACTTTCCATGTAATATATTCGTTACAGAATCTGCAATATGAAATCATAATTTCTTAGAAATACTGTTGGTTGGATTGAATTGAATTGGCAAAGTTTTGGATAAAAACCACGACAAAAGCAAAAAACATAAAACAAGTTAAGGTTATAACAACTTGTTGTGCCCTAATTTGGTTTTGTCACTAGACAGATAGATAGCCAAAAAAAAAAAAAAAACTCGAAACAAACTGAAACATATGTTCAGCTTAGACAACAGGTTGACTACAATTTCTAGCGAATACTCAACAGAATATGGGGTGTTGAACGACATTTTCGACGTCATCGAAAGTGGCGAGACAACGGCTAGAATTTATTTCATTTTTAATGGAAAGTAAAAGCCTACATCAAAAAACAAAAAAATATTTCAACGTATTAACGATTAAAACTTAATTATTAGCCAGTTAAGCTATTAATTAAGGCGTATAATCGTTTTTTAATTGGCAACATTAAAAAAATAAAAAAAATTAAATGGGTTTCGTTTTTTGTTAACTGTGTAATTAATATGATTTTTAAATAAATAAATTTTGAAAATGTAACTTACTGCATGTACAGTAATTGACGTAAGCAAAATGTGTTATACACTTATGATATAAATCAGATATAATCAGAGTAATCTGGCAAATTGTATCAAATTTAAATTCATAGCAAAATATAACAAGTAAAAACGTTAAGTTCGGTCGGGCCGAACCTTTTATACCTTCCACCATAAAATAGTCGTAATTAAATTGGAATAATTTGTTTCCTTTCAAAATTTTAGGTGGAAACATTTTTCGACCATGGATACCCCAAAACTATCTAATCTAATCTAAAAAAAGTGATAGGTACCATCTACGGGGCTATATCAAAGTGTCTACCTATATTTACAACTTTTGGTTGGAAAAGGTTTATAACTGCAGGGAACCTCAAAAGTCAAATTACGTGTAGTTCCGTCATACAATGTAGCTAAGACCCTCAAAATACCGAAAGTCGGAAGGCACCGTTCTATCGGAGCTGTACCAAAACATGGACCTATGTTGACGATATTTAGTGAAGAAGTGTCGTGACCACTGAGAACCTCAAATGTCAAATTACAGCTAGTTCGGTTTTTGGTGTAGGATTTTCGTGATCACAGAGAACGTTAAATGCCAAATTACAAAAAGTTCGGTTAAAATAGTTAGCTAAAATCCTCAAAATACCGAAAATCGGGAGGAACCGTTATATGGGGGCTGTACCAAAACATGGATCTATATTGACGATTTTTGGTGGAGAAGTTTTGTGGCCACTGAGAACCGCAAACGACAAATTACAACTAGTTCGTTAAAAATTTTAGCTAAAAATCCTCAAAATACCGAAAATCGGGAGGTACCGTTATATGCGGCTATACCGAAACATAAAAGGTTCGTGAACACTGAGAACCTCAAATGTCAAATTACAGCTAGTTCGGTGTAAAATTGTAGTTAAAATTATGGGGGCTATACCAAAACATAGACCCATGTTGACGATGGTGGTGGAGAAGTTTCGTGGCTACTGAGAACTCCAAATGTCAAACTACAGCTAGTTCGGTTCAAAATTGTTGCTAAAATTCTCAAACTACGGAAAATTGGGAGGTTTCCTTATATGGGGGCTATACCAAAACATGGGCCTTTGTTGACGACGTTTGGTGGAGAAGTTTCTAGGCAACTTACTTACTTACATAGCTGACCCATTACAGAACATTTGTTCCATAGACCGAACTAAGAAAAGATCTCCAATTCACTCTGTTTTTCGCTTCGCTTTCTGGAATACCGCGCCTTTTCATTTCTTCATTCACTTGTATGCTCCATCGAAGCTTAGGCCTGCCGATTCTGCGTGCACCGCCATGTGGAATGTTTTCATACGCCTTTTTAGCGGGTTCATCATCGCTCATTCTTATGATATGGCCTAGCCAACGCAATCGCTGCATCTCGATACGTTTAACAATATTGATGTCGTTGTATAGCAGATACAGCTCGTGGTTCATGCGACGTCGATATTCACCGTCAACGCAGATTGGTCCGTAGATCTTTCGAAGAATTTTTCTCTCAAACACACCAAGCACTGCCATGTCTGCTTGCGGAAGTACCCAGGTTTCGGAGCCATACATCAGCACAGGTAGTATATGTGTTTTGTAGAGCGTTATTTGTGTTTGACGAGATGTGGCTTTGTTTTTAAACTGCTTACTTAAACCAAAGTAGCATCTGTTGGCCAATACAATTCTTCTTTTTATTTATTACGGCGGTACCGAGGTAGACGAAGTCTTTTACTACCCCAAAATTATAGGAACCAAGTTCAACAGTTGGTTCGATCTCAATGGACGCATTGCGCGTCAACACCATCAGTTTGGTCTTCTCGCCGTTTACCGTCAGACCCACTTTAGCAGATTCTCCTTCGACCTTCACAAATGTATCGGTTACTTTTTTTACTGGTCGTCCTAAGATGTCTATATCATCAGTATAAGCAAGTAACATGTGGCTATTGGTGTAGATTGTGCCACTTCTGTTGACGTTTGCCTCTCGTATAACCTTTTCTAGCTGGATGTTGAAAAGATCACACGAAAGGCTGTCTCCTTGCCTGAAACCCTCTTTTGGTACAAATCTCTTCGGAGAGGTTCTTACCTATTTTAACTGAAGATCTTGTGTCAGTTAGAGTAATTTTACAAAGCCGAATGAACATTGCGGGGATACCAAATTCAGACATGGCTTGGAATACCTTTGAACGCAGCGGGCTGTCGAAGGCTGCTTTATAATCGACAAAAAGGTGGTAGGTGTCGATCTACATCTCTTGGGTCTTCTCCAGGATTCGCCGCAGGGTAAATATCTGAACAATGGTCGACTTGCCAGGTCTAAAGCCGCATTGGTATGGTCCAATTATCTCGTTGACCATAGGCCTTAGTCGTTCGCACAATATCCCTGACACGATCTTGTAGGCAATAGGGAGTAGACTTATGTATGTCCCTATAGTTGTCTTATCCCCTTTCTTATGGACGGGACACAGGATGCTCAGATTACCATCATCAGGTACGCGTTCTTCCCGCCAGATGGTGCTAACTAGCTGATGCATACACCTTATCAGCGTATCGCCTCCGGTTTTAAACAGCTCGGCTGGTAGGCCATCAGCTCCTGCTGCCTTGTAATCCTTCAACCGGTTTATTGCTGTCTTTACCTCATCTTGGCCGGGTGGTATACATTCAATACCATCTTCTGGGATTGGATCTGTGGTATCTTCGTCGACTTCGCTACTATTGGATACCATCAGTTTGGAAAAATGTTCTTTCCATATCCTTAGCACACTATCTGTATCAGTTACCAGATTACCTTGCTGGTCTCTACAGCAGGATGTGCCAGTTCCAAAGCCATCAGTTTGATGTTTCACTCTTTGGTAGAATTTTCGGACTTCATTCTGTCTCCTGTACATCTCGATTTGTTCACACTTCCGCTTTTCCAGCTCTCTCTTTTTCCTGCGGAAAAGACGCTTCTCTTCACTCCTTTTCTCCCGATACCTCGCTCGTGCGCTACGCATTGCTACTGATTGTAGAGTAGTCCTATATGCCGCATTTTTCTCTTCCGTAGCAGCACGACTTTCCTGGTCATACCATGGATTCCTTGGTGGAGGTCTCTGGTATCCAAGTACTGATTTTGCGGCTGTTTGCATGGAGTGGGCAATGTTTTGCCATTGTCCTGATATGTTATCGGGACGATGAGTGCTTAGATTATGCAGTTGGGCCAGTTGAGTGGCCTGCGGCTATCTGATGTGATTGCAGCTTACCAATGTCCAACTTCCGTCTTGTATCTGTTCGCACTTTGTTTGCTATGTTTAATCTGGTACGTACCTTTGCTGCAACAAGGTAGTGGTCCGAGTCTATGTTTGCACCTCGGAACGATCGTACATCCAACACGCTCGATGAATGTCTTCCATCTATCACAACATGATCAATTTGGTTTCTTGTTTTCTGATCTGGCGACAGCCAGGTGCCCTTATGAATATCGAGATGCTTAAATCTGGTACTCCCAACTACCATGTTTCTTGCCGCTGCAAAGTCTATCAGCCTCATACCATTGTCAGATGTTTCACTGTGGAGACTGAATTTCCCGACTGTTGGGCCAAAGATATTCTCCTTTCCAATTTTGGCATTAAAATCGCCTAGTATAATTTTAATGTCTTGGGCAGGGCAACGGTCATAAGTTTCTTCTAAGCGCTCGTAAAATATATCTTTGGTCTGTTCGTCCTTGTCTTCGGTTGGGGCATGAGCACAAATAAAGCTGATGCTGAAGATTTTGCTTTTAATCGAATTGCAACGAGTCTTTCATTCACATCGAGTTCATAATTTCTCCAAATTTTTTATTCTTGTCCTTATATACAAATTTGCTTCAGAGGTCAGAAGAAGATTCGCATTGGTTTCAGAGATATTGCCCCGAATTTCTTTAAAAACTCAATATTTAACCATGTTTAGATGGGGCCATAAAATCCGAGCTGGATCTGACACAACAAAACCTAACTAGGGTTTCTTGTCGTTTGGGTCTGTACTTTCAAAAAATCCTCAGTTCGAATTGTTTTCACAAGATCACCTTAAAAATGTTGCACAGTGTTATTCTAAACATAGTGTAGAATTTTTTTAGATGGTGCTTACGAACCACAATCGGTAGCTGACACTTACATATGAACTTAATTCCCTTGCTAATAAAAATCTTTCTTTTCTCTTTCTAGGTAAGTTCCTGTTACAAATTGAAAAAAGAAAGCATTCAACTCCAAGGTAATCACTTTACATTCCCAATGTTATAACCCTATTCACCTGCAACTCTTTTACATTGTACGCCACTTAGTACGTGTGTAATTGCCTATTGACGTTTATTTAGAGTTTGTCTCAGCTGTTTTTGTCATTTGTACGATGGTTTTGGCCGCGCTACCGATTTGTGTTTTTTTTGCTGCTGTAACCATTGTTTGTAATGCGTTGTTGTTGTTGCTGCTGCTACTGTTGTTCGTGTTGTTTAATGTCTACAGGTCTGTTGTTGACTTAATGTTATCGTATTACGTCCAAAGTTTGCGTCACTTTTTTATTACCACTTTTTTCTGGTGTTGGCTGCTTCTATTATACACAAATGCAGGCCGTACAAAAAACGAAAAAAAATATACAGAAGACAGAGCAAAAAAAAAACTTCTAATGCAAGTGCAACCAACGAATGACTGGTTGCTTGGCTGTTTGTTCGGACTATGGTCGTGGAGTGGTTTTAATGTTTGTAGACATTATTTGTTGCCGACTTGCATATTTAAGTGGAATTTATTTATGCCTTATTGTGTTTCAACTTAAAAGAGTAACAGAGATCTAATTAATTAAAATCTTGACAATTTAAAAATCCATTAGCGGCGGAAGTTTTATTTTTGCTGTTGTCTTAAATCTTTCCACTCATAAAATGACAATCATAGTGGAAAAATTTTTTAAAATCTGAGGCACAGAATAAACGTTAAATTGTTAGACTTGGTTTACTTTTTTCTATCTGAAAGCAAACAAACTCGTTTTTATTTCCTTTTACAATCATAGATTGGGAGTATTTAGCTGTCGTCAAATCAGACTGACACTATTCTCTAAACAGCCCATCCTTTAAAAAAACTAGTGGCTTGTTTTTTATTAACCTGTAATGGGTTATACGGCTCATGTGGTTCTCAAATTTTTGCAGGTGTATGTCCCCAGGGTATGTCGTGTCTGCTGTTCTGTACTTTACCTATTGTTATTTTATTTTTCCCCAACACTTTTTTCCATTAGCTTCCATTTGACAACAATAAGTACCTGTCACTATGCTAATAGAGCTTGTCATTGTTCAAATTGACTTTTTCCTGCACCATTTGATATTTATCAAAGTTTTTTATCGTGGTCATCATCAAGTGAAGTTGTCTAGTGGTTACATTGTTAGACTATCAACCTAGCTTTGTCAGAACAGAAATGTAAAAATAGACGACATAAAAAATTTAAGTTATTGTCGTTATTAAAAGATACAAAATGCATTGACGTCTGTCAACTGGGCCAAAATTATTGTTTATGAAACATATAATCAATGCTTTAATCCCACAGCACACCACAGCAATGCAATAATTTTAATTTATATTTGGTCTCGTGGGGATGTTGATACTTGTATTCATCTTGTCTGTGAAAAAAAATTGTAAATAAACCCTGGAGTTAAAACTAAAACCGGGCTTTCCAGACAAAACGGTGTTCGGTTAACCGAAGTTTTCAACAGCGTGTTGAAGAGATCACACGAAAGTCTGTCTCATTGTCTAAAACCTCTTTTGATGCAAAACTCTTCGGAGAGGTTCTTTTCTATATTAACTGAAAATCGAGTGTCAGTTAAAATTATTTTACAAAGCCGTATGGGCTTTGCGGGGATACCAAATTCATTCTTGGCTTGAAATACCTTTGAACGTAGGGGGCTGTTGAAGGCTGCTTTATAGTCGACTAAAAGGTTTTAGGTGTCGATCTGCATCTCTTGGGTCTTCTTTGTGGACTTGCCAGGTCTACAGCCGTATTGGTACGGTCCAATTATTTCGTTGAGGCTTTAGTCGTTCGCACAATATCACTGACTCTATCTTGTAGGCCATAAAAAGAAGACTTATGCCCCTATAGTTAAAGCATACAGTCTTATCTCCTTTCTTGTGGACGGGAAACAGGATGTTCAAGTTCCAATCGTCGTGTACGCGTTCTTCCTTCCAACTGGTGCGTGTCGCCTCCGGTTTGAACAGCTCGGCTGTTAGGCCATCGGCTCCTGTTGCCTTATTATTCTTTAGCCGGTTTATTGCTGTCTTTACCTCATCTTGGCTGGGCGGTATACTGTGGTATCTTCTTCGCCTTCGGTACTATTGGATGCCACCAGTTTGGAAAAGTGCTCTTTCCATAACCTTAGCACACTATCTGTATCAGTTACCAAATTACCTTGCTGGTCTCTACAGGAGAATATGCCTGTTCCAAAGCCATCAGTTTTATGTTTCACTCTTAGTAGAATTTGCGGACTTCATTCTGGCTCCTGTGGGTGACGTAGAGGATGGAAGATACCAAGGAACGGTCTTGACCGGTTTTAACATGGCAAAGCCCAGGATTTATCTTGGTCCCTCTTTCATCTCAAGTGGACACTGACCTCCCCGTGGTGCTACCTTTAACACCCCTTAAAGGCAGTGAGCTAACATGTGCCGCGCGTTCACCCATAAGAACGTTAAAAACTTGGGTTTGGGCGTCGGGTTAGTAGCCCTCCCCTAGAAAAAACAGTCTACTATGAAAAAACGAAAGAAAAGAAAAACAAACCCCTCTAAAGTTGACGAACCCCGCAAACGTTTTAAGGACCATGATCTGCGAATCTGCACCTGGAATGTTCGCACTCTTTATAGAGAAGGTGCAGTTTACGCGCTGGCAGATGTACATGAAATGATGTAGATGAAAGTACAAGGCCGACATTACTGTCATACAGGAAATACGATGGACTGGCAAAGATGTCACAACAACACCTAAAGGTGACGCACTGTATTATAGCTGCCATGACGTAAAGCATGAGTTTGGTTGCGGATTTGTAGTTAGTCGGAGACTAAAACATCTGGTATCCAGCTTCACTCCAGTGAATGAAAGACTTGCTACAATTCGATTGAAAGCTAAATTCTTCAACATCAGCTTAATCTGCGCTCATGCTCCAACCGAAGATAAGGACGAACAGACCAAAGATATATTCTACGAGCGCTTAGAAGAAACATATGACCGTTGTCCTGCCCATGACATTAAAATTGTTCTAGGCGATTTTAATGCCAAAATTGGAAAGGAGAATATCTTTGGACAAACAGTCGGGAAATTCAGTCTACATAGTGAAACATCAGACAATGGAATGAGGCTGATAGACTTCGCAGCGGCAAAAAACATGGTAGTTAGCAGTACCAGATTTAAGCATCTTGATATTCATAAGGGCACTTGGCTGTCTCCAGACCAAAGAACAATAAATCAAATTGATCATGTTGTGATAGATGGAAGACATTCATCGAGCGTGTTGGATGTACGATCCTTCCGAGGAGCAAACATAGATTCGGACCATTACCTCGTTGCAGCAAAGGTACGTACCCGTCTAAACGTTGCAAATAAAGCACGGACGGACACAACACGAAAGTTGGACATCGCTAAGCTGCAAACACAACAGATAGCCACAGCATATTCCACTCAACTGACCCACATGCTTAATGAAAGCGCTTCTCGTCCCGATAACATATCAGCACAATGGCAAAACATTGCCCACTCCATGCAAACAGCCGCAAAATCAGTACTTGGATACCAGAGACCTCCACCAAAGAATCCATGGTATGACCAGGAGTGCCGTGCTCCTACCGAAGAAAAAAATGCGGCATATAGGGCTACTTTACAATCAGTAGCAACGCGTAGCGCACGAGAGAGGTATCGGGAGAAAAGGAAAGAGGAGAAGAAGAGGAGAGGGAGTGTGAACAAATAGAGATGTACAGGAGACAGAACGAAGTTCGAAAATTCTACCAAAGAGTGAAGCATCAAACTGGTGGCTTTGGTACAGGCATGTCCTCCTGTAGAGACCAACAAGGAAATTTGGTAACTGATACAGATAGTGTGCTCAGGATATGGAAAGAACATTTTTCCAAACTGTTGGTATCCGATAGCAGTGAAGACGGCGAAGATACCACAGATCCAATCCCAGAAGATGGTATTGAATGTATACCGCCCAGCCAAGATGAGGTAAGGACAGCAATAAACCGGCTGAAGAATAATAAGGCGGCAGGAGCAGATGGCATACCAGCCGAGCTGTTCAAAACCGGAGGCGACACGCTGATAAGGTGTATGCATCAGCTAGTTAGCACCATCTGGCAGGAAGAACGCGTACCCGACGATTGGAACGTGAGCATCCTATGTCCAGTCCACAAGAAGGGTGATAAGACTGTGTGCTCCAATTACAGGGGCATAAGTCTGCTCCCTATTGCATATAAGATAATATCTGGCATATTGTGTGAGAGACTAAAGCCTATGGTCAATGAAATTATTAGACCCTACCAGTGCGGCTTTAGACCTGGCAAATCCACCATTGACCAGATATTTACTTTGAGACAAATCCTGGAAAAGACCAAAGAAATGCAGATCGACACCTTCCATCTTTTCGTCGATTATAAAGCAGCATTCGACAGCCCTATAAGTTCAAAGGTGTTCCAAGCCATGTCTGATTTTGGTATTCCTGCAAAGCTCATTCGGCTTTGTAGAATGACATTAACTGAGACGAGATCCTCAGTTAAAATAGGAAAGAACCTCTCCGAAGAGTTTATTACCAAAAGAGGTTTCAGACAAGGAGACGGCCTGTCGTGTGATCTATTCAACATCCTGCTGGAAAAGGTCATACGAGACGCGAAGGTCAAAAGAAATGGAACGATATACACGAACAGCCATATGTTACTGGCTTATGCCGACGACATTGACATCATGGGTCGATCGGAAAAGGAAGTAACTGACACCTTTGCAAAAGTCGAAAGAGAATCTGCTAAAGTTGGTCTGGCAGTAAACACAAACCCCGCACCATCTGTGAATGTTGGTACCTACAATTTTGAGGTAGTAAAGGACTTCGTCTACCTCGGCACCGCCATAAACACAACAAATAACATCAGTTGTGAAATACGAAGAAGAATAGTGTTGGCTAACAGATGCTATTTTGGGCTGAGTAAGCAGTTTAGGAATAAAGCCACCTCTCGTCAAACAAAAGTAACACTTTACAAAACACAGATACTACCCGTGCTAATGTATGGTTCCGAAGCATGGGTACTTGCTCAAGCAGATAAGGCAGTGCTTGGTGTGTTCGAGAGAAAAATTCTTCGAAAGATCTACGGGCCAATCTGTGTTGACGGCGAATATCGGCGTCGTATGAACAACGAGCTGTATTAACTATACAATGACATCAATGTAGTTGAACGAATCGAGATACAACGATTGCGATGACTAGGCCATGTTATAAGAATGAGTGATGATGAACCCGCAAAAAAGGCGTATAAATACGGGCCGCATGGAGGTTCTCGCAGATCTGGAAGGCCAAAGCTTCGTTGGAGCGAACAAGTGAAACGAGATATCAGAAAGTTACATATCCCAGATTGGGAAACTACAGCAGCAAACAGAGAGGATTGAAGATTTTTTCTTAGTTCGGCTTATGGAACAAATGTTCTGTAAAAGGCCAGCTAAGTAAGTAAGTAATTCTGGCTCCTGTACATCTCAATTTTTTCACACTCCCGTTTTTCCATCTCTCTTTTTTTGCTGCGGAAAAGACGTTTCTCCTCACTCTTTTTCTTTCGTGCGCTACGCAATTTGCCATTGTGCTGAAATGTTATCGGGACGAGAAGTGCTTTGATTAAGCAATTGGGCTAGTTGAGTGGAATATGCTGTGGCTATCTGCTGTGAATGCAGCTTACCGATGTCTAACTTTCGTTTTGTGTCTGTTCGTACTTTGTTTGCTCCTCGGAACGAACGCACATCCAACACGCTCGATGAATGTCTTCCATCTATCACAACGTGATCAATTTGATTTCTTGTTTTCTGATCTGGAGACAGCCAGGTGCCCTTATGGATGTCGAGATGTTTAAATCTGGTGCTGCTAACTACCATGTTTTTGTCGCTGCGAAGTCTATCAGCCTCATGCCATTGTCAGATGTTTCATTGTGGAGACTGAATTTTCCGACTGTTGGGCCAAAGGTATTTTCCCTTCCAACTATGGCATTAAAATCGCCTAGAATAATTTTAATGTCATGGGCAGGACAACGGTCATATATATAAAATGTATCTTTGGTTTGTTCGTCCTTGTCTTCAGTGGGAGCATGAGCGCAAATAAAACTGATGTTGAAGAATTTTGCTTTTATTCGAATTGTAGGGACTTAAAACGTTTGCGGAGGTCGTCAACTTTAGAGGGGTTTGTTTTTCTTTTCTTTTGTTTTTTCATAGTAGGCTGCTTTTTCTAGGGGAGGGTTACTAACCCGGCGCCCAAACCCAAGTTTTTAACGTTGTTATAGGTGAACGCACGGCACATGTTAGCTCACTACCTTTAACGGGTGTTAAAGGCAGCTCCCCAGGTGACACCACGGGGAGGTCAGTGTCCACTTGAGATGAGAGAGTGACCAACATAAATCCTGGACTTTGCCATGTTAAAGCCGGTCAGGACCGTTCCTTCCTCTGATCTATATCTGGTAGATATATTAGGATGTGTAAAGTATGGAACAAAACGGTCACTCCCTTCAAGTCGGTCACTCCCGTGCGAACAATTTTTCAGAACATTTTTGAACTTTTGTGGGGGAGGTATCGGAAGGAGTGGACCGATATGGCTTATCTCTTGAACTTAAACTTAGTTCGGACAAAATATTACGAAGGCCAAATTTTGGACCGAATAGGCAGATGCGTTCGAGAGTTATCATGGGATTTAACCACTACACACAGTGTCATAAGGTTTTGCACCTTTCAGGCTATTTTCTCAGAAAGTACCGTCGTATGTGAGGCAGTGAATACAATTTGTTACAAAAAAATTAGAGCTATTCGAGAGCAGGTCCTAAATTGAACTTTTCCGAAATTTTGTGTGGGAGGTACCCAAAGGAGTGGACCGATTGACTCCATATTGGAACCTCAACTAAGCCTTCACCCCAAATTTCAGGATTCCAGCTCAAATCGAAATTGTACAAAATTTGGTACTAATTATTCCAAAGTACCTTCATATATCTATAATTACAAAAGTACCTTCATATATCTATCTATCTGCACCCCAACAGTAATTTTAATTGCCCAGTCCAGGACTCAATTCTTTTCCGTTCACCCAAATCCAAATTGTACCATTTAGTACTCATAAGTACCACTTTTCAAAACTACCTCCCTACCACAATTTTGAAGGATAATCTTAATTAAAATTTCAGGACTCCAGTTCTTTCCGTTCACAATAATTCAAGTTGTACCAAATTTAGTTCAATTTAGTACTTTTCGTACAAATTTCCAAAACTACTTATATATTTCAATCCCACACTCTATGCGTTTAGCCAAATCTAAATTATACCAAATG
Source organism: Musca autumnalis (assembly GCF_047663935.1). Classification (NCBI taxonomy): domain Eukaryota; kingdom Metazoa; phylum Arthropoda; class Insecta; order Diptera; family Muscidae; genus Musca; species Musca autumnalis. The sequence continues at coordinate 224,913,389 of NW_027411866.1, forward strand.
TGGTACCATTTAGAATTATTCATACCATAGCCACTGTGCGCCTTAACTAACTTTAAATGAAAGGTGCTTACACCTGGGAAGTGAAACTACAATGTTCATAAATGAGAAAAATAACAAAAAAAAAACAAAAAATCGCCGAAGGGATTTTTAAATAAATCGCGGTCAAAGTTCACATTTTTAGGTTTTGCTTAAGTTTTCCCGATTTTGCTTGGAAACCGCATGTCCTTTCGAAATGGAACTCAATAAAATGTTATAACAGTGAAAATTCTCAACAAGATTAACCCTAAGTATATATTCGTAGGTTTTCCCATTTTTGTGATATAGAAGTTCTACATAATTAGGGCTATGCACTGCCTTTATCGCCTCCTTATAAAACAGTGTCATGTCCGGGCGCCTTAACTAACATTAATTAAAAGCCGCCTTCACCTGGGAAGTTATTGCAGATTCTGAAACAGCAATGTTCATAGATGAGAAAAATAAAAAAACAAGAAAAAATCGCCGGAGGGATTTTTAAATAAATCGCGGTCAAAGTTCACATGTTTAGGGTTGGTTATGATTTTTATGATTTTTCTTGAAAACGGCATCTCCTATAGCAATGGGACTAATGAAAACATTGTAGAGAATTTTCAACTTTAGTTGACTGAGGTAATTGCAATTATATTAAAAATACAGTTGAAGTGATATCTTCCCAGATATGCATTGTTTTTTCTTCATTTGCTACCCTGGGCTGATGTTAATGTCGGCAAATTTGACTTGTACTTTCTGACTTGTATATAACATCGTTTATAAATGGATTAGTTGTGTATTATTATTTCCCACTTTGACAGCATCACAAAATTTGTTATTGTCTTCACGCTTAAGCATAATTAAACTGATGGGGTGTTTCTCTTAATTTGTATGTACATAATTATATATACACATTTTTTTAAGAATTATAAACATGAACAGTTATATGTATATTCCAAATGCATTCTATAAATATGCAAAGTGCTTTCAAATAGTTTCGATTGATTCCATCCGGTTATTTGAACGTTGATGTTTGTGCTTCCACAATAGAAAATAATAGAGCAATATTGTGATAATGACGTTTGAATGATATTTGTTTGTTTTTTTAGATTTAAAAATTTTATTGTCATCACTTCACAAAGTAGACGAATAAAAAACATAAAAAAATATTTAAATGATTTCAGAATTACCAAAATTAAATTGTAAACAAATGTTATTGTTTGTATTTATTGGCTGGCCACTAAAAGTCGACGAATAAGTAGTTAAGTAGTTGTAGTTTACGGATCTGTTGGCATTAAAAAAATAATTTTTAAAAATCCACGTTTATGGCTCTGAGGGTCTTTGAAAAAATAATTTTTAAAAATCCACGTTTATGGCTCTGAGGGTCTTTGAAAAAATAATTTTTAAAAATCCAAGTTTATGGCTCTGTGGGTCTTTGAAAAAATAATTTTTAAAAATCCACGTTTATGGCTCTGTGGGTCTTTGAAAGAATATTTGTTTAACACCCCACTTTTCAAAATCTTCGTTTGTGAGTCTTTGATAAAATAATTTTTAAAAATCCACGTTTATGGCTCTGTGTTGGTGGTTTGTTGGTCTTTGAAAAAAATAATTTTAAAGATCCAGGTTCATGGCTCTGATGGTCTTTGAAAAAAATAATTTTTAAAAAATTCACGTTCATGTTGGTCCACTTTCTTCTACTTCTACTTTTAGTGGGCCAAAAATAAATACTGATTTCTGGAACGTTTGTCCTTGTTAAAATAATGAGTTATTAGGTCGTTTTACAATGAGTTTTGTTTTTTGCAGGTTAAATCCAAATTCTATTTGAGCAAAGCTCCGAAATTTAAAGGAGCTTATCAGAATTTTGAGTGGAAATGGTGTAGTTTTTATGATGCGTTTAAAAAACGCAAATGATAATGCCAAGAATGTGAGCTGCTGAATGCGTGTCTACTTCAACAGCATACTTCCGATTCTTTATTTTACGCTTCGTCATAGTGAAAGAACATGACAATCACTAAGTGTTGTTTTCTTATCGCGGCGGCGCCTTTTTTCAATGAAAATTTTCTTTTGATGTCCAAGAAGCAAAAAAAAAATGTAAACAGGCGTTAAATTGTTCATAGTAGACAAAGCGTGATAAGGTTTTTTTTGCTGAAAGGCCATCATCACTGGTTACAATATAGCTGAGAGAAATAAAAAAATGAAAATTATTATTAAGATTTTGAAATCATTTGGACAAACATATTTTTTAATTTCCCATTTATATAAGCGTCTCACTGACTTGACTAATGATCATTCCAGTTTTAAGGTGTTAAATGTGGCTGTCCAAAGTCTCCCGTGTGTTTTTAATCATTCAAACACACACACACAAACACAGACAGACATGTTATTTGTACATTTTGTGACAAGGTAAAAAGTGCAATTAATTATTGTTCTATTTAAACATAAATATTTACTTAATATACATACTCACATTGACACCGAATAAACACAATTACACTCACACATCGAGATAAATTTTCACACTTGTTCTGTGCAACGCATTCATGACTATTTGTTAGTCATGTTTTTTGTTTTACATTAATTTGTTTATAAAATACTTCATTATTGTCTTCAATAATGGATGATGACATTTTACAAAAAATAAAAAAAACAATATCAATTAATGATACTAATTACCAGGTCACGAAGTAAGTTGACAAGAAAAAAACATGAAAAAACTGGTTAAATCCGTCTGGCCTCTCAAATGTGTCAACAATCTCGGTGGCAACATTTTTATTATTGTTGCCCGATTCTCTTTTTTAGCTCATGATCATCGTGAATCAGTCACTGATATTGCATTTTTCGGAAAGTTGACTATGTCGGTCCACTCCTTGGGATACCTGGCACAAAAAAGTTCAACTGTTTGAGAATGTATTTTGAATTTTTACCGAAAGTAGTATATATGGTCCAGATTACAATGATGCCATTATTTGTGCGTAAGTCTATGTCCATTGGGTGCCACCGTGGTGCAATGGTAAGCTCACCCGCCTTGCACGCTGACGGTCACGTGTTCGATTACCCGGCCAGGCAACATTAAATACTTTTCAACGGTGGCAAAATACCCCTCAATAATGTTGGCGACATTTCCGTTCCGACTCGGCGATAAGCAGTAGGTCCCACATTCAATGATATGAGAGAAGTCTCCCTTGTTTCTTTCTGGGATGTTTGTGGAAAAATTATTAAGTCTATGTCCATTTAGGCACCTCACACCTCACCTCACAAAAACCCACAATATATTTAAAGTCTGTTCGATGATCGTCTTAACATTTTTAGCTAATTGTCTAGAAATTCTACGGTGACCAAATAAAATGACTGGTGGATACGATAAATATCAAAAAAGTGACTCTCATTGGTCGGACTATTTATTGCAAATCATAATATTTTTCTCACACTTGTTTGTATCAAGTTCCAAGAAGTTCTATGGTGCACATCAATGTAGCCAGGGGGGGGGGGCCCGGGGGGGGGCCCCCGAAATGGTTTTCGTTCCCATAGGATATTAGCTTATGTTACACATTTTTTTAATTTTTGAGTAAAATTTTAAAATATTTTAGATTTTTAAAGAAATATGTCAACTACATTGGTTTACTTATTGAAAGTATGAAATAATGAAGTTAGGTTTTTTGAGCAATTTTCTGCATAGTTGTTGGTAAATTTTAAGGTGTTGTTTAAACGTTTAATAGTAATTTTAGGCTGACTCTAAGTGTCAGCTTTTAAACAACTATCTAGAAAAAAAAAACATTCTTGTGGTCCTTATTCTTTATTATGTTTCAAATTTGCAAAAAAACAATTTTTTATGATAAAACTTCTGTTCCACCGCAGTCTCGTTCGTTGAGATTATTAGAAACTGGTCTCTTGTTACAAATTAGTAAATGTCTATTGTACAAAAAAGGATTTTTCTGTCGTACTATTATGTTTTGTTCTACCTTTCGAATGTTAATAAAACCAAGATTAACGAGCTTGAGGTCAATATTTATATTTTATTTATTGCATATTATTTCCAATATTTCGAAATTACATTGAATTTCAACTTCATGGATTTTTTCTGTCGATTACACTGTGCAACATTTTTAGTGTGACCTTGTGCAAATAATTCGAACTGATGATTTTTTGAAATACATACCCAAACGACAGGAAACCTTAGTTGGGTTTTGTTGTGCGAGATCCAGCACGGATTTTATGACCCCATCTAAACATGGTTAAATATTGAGTTTTTAAAGAAATTCGGCGCTATATCTCTGAAACCAATGCGAATCTTCTTCTGACCTTTGAAGCAAATTTGTAGATAAGGACAAGAATAATATACTTGGAGAAATAATGAACTCGAAAAACTGCATTTATTGCCTCAAATTTCAAAATATATACAAAAATTCCACAATTTTTATACATTTCGCAACGTATCTCCACAACAGTAAATTTTTTCTGAATATTTTCATTTAGAAAAATATTCCCTGGAATGTAATACCCAGAACATGTCATTGTTGTAAAATGCCTCTATCCCCTTGTTTTCAGTACATTTTTCAACGACGATTTAATAAAAATATCAATAATGTAGTGAAATCCGAAATGCGAGAATAAAGGGCTTTGTGACGACAAATGAAATCAAAAAAAAAAAAAAAAAAAACTGATCGGAAACAGATTCTCTTCTTCGTCAAAATCTCAACAAGAATCAGTCGGGTTTGCGGACAGGAATATACCCTGAGTCTGTGCGAACTCAAATTTTCATATATGGACACAACCAAAATCCTTTAACCCAAAGCTATGTATTAGGAGATTTTCAGAACTGTGTAGCCATTTTCGGACGTATGAACTTGGCGACAAAATGTGGATTATATCATTGATCACAAGTGTTGCGGAGAAGGTACCTGAAGAAATGGACCGGACCGCCATAGTTCATTTTTTAAGTAGATTTTATTTTGGAAGTCATTCCTTTTAAAAGATTTTGCTCCCACCAGAATATTTTGCAGTTTTTTTTTCAGGAAATATGGACTTGCCCACGAAAAACGCAATACCGTTCTAAACACAAGGAATACCTTCAGTACAAATTTCTAAGGATCCTCGAACAGACCTTAAACTGCATTTAACAACTATTTTTATGGTTTTTGAAGGATGTACCACAGTATAAGGTCCTTTACAGCTTTCGGGCCATTTTCTCTGAAAGTATGGGCTTGCCCCTGAAAATAGTGGCCCCGACAACACTTGTTGCAAAAAAGGAAAGCGTTTTACTTATAACTAAATTATTAGCAAAAAGGAAGTGAAGCCATGACTACTTAGGTCTTCAGCTTACACTTATCCACTTATTTATTGTCGAGAGAGGTCTTAAACTGCACATCTCTGAACATTTTTTAAATACTCTGTGGAAGGTTACCGAAACGAAGGCCAACTTTCGGTCTGATCTGTTCGAGAATCATCGTGTCCTCCACCAAGACTGACGAACATACATAGCTAAGTCGACTTCAAGCTTTCTGAAGCAGATTTCTTCCAAACACACTTTGGCCCTAAAACCATTATTTCGATGAGGTTTATTTTGACTAAAGGCTGAGAGTATAAAAAATGTAGATTGGGAAACATTTTGTTCATGGATTTTTGCTAAAAGAATGTATACATGTATTGATCTTGGATTGGACGCCAGAATTTCATTTTAAAAGATTTCAAGACTGGTTGACAGAGTTTTCCTAGTTTCTGATCAATTTATGAGAAGATCCACGATCGGAAACAAGAATTTGTATAAGAGAAGTCCGACGATTGGACGCCAAAATAGTCTATTTACATGCACAATTGGGCAATAGAATTCGTCATTTACATACCCGCGATTAGGTGCTAGAATTTCATGATTGATAGACTCACTATTGCTCAGAATATTTTTTTTGCTCAAGAACACCACTATCGGAATTCAGAAATTCTTTGTGGTAAGATCTACGATTGGACACCAAAATATCTTTAGGGAAATAACAATAGTTAGTTTCTTTATGACAATAAAACCGATTGGACACCTGAACTTCCGAAATTGAAAAATTGACCATACTCTGGAGTGGAAAATTGAAGCCTGAAATAAGGGGAAATTGGCCAAGAAATCTTACGCCATTTTAATTAAAAAATAGTAATGAAAATTATTTCATCAGTAAAATAAGCCTAAAATAAAGTTTAAATCATTGCCTAATAACAAATTTTTTTTTAAAAATTTTGGTCAGGTGGGCCCCCCCGAAAGAAATCCTGGCTACGTCCCTGATGGTGCACAATTCCTTAAGGTACCTCGCTCCCAAAAATGTTAGGTATTCCTTAGAAGCATTTGAAGGGCTGTAGGAGGATGATGCTTTTGAATTTTTCACGGTCCTTATTACAACGATATACCTATTTTTATTAATTCCTGACATAATTGACCGAAACTCCAATAAAATCGCACTTACTTAGCTGGCCTATTATAGAACATTTGTTCCATAAGTCGAACTAAGACAAGATCCTCAACTCTTTTTATTTGTTGCTTCGCTTTTTGGAATACAGCGCTTTGTCATCTCTTCTTCCACTTGCTTGCTTCATCGAAGCCTTGGCCTGCCAGTTCTGCATGCACCACCATGTGGGATGTGTTTATACGCCTTTTTAGAGGGTTCATTATCGTTCATTCTTATGATATGGCCTAGCCAACGCAATCGTTGTATCTCGATACGTTTATCAATACTGATGTCGTTGTATAGAAGATACAGCTCGTGGTTAATGCGAAGTCGATATTCACCGTCAACGAAGATTGGTCCATAGATCTTTCGAAGAACTTTTCTCTTAAACACACCAAGCACTGCCGTGTCCGCTTGTGCAAGTACCCAGGCTTTGGAACTATACATCAGCACGGCTAGTATCAGTGTTTTTGTAAAACGTTATTTTGTTTGACGAGATGTGGCTTTGATTTTAAACTGCGTACTTAAGCCAAAGAAGCATCTGTTGGCCAATACAATTCTTCTTTTTATTTCACAACTGACGCCGGTGCCGAGGTAGATGAAGTCTTTTACTACCTCAAAATTATAAGAGCCAACTTCAACAATTGGTCCGAGCTCTATGGACACATTGCGCGTCGACATCATCAACTTGGTCTTTTCGCCGTTTACAGCCAGACCCACTTTAGCAGATTCTCCTTCGACCTTCATAAGGGTATCGGTTACTTCTTTTACTGATCGTCCCATGATGTCTATATCATCAGCATAAGAAAGTAAAATGTGGCTATTGGTGTAGATTGTGCCACTTTTTTTGACGTTTGCCTCTCGTATAACCCCTGCCCGCAGGATGTTGAATAAATCACACGAAAGGCTGTCCCCTTGCATGAAACCTCTTTTGATACAAAACTCTTCGGAGAGGTTCTTTCTTATTTTAACTGAGAATTGGGTGTCAGTTAAAGTCATTTTACAAAGCCGAATGAGCTTTGCTGGGATACCAAATTCAGACATGGCTTGGAATATCTTTGAACGTAGGCTGCTTTATAACACTGTGAACAAAAATTTTGGGGCAAAGACCCTGTCGGCTGTCAGGATTTAGCGTTATATCTTTGTTCACTGTTGGTTTAGCTTATTTTTGAGATGACATGTTTTCAGTCGAACCGAATGAGGATTATTTTCGTAGAGCACTTCGACCTTCTTACTCGCTTCCTTCAATGTCCCTTTCGTCCTTTATTTTAAGAACCGCTTTAAAAGTTCTACAAGATGACGTTTTCCAGCTTCGAAATGTTCTGCAAAAATGTCGCTCAGAAAATTTTAGGTACGGCTCTCATTTATATAGTAATTTTTGACATTTACCCCTGTTTGCTCAGAAAAACTGTGTTTTGTTTTTTGTATGTTCTGTAACGAATATACAAAAAACAAAATATACTCTTTTTCTGAACAAAAACAGGGTAAATGTCACAAATGACTATTAAAACCCGCCAAAATCGATTAGTTGTCAATTAGAGCCATACCTAAAATTTTCTGAGCGACATTTTTGCATAACATTAAGAAGCTGAAAACTTCATCTTGTGGTACTTTTATAGCGGCTCTTAAAATAAAGGACGAAAAGGACATTGAAGGAAGCGAGTTAGAAGGTCGAAGTGCTCTACGAAAATAATCCTCATTCGGTTCGACTAAAAACATGTCATCTCAAAAATAAGCTAAACCAACTGTGAACAAAGATATAACGCTAATTCCTGACGGCTTACAGGGTCTCTAGCAAAAACTTCATCATGCCATAACACGGAAGTTCGACTCACGGCGGATCTGTCCTTCGGGGTTCTTAATATACTCACCAAGGCCTTTCTTACCCAAGAGGAATTTTCCGTGCCACAGACTTTCACCTCCATTTTGTTGCACAGTGTAATCGACGAAAGGTGGTAGGTGTCGATCTGCTTCTCTTGGGTCTTCTCAAGGATTTGCCGCAGGTTAAATATCTGGTCAATGGTGGACTTGCTAGGTCTAAAGCCGCATTGGTATGGTCCAATTAATTCGTTGACCATAGGCTTTAGTCGTTGCCATAATATCCCTGACACCATCTTGTAGGCAATAGGGAGCAGACTTATGCCCCTGTTATTGGACCACACAGTCTTATCTCCCTTCTTGTGGACGGGATATAGGATGATCAGGTTCCAATCGTCGGGTACGCGTTCTTCCTGCCAGATGGTGCTAACTAGCTGATACATACATCTTATCAGCGTGTCTCTGACACTCCTGGTCATACCATGGATTCCGTGGTGGAGGCCTCTGGTATCCAAGTACTGATTTTGGGGCTTTTTGCATGGAGTGGGCAATATTTTGCCATTGTGCTGATATGTTATCGGGATGAGGAGTGCTTTGATTATGCAATTGTAATTGCAGATCACCGATGTCTAACTTTCGTGTTATGTCTGTTCGTACTTTGTTTGCTACGTTTTATCTGGTACGTACCTTTGCTGCAACAAGGTAGTAACAAGGATTTTGTATTTGGTCCGAGTCTATGTTTGGTCCTCGGAACGATCGTACATCCAACAAGCTCGATGAATGTCTTCCATCTATCAAAACATGATCAATTTGATTTCTTGTTCTTTGATCTGGCGACAACCAGGTGCCCTTATGAATATCGAAATGCTTAAATCTGGTACTGCTAACTACCATGTTTCTTGCAGCTGAAAAGTCTATCAGCCTCATTCCATTGTTGGATGTTTCACTATTGAGACTGAATTTCCCGACTGTTGGGCCAAATTCTCCTTTCCAATTTTTACATTAAAATCGCCTAGAATAATTTTAACGTCATGGGCAGGACAACGGTCATATATTTCTTCTAAGCGCTCGTAGAATATATCTTTGGCCTATTCGTCCTTGTCTTCGGTTGGGGCATGAGCGCTGATAAGACTAATGTTGAAGAATTTTGCCTTTATCCGTATTGTAGCAAGTTTTTCATTCACTGGTGTGAAGCTGGAGACCAGATGTTTTAACCTCCCACCAACTACAAATCTGCAACCAAACTCATGCTTTGTGTCATGACAGCTATAACAGTGCGTCACCATTAGGTGTTGTTGTGACGCCTTTCCCACTCCTTGGTATTTCCTGTATGGCAGTAATGTCGGCCTTGTACTTCTCATGTACATCTGCCAATGCGTAAATTGCACCTTCTCTATAAAGTGTGCGAACATTCCAAGTGCAGATTCGCAGATCATGGTCCTTAAAACGTTTGCGGTGTTCGCCAACTTTAGAGGGAGTTGTTTTTCTTCTCTTTTGTTTTTTCATAGTGTGCTGTTTTTTTTCTAGGGGAGGTTTACTAACCCGGCGCCCAAACCCAAGTTTTTAACGTTTTAGCTCACTTTCTTCAACGGTTGTTAAAGGCAGCTACCCCAGGTGACACCACGGGGAGGTCAGGATCCACTTGTGATGAGAGAGTGTACAATAACACATGGAAATATTTCTCTCGAACATAAATTAAGTTCGAAGATAGATTCGGGCACCTTCCTCACAAAAGTTCAAAGTGTTAAGGGCAGTTCAAGAGCTGTTCGAATATCTTTATGATATTTTGATCGTTGGTAGTTCTCATGCTCCAACTACAATGGTTGGTGGACATGATAACTTTAAAAATTAAAAAATAAAAGAAACATAAAATAAAAATAAAAGAAAAATAAAAATAAAATGAAAGCAAAATGAAAATAAAAATAAAATAAAAATAAAATAAATAAAATAAATAAAATAAATAAAATAAATAAAATAAATAAAATAAATAAAATAAATAAAATAAATAAAATAAATAAAATAAATAAAATAAATAAAATAAATAAAATAAATAAAATAAATAAAATAAATAAAATAAATAAAATAAATAAATAAAATAAATAAAATAAATAAAATAAATAAAATAAATAAAATAAATAAAATAAATAAAATAAAATAAAAATAAAAAATAAAATAAACATAAAATAAAAGAAAAAGGTTGGAAGCTCGGAATGGGTGGTTCGCAGGGTCGAATTCCGGAGGGGGAAGCATGTGGTGCGCAGGGTGGAAGTTCTGAGGGTGGAAGATGGGAAGTTCATATTGGGTGGATCCTTATAATTTCTTGTCATTCCAGTTATTTCAATATTTCCGAAAAAATTTCCCTTCGTAACGTTTTAAAAACTTTACTTATTTTAACAATGTACATTGGCAAAAAAAGAGAACGTTTACACCGCAAATTTTAAGCAGACTTATAAAAGTTTGGTCTACAAAAACAAAATGCAAAGTTTTCTGTGGAACGAAAGAGCACAATTTTTTGCACAATCTTAGCAAAATACAAGTTACAACTTTTCACTTAGCAGAAGAGGACGTTTGTGGAACAGAAATTTTTGAAAACTTAGTAAACTCAATTTATCATTAGCAACATATCAGTTATCAAAAATAAGGGTTCGGTGGAAGGGAAAAATTTGCGAATTGTCAAAAATATTGCTAAGTGCAAAATAAAAAGTTGATAGGTTGTTTCGTGGAATAGGGCCCTGGTTATATATTCAGGTCCAGGGCGCTGTTTGGCGCTGGTCGAAACAAGGATTTTGTATTTTTCTGCTCAATCCTGTGTTGAAAAAGTCTCCGCCGCACAGTGCGAAATATGGGCTCTTTAGTAGAACTTTACTCATAACTTTTAATGTGAAGAACGTAGGTTACTAAAACTTTCCAAAAATGTTTCTTATAGTTGAGGGTCGTATGTGGATAAATATGGGCCACATAGACCTGCGGTTTCCTATAGCCCCCACATATCTGTGGTGACCGTTTTTACGTATTAGGTTCATTTTCAACCGATTTTGCTGCAAATTGGTATATTGGGGTTTCAGTGGATGGAGAACATATGTACAAAATATTGCCAATATCTGTTCGCGTATAGGTATAGCCCCCATTGAGCGGTACCGGCCAATATAACATATTTTAAAGATTCCAAGCACATTTACCAATCTTTTTGTTTGCATTTTGGTATTTTATGTTCTCCGTAGGTAGAAAACCGTTTTGCGAAATATTAACAACGTCTTTTCTCGTTTTGCTATAACCCCATTTGAGATATTTAAATGGTGTTAGGTAATTATTGCCATCCGAGTTTGGTTTACTTTAAAATTTATCTTCATTGAATAGAAAAAATTCTAAAAAACAATTCAGAGCATAAATCCTTGCTTTGACCCCTCCCCCCAAGCATCCACATACGTTAGTAAAAAACATTTTTTTTTTTATTTTTAGTATAGTGTCATTGATATAATATAAATTTTACAAATTGAACGTTCCGACTGAGGATATGTTTATTTTATTACATGGTTCTGCAAATAAGTATATCAACTAAAAGCATCTGGTGCAACTTTGCTTTGTTTTAGGTACTTAACGATGTCCTGAGAAAACTGCTCAAATTTGACCATTTTTTCTACAAAATGTGAATGAAATTCGCAAAAATAGTCATAAAACTATTAAAAGCAACATTTCTTAGTATTGGTGAACCCATTTTGGGATAAACGAAACCAACATTGAAGTCTAATGCCGGTTCCTCTATCAAATTTTCAAAAATATAGATATATGAATATTCCAATGACTTTCTGAAAAATGAAAAATTTAGTAGACTTTTAAAAAACCACATTTTTGGGGAATGAATAGCAACCAAACTAAATTAGATATTACAAATCTATAAACGCCAAATAATCAAATAATTGTCAAGAATTATAACAGCAACAAAAACTATATTCAACTAACGTACAATTTATTTGTATCACTGTATTACTTAAGCAAAGTCAGAAGCAATTTTTTAAGAAAATAAATATTGTAAAACAAAAGTGCAACTTTTAAGTGCATTTCTAGTTGTTTCGCGGGGTAAATCGCAAAACTGAATAAGAGACATTAGTCATGGGATACTTAGCAATAGAATTCAACAAGAATCTCATTAGTTTAATGTACTTTAATTTTTGAGTAAAGTTCCACAAAAGTTCCCATATTTCGCACTGTACGTCGTGGCGTTACTGATAGATCTTTTCCATATTTCTTAAGTGCTAAGAAGTCAACTGCTATTTAATAGACAATTTCGCATGTATTGGTTTCCGTATTGATGTTGTTAACTTGTGTGTGAAAAACATTTAAATTTTGCCTTAAGGTATTTTTGCTGGCGCTTCGATTCGATTCCATTCACGTTTATGCTGTTAAGCATAAATTGAATTGTTTAACATTCATAAATTTGATTTCGGTTACTACATATTGACTTTTATAACATTACTTAATTAACGATAATAACTATGGACATTCATACGAACAAACTTATCGGTAAAACTGCAGCAGCTGCTGATGTAGGTGATGTCTGCACGCTTGTTACAATCCAAAAAATGCTGATTAACAAAAAAATCAGAAATGCATGTAGACACCTGTTGTGTGGTTGTGAACTTGACAGTGTCAAAAGAATCAGTGTAAAATTGTTGTTTTTTTTTTTGTAATTTTTTTGTCAAGAGTACAGTGAAACAAAAAAACTGTTGACAGACTTTTTGGTGCGAGTAATTAACAAGAACTGTTTCACAGGTGTTAAAATTGTTTTCCCTCTTTGTGACATTTATTTCTACATACATATATTCATATATGTTTACAAAAATCACAACTTAATTCTTACGCGTGTTATGTGTCATCTTAATTTATTTGCTGTGTTAACAAATTTTTATTGTAAATTGTACAGCAAACACCTTTGTTGGGCAAAAAGATGAATACCTCAATGCAAATGCGAAATAACAAGAACAAAGAAGTACGAAAAATAAGCTATAAAGTAAACACATAAGGTGTGATCATGAACCTGTTTTGATCGCTGCAAAAATACACATTAAATGCGAATTAAAAACACACGTGTTGTTGTATTATATATCTGCAGATTTTCAATATTTGTTGTATCAAAAGGTGTGAAAAATTATTGAAAAAATCTTCTGCACAACCTGAAATTTATATTGATTTTGACTTTTTACCGAATTATAAATAGAACACTGTTAATTTATTAGTGACGAGGAAATCGCATGTGTGATAGAGTTTGGCGTATTTGTAGTTTAGATCAAGATCACAGATAACCACAAATATGCAAAAATCAAGCAATACAAGATATCCATAGATCTTAAGTCAATTGAAATTATAGACTTCAAAAATATATTAAGAATAAACATTAAACGAAAACCGCAAAGAAGCAAAAAAAAAACAAGAGAAAATATAATACCCCCAACCGTTGACTCTATAAACAAGTAAAAAATATCAGTCGACCTTGCCGACAGAGATATACCTTCAGCCTGTGTGTATTGAAATACTTTTTTACTAAAAAAGGTATTCTTTTAGAAGAGAAAGAGGTCTGTTAATAGAACAGCAGGAGGTCATCTCATAGAAGAGCAGGACGTCTTCTCATAGAAGAGCAGAGGGTCCTCTCATAAATGGGCCTTCGCATAGAAGAGCTGGGGATCTTTTTATAGAAAAGCAGGAGCTCTTATCTAGAAGAGCAGGAGACCTTCTTATAAAAAAACAGAAGGAGGTTCTCTGGAAGTCTTCTTATAGAAGGCCTGGAGGTCTTCTTATAGAAGCCCTGGAGGTCTTCTTATAGAAGGCCTGGGTATTTTCTTATAGAAGACCTGGAGGCCATCTTGCAGAAGACCTGTAGGCTGTCTTATAGAAGAACTGGAGGTCTCCTTATATAAGACCTGGAGGTCTTGCTATAGAAGACCTGGAGGTCTTCTTATAAAAGACCTGGAGGTCTTCTTATAGAAGACCTGGGGGTCTTATTCTTATAGAAGACCTGGGGGTCTTATTCTTATAGAAGACCTGGAGGACTTCTTATAGAAGACCTGGAGGTCTTCTTATAGAAGACCTGTAGGTCTTTTTATAGAAAACCAGGGGGTTCTTCTTATAGAAAACCTGGATATCTTCTTAAAGAAAAACTGGAGTTTTTCTTATAGAAGACCTGGAGTTCTTCTTATAGAAGACCTGGAGTTTTAATTACAGAAGACCTGTAGTTCTTCTTATAGAAGACCTGCAGGTATTCTTATAGAAGGCCTGGAGATTTTCTTATAGAACATCTGGAAATCTTCTTATAGACCTGGAGTTCTTCTTATAGAAGACCTGGAGGTCTTCTTATAGTAGACCTGGAGGTCTTCTTATAGACGAACTGGAGGTCTTCTTATAGAAGACCTAGAGTTCTTCGTATAGAAGACCCTGAGGACTTCTCATATTAGACCTGAATGTCTTCGTATAGCAGATCAGAAGGGCTTCTTATAGAAAAATGTAGGACTTCTTATAGAAGACCTTGAGGTCTTCTTATAGAAGACCTGGTGGTCTTCCTATAGAAGACCTGTAGGTCTTCTTATAGATGAACTGGAGGTCTTCTTAAAGAAGACCTGGAGTTCTTCGTATAGAAGACCCGGAGGACTTCTCATATTAGACCTGAATGTCTTCATATAGCAGATCGGAAGGGCTTCTTATAGAAAAAATGTAGGACTTCTTATAGAAGACCTTGAGGTTTTCTTATAGAAGACCTTGAGGTCTTCTTATAGAAGACCAGGAGGTCTTCTTATAGAGGACCAGGAGGTCTTCTTATAGAGGACCAGTAGGACCTCTTATAGAAGACCTTGAGGCCTTCTTATAGAAGCCCTTGAGGTCTTCTAATAGAGGACCTGGAGGTCTTCTTATAGAGGACCTGGAGGTCTTCTTATAGAAGACCTGGAGGTCTTCTTATGGAAGACCTGGAGGTCTTCTTATAGAAGACCTGGAGGTCTTCTTAGAGACGAAATGGAGGTCTTCTTATAGAGGACCTTGAAGGTCTTCTTATAGAAGACCTGGAGGTCTTATTATAGAAGACCTGGAGGTCTTATTATAGAAGACCTGGAGTTCTTCTTATTGAAGACCTGTAGGTCTTCTTATAGAAGACCTGGAGGTCTTCTTATAGAAGGCTTGACGGTCTTCTTATAGAAGACCTGGAGGTCCTCTTATAGAAGACCTGGAGGTCTTCTTATAGAAGACCTGGAGGCTTCTTATAAAAGACCTGGAGGTCTTCATATAGAAGACCCGGAGGTCTTCATATAGAAGACCTGGAGGTCTTCATTTTGGGGGACTTTCTTTAATGTTCATCATAAATTATGGTATTCGGTCCTCGCAAACGACCACAGGGGTATAGTGCTGGATGAGCAGATTAACAGCTATACATTGCGTACGGTCAATGAGGACTACCAGAATTAGTGGAGACTGTCAGTGTTCGGCATACATAACATTTGTGTCACCTGGTCCGACAAATGACCTCCCCTGGCAACCCGGAATAAGTGAATTGTGGGCTACGGTTAATTTACTCTCGAACCCTGGAAAGAAAGAAGATAGGACTCAGTCAGGTTTGGCGACGTTTCGCTGACTGATTTGAAGAGGAGCGCAAGTTATTTCAATCGACAGTTTGTCGAGCACCCCGGTAGTAATAGGTCGAAAACAGGAGTGCTTTGTTGCATTACATCTCTTCCTGCTGAGATAAACCACCACAATTAACAAAGGATGATGTTGCGAATGTCCTCCGGAACGCTAAATAATCCACAGATTTGGTCCCTGATGAAATCTCCATGGTAATGCTGAAATAGCTGTATGGGCTGGGAGTCGAGTATCTCACTAATATTCTCAACATGTCGCTAATCTCCTTCATCGTTACCGAAGTCTGGAAAATGGGGAAAATGGGTATGCCAGCAAAGATGAATCGTATAGCATGACAACAGCGCTGCACGCCATCTCCACACGTATTAGTAGAATAGTGGTGATGGCGTTTGACTTATCAAAAGCCTTTGATGCTCTCAAGCACTCCACGCTGTTCGAGCACAACGAGCCGACAATCCTACTTCCAAGTTTAAAACGTTGTATAATTAATTATACACACAGTCGTACCTGGAATACCTGAAGAAGAAGTCCAAGCCCCGTAGAGTGAAACAGGCAGATCCTCAGGTGGGGTGATATCTCCCGAACTTTTTAATCTCTACCTCTCCTGTATTCCAGATGGCATTGAGATGATAACATCTTCGGATGAGTGTACCTGTTCTTATCACCTGTTCTTATCACCTTTTTCCACGTGAGAAACTCTGTTCACCACATGGACGGTGAGAACAAAGTTAAATGACATGGTCGATGGTAGCAAAATTTCGACCCCAAACTACCCCCAAAATTCTAGGGTCACATTCGACAGCATGTTCATGTCGTCCGCTTATGCCACATATATCTGCGACAAGCTGAGATATAGGAACAAGGCCCTCAAGTCCCTTGCCGGCAACACTTGGGGTGCAGACACTGATAGTCATCCTAATCACCATATAGTGGATAGAACCCAGGCATGTCAGGATGGATATTAATGTTCTACTAAGATACAAGAGAGAACCCCTAGATCATATATGAACAAGATGAGCGCTCGCCTTTACGTTTTCGTACGATTCACCATACAAATGATCTCTTCATGTCCATCTTTGCCCTAGATCAACAAGCCTATTAAGCAGGTTTAAATAGCATTCACACGGATACAGTCGCAGATGCCATTAACAACTATGATGTGAATGCGGCGCTCGGAGAACATCCCCCATCTATCGCAGCTAAGGAGCGTCAACTGCCGCGACAAACCAGAGAAGTTTCAGTTCAATTGCGGTTGGGATGGTGCAGCCGTATAAATTCCTATAGGATGAGGATTGATGACACTGTGCAAAACATATGACCAGCATGCGGCGCAGGCCTGGACGACGCACTGCATCTTTTCAACTGCCCTGCCAAACCTACTCGATATACTCCAGTAGTTTTTAGGTTATAACTTATCGAAACACATCCCTAAAACTGGAGTTTGACACAGAGCCATATTAAGCAGAAGCGAAAATACAAACATACGAGGGTCATTAAAAATACTTCCGGCCTAGGCAACAAGCATTGTCGCCAGGCGTCATTTGACATTTTGGAAAGTTTGACAGTTTTTAGCCTAAGCGTACTCAGGATAGTTTCACATACGACCATGTGTTGTGTTGTTTACAGTGACTTAAAAAATCACTTTGTATAAAAAAGTGAATTAACTGGTGAACTTTTTCTTCCGATAATTTTTCACAACTTTCCACGTGGATAATCACGGATCGAACAAATTAAATCTTTGTGTGTCGATAAAGGACCATCCTATAGCACTATGAAAAACTGGTCTAATGAATTCAGTCGTGGCCGACACCCGCCAAAAAAAAGGTGGATAAGGTGGATCTAGGTGACGCATCATGAAACTATGCGTATGAACCGGAAAAATTGCAGCAATCGCCAGTAGATGCTGTAAAAGCGTTCATGTTTTGGAGGTGTCTCAATCGAGCCACTGCACGTTGGGGCAAGATTGAAAAAAACGGCTCTTAATTGAAATTGAAACACAAATTTTTGATAATCTGTCTTGACAGGGTTAACGAGTACAAAATTCTCCCTCACTAGCCAAAATAGCAAAGTCGTATGTTGTTTACTTTTCGTGTAGCACAGTGTTAAAGTTGAACATATTTTTAAAATTTAAGAAACAGGTGAAAAGTATTAAATTTTGCTGCTTTTAAATCGCCATAACGTAGTTTTTGCTACATAAACTTGGCATTTTCAAAATAGATATTTCAAGCAGAGGTAATTCTTAATATTTTAGGAAAAAATTGTACTGAAAAAGTCTTGTAGAAATGTGTTTAAAAAATTCCTCAAAATGTGTCCAGATTTTGCATAATTTTGAAATGTATTGGAGTATAACAAAAAAGAGTGTCGAGAAGGTCGTGAGAATTTTTTTTGTATTTTTCTCTTGATTGTTTTCTTTGAAATTGCGCAAACAAAACTTGCTCCCTACTTGCTCATTTTGAGTTATGTCAAAAATGGTGGAAATAGCCGTGGGTCAAATATTTGCATTTTGGGGTTTTTGTCTTCATTTTCCCTGTTACTGTTGTACAGTATGTCGTGTTTTGGTTTAATGTCTGCGGTCATTCTACATAACACAACTTGTGTAGGTCTACCATTATGTTATAGTTACTATATATAATGATTTATATAAAATGATGGCGATGCACAAGGGGTGAAATAGCAAAAAATGGAGATTAATTAACATAAATTAAATTCGGTTTTTGGTATAACTGTCGTTACATGGTAATATGGTACAAAATTGTAAGTCTTTAAGCAAAATGTCAAGATCATATATTGTTTACTTTTACAGTTACACTGTCATAAAGCTAAAGAATTTTTAAAAATTTAAAGAGCACCATAAAAAATTAAATTAAATTTTGGTATATAAAGAGTAATATTTTTTTACGCATCAAAAGTGCCCCTTTTAGAATGGAATCGTCAACTTCAGTTAGGAATCTAAGTCTTAGAAAAACATATTTATGGCAAAAGAAGTTTAGAAGCATATTAAAAATTAATTTAAATGTAGCCATTTTCCCTATTTTTGAAAAGTATTTAGAGTTAAAAAAGTAGCAGAATATTTTATATGGAGCTTATTCCAAAACGAGAATATATAGAGATGATGTTTGATAGAAATATGTTCAATCCCTTCAAAATGTACAATTCATAATTTGAACCAGTTTAGTAGCAATATATGCATATAATATTCGAAAACTCGCAAATTTGACTGCGCCTCTATATGGGGCCTATACCAAAACATTGACCTATATTGACAAATTTTCACACTATGAATTCTTAGGCATTCATAACTATAAATCCTTATTTACAGATAAATGTACTAAAAAATGTGGTCAAGACCCTCGAAATACATAAAATCGGGAGTTACCGTTGTATGGGAGCTACACTAAAATATTGACCTAACTTAATAATTTTTTGCCAAATATTAGCTCAACCAATAATTTATCATATTAGAAGATTTTGGATTCATCAAATAAGAAATGAAGGCAAAACCGTAAAAACACTTCATAGTTTTTATGGTACCCATTTATGAGGGCTTCGAATATACCTCTCCAATCCCTCAATTTGCACCAAAACTGTGTTCCGTTATATTGATTGAAGTGTAAACATTCGAAAAATATTAACATTAGTTCACTCAAATGCTTGCCTGAATTAATCTCCGTTTTTTTGGAATCTTGCCCCAATGTGCACTGGTCGTATGTCAAACTGTCCTAAGTACACTTAGGCTAAAAACTGTTAAACTTTCAAAAAAAAATGTCAATGTTGCCTAGGCCAGAAGGTTTTTAGTGACCCTCGTATAAATACTGTTACAACAAGAACCATGTACAAACTTTTGACCAAATCGGTTGCTCCCTTCGAGATTTGTCGTGCACTCCAGTTTAGCGAAAACATTAAGACATAGTTGACAATTCAGCATTTTCTCTTTTTTCAAAATTTTAAACTTTATAGTTTATTTGATCAAATATCAAGGTTTCTTATGAAAATGTTTTTTCCATACTTACTACTGTGGTGACCACAAATCTACATATTTCCATTTAATCCATACGGTCTCAACATCTATGGCATCAAGTAAATAAGTGTATGGGTATGTTTGCATCTGCAGTGTAAACAATTCTAATTTTATGTTTTCATTTGGTTTTTATAGTGAATTGGTTCAACTTTGAATATTTTATGAGATCGTTGAAGCGATAAAATTCCACATTAATATATATGTGATGTTTATAAAGAAATGTCAATAAATAAATATTTATGGATATTTAAAATATTATTATGATTACAATGCAAACATCAACATCAAACATCAATATGGTAATGAAAAGAAATATTTCACAATGGATTACAATATTGCTTTTAATCTGCCAATCAGTCATACATTTAAGTAAATTTTGTAACAATACTGTTTCTGTCAATTAATATTGTGGGAAGTATTCCATTACTTAAAATCCTTACTCATCACAACTTAAACACATTTCCGATTCAACTTTGTAGCGGTATTTCAGTTATTGTTGTGGTTTTGTTAACAACTTCCTCCTCCATTCATATTTATTTTTTTTTTCGCGCTTGCTGTAGCACACATAAAAATTCCATGTTATTTACTTAATTTGTTTGACTTTATATGAATTCCAATAAAAATGAAATACTTTTCCTTTTTATAACTTTAACCTGTTGTTGCAGAGAATGGCAACCACCCCCATCTTTTATTAAACTGCTGCTAAATGAATCAGCAACCGGAAATGAAAAAATATAAAATATTTTTAATATGTAATTAAAAAAATGAATAATAAAAAATTAAAAAAAAAAATATTATATAAATTACACAATGAGTTTGTTTAACCTCTAATATGAACCTAGGTTGCTTAAATGCACGTTCATTACTTTAATTTTATATTTGTTGAAAATATGTGTCTCAATATAATGTCATCTAATTTTGTTTTACTTTCAGGTGAGTTCCAGCAGCGCAAAATAAAAAATAATAAACATTCAAGGTAATTAAGTTCTAAAATTTGTTTCATGAACATGAATGAAATCTTGCGTTATATCAATGAAATTTATCATTGATATTGAGTCACTTAGAGCTGAAAAGTGAAAAATTGTTCATAAAGATTCATTAACTTTAATTTGTGAACTATTCGTGAATGCAGTGAAACCTTTTCATTGGCCTAATGAAGTACAGTCATCGGAGATTAGAACTGTTTCTTTAATAATACAAAACAGTTTCATTATACAATGACATTAATAACATTAATGAAACAATATTATTGCCTTATTGGAAGTCACTCATTTTTAAATGATATTCTTGCATTCCCTAAATAAAGTATATCTTTAATGCAATGGAGACTTACAACATATGTAACTGAACCCGTTCATTGTACTTACTTACTTAGCTGGCTTTTACAGAACATTTGTTCCATAAGCCGAACTGAGAAAAGATCTCCAATCCTCTTTGTTTGCTGCTGTATTTTCTCAATCTGGGATATGTAGCTTTCGGATGTCTCGTTTCACTTGTTCGCCCCAACGAAGCTTTGGCCTTCCAGCCCCCCTATTCAGCAACTTTTTAACAATTTTTCTCATTGTTTATTTTACAACAATTTCATTTGTTTGTTTTGTAGTTGTTACAAAAAAGAAAGAAATTTTAACAAATTCCAATCGATAAAAGTTACAGAATAGGCTTATAGATCTGTGTGAACCTCCATGCGGCCCATATTTATAAACCTTTTTAGCGGGTTCATCATAACTCATTCTTATGATATACTAGCCGACCCGGTCCGCGTTGCTGGCCCTTGAAGCAGTTTTATGTTACCTTAAGTCAGCGATTGTATTTTTATTGCATCGCTAATTAGTCGGGATCTGCAAGTGATTATATATAAGGAATCTTCAGATTTGTTTGTGTCGATATGCAATTTTAACATACATTTAATAAATAGGACGCATTAATAAATTTAACAAAATTTGTAGCATTTTTCCACCAAGGACCATCCCTGGTCAGCCGGCGACATATATGTAGCCTATTTTCACCAGGGTTATCCGGGCACATTCCCTGAAATTTGTAGGAAAATCGGCTCAGATGTTTCAGAGATAGAAATTGGGCGTGCTCGGATCTTAAGGTCCCAAAATGAGTACCTAGGGTCGGAGAATCGAAGGGTGGTTCGATATGTTGTAGTTTGGAGCGGGGTGGATGGGAGGGTGTGGTTCGGAGGGTAGAAATTCCGAGCGGGGTGGATCGGAGGGTGGATCAATGCGGGTTGGTTCGGAGGGGAAGTCCGCAGCAGGGTGGAAGGTCGAAGCAGGGTGGATCGAAAGGAGAAAGTTCGGGGCGGGGTGGTTCGGAGCGGTGTGGTTCGGAGAGTGCAAGCCTGCAGCAGGGTTGTTCGGAACGGGGTAGTTCAGAGGGTGGTTGTTCGGAAGAATTAATTCAATCACTTGTTTCATTTTTGCTAAAATAGCGGTTTTATTAAATCAGACATAGTGGAGGTACCAAACCCCTCCGAAATTGAACACAATGTATAGCCTATTTCAACCACGGGTCCCCCCTGTACATTCTCTGAAATTTTCAGGAAAATCGGTTCAGTAGTTTTGGGTATGTAACGTATTTAAAATGTGGGCGTGATAAAATAGCGAAAGTAAAAAATTTTCCTGAAATTTTCAACAAAATCGGTTCAGCCGTTTTTGAGTCAAACACACCAAGCACTACCTTATCTGCTTGCGCTTGCTTCGGAACCATACATTAGCCGGGCAGTATCAGTGTTTTGTAAAGTGTTACTTTTGTTTGACGAGATCCGGCTTTATTCTTTAACTGCTTACTTAGCCCATAGTAGCATCTGTTGGCCAACACTATTCTTTTTCGAATTTCACAACTGATGTTGTTTGTTGTGTTTATGGCGGTGCCGAGCTAGACGAAGTCCTTTAATACCTCAAAATTGTAGGTACAAACATTCGCAGATGGTGCAAGATCTATAAACGTATTACGCGTCGATATCATCAACTTGATATTATCGCCGTTTACTGCCAGTCCCACTTTAACAGATTCCGTTTCGACTTTTGCAAAGATATCAAATACATCCTTTACCGATCGACCCATGGTGGCAATGTCGTCGACATATGCATGTAACATATGGCTTTTTGTGTATATTGTTCCACTTGTTTTGACCTTCATATGTCGTATGACCTTTTCCAAGCCTTTCTTTTGGTAATAAACTCTTCGGAGAGGTTCTTTCCTATTTTAACTAAGGAGTATAAAGAGCTGTCGAAGGCTGCTTTATAATCGACAAAAAAGATGGATTGTATCGATCTGCATTGCTTGAGGCTTTCCCAGGATTTGTCTCAAGGTAAATATCTGGTGAATGGTCGATTTACCAGGTCTAAAGCCGCACTGATAGGGTCCAATTATTTCATTGACCATAGGCTTTATTCATTCACAAATTATGCCAGGTATTATCTTATATGCAATGGGGAGCTGACTTATGCCCCTGTAATTGGACCACACAGTCTTATCTCCCTTCTTGTGGTCTGGACATAGGACGCTCAAGTTCCAATCGTCGGGTATGCCTTCTTCCTGCCAGATGGTGCTAGCTAGCTGATGCATTTACCAAATTATCTTGCTGTTCTCTACAAAGCCATCAGTTTGATGCTTCACTCTTTGGTAGAGTTTTCGTACTTCATTCTGGCTCCTCCTGTACATCTCGATTTTTTACACTGCCGCTTTTCTATTTCTCTCTTTTTCCTGCGGAAAAGGCGTTTCTCCTCTCTCCTTTTCTCCCGATACCTCTATCGTGCGCTACGCGTTGCTACTGTTTGTTGAGGAGCCCTATATGCCCCATTTTTCTCTTCGGTAGCAGCACGACACTCTCGGTCATACCATGGTTCCTTGGTGGAGGTCTCTGGTATGCAAGTATGAATTTTGCGACTGTTTGCAGTGGGCAATAATTTGTCATTGGGCTGATATCTTATCGGGACGAGGAGTGATTTCATTAAGCAGTTGGGCTAGTTAAGTTGAATATTCTGTGGCTATGTGTTGTGTTTGCAGCTTACCGATTTCCTATCTATGTTTGCTCCTCGGAACGATAGTACATTCAACACGCTCGATGAATGTCTTCCATCCGGAGACAACCAGGTGTCCATGTTTTTTTGACGCTGCGAAGTCAATCAGCCTCATTCCATTGTCATATGTTTCACTGTGGAGACTGAATTTCCCGACTGTTGGGCCAAAGATATTCTCCTTTCCAATTTTGGCATTAAAATCGCCTAGTATAATTTAAAATCGCCTAGTATAATTTAAAATCCTAAATCCATATTAGCAAAAACACAGAATATTTGCAGATTTGTCTGATAAAATTTCTTCGAAATATGTTTAGCAACAATGAACAACGGCAACATGTAGCAACAAATTTCACAAAAAATTATCTACACATATCAGAAAAGAGAATAAGCAACAATGTTTCTAGAGCTTAGCCAGGTTTTCAGCAAACAATTATTTTTGTGATCAGGGTTACCAGTGTAACGCATTAAAAATCACGATATAATTAATTCGACTTTTTCGTTCAAAGGACATGTGAATTTTTGGTGAAGCCGTTTAATATTTGTTTTTGTTATTTTTAAACAATTGGTGTGTCTTTTTACTTACTAAATGTTGCTTAAACAATTTTTTCAGTAACTTCTCCTTTATACACCTGTCAGTTTTAGAAACATTTGTAATAATTATTACAAATTATCGAGTACGCAGACAGGCATAATTATAATTTGTATTTTATGTTCTACCATATGATGGAGGCATTTTGACATTAAATGACACCTTTTTTATTACAGCGTTGGCAACTCTAATCACAAAAACACCCTCGGTTGATGATTCGCTGCGACGAATGGTCAGCCGACTGCTAAATATGTAGGCGTAAAAAACGAAATGAGCAAAAATAAATATGCGTTCGGTTGCTTATTTTGCCGTGTGTCAATGTTGTGTAGCAGTTGAAGTGTACAGCTAATGCTAATGGTTTTAGATGCTGGCTTTTAAAACCTGGTCATATGTTTCTTCTAAGCGCTCGTAGAATATATCTTTAGTCTGTTCGTCCTTGTCTTCGGTTGGAGCATGAACGCAGATAAATCTAATGTTGAAGAATTTTGCTTTTATCCGTATTGTAGCAAGTCTTTCATTCACTGGGGTGAAGCTGGAGACCACGTGTTTTAACCTCCAACCAATTACAAATCCGCAACCAAATTCATGCTTTGTGTCATGTCAGCTATAATACAGTGCTTCACATTTAGGTGTTGTTGTGACGTCTTTCCCAATCCATCGTATTTCCTGTATGGCAGTTATATCGGCCTTGTACTTTTCAAGTACATCTGCCAACGCGTAAACTGCACCTTCTCTATAAAGGATGCGAACATTCCAGCTGCAGATTCACAGATCATGGTCCTTACAACGATTGCGGGGGTCGTCAACTTTAGGGGGTTTCTTTTTCTTTTCTTTCGTTTTTTCATAGTGTGGGTACAATGCTTTGGATGATATCGCATTTTCCTACAATTAAATTTGTCATTCCGTTTGCAAAACATCGAAATATTCATCGGGTATCCTATAAAGTATATTCTTGATCAGGTTAAAATTCGAATTCGATATAACCATGTCGGTCTGTTTGTCCGTCCGTCTGTTGAAATCAAGATACAGCTCACAAGTTTTTAAGATAGAGCTTTGTAATTTGGTATAGAAGTTTCTATTACTCCTAGGATGTTTGGTATTGCAAATGGGCTATATTGGTCCACGTTTTGATATAGCCCCCATAGAACGGTACCAGCCGATTTTGGATATTTTGAAGGTTTTAGCCTCATTATCACACCGAAATTACTGAAATTTGGTACTTAGTCGGGGGTTTAAAATTTTCCCTCTGAATTTTGTCGGTATAGGTCCACGCCTTTATATAGCCCCCATAGAACAGTACCTACTTGTTTCCAGTATTTTGAAGGTTGTGGCCTCAATATTCCATCGAAATGGTTCAAACTTGGTATTTGGTCTTCATTTGGGGTACTAAGCGTTCCATACGAAATCTGTTGGTATAGGTACACGCCTTAGTATAGCCCCTATAGAACGGTACCTCCTTATTTCCGGTATTTTGATAGTTGTGGCTTCAATATTCCACCGAAGTGGCGGTAATTTGGTATTTAGTCTTCGCTGGGGGTTTAAAACTTTCTCCCTGAATTTTGTCGTTATAGGTCCTCGCCTTCATATAGCCCCCATAGAGCAGTACTTCCCGAATTTCGGAATTTTAAAGGTTGTGGCCACAGCAACCCATGGAAATGGTTGAAATTTGATATTTAGTCTTTGTTGGAGGTAAAAGCCTTTCTAACTGAAATTCGTCGGTATAGGTCCACGTTTCGATATAGCCCCCATAGAACGGTGCCTCCCGATTTTCGGTATTTTGAAGATTTTAGCCTCATTATCACACCGAAATGGCCGAAATGTGGTACTTAGTCTTCGTTGGGAGTTTAAAACTTTCTACCAGAATTTTGTCGGTATAGGTTCTCGGCTTCATATAGCCCCCATAGAACGGTACCTCCCGAATTTTGGAATTTTGAAGGTTGTGGCCACTGCAACCCACGGAAATGATTGAAATTTTATACTTAGTCTTTGTTGGAGGTAAAAGTCTTTCTGACTGAAATTCGTCAGTATAGGTCCACGTTTCGGTATAGCCCCCATAGAACGGTACCTCCCGATTTTCGTGATTCTGAAGGTTGTGACGTCAATATCCCAGCGAAAAACTGAAATTTGTTATTTAGTCTTCCATGGGTTTATAAAATATCCCAGAAGACAACTATCAGTATAGTTCCACGGGTTCCTATATCCCCCATAGAAGAGTATCTCGTGATTTTCGTTATTTTTAAGGTTATACCGAAATATCGGAAATTTCGCATTTAGCCTGCTTTGAGTCTAAAAACTTTCCGCCAGAAATATATCGACATTTTGATATAGCCTCATGGATCGGTATCCCCGGATTTCGGTATTTTAAAGGTAAGCCATATTGTTATACCGAACTTGCTGAAATTTGATATTTAGACGTATTCATAAACGGAAGGAAAATAATTGTTCCGTTTTACTTCAATGCAAATCATGGTGGAGGGTATAACAAGTTCGGCCTGGCCGAACTTAAGCCCGTTCTTACTTGTTTTCTAGTCCCGTCGTCTCAGCTGGGAAATCTAATTGGTGTATTCGCCCGACAAGTATGTAGCGATCGGCTGCAGCTGTGATAATGTGCCGAAATTTTTTTTTAGCTACCCGAGGATCTGAGGGAATGGACAGCAATCTGAAGCGGTGATTAGTAAATTCTCTGAAACCTTGCCAATCAGTTTTTTATGGTTCAGAAAAGTACGACGCAGAGTGTTTCAGGAATCGGTTTGGTCGGATCGGCATGACATTTTGTGCAGCTCGTTGACTCTTTTACGTCGGTACATTTTTTTTCGAGGGCAGTTCCTACTTACTTACTTCCTAAGATAATAACCCTGCTAACTCCAACTTCAATGGCTGATGAACATAAAAAATTACGAATTGAGTATCCGATGTGGCCAAAATTGTTCACATCGTAAAGTTTCTTCCAAACGTACATCAAGTTCCACAATGACATAAGTGCCTCTTCGGGTACCCCCCTTACTAAAGTTCAACATTCTTGCTTAAGTGTAGTTTTAAGGAATGTTGGAGGATCGTTTGCAAATTTTTACCAAAAGTACCAAAAGCATGTTCTTGCTACCTAAAATAATGGTTCAAAAGCTCAAAAAAAAAATTCAAGGTGAAAGGCTTAAGTGCCTGATGGGCACAATAACAATCGAAAAGAGTGATTGACGTTGATCCAACCTTTAAGCATCGTAATATTTGTTTCACACTTAAATTCGAATATGGACTAACTATATCGGTTCAGTCCTTTGGATACATCCCACAAAAAATTTCAAAATTGTAAAACTTGTGAAGTGTGTCCTCGATTTTGTTCAATCTTTGCAGATGGTGATCGTTCTTTTAAACTTACATCAACTTAGGAGTTGAGCTATATCGGTCCACTTCTTCCGATACCTCTCAAGATAAAGTTCAAACATTTAAGATTAAGACAAGATTCAGACGTGTTCGCGGATACATTTTAAACTTTATTTCGGCTAATTTTTGCACTGCTAATTAAAACAATAATGTATTGGGAAAACTATCCATACTGGGGTTGCTTCTTTTCATTATGTCACAGGCTGCGGGTATCTCTGTCGGCAAAGCCGTCTGATGAAGTGAACTGCAGTTCATAGTGAACTTTTGTATTTTGTTGGCGTTCCCGTCAGTATTTTACTTATTTAGATCATAACCCAATAGAAGCGTAATTCGATTGCCGTAAAACTTCCACCACCATAAAATGTAATATTAAGTTGAATTATGTGGGTTTTATGGCAAACTACCCGTAGAAAGAAAGCTGTAACTGGAAAGTGGAAACAGTATTTTTTTAACAACAAAATGTATAAAATGTAATTAAATGTTTATGACAGAATAATAAATTAGAAAAAAAAGATGCACACAAAATTAACTGCAAAAGTCATGAACGTGGAAATTGAAAAAGGTTGGGATGTTTATCAACTGCTTCAGAATTCTTTCAAAGATGGTAGCTAAAGCTGGCAATGATCAGACCTTATATCGATTTAATTTTCGTGAGCAAGTAAGATGTGTTGTTTTCAGAATAGGGTGTTGTTTCTATTTATCTTTGCACCTCACAAGATTTTTCCAGTAGAATTTTTTAATATCTAATATCTCGGTTGACTGTTCCAGAGAATCATGAGAGTTTAATTCAATACATCACAAAGTGTTAACCCAAACCTTTTCATACAGGCTTTTCAAAGTAGACCTATTTCGATTGTATAATTCAATTGAATTATAGTCGAACTTCTCTATTGTGCAACAAATTACTACGTTATAAAGAAAATTCCCTATAAGGAGACTGCATTGTGTGTGATTTATTGTAACAATTATTCGTTATATAGAACTTTGACTGTAAATCGTACTGCCCTAATTAATTTTCCTCTTAAGTTATTTGTTGCTGTTGTTGTTGTTTTCCTACCAATTTAAACTCTCTTTCAAAATCAATTGAACCTGAACTATAAAATGTCGATCACTTCAATTTGTCTGCTTTTTGGTGCAACCCAGACAGAAAATGTATTAATTTCAGTAAGGCAGTCATGCAAATAACCAGTCTTTGGCAACGGCAGCAGTAACGGCAGCCACATATAGGCCTACTTGGTCATGTTACACACTGTCTGAGCGATTGCCTGCCTGCCTCTCTGACCAACTCTCAGTTTGTATGCTGCTTCCACGCCATAGTAAGTTAGACAACTTTTAAAAAAGTGCTGCATATATTCACCCCGATCATAATCTTGATTTGAGATGTTGCTAATGTTGATGTGTTAACTGAATTTGTTATGTGTTAACTGAAATTTAACATATTGGCCGTAAGTTGTCATTACTTGTGTTGTAGTTTACTGGTCATATTTGAAGTAAGAACAGGTTTTAGTTATGTTTTTTGTTGCTGTTGTGTATACTAAAAGAAAAACAACTCTATCTCTTTTTTTTTGGTCCAACAGCTTTGTCACATGAGAAATTAACACAACTACTGCTGCAATAACGGCCACAGCATCGGGACAACAACTACCCACTGGGCAGACACTGTGGCAGTGGCGCATGCTCAACCTGTTAATTTCTTAGTAAATTATTTAACAATTCACACTTGCAAGAGTCGGAATCTGGAGATATGTAATTTTGTCGGTGTGTGTCTTTGGGGGAAAAGAGTGAAAGCAACAGAATTTTATCGTTTTAGGTGTGTGTATATGAATAGCAGCAATACATTATTTTCTGATTGGATGCAAATCACAGAAGTGATCAAACTTAAGGCAGACAGTTGGCTTATGATTATTGGTGACTTTGGATGTTCCAAAAATTCTTTAAAAAATCCACGATTATTGGGGACTTTGGATGTTCCAAAAATTCTTTAAAAAACCCACGATTATTGGGGACTTTGGATGTTCCAAAAATTCTTTAAAAAATCCACGTTTATTGGGGACGTTGGATGTTTCAAAAATTCTTTAAAAAATCCACGTTTATTGGGGACTTTGGATGTTTCAAAAATTCTTTAAAAAATCCACGTTTATTGGGGACTTTGAATGTTTCAAAAATTCTTCAAAAAATCCACGTTTATTGGGGACTTTGGATGTTCCAAAAAATCCACGTTTATTGGTGACTTTGGATGTTCCAAAAATTCTTTAAAAAATCCACGTTTATTGGGGACTTTGGATGTTCCAAAAATTCTTTAAAAAATCCACGTTTATTGTGGACTTTGGATGTTCCAAAAATTCTTTAAAAAATCCACGTTTATTGGGGACTTTGGATGTTCCAAAAATTCTTTAAAAAATCCACGATTGGATGTTCCAAAAATTCTTTAAAAAATTCACGTTTATTGGGGACTTTGGATGTTCCAAAAATTCTTTAAAAAATTCACGTTTATTGGGGACTTTGGATGTTCCAAAAATTCTTTAAAAAATCCACGTTTATTGGGGACTTTGGATGTTCCAAAAATTCTTTAAAAAATCCACGTTTATTGGGAACTTTGGATGTTCCAAAAATTCTTTAAAAAATCCACGTTTATTGGGGACTTTGGATGTTCCAAAAATTCTTAAAAAAATCCACGTTTATTGGGAACTCTGGATGATCCAAAAATTCTTTAAAAAATCCACGTTTATTGGGGACTTGGGATGTTCCAAAAATTCTTTAAAAAATTCACGTTTATTGGGGACTTTGGATGTTCCAAAAATTCTTTAAAAAATTCACGTTTATTGGGGACTTTGGATGTTCCAAAAATTCTTTAAAAAATTCACGTTTATTGGGGACTTTGGATGTTCCAAAAATTCTTTAAAAAATTCACGTTTATTGGGGACTTTGGATGTTCCAAAAATTCTTTAAAAAATTCACGTTTATTGGGGACTTTGGATGTTCCAAAAATTCTTTAAAAAATTCACGTTTATTGGGGACTTTGGATGTTCCAAAAATTCTTTAAAAAATCCACGTTTATTGGGGACTTCGGATGTTCCAAAAATTCTTTAAAAAATCCGCGTTTATTGGGGACTTTGGATGTTCCAAAAATTCTTTAAAAAATCCACGTTTATTGGGGACTTTGGATGTTCCAAAAATTCTTTAAAAAATCCACGTTTATTGGGGACTTTGGATGTTCCAAAAATTCTTCAAAAAATCCACGTTTATTGGGGACTTTGGATGTTCCAAAAATTCTTTAAAAAATCCACGTTTATTGGGGACTTCGGATGTTCCAAAAATTCTTTAAAAAATCCACGTTTATTGGGGACTTTGGATGTTCCAAAAATTCTTTAAAAAATCCACGTTTATTGGGGACTTTGGATGTTCCAAAAATTCTTTAAAAAATCCACGTTTATTGGGGACTTTGGATGTTCCAAAAATTCTTTAAAAAATCCACGTTTATTGGGGACTTTGGATGTTCCAAAAATTCTTTAAAAAATCCACGTTTATTGGGGACTTTGGATGTTCCAAAAATTCTTTAAAAAATCCACGTTTATTGGGGACTTTGGATGTTCCAAAAATTCTTTAAAAAATCCACGTTTATTGGGGACTTTGGATGATCCAAAAATTCTTTAAAAAATCCACGTTTATTGTGGACTTTGGATGTTCCAAAAATTCTTTAAAAAATCCACGTTTATTGGGGACTTTGGATGTTCCAAAAATTCTTTAAAAAATCAACGTTTATTGGGGACTTTGGATGTTCCAAAATTTTTTTTAAAAAATCCACGTTTATTGGGGACTTTGGATATTCCAAAAATTCTTTAAAAAATCCACGTTTATTGGGGACTTTGGATGTTCCAAAAATTCTTTAAAAAATCCAGGTTTATTGGGGACTTTGGAAGTTCCAAAAATTCTTTAAAAAATCTACGTTTATTGGGGACTTTGGAAGTTCCAAAAATTCTTTTAAAAATCCACGTTTATTGGGGACTTTGGATGTTCCAAAAATTCTTTAAAAAATCCACGTTTATTGGGGACTTTGGATGTTCCAAAAATTCTTTAAAAAATCCACGATTGGATGTTCCAAAAATTCTTTAAAAAATTCACGTTTATTGGGGACTTTGGATGTTCCAAAAATTCTTTAAAAAATTCACGTTTATTGGGGACTTTGGATGTTCCAAAAATTCTTTAAAAAATTCACGTTTATTGGGGACTTTGGATGTTCCAAAAATTCTTTAAAAAATTCACGTTTATTGGGGACTTTGGATGTTCCAAAAATTTTTTAAAAAATCCACGTTTATTGGGGACTTTGGATGTTCCAAAAATTCTTTAAAAAATCCACGTTTATTGGGGACTTTGGATGTTCCAAAAATTCTTTAAAAAATCCACGTTTATTGGGGACTTTGGATGTTCCAAAAATTCTTTAAAAAATCCACGTTTATTGGGGACTTTGGATGTTCCAAAAATTCTTTAAAAAATCCACGTTTATTGGGGACTTTGGATGTTCCAAAAATTCTTTAAAAAATCCACGTTTATTGGGGACTTTGGATGCTCCAAAAATTCTTTAAAAAATCCACGTTTTTTGGGGACTTTGGATGTTCCAAAAATTCTTTAAAAAATCCACGTTTATTGGGGACTTTGGATGTTCCAAAAATTCTTTAAAAAATCCACGATTGGATGTTCCAAAAATTCTTTAAAAAATTCACGTTTATTGGGGACTTTGGATGTTCCAAAAATTCTTTAAAAAATTCACGTTTATTGGGGACTTTGGATGTTCCAAAAATTCTTTAAAAAATTCACGTTTATTGGGGACTTGGGATGTTCCAAAAATTCTTTAAAAAATCCACGTTTATTGTGGACTTTGGATGTTCCAAAAATTCTTTAAAAAATCCACGTTTATTGGGGACTTTGGATGTTCCAAAAATTCTTTAAAAAATCCACGTTTATTGGGGACTTTGGATGTTCCAAAAATTCTTTAAAAAATCAACGTTTATTGGGGACTTTGGATGTTCCAAAATTTTTTTAAAAAATCCACGTTTAATGGGGGCTTTGGATATTCCAAAAATTCTTTAAAAAATCCACGTTTATTGGGGACTTTGGATGTTCCAAAAATTCTTTAAAAAATCCACGTTTATTGGGGACTTTGGAAGTTCAAAAATTCTTTAAAAAATCTACGTTTATTGGGGACTTTGGAAGTTCCAAAAATTCTTTTAAAAATCCACGTTTATTGGGGACTTTGGATGTTCCAAAAATTCTTTAAAAAATCCACGTTCCAAAAATTCTTTAAAAAATCCACGTTTATTGGGGACTTTGGATGTTCCAAAAATTCTTTAAAAAATCGACGTTTATTGGGGACTTTGGATGTTCCAAAAATTCTTTAAAAAATCCACGTTTATTGGGGACTTTGGATGTTCCAAAAATTCTTTAAAAAATCCACGTTTATTGGGGACTTTGGATGTTCCAAAAATTCTTTAAAAAATCCACGATTATTGGAGACTTTGGATGTTCCAAAAATTCTTTAAAAAAATCCACGATTATTGGGGACTTTGGATATTCCAAAAATTCTTTAAAAAATCCACGATTATTGGAGACTTTGGATGTTCCAAAAATTCTTTAAAAAAATCCACGATTATTGGGGACTTTGGATATTCCAAAAATTCTTTAAAAATTCCACGTTTATTGGGGACTTTGGATGTTCCAAAAATTCTTTAAAAAATCCACTTTTACTGGGGACTTTGGATGTTCCAAAAATTCTTTTAAAAATCCACGATTATTGGGGACTTTGGATGTTCCAAAAATTCTTTAAAAAATCCACGATTATTGGGGACTTTGGATGTTCCAAAAATTCTTTAAAAAATCCACGTTTATTGGGGACTTTGGATGTTCCAAAAATTCTTTAAAAAATCCACGATTATTGGGGACTTTGGATGTTCCAAAAATTCTTTAAAAAATCCACGATTATTGGGGACTTTGGATGTTCCAAAAATTCTTTAAAAAATCCACGTTTATTGGGGACATTGGATGTTCCAAAAATTCTTTAAAAAATCCACGTTTATTGGGGACTTTGGCTGCTCCTAAAAATCTTTAAAAAATCCACGTTTATTGGGGACTTTGGATGTTCCAAAAAATCTTTAAAAAATCCACGATTATTGGGGACTTTGGATGTTCCAAAAATTCTTTAAAAAATCCACGTTTATTGGGGACTTTGGATGTTTCAAAAATTCTTTAAAAAATCCACTTTTATTGGGGACTTTGGATGTTCCAAAAATTCTTTAAAAAATCCACGTTTATTGGGGACTTTGGATGTTCCAAAAATTCTTTAAAAAATCCACGTTTATTGGGACTTTGGATGTTCCAAAAATTCTTTAAAAAATCCACGTTAATTTCAGACTGTGGCTGCTCCTAAAATCTTTAAAAAATCCACGCTTTTTAGGGACTTTGGCTATCTTTAAATCCACGTTTTAGGGACTATGGCTGCTCCTAACAATTTTTAAAAAAATCCACATTTATGAGGGACCTTTGCTGCTCCTTAAAATCTGTAAAAAATCCACTTTTATGAGGCACCTTGTAGGCCCCTCAGTCTACCCATACCTGAAAAATTTATCTTGAGCTACTTACTATATTACTTCTTGCAACTAATGAAAGTTACATACATTTGTTTGTAAAATTATCTGATAAAAAAAGTGTTCGATAAACTTACATCAATTAAACCAGTTTAAAGCAAACTGATGTAATGAGAAACTCAAAACATCATTTTAACCTATCGACAGCAATAGGAAAATAACTAATGGACAGAAGTGGATAATGTTAAATAAGTTGCTTACAACAGCAATTACATCGTTGCAGTTGCTTTTGCTCTTGCTTGGCGTTTCTTTTTTCAGTTTTTCTTTGTTATAATTAAAAATGTATTAATACATTATGACACACTTTTGTTTATAAATACACGATCGGCGGTTGTTAACTCACCTGCAACAGATCTTCAACAGAACAAAGTAAAACAGAAAAAAATTGTTTATTTAAAGGCAAATTACAACAGATCCGACTCTTTATTATTTATATAAAATCTACTTGTCTTACATCACACTTAGCAGCTATTCTGTTCTGTAACATTGAACTGAATACATCATCATAATCACTGGCATCCTTGGCACTAAGTTTCACTTGGTGGTTGGTTGGTTGCATTCTCATGCATTCTAGAGACTTCTCCTCGGTCGGAAACCCCCCTTTTCGCATCAGCACTTTGTGATCGAGTTTCTTTATTTATTCTTTGTTAATTGTTATTATTATTATTTGTTTTAATTTTGTTGTTGCTTTAATCAGTAATTACGAAACGCAGCCATAGTTTTGTAATTGTTTATTTAATAGTTTTTTTTTTTTTAAATATTTTTCTTGTAATTAGGAATTGATGATGTGCATGGCAAGCACTTGAAATCTTTTGATAATTTGTTTATTTAATAACCCCATGAATGCATGTGAATGTCAGTGATTCCTTTGATTGAGGAGAAATTATGAAAACTACCATTTGGCAAAAATTTTGTTTAAAATTGCAAATTCTAAAATTATTGCATCGAAATAATACTTATATATACCAAAGTGAATGTCTAGACGAGCTGAGTCGATCTATATCCATCTTTACCTTGCAATCACGCTACAGGTCGCATTTTTGATCGAATTGTGACCAAATTTTGAGTGTTGATGGAGTTCCCTAAGGGAAGAAGGTTATTGATTTTGGTGATGTTCATATAATATTCAGGGATAGGAATGAAAAAAATCTTATTTATTTCAAAGCGAATATCTTCAGTTCTATAAGGGGTATATCAAAAGCAAAATTTGATAATGAAAAATAAACCTTTGTAATGATGTAACGTAGGTTAACGTTGGTGGTCAAACAACAATGATATCGCAATAGTCCAATAATCCAACCCAATTATTCATTTTTTATTTTAATTGTAATAACGAATATCACAGCTTTGGTCGGGGACCTTCCAAAAGCAAAGTCTGACAATGAAATTAGAAAATCCCAACTTTACAATGATACAAAGTAGGTTGCCGTATGCGGTCAAACAACGAAGATATCGCGGCATTCGCTAATACATCCTATGTTACCTACCATCTTTTTGTTATCAAGCTAAAAAATAAAAAAAAAAAACAAATATTTTCTATTTCTAAGAAATATTTTTTCAAGACTTGAATTTTTAAAAATATATTTTCTTTTTATACCCTATACCACAATGTGGAAAAGGGTATTATAAGTTTGTTTTGGTAAAAATTCATGTAACACCGCGAAATATTCGTCGGAGACCCCCAATGTGGTATACCAATCTTCATATCTCGGCGAGATAAAGCGATTTTGCGGTGTGTTCGTCCGTCCGTGTGTCCGTCTGTCCATTATAAATTGTAATCAAACTCCAGGCCGCAATTTTGGAGCGATAGTCACGAAATTTGGTATGGAGGTCGGTTTCACATCAGAATAGATCGCTATTTTAATTGGTGATGATCGTGAAATATTTAGCGGGTGAAATGGACCAAAAACATAATTTTTATACAATTTTGTAGATGCTCTGTACGTCGCAATAATAGGCAGATCGCCCCGAAATTTTAAATAAAATAAGAGTATATGACAAAGAAGAAGCGTGTAATTTGTGATGGCGATCAGATAATATTTAGAGGGTTAAATGGACCAAAACTTTTGTGTGGAAATTGTGAAAATTTTTAATATACAGCTTATATCTTTATTCCTGGAAGAGACATTCCGGGCAAGTAAGCTATACTTGGATAAGGAACACTTGACCTTTCTATCGATGTCAATTGTGTTGGTGTACATGTTAAGATAACAGAGTTACTGCCTAATATACCCTGTTATTTGTTTGTAGTGTAATCATAAACACGCTATAGGTCGCAACTATAGCTCAATAATCATGAAATTTTGCAGGTAGAGGAAGATGCTTACAATTTTGTATGATGATCTGATATTATTTAGCGGGTGAAATTGACCATTAATTTTGTATGAAAAATACAAAAAAAAATATTTTTGGTCTATATTTTATTTCCTGGAGGGCATATACCGGCATATGAAAATAGAACTACTGATCTTCCCCCTGATGAAAATTGCAATAAAGCGTCTGCTAGATTACGGGCCTACTGCTTAATATATAATGGGTTTTGTGTGGAGAACCACATTTTCCCATTCCCAGTTGTTGCATTACTGCAAATTACATGACGCCCTAACGTTTTAATTGTCCAATTGCATTTTTATACATACATTGCAGCATGGGTCGCTTTGCCACCTTTTTTTCAAAACGATTCCCCAGGCAGGCAAATCAAATTTTCAACGGTTACAAAATATCTTTCAGTAAGGTTTGTGACATTTTCTGAGTATTTCAGTCATGTAAAACTACTCTACAAGTGATGTCTTAGACACGCTGTTCGGACTAGGAGATTAGCTGTGGGGTCCATATAATTGAGCGTTGTCCTTTTTGGGATGTTTGTGAAACAATTATTATGTTATTATTTAAGCTTTGTGGGATACGGTACCAGAATCCACAAATTTACTTTTTACAATAAGTTTATTTGTTCCATAAAAAAAATTGGAAAGATAATTCCCAGGGGTGAAGGTGTAGGGTATTACATTGTCGGCCCCGTCCGACTATAGCCTTGGCTTACTGTTTCAAAACATGTTTTTTATTTAAAAAAAAATATATATTTTTTCAAGCCGTGAATTTTTAAAAAATATATTTTTAGGCATGTTTTTAAAAAAATTCAAGGCATGAATTTAATAACAAAAAAAGTATTTCCTATTTAATTAAAAAAAATATTTTTTTATTTTTAAAACATTCTTTTTCAAAGCATGGATTTTCTATTTTTAAAAAATATGTTTTCAAGGCGTGAATTTTTAAATATATATTTTTTTAAGGCCTGACTTTTTGAGAATGTTTTCCAAGACGTGAAGTTAAAAAAATTAATTTTTTAAGACGTGACTTTTTAAAAAACATTTCGTAAAAAATAATTTGTAAAAAAATAATTCAAGGCATGAATTTAAATATATTTTTTTAAAAGAGTTTAAAAAATATTTTTCAAGTCTTGGATTAAAATAAAATCCAAGCGTGGCTTTTTTTAAAATTTTTTTTCTTTGCGTGGATTTAAAAAAAATGTATTTTATTTAAAACAAATTCAGGGCGTACATTTTTTAAAAAATATGTTTCAAGGCATGTATTTTTAAAAAATATTTTTTATTTTTAAAAAATATTTTTTCATAATAAATAAAAAAATTTTCTATTCTTGAAAAATGTTTTTTCAAGCTGGATATTTAAAAATATTTTCTAGCTTTAAAAAATATTTTCTATTTAAGAAAATATTTTATGTGTGGATTTAAAAGAAAAATATTTTCTATTTTTAAAAAATAATTCTCCAATGCGTGGATTTTTAAAGAATTATTTTCTATTGTTGAAAAATATTTTTTCAAGGTGTGGATTTAAAAAAAAATATATTTTTTATTTTTAAAAATTGTTTTTTACAAGTCATGGATTTAAAAAAAAAAAATATTTTCTATCTTTAAAATATATTTATTCAAGGTATGGATTTAAAAAAGTTTTCAAGGTTTGGATTTCCAAAAAACTATTTAAAATAGTTTTTCAAGGCGAGGATTTTTTAATCAAAATATTTTTTATTTTTTAAAAAATATTTTGTTTAAAAAAAATATTTTTTCAGGGCGTATATTTAAAAAAATTCAAGACATATTTAAAAAAATTCAATATTTTTATTTTTTTCAAGGCGTATACTTTTAGGAAAAATATTTTCTATTGTTGAAAAATATTATTTTCAAGGTGTGGATTTTTAAAAATATTTTCTAGTTTTAAAAAATATGTTTTTCAAGTCGTGAATTTTTAAAAAATATTTTTTATTTAAAAGAAAATTCAATGTGTGGATTTAAAAAAAAATGTCTACTTTTAAAAAAATTTTTTTCAAGGTGTGGATTTTTAAAAACATATTTTCTATTTTTAAAAGATAATTTTTCAAGTCGTGGACATATTTTTTCAATGTGTAGATTTTTAAAAAATATTTTTTTTTATTTTTAAAAACTATTTTTTACAAGTCATGGATTTTTTGAAGCATATTTTCTATTTTTAAAATATATTTTTTTAAGATGTGGATTCAAAAAAATAATTTTTCAAGGCTTGGATTTCTAGAAAACCATTGTCTATTTTTAAAATATTTTTTTTCAAGGTGTGAATTTAAAAAAGAATACAAGGCGTGGATTTAAAAAAAAATATTTTTTATTTTTAAAATATATATATTTTTTTTCAAGGATTGATGTAAAAAAATTCAAGGCGTGGAAATATTTTTTATTTTTAATTTATATATTTTTTTCAAGGATTGATGTAAAAAATTCTAGGCGTGGATTAAAAAATTTTTTCTATTTTTAAAATAAATTTGTTCAAGGTGTGAATTAAAAAAATTCAAGGCGTGGATTTAAAAAAAAAAATATTTTTTTATTTTTGAAATGCATCTTTGTGTTTATTTCAGCTTTAGTCCATATTTTGTTGTATTCAAGTATTTGAATAGCAACAAAATGTTTTACAGTGGATATGAAATTGATTAGTTGCGGGCGGAGGGTAGGGAATACTATAGTTTCAGTTGTCACCAAACAACTTCATCAGTTCCCTTTTCCGCCGACACTGTATCGATAAACAGGTCAATAAGCCCATCCAGCAAATTAAACAAAATGAGAAATTTGCTATATGGCACTAAAACTGATTACCCTACAATTTGAGTCGAACTAAAGAATTTCATATCCACCACTGTTTTTATGTCGTCTTTGCTTTGCAAAGAATACGAACATAGGAGTGTTGCTTCAATAAGCGGGGGTAAAACAACGAGAAAGTTGTTGTTTTTGCATTACGCATTGATCAACAAGGCCGTGCTGATGCCTATTATATATATATATATATATATATATATATATATATATATATATATATATATATATAATAGGCATCAGCACATGGATTTTTAAATTTCAAAAAAAAATTTTTTTTTCATGTTGTCAATTTAAAAAAAAAACTAGGCGTGGATTTTTAAAAAATGATTTTGAAGCCTTGGATTTTTAAAAAGTGATAAGAAGTATGTTTAAAGAATATTTTTTTCAATTTTCAAAAAATATTTTTTAAACCGTAGAATTTTCAAAAATTATGTTTCCAAGGTGTGGATATTTAAAAAAATATTTTTCAAAGCCTAGATTTAAATATTCAATTGAGGATTTTTAAAAAATTTTGTTTTTATAGCCGTGGATTTTTGAAATATATTCTTTCAAGGCATGGTTTTAAAAAATATTCTTTCACGGCATGGTTTTAAAGTGTTTGAGCGAAAAATTATTTGAACTATGTATATACGGATCAATATGCGTGAACGGGGAATACTGAAGTCGTATGTCGACCTACATCGATAAAACGTATCCATACAACCCTTACCTAGGCTCCAAAAAGGCATATAAATACGTTCCATCTGACGGTATATGCCCCAAGGGAAGAACGACCAAAATTCCAATGGAAAAACCATATTGTAGATCATCTTAAATGACATGTATGAAAACAATTTTTATAAGCTTCGGAAATCACTGTGCTTTGGTAATTATTGAACAATGTCTATACACATATTATTAGCTATTCATTTCAATTTGCTTTGCTTTGTTTTGTTTTAATTATTATTATTTCCAATAGTGGTCATTGTTATCATTAATGACTAATACAAATGTTTATTTACTGGCAGAACATGTGAGCTACGTACTTTAGAGAAGCTTCTGTTTCACAAATGGAAATATTTCAAATATACGAGAGATTTTAATTGATTTTTAATTAGGAAAATGTGAAACAAAACAGAAACGGTTAAACACTATAAAATACAAACATACAAAAAAATCTCATTACTATACACTTACGCACAGAAAAGCGGGTATATTCAGCTGTGGACGGTCTTCATTAAAACTAAATAAATAAATATTCTACTTACACAATCAACATCAATATTATATTTATAATTAGGATTCAGTTTGATATTATTTGTCCAACAAAAATGTGTATCCCTTCTTTAACTTATCATACTACAACCTCGTTTTGAGCACCAGCACCAGCACTAGTCAGCCAGCTGTGCATCTTTGCTCCAAATTTAGTTAAAAGCGATTATAGAAATGAGTTCAGTGGCACATGAAATTTATGATGTAAATCTCATTTTCTGGGCGTACGCAATTATTTATTTCACTTGAGGCGGTGATTCATTCATTTATTTTATTTTGAAGAATTTTTAATTTAATCGACAAACGAAATAATAAATGGAAACATGCACTAAATGGTACAGTAGTGGGGCGGATCGATTGTTTTGTACTTAATTAAATAAACCCAATTTTATAGAAAATAGTTTGTCAATTTCCAAATTATACCGTTTTAGTTAGTAGGGTAGGTTCACTGAGTCATTTTTTGTTATTTCCGTTGAATATTTAGGATCACTTCCTTTGATCACTAGATGGTAATTTGCATGATTTCGGTTATAGCACCCAATCTGGGTGGTTTCTTTATCTGCTCCCCAAGTACTGCCGGCTAGGGATTTGATGATCTTCTTACTGCTTCTCATCTTTTGCAGATAGCTGTGACATGCGCCGCACAGTGGTTCAGAATCGTTTTTTCGTGGTCAAAACTCTGTAACTTTTTAACGGCTAGAGACACTTTCATAATTCTTTGTTCGACAGATAACACTATCAGCTTTCCGACACATCAAAAGCCACCAAATTCGAGTCTAACCGTTGCGGAGGAATTCAAAGTAAAAGTTAAAAATATGAGTTCTTTTATATTTTGCATCAAAATATGAGTGTTTTAGAGTTTTTCATATGTTCTTACTATTTAAAAAAAATCAAACCCCATTAAACAAACCATAAAAATACAAAAAATTAAAAAAAATGGAAAAGTTGTTTTTAAAATTTTTTTCCATTTTTTTTTTCAAAAAATTTATTATACCCTCAGCCTTTAGGCTAAGGAGGGTATATACACTTTGATACGAGGAAAATGTGCCTCATCGAAATAATGGTTTTAGACCCCAAGTATGTTTGGACGAAATGTGTTTCAGACAATTTGGAGTCGATCTAGCCATGTCCGTCCGTCTGTCTGTCTGTCTGTCCTGCTGGCTGGAGCGCACGATAACTCTCGAACGGATGAACCGATTCGGTTAAAATTTTGGCTTTCGCAATATTTTGCCCAAACTTAGTCTAAGTTCGAAGATGAGCTACATCGGTCCACCCCTTCCGGTACCTCCCCCACAAAAGTTCGAAAATGTTCGGAAAGTTTGTGCGCACGATAACTCTTGAAGGGAGTGACCGATTTGGTCCATACTTTGTATAGTGTAAACTTTCTACCAGAGTAATATGAGGTTCCAATATGGTCTCAATAGGTCCACTCCTT
This sequence comes from Musca autumnalis, assembly GCF_047663935.1. Taxonomy (NCBI): domain Eukaryota; kingdom Metazoa; phylum Arthropoda; class Insecta; order Diptera; family Muscidae; genus Musca; species Musca autumnalis. The sequence continues at coordinate 224,955,727 of NW_027411866.1, forward strand.
CGGGTACCTCCCACACAAAATTTCGGAAAAATTCAGTTTAGGGCCATCTCTCGAATCGCTTAGATTTTTGTTTTAGCAACTTGTATTCACCGCCCTACATACAACGGTACAAGTTTCATCAGGGGCAAGTCCATACTTCCTGAGAAAATAGCATGGAAGTTGTAAAAACCCCTATGACACCGTGTACGGTGGTTGGAGCGCACGATAACTCCCGAACGGATCTGCCGATTCGGTTCAAAATATGGTCTTTGTAATATTTTGTCCAAACATAGTTTAAGTTTGAAGATAAGCCATATCGGTCCACTCCTTCAGGTACCTCCCCCACAAAAGTTCAAAAATGTTCGGAAAAATTGTTCGTACGGTAACTCTTGAAGGGAGTGGCCGAATTGGTCTATACTTTACACATCCTAATATATCTACCAGATATAGATCAGGTTCAAATATGGACTATATTTGTCCACTCTATCCAGTACCTCAAAATTTCGGATAAGTTCACTTTAAGACCTGATATCGAATCATTTTGATTTTTGTTGAAGCAACTTGCATTCGCTTCCTCATTTACGATGTTAAAAGTTTTTTTTAGGGGCAAGTCCATACTTCTTGAGAAAACAGCCCGAAGAGTGTAAAAACCCCCTGTGGCACCATATGTTGCGGCTGGAGATCCACTTCCATAACGGTCAATGTCGATCCATTCCTTTTAGTATCTCCTCCGCAAAACTTTTGATCTTTAATCCTAATCAACATTTTCATCGGTTCAAACGCCCAAAATTTTTAAAACCCCCTAAATACATACGTATTTTTGGAAAAAATTGTTTCAATATACACATGCTGAGGGTATATCTCTGTCGGCAAAGCCGACTGATGCTTTTTTACTTGTTTTTTTCCAAAATTGAAAAAAAACTCCTTGGGTTTTCATAAAACTCTTATAAAAACTTATATATTAAAAAATTCAATTTTTATATCCTCAGCATTTATGCTAACGAGGGTATATCCACTTTCATGCGGGCAAAATGTGCCACATCGAATAATGGTTTTAGACCCCAAGTATGTTTGGACGAAATCCGTTTCAGACAATTTTGAGTCGATTAAGCAATGTCCATCTGTCCGTCTGTCTGGCTGGCTGGTGCGCACGATAACTCTCGAACGGATGAACCGATTTGGTCCAAAATTTGGCCTTGGACAAAATATTAGTCCAAACTTAGTTTAACTTCGAAGATAGGCCATATCGGTGCACCCCTTCCGGTACCTCCCCCACAAAAGTTCGAAAATGTTCGGAAAATTTGTGCGCACGATAACTCTTGAAGGGAGTAACCGATTTGGTCCATACTTTGTTCATCGTAAAATTTCTACCCGACTAAGATGAGGTTCCATTATGGACTCTATCGGCCCACTCCTTTGGGTACCTCCCACACAAAATTTCGGAAAAATTCAGTTTAGGACCTGCTCTCGAATCGCTTTGATTGTTGTTGAAGCAACATATCGGTCCATATCGGTCCACTCCTTCAGGTACCTCCGAAACAAAAGTTCAAAAATGTTGGGAAAAATTGTGCGCATGATAAATCTTGGAGTGAACGATTTGGTCCATACTTTACACATCCTAATATTTCTAGCAGATATAGATCAGGTTCGAATATGGACTATATTTTTCCACTCCTTTTGGATAAGTCCACTTTAAGACCTGCTGTGGGATACTTTGATTTTTGTTGATGCAACTTTCATTCTCTGCTTCAAATACGACGGTAAATTTTTTTTCAGGGACAAGTCCATTCTTCTAGAAAAAACAGCCCGAAAGGTGTAGAAACCCCCTATGTCACCGTATGTAGTGGCTGGAGAGCACGAAAACTCTCGAACTGATCAACTGGTTCCCAACTTCCGGTACTTCCCCAATATTTTGAAAAAGTCACTAAAATGGTATGCACGATATTTCTTGTACGGGGCAACCATTTTGAGATCTCTTTTGAACTTTAAATCTCCTAATATTTTGTTCAAATTTAGTTTAACTTTTAAAATGGCCCATATTGGTCCCCTGCTTAGGGTACTTCCCCCACAAAAGTTCAACATTTGTGTCTAAGTGCATTTGTGTCTAAGTACGATGCTGTTCGTTGTGGTCCTGTTTACAGCGATATTATATTTTCCGTGGACAAGTCCAAATGTCTGATGTCCGACACGTCTGAAAAATTTCGGAAGCTAAGTCGTTCAGATTTCGTTCCGATTTCTAAACGATTTGTCGAACGAATGTCGGAAAGAAATTTCCTTTCCGAATTTTCCAAGGATTTTCTTCACATTTCGTTACGAAATCGGACCGAAATCGATCGGATGTCTCTCCGACATTTCGTTCCGAAATTATGTTAACCACTTCACACAACTTTCGTTAAGATATCGTTACGATTTCCGATCAGATATCGGACGTATCGTCCGAATTTTGTTCTGATTTCGTTACGATGTCGGTACGATTGGTTTGCTGGGTAGCGACAACAAATACATATAATAGGTGATCCAACTTTTCAAACAATGCCGGATGGTAAAACTTAGAAAAGCTTAGGATGACTGACCGTATCGAATGATTTGGTCAGGTCTAATGCTACTATCGTTATGTCTGTCTTGTTTGAGGCCTTGACTACTATGAGTTTAAATGGTATGCAGTGCCGTTGGGGTATTATTCTGCTTCCAGATTATCTGTACCTATAGAGCACGCTCTGATGCTGGGGAGGAGTAACACCTCAAATATCAAACATTACAATCAATATCTTAGGGTAGAAGTGGTCGGAAACAGGGCACCATCGACCGGTATATTCAGGGCGAGCCCCATTTCCGCCGTCCTGGTGGTGAACAGTGTGGCAGTGGATTTAGCGGCGAACATTTTCATATTCCTCAGATGGAAGAACTGCACTAAAGCAGCTATGTAGACCTATCACATATGATATGAATGGATATGGCTTGTAATGCTGTTACTGAGATGTGCATTTTCCCGAATCCATGCTGATGTTGGACAACTGGGAAACTGTTTTTCATCACGGAGAAGAGTAGTGCGGTTACAATCTTTGCTACTGGCGAGATAGAGCTATACGCTTTACCTCTGCTGGCATCCTTGCCTGACTTCAGTAACGGGAGCACTTTCCAGGCTTCCTGTAAAATATGGGTGGCTAATGATAAATTGAAGTCATTTGTTAAATAATCAACCCCTGATTCATACAGTTGCTTAAATATTACCATTGACATCTGACACGACATATCGACGCCTCCAAACAATAGTATGCTAAGTTGACTTAGCATGTTTTCAAGTTCTTTACATTTTTGTATTTAACGTCCTTTAACTTAAATTATGTCAAATTTTGGTAATGATCGGTCAATCCGAACAGAAGTTATAAACAAATGTTTACTCAGAATAGTAGTGAAGGTCAAAGAAAACTGTTAACTTTGAGAGCATCTCCTGCAAAACTCACTTTTCAGACTTAGCATACTATTATTTGGAGGTGTCGATATGTTCTCACAACATCCTCGAAGGGACAAGGGAGAATTCTCCCATATTAATAAGTGCACGTCGATTCGTATTTGCTCAACAATCTGACACGTCTCTCATCGTAAATTGTGGTACTACACTTAATTTATCAGACCGTAATTTATCGACCTATGACAATCTCCTCTTGTCCGTGTAGGACCGTTTTTGTTCATGGTGCAAAATATGTAGCTATTAATTTGTTCGGCCAGCGCTGTGCGCCTCTAGTTTTTGTCAAAGCTCATGATGAGCATAGAAGTCCCCTAGGATCAGACGGTTATCGCCCTCAAATTTATCGAAGATAAGTTCTCATTATCCGCTTCTTGTACGATCCTTCCGCAACAAATTGTAACCTTCGCAACGTTGCAAGCTACAGGTGACGGTGAGCTTTGTTTCCTGGAAAGCTTACTATTTCGCTGACTTTGTTGCGAACACCGTTGCAATTGAATTGCAGGAATGATTCATTTCCCGGGGCTCTGAACAACAACTTGGGGTGTTAGATGCTGGGTTTTTTTGTTGTTCGGGAGACTGCTCGATTTCGGACGACGATGATGATTCCGACGACAAGGTTGGAGGCATACTGCAAAATATTCTGGTGCAGCAACATACGATGAGTTAGCAGTCCTGAAGGCGGCTAAGAGTAGTGCAGCCTCGGAAGTGTCTCCACTCCATACATCCATTACATCTCACCGATATTAACATATGGCGGATGCGGATCTGGCAAACGGAACAGATCTATCTATTCCGGTACGGACCAAAAGAGCTAGAAGCTGGATTTCCGGGAAATATATTGCCATTTGACACAAACACATAATTGCTGAGGTTATGGCCCCTGAAAGAAGATTCCTCCGATTCAATCCGATGCATAGAACCGGTGGCAGTGGGATTGTGCTATTTTGGTATTTTTCGGCGCTGTTTCCATTATAATAAACGAAATAATACTGCGGAAAACAACTCACTTGGTATTTTCATCATGCGATCTCGACTCTCACCGTATGCTTAATACATAACATTCCCAATCCTCTTCAATCCGGTTCGACTTGATTTAATCATCATCATATCATTTAGATGTTTTTCCCCCTTCTGATCTATAAAATATACCCTCGGTTCCTTTCATCCTTCATGTTGTGCAACAATACCACAATCTGTCGCCTCCGAATAACTCAAACAAAATAATTGCATAATTCTTGAATATTCTTAAGAAGTTTAAATTATTCAATTCACGTCCAATCCAAATTGTTTCACTTGTTTCTTATCTTGAGTGTACGTCGTTAAAAAAATCTTTCACCAAACCCCTTCAAACATCCTGCTTGTGGCTGATTACGTTCAACTTCGGATGTGCTCTTTTAAGGTTGTTTAACACACAATGACCGACAGACTGCAATCAAATGCAAAAAAAAACATACAAAATAAGGAAGTTCTGTATGTGAATTTCCAGCAGAAATTTTCAAAATTACTTAAGTGCCACTTGAAAAAACACACAACACTTTCTTGACAAATAATGATAACAACAACAGCAACAAATCTCCAACATCACAAAATCTTCTTGACATCTCTCTATTGGCTGACTGGTCGGACCACCCATTTCCCTGCACTGTTGAACCATCCACGTGCATTTTGGTTGCTTCATTGTCAATACCCTGTGGAGGGAAGTGGCATCCTGCAATTCAGCATTCGCCAAGAAGAGCAGAAGAGAACATTTTAAAGGTCATAGACAGGGTCAGGCAGTGGCGTAGAGAAAAAAATGCTAAGGCCTTACGCTTGAGAATGAGATGAATTTGTTACAAATTTTAGGGGTCGATTATGGATAGCAACTCAAGTGTAGTTGCGTTGCCAGAAGTGAAAATCATACAATTAAAATAAGTAAAACGACTGTCATTTTTGTCAAATTAATTTAGTATCAGTGTTTTGAGCCTTTAGCTATTACTTTAATTGTAAAAGTATATGAAATTCGATGCGGAAGTGAAAATTTTTATTATTAAATTTTGTTGTCGTCAACGTAACTGTTGGTTTCTATCCACGACCCTTAGTTTCCTACGCCCCTACTGATGACAGTAACAAAACACCATCCATCTGTAAAACACACACACAAACACACACCATAAGAAGTGATGACTGACAAGTTTGTGATTTGTGCTAGCAAATGAAAATGGATGGATAAACAACAGCTTGGACAAAAAATGTATAAATAATTGCTAAACTATGAAGAAAATTATTAATTAAAAAAATGAAAAAAGTTTCGAAAAATTGATAGTTTACCATTAACGTGACAAAGGGATAAATTGAAATTGATATTTTTTTATTACAAACTCAATTCAATGTTAATGATGAAGGAAATTTGTTGACAACATGAAAACTCAATTACAAGTGAACTTCTGAAATAAATTAAAAACAAATTGCCATTTTAAAGAATAGTAACGATGCTGGTGAAAAATAATGAACAGGAAGGAAAAAGTATTACAAAAAAAATAGTAGCTAATTGGACATATTTATGTAATTTCTTAGAAAATAAAGCTTCAATTCGCCAAATCGTAAATAACGCTTATGAAAATTCATATCAAGACATCATGAAGTAATAAAAGAATATAGTCGGACAGACCGAGAGAGATACCCTACATGAGAGATACCCTACACCACAACATTTGTACATTCCTTTTGCGCTGACAAAGAATAATTTTACACAAATGCTACTATGTCAAAGGACAACGAGGTACCTGTAGGAGTGGATCGATTTAACTTATCCTCAAACTTAAACTAAGTTTGGACAAAATATTACGAAGGCCAAATTTTGGACCGAATCGGCTGATCCGTTCGAGATTTATCTTGCGCTCCGACCACTACACACGGTGTCATAGGGGTTTTTTTGCACCTTTCATGCTATATTTCAGAAAATATGGGCTTGATCCCGATAAAACTTTTACCGTCGTATTAGAGGCAGTGACTACAAATTGTTACAACAAAAATCAAAACTATTCGAGAGCTAGCCCTAAACTGAACTTTTCCGAAATGTTGTAAACGTCGAAGAAAGTTTAAAAAGTAAAGTTGTCAAATATTGATATTCATTCATGACAGTCTCAATTTGGCGGAAACGGTATACTTTAATTGTAGTGAACCGTCCAGGGTTGATTCCTTAGATAAATGAACTGATACTGATCAGTAACAAGCAGTTTTGCGGCCATAAACGAATTACCAGTTGTTCTGAGAAGAAAATCTTCTTGGTATAGGGCCTCTATATTACCTAACATTTATCTCTTTGGTCGTCAACTTCCTGGGAGTATTATACTAGTCCTGTTCGTGTTTCTGAGGTACTAACACTGACGAGGTACCAACACCGACCGACACAATCTTCATTTTCCAGATTACCTCGAAACGCAAAGAGGTCATTATTATAACATTCGGTTTAGGCAATTGTTTTTATGTTCGAAACCATCGTCATATTAGGTCAAAGGGCGTACAGAAATAACACCCCAAACGGTAATGAAAATGGACCCCAATTTTTGGGGTGTTTTTTTTTTTCAATTTGAAAAATGGCCCCAATATAAAAAGGCCCCTAACTGGGAAATTTGGCCGCAAAAAATATTACATTTATGCCCCAAAATGTCATTGGGGCCAAAATGCATTTTTGAAATTGAATTGCATTTGGAAAATGCAATATCACCACAAACACCCAAAATACAATTAGGCCTATCCATTTCTATCCATTTACGCCTCAAAAAAATGAATTCACTTAAATTTGGGGTGTAAATGAGGCCATAAATTTGGGGTGTATTTTCAAAAAAAAAAAAAAAAAAAAAGATTTTTAAAGATATCCATTCAATAGTTTGTAATATGTAACTAATTGATGGTTATACTTTTTTATAATTTTAACATATTGAAACTTCTACTCTCCATTTTTTCTAATTCTGTTTGAATTGATTTTTTCAAAAAATATTTTCACAATATTATTAAGTACAAAGTTTTTGGAAACATGGGCAAATAGTTTTTAAAAACGAAAAGCGACGAAGGGGGAAATATTTTTGTAAACAATCGCGCTATTTTTTACAAAAATATTTTCACTATTTTAGAAAATACAAAGTTTTTCTAACAAATTGCAAATACTTTTATAAAAACGACAAGCGCCGCAACCAAAATAATTTTTAAAAAATCGCGCGGTTTTTTTACAAAAATATTTTCAAAGTTTTGGAATTACAAACTTTTTCTAAAAAAATCGTGCGATTTTTTAAAAAATATTTTCACAATTTTGGAATTACAAAAAATTGCAAATACTCTTATAAAACAGAAAAGCGCAGCAGGTGAAATATTTTTGAAAATATAGCGCGATTTTGTACAAAAATATTATTACTATTGAAATAATACCGAGTTTTTGTAAAGAAATGCAAATACTTAAAAAATTCCCCGATTTAAATTTTTTTTCAAATTAAGTAATTAATATACTCGTATATTCGACTGTGTCTTCGTCGAATACCGTAGTCTGGTAAAATTTCTCCGAACTGCTACTGACAAATTCAGCTATAATTTCATTTTTAAAACAAATAATAATAATTTTTAAATAATATTATTAAATCTATAAGATTTAGTGGAGACTTCGCTATAGTTTGGAGCTTAAGCATTCCCAAATGTACAATTCCGTTTATATTCTAACCTGTTCTCTGAAATGAAAATTTTGAACAGCAAAAAAAAAAAACAAGTAAAAAAGTATCAGTCGGCCAACGGATGTACCCTCAGCCTGTGTGGATTGAAATACTTTGTTCCCAAAAAAAAAAAAATTGTATGTATTTAGGGGGGTTTTCAAAATTTTGGGCGTATGAACCGGCAAAAGTATGGATAGGATTAGAGCTCAAAAAGTTGCAGGGATATCGACATATAGGGCTTTTTTATCACACAAATGTCCAAAGGACCCTCCAACCACACAAAACTGTTGAACATTTGTGTACCACAAGGATTGGTCAGATAGGGCCCAAATTTGAACATAAACTAAGTTTTGACAATATTTACAGATACAAAGTTTGGACCAAATCGGTTGCTACGTCTATGAGACATCGCAAATATTTTCGAACTTTTGTGGGGGAGGTACCGGAAGGAGTGGACCCATAAGCACCACATTCGAATTTCATCTAATATTCGAAGACATATTACAATATACGAACGCAGTATTCGGTTCGAGCTCTAAGGCCACTACATATGATGCCACATGGTTTTTTTTACAACTTTCGGGCTGTTTTTTCATGAAGTATGGATTTGCCCCTGAAAAAACTTTTATTGCCGTAATTGAGGCAGCGAATGCAGTTGCTTCAACAAAAATCGAAGTGATTCGGGAGCTGGTCTTAAAGTGAATTTATCCAAAATATTGTGTGGGAGGTACCCGAAGGAGTGAACAAATATAGTCCATATTCGAACCTGATCTATATCTGGTTGATCCGTTCGTGAGTTATCGTGCGCTCCAGCCTGAGAGACAGACGGACGGACATGGCTAAATAGACCCCAAATTGTCTGAAACGGATTTCGTCCAAACATACTTGGGGTCTAAAACCATTAAGAAGGGTATATACACTTTCATACGGGTAAAATGTGCCCCATCGAAAACATTTTGCAGCCTAGGTCAAAGAACGCCACCAACAGATTTGGTTGTGTATTGTTTGAGATCATTGCATTGCAATTTTTGATCAAAACAGAACTGGCTGATGGGACTTCACATGATCTTTCCTTACTAGGGTGCATCCGATATCTTTATATAATTTTTCTTTCACCGCACTATAGAAAACAAGTAAAAAACGTTTGAATAATTAGTTTCCTTTTACAATTCTAGGTGGAAACATTTTTCGACCATGGATGCCTAAATTATCTAATCTAATCTAATCTAATCTAAAAAATGTTTTTAGTCATGTGAAAGGCACCGCTTATGGGACTACATCAAAGTGTCTACCTATATTTACAATTGTTGGTGGATAAGTTTTATAACTGCAGGGAACCTCAAAAGTCAAATTACGGGTAGTTCAGTCGAACAATGTATCTAAGACCCTCAAAATACTGCAAATCGGGAGGTAACATTATATGGGAGGTATACCAAAATATGGACCTATTTTTGGCGAAGTTTCGTGACCACTGAAAATTCAAATGTCAAATTGCAGCTTGTTCGGTTAAAACTTATAGCTAAAATCCCCAAAATACCGAAAATCGGGAGGTAACGTTATATGGAGGGCTATACCAAAACATGAACCTATGTGGACGGTTTTTGGTGGAGATGTTGTGTGACCACTGTGAACCCTAAATATTAAATTACATGTAGTTTGGTCAAAAAATTTAGCTAAAATCCTCAAAATACCGAAAATCTGAAGGTATGGGGGCTATTCCAAAACCTGGACCTATGTTTTAAATTTTTAGTGAAGTAGTTTTTGACCACTGGGAACCACAAACGCCAAATTTCAGGTAGTTCGTCAAAAATATAGCTAAAATCCCCAAAATATCGAAAATCGAAGGTACCGTTATGATGGTGGCTATACGAAAACGTGGGCCGAGATAGCCCATCTTCGAACTTGACCTGCGTATGGAGAAAATATACTCAGGTGCAAAAAATATAGAGCTTTAGCTCTATTTTTGTGGACGCTAGAGTGATTACAACAGACGGACGGACAGACTGACATGGCTATATCGACTCAGAATTTTATCCTGATCAATTATATATATATTAGGCCGGGGCGATTTGAAAACCTTAATGGGCCCTTCGCGTCTGATTCCTGAAAAGTCCACTAGACCATAGGTCTACGGTGAAAATCGAGCCACAATTTCGAGCATTTTGGTTCTCCATGGATCCCAGCACGATAGAATTTTGCATCAGAACCCCTGGATTTTTTTTCTGGTCAACTTTTGTAGCACAGTGCCATTTATCGACATTTTCCGAAAAGTTTGCACTTTCTCAAGGACAAAATCGCCTGAAGAAGCATTCCAATGCTTTTGCGATGTAGTAGAGAGTTGTTAATTACTGTCTTGGCTACAATTTTTGTCTTTGTGTTGGATCGAAAATCTCAATGGTTTGGCCGTTGTATGCCAAAATGTTAAAAAGGCGTGGACAAAAAATTTAAAGTCAAAATCGGGTGGCTCGATTTTCACCGTAGACCTATGGTCTAGTGGACTTTTTTGCTCAGTTCAATCCCAGAAATCAGAAACGCGAAGGGCCCATTAAGGTTTTTTTCCTTCCATAAAAATCGCCCCGGCCTAATATATACATACTATATATGGACGGAAATGTATATTTAAATGCATTACAAACAGAAAAATAAACTTAATATACCCTCCATACTGTGGTGGAGGATATAAAAATTAATCTCGGCGGAGTTAAAGATATTTTTAAAATTATATTTTTAACTTTAAATAAAAAAAAACATATTGGCTTATTTTGAAGTACAGGTAGTCGATCGGTGCAAAATTGGCTGAGATATGACCGTTCAAAGTGAAGAACCCGTTTTCTTTTGTATGTTGAGGCGCAACAGGACTAAAACGCATTTTTCTCGAAATGTAATTTTTGAAGTCGGTGCCAGCGAGAGCTCGAAGACGAATGGACCGATCCTCACATATCTTGGTGAGCTTACTAAATACATAAAATTCGTTGGTTTAAGCGAGACAGCTTTTTTTCGTTAAAATAACACATCGACATATTCATCGAAGACCCTATTAAGTATATATATTCTTGACCAAGTCGATATAACCATGTCCGTCTGTTGAAATCAAGATATAGCCCCCATAGAACGGTACCTCCCGATTTTCGATATTTTGAAGGTTATAGCCTCATTATCACACCAAAATGGATGAAATGTGGTATTTAGTCTTTGTTGAGGGTTCAAAACTTTCGACCTGTCGGTATTTGACGGTATAGGTCCACGTCTCCATATAGCCCCCATAGAACGGTACCTCCCGATTTTCGGTATTTTTAGCCTCAATATCACACTAAAATGGCTGAAATTTGGTATATAGTCTTCGTTGAGGGTACAAAACTTTCGACCTGAAATTTGTCCGTAAAGGTCCACGTATTTATATATCCCCTATAGAAATATACCTCTCGATCATCGGTATTTTGAAGGTTGTGGCCTCAATATCCCACCAAAATGGCTGACATTTCGTATTTAGTGTTAGTTGGGGGCAAAATCTTTGACTGGAAATTTGTCGGTATAGGTCCACGTCTTCATATAGCCTCCATAGAACGGTTCCTCCCGATTTTCGGTATTTTGAAGATTTTAGCCTCATTATCATACCGAAATGGCTGAAAGTTTTAACAGAACTTGGTTATTAACCTTTAACAGAGGTTTGTTAACGAGTTAACAGAATTTAAAAATAAACATATTTAAATAATTATAATGACGGTTATCACCTTTAATTAGGCCATTAACCTTAACAGAGCTATGTTAATAACATAACGACTCAACTTTAACTATTTATCTCCACGCCCATCTTAGTACGATTGCTAGTTTATCCTAAAAGAATAATGCGAACAGAAGTCAGCAACCGAGAGACAGTTGCATAAATTATGGTTTGTTAGTTCTCCTCTTCTTCCATTGAATGTTTTTTCTTTCCTGGTATTTAATTTAATGAAGTTTTCAATATCCACTAAATAAAGGCGGTGCTATCAACAATATTTGTAATTTAATAAAAACAAAATACATTGAATAAGGACGCAAGTAGTTACTCCCATCTCTTGGACACTTACAGATAACAGACATTTAGGAACGCCCCCTTTCGATGTATTCAAGTCAAAGCCACACGAATTTATTTTGTTGTACTTTACCCAAGAGAACTTAAGTTGCATGCTTGAATTTCAGTATTTAAAAGTGGCCAAAATTCCCAAGACATTATTTGAACTCACATATTTAAAATTGATTTTTTTATTTATGAGTATTTTTTTATTTGATTTTTGTATTCAGATTTCGCATAGCACTAAAACAATGCGATCAAATCAAATTCAATCGTGGCTTCTGTCATCGTTCGTGGTGGTCTTGATTTACATGTTTTATAATTGAATTACGCTTAAGGCTGCAATTATACGACAAGTGGTCACTGTTGTTCTACTTGAATTACAACATGGAAATTATATGCCCGGCAAGTGCGAGCAATATGACAGTTGTTTTTTCTTCTTCTTTGTTTTTTGTTTTCACAAAATAGTTTTTGAACAGTAGTTTGGGGAAATGTGTGAAAAAAATAATTTAAAATAGAAAATATTATGTTTATATCAAGAAGATCAATTCTATGGTACATAATATGGATGTTCGAAAGGAGATCACAGGTTCATAGCTATGGTTTAGCTGCATGCATTTCCTGAGTTTTTCGGCCATGTATGACTTCTTCAAATAATGCTCGACACGCCATTCCAATTCGGTAATAAGAAGATGGTTCCATATCATAAAACAGAATCGCTCTGTTCTCTTTTTTTGGAAAACGCACCACTTCATTGTGGAATTTTAGTGGAATATTGTTTGGTAACACTGTTCACATTTCGTATTCCAAAAAGTGAGCGCCACCTCTATTTCTTTGAATCAATATCATCATGAAAATGTGTATGAAAATAATACCAAGAGAGGCAAACATTGTTTTAGAATTACGAATATCAATTTGAATTTCAAAAGAATTTGGAAAAAGACACAATTATTTTTCCCCAAACATTTCTCGACTTCTTTAAATTCCATGAAACTTTAATTGCCTACAATAATCCAAAACGTATTCTCAAATTCATTTAATTCGCTTGAAATGGTCCTGGTACCCTAGTAGCCTTGTGCTGTTCGAAGTGCATCATAAAAAAATAATTGTGGCAATTTTGAAAGTGCGCGTGTTGCAGTAAAATTCCAATTAACTCTAGACTTGATGGTGTCATAATTATTTTTGTTTTCTGCTTTAACGCCACACATACTGTCATATTGTCACACACTGTCATATAAATCCGTGATTATTAGCAAAGCAACAACAACATTGTAACGAATGGATAAACTCGTATTTCGAATGTCTGCTACGCCTTTTCATGTTTCAAATACTGTTATTTGGGCTGACACTCGAATCGACGCGAGACGTAATTCAAAACTTGAATTATGAGTAGCATTAAGTTGCATTTCTATTCTAAGTGTCACTACAAAAAGAAAAAAAAATATATAAAAATATATATATATAAAAGAGTTGTTGAAGTTGGTACATGGAGACCATGCGATATGCTACAGTAGGGAGTGAAGATAATCGATATAACTTGAGAGCTTAAGGCAGCTTAGGCGAGATGAAGGGAGTTTGTACAGACTGAAAAAATGTTCTTAAAAACTCCACGCTTATGAAGCAAAAAGTTCCTCAACAAATGTTCTTAAAAACTCCACGCTTATGAAGCAAAAAGTTCCTCAACAAATGTTCTTAAAAACTCCACGCTTATGAAGCAAAAAGTTCCTCAACAAATGTTCTTAAAAACTCCACGCTTATGAAGCAAAAAGTTCCTCAACAAATGTTCTTAAAAACTCCACGCTTATGAAGCAAAAAGTTCCTCAACAAATGTTCTTAAAAACTCCACGCTTATGAAGCAAAAAGTTCCTCAACAAATGTTCTTAAAAACTCCACGCTTATGAAGCAAAAAGTTCCTAAACAAATGCTCTTAAAAACTCCACGCTTATGAAGCAAAAAGTTCCTCAACAAATGCTCTTAAAAACTGCACGCTTATGAAGCAAAAAGTTCCTCAACAAATGTTCTAAAAAACTGTACGCTTATGAACCAAAAAAGTTCCTCAGCAAATGTTCTTAAAAACTCCACGCTTATGAAGCAAAAAGTTCCTCAACACATGTTTTTAAAAACTTCACGCTTATGAAGCAAAAGTTCCTCAACACAGGTTTTTAAAAACTTCACGCCTATGAAGCAAAAAGTTCCACAATAAATGTTCTAAAAAACTCCAGCTTATGGAGCAAAAAGTTACTCAACAAAAGTTCTTGAAAACTCCATGCTTGTGAAGCAAAAAGTTCCTCAACAAATGTTCTTAAAAACTCCACGCTTATGAAGCAAAAAGTTCCTCAACAAATGTTGTTAAAAACTCCGCGCTTATGAAGCAAAAAGTTCCTCAGCAAATGTTCTTAAAAACTCCACGCTTATTAAGCAAAACGTTTGTCAACAAATGTTCTTAAAAACTCCACGCTTATGAAGCTAAAAGTTCCTCAACACATGTTTTTAAAAACTTCACGCCTATGAAGAAAAAAGTTCCTCAATAAATGTTCTAAAAAACTCCACGCTTATGAAGCAAAAAGTTCCTCAATAAATGTTCTTAAATACTCCACGCTTATGAAGCAAAACGTTTGTCAACAAATGTTCTTAAAAACTCCACGCTTATGAAGTAAAAAGTTCCTCAACAAATGTTAAAAACTCCGCGCTTATGAAGCAAAAAACTTGCTCAACAAATGTTCGTAAAAACTCCGCGCTTATGAAGAAAAATGTTCCTCAACAAATGTTCATAAAAACTCAACGCTTATGAAGCAAAAAGTTTCTCAAAAAATGTTCTTAAAAACTCCACGCTTATGAAGCAAAAAACTTGCTCAACAAATGTTCGTAAAAACTCCGCGCTTATGAAGCAAAATGTTCCTCAACAAATGTTCTTAAAAACTCAACGCTTATGAAGCAAAAAGTTTCTCAAAAAATGTTCTTAAAAACTCCACGCTTATGAAGCAAAAAACTTGCTCAACAAATGTTCTTAAAAACTCCACGCTTATGAAGCAAAAAGTGTATCAACAAATGTTCTTAAAAACTCCACGCTCATGAAGCAAAAAGTTTGTCAACAAATGTTCTTAAAAACTCCACGCTTATGAAGCAAAAAGTTTGTCAACAAATGTTCTTAAAAACTCCACGCTTATGAAGCTAAAAGTTTGTCAACAAATGTTCTTAAAAACTCCACGCTTATGAAGCAAAAAGTTTGTCAACAAATGTTCTTAAAAACTCCACGCTTATAAGGCAAAAATTTCCTCAACAAATGTTCTTAAAAATTCCTCACTTATGAATCAAAAATGTACTCAACAAATTTTCTTAAAAACTCCACGCTTATGAAGCAAAAAGTCTGTCAACAAATGTTCTTAAAAACTCCACGCTAATGAAGCAAGAAGTTCCTCAACAAATGTTCTTAAAAACTCCTCGCTTATAAAGCAAAAAGTTCCTCAACAAATGTTCCTAAAAACTCCACGCTTATGAAGCAAAAAGTTCCTTAACAAATGTTTCTAAAAACTCCAGGCTTATGAAACGAAAAGTTGTTCAACGAATGTTCTTAAAAACTCCACGCTTATGAAGCAAAAAGTTCTCCTCAACAAATGTTCATAAAAACTCCACGCTTATGAAGCAAAAAGTTTGTCAAAAAATGTTCATAAAAACTCCACGCTTATGAAGCAAAAAGTTTGTCAACAAATGTTCTTAAAAACTCCACGCTTATGAAGCAAAAAGTTTGTCAACAAATGTTCTTAAAAACTCCACGCTTATGAAGCAAAAAGTTTGTCAACAAATGTTCTTAAAAACTCCACGCTTATGAAGCAAAAAGTTCCTCAACAAATGTTCTGAAAAACTCCACGCTTATGAAGCAAAAAAATCCTCAACAAATGTTCTTAAAAACTCCACGCTTATGAAGCAAAAGGTTCCTCAACAAATGTTCTTAAAAACTCCACGCTTATAAAGCAAAAAGTTTGTCAACAAATGTTCTTAAAGACTCCACGCTTATGAAGCAAAAAGTTTGTCAACAAATGTTCTTAAAAACTCCACGCTTATGAAGCAAAAAGTTCCTCAACAAATGTTCTTATAAACACCACGCTTATGAAGCAAAACGTTCCTCAACAAATGTTCTTAAAAACTCCACGCTTATGAAGCAAAAAGTTGTTCAACAAATGTTCTCAAAAACTCCACGCTTATGAAGCACAAAGTTGCTCAACAAATGTTCTTAAAAACTCCACGCTTATAAAGCAAAAAGTTGCTCAACAAATGTTCTTAAAAACTACACGCTTATAAAGCACAAAGTTCCCCAACAAATGTTCTTTAAAACTCCACGCTTATGAAGCACAAAGTTGCTCAACAAATGTTCTTAAAAACTCCACGCTTATGAAGCAACAATTTTCCAATCAAATGTTCTTAAAAACTCCACGCTTATGAAGCAACAATTTTCCAATCAAATGTTCTTAAGAACTCCACGCTTATGAAGCAAAAAGTTTGTCAACAAATGTTCTAAAAAATTCCACGCTTGTGAAGCAAATAGTTCCTCAACAAATGTTTTTAAAAGCTTCACGCTTATGAAGCAAATGTTCTTAAAAGCTCCACTTTTATGCATCAAAAAGTTCCTCAACAAATGTTCTTAAAAAGTCCACGCTTGTGAAGCAAAAAGTTCCTCAACAAATGTTCTTAAAAGATCCACTTTTATGCATCAAAAAGTTCCTCAACAAATGTGTTTAAAAATTCCACGCTTATGAAGCAAAAAGTTCCTCAACAAATGTTCTTATAAACTCCACGCTTCTGAAGCAAAAAGTTCCTCAACAAATGTTCTTAAAAACTCCACGCTTATGAAGCAAAAAGTTCC
The DNA here is from genome assembly GCF_047663935.1 of Musca autumnalis. Classification (NCBI taxonomy): domain Eukaryota; kingdom Metazoa; phylum Arthropoda; class Insecta; order Diptera; family Muscidae; genus Musca; species Musca autumnalis. The sequence continues at coordinate 224,972,766 of NW_027411866.1, forward strand.
TCAACAAATGTTCTTAAAAACTCCACGCTTATGAAGCAAAAAGTTCCTCAACAAATGTTCTTAAAACCTCCACGCTTATGAAGAAAAAATTCCCAACAAATGTTTTTAAAAACTCCACGCTTATGAAGCAAAAAGTTCATCAACAAATGTTCTTAAAAACTCCACGCTTATGAAGCAAAAAGTTCCTCAACAAATGTTCTTAAAAACTTCACGCTTATGAAGCAAAAAGTTCCGCAACAAATGTTCTTAAAAACTCCACGCTTATGAAGCAAAAAGTTCCTCAACAAATGTTCTAAAAAACTCCACGCTTATGAAGCAATAAGTTCCTCAACAAATGTTCTTAAAAACTCCACGCTTATGAAGCAAAAAGTTGCTCAACAAATGTTCTTAAAAACTCCGCGCTTATGAAGCAAACAGTTGCTCAACAAATGTTCTTAAAAACTCTACGCTTATGAAGCAAAAAGTTCCTCAACAAATGTTCTTAAAAACTTCACGCTTATGAAGCAAAAAGTTCCTCAACAAATGTTCTTAAAAACTCCACGCTTATGAAGCAAAAAGCTCCGCAACAAATGTTCTTAAAAACTCCACGCTTATGAAGCAAAAAGCTCCGCAACAAATGTTCTTAAAAACTCCACGCTTATGAAGCACAAAGTTCCTCAACAAATGTTCTTAAAAACTCCACGCTTATGAAGCAAAAAGTTGCTCAACAAATGTTCTTAAAAACTCCACGCTTATGAAGCAAAAAGTGTCTCAACAAATGTTCTTAAAAAGTCCACGCTTATGAAGCATAAAGTTGCTCAACAAATGTTCTTAAAAACTCCACGCTTATGAAGCAAAAAGTGTCTCAACAAATGTTCTTAAAAACTCCACGCTTATAAAGCAAAAAGTTGCTCAACAAATGTTCTTACAAACTCCACGTTTATAAAGCAAAAAGTTGCTCAACAAATGTTCTTAAAAACTCCACGCTTATAATGCAAAAAGTTGCTCAACAAATGTTCTTAAAAACTCCACGTTTATAAAGCAAAAAGTTGCTCAACAAATGTTCTAAAAAACTCCACGCTTATAAAGCAAAAAGTTGCTCAACAAATATTCTTAAAAACTCCACGCTGATAAAGCAAAAAGTTGCTCAACTAACGTTCTTAAAAACTCCACGCTTATAAAGCAAAAAGTTGCTCAACAAATGTTCTTAAAAACTCCACGCTTATAAAGCAAAAAAAGTTGCTCAACAAATGTTCTTAAAAATTCCACGCTTATTAAGCAAAAAGTTCCTCAACAAATGTTCTTAACAACTCCACGCTTATGTAGGGAAAAGTTCCTCAACAAATGTTCTTAACAACTCCACGCTTATGTAGGGAAAAGTTCCTCAACAAATGTTCTTAAAAACTCCACGCTTATAAAGCAAAAAGTTTGTCAACAAATGTTCTTAAAAACTCCGCACTTAAGAAGCAATAAGTTTATCAAAGAATGTTCTTAAAAACTCCGCGCTTATGCATCAAACGTTCCTCAACAAATGTTCTTAAAAACTCCACGCTTTTGATGCAAAATGTTTCTCAACAAATGTTCTTGAAAAATCCACGCCTATGAAGCAAAAAGTTCATCAACAAATGTTCTTAAAATCTCCATGCTTATTAAGCAAAAAGTTCCTCAACAAATGTTCTTGAAAAATCCACGCCTATGAAGCAAAAAGTTCATCAACAAATGTTCTTAAAATCTCCATGCTTATTAAGCAAAAAGTTGCTCAACAAATGTTCTTAAAAATTCCACGCTTATTAAGCAAAAAGTTCCTCAACAAATGTTCTTAACAACTCCACGCTTATGTAGGGAAAAGTTCCTCAACAAATGTTCTTAACAACTCCACGCTTATGAAGCAAAAAGTTCCGCAACAAATGTTCTTAAAAACTCCACGCTTATGAAGCAAAAAGTTCCTCAACAAATGTTCTAAAAAACTCCACGCTTATGAAGCAATAAGTTCCTCAACAAATGTTCTTAAAAACTCCACGCTTATGAAGCAAAAAGTTGCTCAACAAATGTTCTTAAAAACTCCGCGCTTATGAAGCAAACAGTTGCTCAACAAATGTTCTTAAAAACTCTACGCTTATGAAGCAAAAAGTTCCTCAACAAATGTTCTTAAAAACTTCACGCTTATGAAGCAAAAAGTTCCTCAACAAATGTTCTTAAAAACTCCACGCTTATGAAGCAAAAAGCTCCGCAACAAATGTTCTTAAAAACTCCACGCTTATGAAGCAAAAAGCTCCGCAACAAATGTTCTTAAAAACTCCACGCTTATGAAGCACAAAGTTCCTCAACAAATGTTCTTAAAAACTCCACGCTTATGAAGCAAAAAGTTGCTCAACAAATGTTCTTAAAAACTCCACGCTTATGAAGCAAAAAGTGTCTCAACAAATGTTCTTAAAAAGTCCACGCTTATGAAGCATAAAGTTGCTCAACAAATGTTCTTAAAAACTCCACGCTTATGAAGCAAAAAGTGTCTCAACAAATGTTCTTAAAAACTCCACGCTTATAAAGCAAAAAGTTGCTCAACAAATGTTCTTACAAACTCCACGTTTATAAAGCAAAAAGTTGCTCAACAAATGTTCTTAAAAACTCCACGCTTATAATGCAAAAAGTTGCTCAACAAATGTTCTTAAAAACTCCACGTTTATAAAGCAAAAAGTTGCTCAACAAATGTTCTAAAAAACTCCACGCTTATAAAGCAAAAAGTTGCTCAACAAATATTCTTAAAAACTCCACGCTGATAAAGCAAAAAGTTGCTCAACAAACGTTCTTAAAAACTCCACGCTTATAAAGCAAAAAGTTGCTCAACAAATGTTCTTAAAAACTCCACGCTTATAAAGCAAAAAAAGTTGCTCAACAAATGTTCTTAAAAATTCCACGCTTATTAAGCAAAAAGTTCCTCAACAAATGTTCTTAACAACTCCACGCTTATGTAGGGAAAAGTTCCTCAACAAATGTTCTTAACAACTCCACGCTTATGTAGGGAAAAGTTCCTCAACAAATGTTCTTAAAAACTCCACGCTTATAAAGCAAAAAGTTTGTCAACAAATGTTCTTAAAAACTCCGCACTTAAGAAGCAATAAGTTTATCAAAGAATGTTCTTAAAAACTCCGCGCTTATGCATCAAACGTTCCTCAACAAATGTTCTTAAAAACTCCACGCTTTTGATGCAAAATGTTTCTCAACAAATGTTCTTGAAAAATCCACGCCTATGAAGCAAAAAGTTCATCAACAAATGTTCTTAAAATCTCCATGCTTATTAAGCAAAAAGTTCCTCAACAAATGTTCTTAAAAATTCCACGCTTATGAAGCAAAAAGTTCCTCAACAAATGTTCCTTAAAACTCCACGCTTATGAAGCAAAAAGTTTATCAACAAATGTTCTTAAAAACTCCACGCTTATGAAGCAAAAAGTTTGTCAACAAATGTTCTTAAAAACTCCACGCTTATGAAGCAAAAACTTTGTCAACAAATGTTCTTAAAAACTCCACGCTTATGAAGCAAAAACTTTGTCAACAAATGTTCTTAAAAACTCCACGCTTATGAAGCAAAAAGTTTGTCAACAAATGTTCTTAAAAACTCCACGCTTATGAAGCAAAAAGTTTATCAACAAATGTTCTTAAAAACTCCACGCTTATGAAGCAAAAAGTTTGTCAACAAATGTTCTTAAAAACTCCACGCTTATAAAACAAAAAGTTTGTCAACAAATGTTCTTAAAAACTCCACGCGTATGAAGCAAAAAGTTTGTCAACAAATGCTCTTAAAAACTCCACGCTTATGAAGCAAAAAGTTTGTCAACAAATGTTCTTATAAACTCCACGCTTATGAAGCAAAAAGTTTGTCAACAAATGTTCTTAAAAACTCCACGCTTATGAAGCAAAAAGTTCCTCAAAAAATGTTCTTAAAAATTCCACGCTTTTGAAGCAAAAAGTTCTTCAACAAATGTTCTTAAAAACTCCACGCTTATGAAGCAAAAAGTTCCTCAAAAAATGTTCTTAAAAACTCCACGCTTATGAAGCAAAAAGTTCCTCAAAAAATGTTCTTAAAAACTCCACGCTTATGAAGCAAAAAGTTCCTTAAAAAAATGTTCTTAAAAACTCCACGCTTATGAAGCAAAAAGTTCCTCAACAAATGTTCTTAAAAACTCCACGCTTATGAAGCAAAAAAGTTCCTCAAAAAATGTTCTTAAAAACTCCACGCTTATGAAGCAAAAAGTTCCTCAAAAAATGTTCTTAAAAACTCCACGCTTATGAAGCAAAAAGTTCCTCAACAAATGTTCTTAAAAACTCCACGCTTATGAAGCAAAAAAGTTCCTCAACAAATGTTCTTAAAAACTCCACGCTTATGAAGCAAAAAGTTCCTCAACAAATGTTCTTAAAAACTCCACGCTTATGAAGCAAAAAGTTCCTCAACAAATGTTCTCAAAAACTCCACGCTTATGAAGCAAAAAGTTCCTCAACAAATGTTCTTAAAAACTCCACGCTTATGAAGCAAAAAGTTCCTCAACAAATGTTCTCAAAAACTCCACGCTTATGAAGCAAAAAGTTCCTCAACAAATGTTCTTAAAAACTCCACGCTTATGATGCAAAAAGTTCCTCAACAAATCTTCTTAAAAACTCCACACTTATGAAGCAAAAAGTTCCTCAACAAATGTTCTTAAAAACTCCACGCTTATGAAGCAAAAAGTTCCTCAACAAATGTTCTCAAAAACTCCACGCTTATGAAGCAAAAAGTTCCTCAACAAATGTTCTTAAAAACTCCACGCTTATGATGCAAAAAGTTCCTCAACAAATCTTCTTAAAAACTCCACACTTATGAAGCAAAAAGTTCCTCAACAAATGTTCTTAAAAACTCCACGCTTATGAAGCAAAAAGTTCCTCAACAAATGTTCTCAAAAACTCCACGCTTATGAAGCAAAAAGTTCCTCAACAAATGTTCTTAAAAACTCCACGCTTATGATGCAAAAAGTTCCTCAACAAATCTTCTTAAAAACTCCACACTTATGAAGCAAAAAGTTCCTCAACAAATGTTCTTAAAAACTCCACGCTTATGAAACAAAAAGTTCCTCAATAAATGTTCTTAAAAACTCCACGCTTATGAAGCAAAAAGTTCCTCAACAAATGTTCTTAAAAACTCCACGCTTATGAAGCAAAAAGTTCATCAACAAATGTTCTTAAAAACTCCACGCTTATGAAGCAAAAAGTTCCTCAACAAATTTTCTTAAAAACTCCACGCTTATGAAGCAAAAAGTTCCTCAACAAATGTTCTTAAAAACTCCACGCTTATGAAGCAAAAAGTTCCTCAACAAATGTTCTTAAAAACTCCACGCTTATGAAGCAAAAAGTTCCTCAACAAATGTTCTTAAAAACTCCACGCTTATGAAGCAAAAAGTTCCTCAACAAATGTTCTTGAAAACTCCACGCTTATGAAGCAAAAAGTACCTCAACAAATGTTCTTAAAAACTCCACGCTTATGAAGCAAAAAGTTCCTCAACAAATGTTCTTAAAAACTCCACGCTTATGAAGCAAAAAGTTCCTCAACAAATGTTCTTAAAAACTCCACGCTTATGAAGCAAAAAGTTCCTCAACAATTGTTCTTAAAAACTTCACGCTTATGAAGCAAAAAGTTCCTCAACAAATGTTCTTAAAAACTCCACGCTTATGAAGCAAAAAGTTCCTCAACAAATGTTCTTAAAAACTCCACGCTTATGAAGCAAAAAGTTCATCAACAAATGTTCTTAAAAACTCCACGCTTATGAAGCAAAAAGTTCCTCAACAAATGTTCTTAAAAACTCCACGCTTATGAAGCAAAAAGTTCATCAACAAATGTTCTTAAAAACTCCACGCTTATGAAGCAAAAAGTTCCTCAACAAATGTTCTTAAAAACTCCAAGCTTATGAAGCAAAAAGTTCCTCAACAAATGTTCTTAAAAACTCCACGCTTATGAAGCAAAAAGTTCCTCAACAAATGTTCTTAAAAACTCCACGCTTATGAAGCAAAAAGTTCATCAACAAATGTTCTTAAAAGTTCCACGCTTATGAAGCAAAAAGTTCCTCAACAAATGTTCTTAAAAACACCACGCTTATGAAGCAAAAAGTTCCTCAACAAATGTTCTTAAAAACTCCACGCTTATGAAGCAAAAACTCCACGCTTATGAAGCAAAAAGTTCCTCAACAAATTTTCGTAAAAACTCCACGCTTATGAGGCAAAAAGTTCCTCAACAAATGTTCTTAACAACTCCACGCTTATGAAGCAAAAAGTTCCTCAACAAATGTTCTTAAAAACTTCAAGCTTATGAAGCAAAAAGTTCCTCAACAAATGTTCTTAAAAACTTCACGCTTATGAAGCAAAAAGTTTGTCAACAAATGTTCTTAAAAACTCCACGCTTATAAAGCAAAAAGTTGCTCAACAAATGTTCTTAAAAACTCCACGCTTATAAAGCAAAAAGTTGCTCAACAAATGTTCTTAAAAACTCCACGCTTATAAAGCAAAAAGTTGCTCAACAAATGTTCTTAAAAACTCCACGCTTATAAAGCAAAAAGTTGCTCAACAAATGTTCTTAAAAACTCCACGCTTATAAAGCAAAAAGTTGCTCAACAAATGCTCTTAAAAACTCCACGCTTATAAAGCAAAAAGTTGCTCAACAAATGCTCTTAAAAACTCCACGCTTATGAAGCAAAAAGTTGCTCAACAAATGTTCTTAAAAACGCCACGCTTATAAAGCAAAAAGTTGCTCAACAAATGTTCTTAAAAACTCCACGCTTATAAAGCAAAAAGTTGCTCAACAAATGTTCTTAAAAACTCCACGCTTATAAAGCAAAAAGTTGCTCAACAAATTTTCGTAAAAACTCCACGCTTATGAAGCAAAAAAGTTCCTCAACAAATGTTCTTAACAACTCCACGCCTATGAAGCAAAAAGTTTGTCAACAAATGTTCTTAAAAACTTCACGCTTATAAAACAAAAAGTTGCTCAACAAATGTTCTTAAAAACTCCACGCTTATAAAGCAAAAAGTTGCTCAACAAATGTTCTTAAAATTTCCACGCTTATAAAGCAACAAGTTGCTCAACAAATGTTCTTAAAAACTCCAGGCTTATGAAGCAAAATGTTCTTCAACAAATGTTCTTAAAAACTCCGCGCTTATGAAGCAAAAAGTTTCTTAACAAATGTTCTTAAAAACTCCGCGCTTATGAAGCAAAAAGTTTCTTAACAAATGTTCTTAAAAACTCCACGCTTATGAAGCAAAAAGTTCCTCAACAAATGTTCTAAAAACTCCATGCTTATGAAGCAAAAAGTTGCTCAACAAATGTTCTTAAAAACTCCACGCTTATGAAGCAAAAAGTTTCTCAACAAATGTTCTTAAAAACTCCACGCTTATGAAGCAAAAAGTTCCTCAACAAATGTTCTTAAAAACACCACGCTTATAAAGCAAAAAGTTCCTCAACAAATGTTCTTAAAAACTCCTTGCTTATGAAGCAAAAAGTTTCTCAACAAATGTTCTTAAAACTCCACGCTTATGAAGCCAAAAGTTCCTCAACAAATGTTCTTAAAAACTACACGCTTATGAAGCAAAAAGTTTTTCAACAAATGTTCTTAAAAACTCCACGCTTATGAAGCCAAAAGTTCCTCAATAAATGTTCTCAAAAACTCCACGCTTATGAAGCAAAAAGTTCCTCAATAAATTTTCTTAAAAACTCCACGCTTATGAAGCAAAAAATTCCTCAATAAATGTTCTTAAAAACTCCACGATTATAAAGCAAAAAGTTGCTCAACAAATGTTCTTAAAAACTCCACGCTTATGAAGCAAAAAGTTCCTTAATAAATGTTCTTAAAAACTCCATCTTATGAAGCAAAAAGTTTGCCAACAAATGTTCTAAAAAACTCCACGCTTATGAAGCAAAAAGTTCCTCAACAAATGTTCTTAAAAACTCCACTCTTTTGATGCAAAATGTTTCTCAACAAATGTTCTTAAAAATTCCACGCTAATGAAGCAAAAAGTTCCTCAACAAACGTTCTTAAAAACTCCACGCTTATGAAGCTGAAAATTCTTCAAACTAACACGTTCATGAAGATAAAATTCTTCAAAGAATATTTTCCAAACGCCACGCTTGTATTGCTAATGTTCGTTGAAAAACTATTTGTGTCTTTTTTTAATTATAGCATGAAACTAATTCAAAGAGCAGGTGTTTTCTTTTCATCTTAATCCATTCCGACAATAAAAATATTATTTTTTGGAATTTATTAATTCTCAAATTCCATCCCAATCTTAAGATATTTGTTTTGATATTTTCTGTGTTGATCTGCAATTTACAAGATTCATGAACTGGTAGCAAATGCTTAGGCTTCTAAAGGTCAACAACTTACAGACTTTGACCTCTATTCTATTGAAAATAAAATCAACAAAAAATTGATTTGGTTCAGTGACAGGCAGTAGCAACAGCAGCAGCCGAATGGCTGTGGCAAAATTGCCCCTCCAAGTCATCGATAAGGCAGCGGCGACGACAGCGGTGGCATACTAAAAACAATCAAACCAAACTAAACAAACAAAACTGGTATTTGAATTCATTGATTTGATGCTAAGGGGCAGCACCGAAGGCAATCAATGCAGATTCAATTATTAAAAATAAATAACGATTTAGTTATTCATGTTAAACAAAATGCAAACCATAAAATCTAGTTGCTGTTGATATTTGTTGAACACAAGAATTTTTGATGATAGTGATTTGATTCAATAAGATTTTGAAAACAAATTCTAAACAAATATTTTTTTTTCTTCCATTGCAGATACCCGACAAGGAGAAAGTAAATTTCCTCCAAGTCATCCATAAATGAGCAAGCAACAAAATGTCCCTATCTCCTACAAAGGCTTCACCTTCCAAACGAACTTCAAAACTGCAATCAACTTAACATTGTTGACTAATTCTTTCAAATGTTCATCGAAACATGGCATAACATTCTGAAAAACGTTGAACTTTTACCCCGTAAACAATTTGATTTCTTTTAACAAAGAAGAAAGACTAAATTTCCCAACAGAATACAAGAGAAAAACAACGTCACGGGAAAGTTTACTCTGCATTTAAGTTCCTGTTCTTAGAGGAATTCCGGAAGTATTGCTGATCTTTATATTTTACACAAAAGGACATTTTTCTATATTACATAACTGACAAAATGCCAGAGGTAAGTTTTGAAAAAGAATAGCTTAGAATCTATTTTCCGGATTCATTTAGAAAATACAAAAATCTTGGTTTCGCCAAGACATTAAGCAACATTTTCAACATGAGAACTCAAGCAACATAAGCGTGGTTTCTTTAAGCAAAATTTTCACGAGACATTAAGCAACATGAACGTGGTTTCTTTAAGCAACATTTGTGTAAAGACCTTATGCAACATGGGCGTGGTTTCTTTAAGCAACATTTGTGTAAAGACCTTAAGCAACATGGGCGTGGTTTCTTTAAGCAACATTTGCGTAAAGACTTTAAGCAAAATGGGCGTGGTTTCTTTAAGCAACATTTGCGTAAAGACCTTAAGCAACATGGGCGTGGTTTCTTTAAGCAACATTAGCGTAAAGACCTTAAGCAACATGGGCGTGGTTTCTTTAAGCAACATTTGCGTAAAGACCTTAAGCAACATGGGCGTGGTTTCTTTAAGCAACATTTTCATAAAGACCTTATGCAACATGGGCGTGGTTTCTTTAAGCAACATTTTCATAAAGACCTTATGCAACATGGGCGTGGTTTCTTTAAGCAACATTTGCGTAAAGACCTTAAGCAACATGGGCGTGGTTTCTTTAAGCAACATTTGCGTAAAGACCTTAAGCAACATGGGCGTGGTTTCTTTAAGCAACATTTTCATAAAGACCTTATGCAACATGGGCGTGGTTTCTTTAAGCAACATTTTCATAAAGACCTTATGCAACATGGGCGTGGTTTCTTTAGGCAACATTTTCATAAAGACCTTATGCAACATAAGCGTGGTTTCTTTAAGCAAAATTTTCACGAGACATTAAGCAACATGAACGTGGTTTCTTTAAGCAACATTTGTGTAAAGACCTTATGCAACATGGGCGTGGTTTCTTTAAGCAACATTTGTGTAAAGACCTTAAGCAACATGGGCGTGGTTTCTTTAAGCAACATTTTCGTAAAGACCTTAAGCAAAATGGGCGTGGTTTCTTTAAGCAACATTTGCGTAAAGACCTTAAGCAACATGGGCGTGGTTTCTTTAAGCAACATTAGCGTAAAGACCTTAAGCAACATGGGCGTGGTTTCTTTAAGCAACATTTGCGTAAAGACCTTAAGCAACATGGGCGTGGTTTCTTTAAGCAACATTTTCATAAAGACCTTATGCAACATGGGCGTGGTTTCTTTAAGCAACATTTTCATAAAGACCTTATGCAACATGGGCGTGGTTTCTTTAAGCAACATTTGCGTAAAGACCTTAAGCAACATGGGCGTGGTTTCTTTAAGCAACATTTTCATAAAGACCTTAAGCAACATGGGCGTGGTTTCTTTAAGCAACATTTTCATAAAGACCTTATGCAACATGGGCGTGGTTTCTTTAAGCAACATTTTCATAAAGACCTTATACAACATGGGCGTGGTTTCTTTAAGCAACATTTGCGTAAAGACCTTAAGCAACATGGGCGTGGTTTCTTTAAGCAAGATTTGCGTAAAGACCTTAAGCAACATGGGCGTGGTTTCTTTAAGCAACATTAGCGTAAAGACCTTAAGCAACATGGGCGTGGTTTCTTTAAGCAACATTTGCGTAAAGACCTTAAGCAACATGGGCGTGGTTTCTTTAAGCAACATTTGCGTAAAGACCTTAAGCAACATGGGCGTGGTTTCTTTAAGCAACATTTGCGTAAAGACCTTAAGCAACATGGGCGTGGTTTCTTTAAGCAACATTAGCGTAAAGACCTTAAGCAACATGGGCGTGGTTTCTTTAAGCAACATTTGCGTAAAGACCTTAAGCAACATGGGCGTGGTTTCTTTAAGCAACATTTTCATAAAGACCTTAAGCAACATGGGCGTAGTTTCTTTAAGCAACATTTTCATAAAGACCTTATGCAACATGGGCGTGGTTTCTTTAAGCAACATTTTCATAAAGACCTTATGCAACATGGGCGTGGTTTCTTTAAGCAACATTTGCGTAAAGACCTTAAGCAACATGGGCGTGGTTTCTTTAAGCAAGATTTGCGTAAAGACCTTAAGCAACATGGGCGTGGTTTCTTTAAGCAACATTTGCGTAAAGACCTTAAGCAACATGGGCGTGGTTTCTTTAAGCAACATTTGTGTAAAGACCTTAAGCAACATGGGCGTGGTTTCTTTAAGCAACATTTGTGTAAAGACCTTAAGCAACATGGGCGTGGTTTCTTTAAGCAACATTTGTGTAGAGACCTTAAGCAACATGGGCGTGGTTTCTTTAAGCAACATTTGTGTAAAGACCTTAAGCAACATGGGCGTGGTTTCTTTAAGCAACATTTGTGTAAAGACCTTAAGCAACATGGGCGTGGTTTCTTTAAGCAACATGGGCGTGGTTTCTTTAAGCAACATTTTCATAAAGACCTTAAGCAACATGGGCGTGGTTTCTTTAAGCAACATTTTCATAAAGACCTTAAGCAACATGGGCGTGGTTTCTTTAAGCAACATTTTCATAAAGACCTTAAGCAACATGGGCGTGGTTTCTTTAAGCAACATTTTCATAAAGACCTTATGCAACATGGGCGTGGTTTCTTTAAGCAACATTTGCGTAAAGACTTAAGCAACATGGGCGTGGTTTCTTTAAGCAACATTTTCATAAAGACCTTATGCAACATCGGCGTGGTTTCTTTAAGCAACATTTTCATAAAGACCTTAAGCAACATGGGCGTGGTTTCTTTAAGCAACATTTTCATAAAGACCTTATGCAACATGGGCGTGGTTTCCTTAAGCAACATTTGCGTAAAGACCTTAAGCAACATGGGCGTGGTTTCTTTAAGCAGCATTTGCGTAAAGACCTTAAGCAACATGGGCGTGGTTTCTTTAAGCAACATTAGCGTAAAGACCTTAAGCAACATGGGCGTGGTTTCTTTAAGCAACATTTGCGTAAAGACCTTAAGCAACATGGGCGTGGTTTCTTTAAGCAACATTTGTGTAGAGACCTTAAGCAACATGGGCGTGGTTTCTTTAAGCAACATTTGTGTAAAGACCTTAAGCAACATGGGCGTGGTTTCTTTAAGCAACATTTGTGTAGAGACCTTAAGCAACATGGGCGTGGTTTCTTTAAGCAACATTTGTGTAAAGACCTTAAGCAACATGGGCGTGGTTTCTTTAAGCAACATGGGCGTGGTTTCTTTAAGCAACATTTTCATAAAGACCTTAAGCAACATGGTCGTGGTTTCTTTAAGCAACATTTTCATAAAGACCTTATGCAACATGGGCGTGGTTTCTTTAAGCAACATTTTCATAAAGACCTTAAGCAACATGGGCGTGGTTTCTTTAAGCAACATTTTCATAAAGACCTTAAGCAACATGGGCGTGGTTTCTTTAAGCAACATTTGCGTAAAGACTTAAGCAACATGGGCGTGGTTTCTTTAAGCAACATTTTCATAAAGACCTTATGCAACATGGGCGTGGTTTCTTTAAGCAACATTTTCATAAAGACCTTAAGCAACATGGGCGTGGTTTCTTTAAGCAACATTTTCATAAAGACCTTATGCAACATGGGCGTGGTTTCTTTAAGCAACATTTGCGTAAAGACCTTAAGCAACATGGGCGTGGTTTCTTTAAGCAACATTTGCGTAAAGACCTTAAGCAACATGGGCGTGGTTTCTTTAAGCAACATTTGCGTAAAGACCTTAAGCAACATGGGCGTGGTTTCTTTAAGCAACATTTGCGTAAAGACCTTAAGCAACATGGGCGTGGTTTCTTTAAGCAACATTTGCGTAAAGACCTTAAGCAACATGGGCGTGGTTTCTTTAAGCAACATTTGCGTAAAGACCTTAAGCAACATGGGCGTGGTTTCTTTAAGCAACATTTGCGTAAAGACCTTAAGCAACATGGGCGTGGTTTCTTTAAGCAACATTTGCGTAAAGACCTTAAGCAACATGGGCGTGGTTTCTTTAAGCAACATTTGCGTAAAGACCTTAAGCAACATGGGCGTGGTTTCTTTAAGCAACATTTGCGTAAAGACCTTAAGCAACATGGGCGTGGTTTCTTTAAGCAACATTTGCGTAAAGACCTTAAGCAACATGGGCGTGGTTTCTTTAAGCAACATTTGCGTAAAGACCTTAAGCAACATGGGCGTGGTTTCTTTAAGCAACATTTGCGTAAAGACCTTAAGCAACATGGGCGTGGTTTCTTTAAGCAACATTTGCGTAAAGACCTTAAGCAACATGGGCGTGGTTTCTTTAAGCAACATTTGCGTAAAGACCTTAAGCAACATGGGCGTGGTTTCTTTAAGCAACATTTGCGTAAAGACCTTAAGCAACATGGGCGTGGTTTCTTTAAGCAACATTTGCGTAAAGACCTTAAGCAACATGGGCGTGGTTTCTTTAAGCAACATTTGCGTAAAGACCTTAAGCAACATGGGCGTGGTTTCTTTAAGCAACATTTGCGTAAAGACCTTAAGCAACATGGGCGTGGTTTCTTTAAGCAACATTTGCGTAAAGACCTTAAGCAACATGGGCGTGGTTTCTTTAAGCAACATTTGCGTAAAGACCTTAAGCAACATGGGCGTGGTTTCTTTAAGCAACATTTGCGTAAAGACCTTAAGCAACATGGGCGTGGTTTCTTTAAGCAACATTTGCGTAAAGACCTTAAGCAACATGGGCGTGGTTTCTTTAAGCAACATTTGCGTAAAGACCTTAAGCAACATGGGCGTGGTTTCTTTAAGCAACATTTGCGTAAAGACCTTAAGCAACATGGGCGTGGTTTCTTTAAGCAACATTTGCGTAAAGACCTTAAGCAACATGGGCGTGGTTTCTTTAAGCAACATTTGCGTAAAGACCTTAAGCAACATGGGCGTGGTTTCTTTAAGCAACATTTGCGTAAAGACCTTAAGCAACATGGGCGTGGTTTCTTTAAGCAACATTTGCGTAAAGACCTTAAGCAACATGGGCGTGGTTTCTTTAAGCAACATTTGCGTAAACACCTTAAGCAACATGGGCGTGGTTTCTTTAAGCAACATTTGCGTAAACACCTTAAGCAACATGGGCGTGGTTCTTTAAGCAACATTTGCGTAAAGACCTTAAGCAACATGGGCGTGGTTTCTTTAAACAACATTTGCGTAAAGACCTTAAGCAACATGGGCGTGGTTTCTTTAAACAACATTTGCGTAAACACCTTAAGCAACATGGGCGTGGTTTCTTTAAGCAACATTTGCGTAAAGACCTTAAGCAACATGGGCGTGGTTTCTTTAAGCAACATTTGCGTAAAGACCTTAAGCAACATGGGCGTGGTTTCTTTAAACAACATTTGCGTAAACACCTTAAGCAACATGGGCGTGGTTTCTTTAAGCAACATTTGCGTAAAGACCTTAAGCAACATGGGCGTGGTTTCTTTAAGCAACATTTGCGTAAAGACCTTAAGCAACATGGGCGTGGTTTCTTTAAGCAACATTTGCGTAAAGACCTTAAGCAACATGGGCGTGGTTTCTTTAAGCAACATTTGCGTAAAGACCTTAAGCAACATGGGCGTGGTTTCTGTAAGCAACATTTGCGTAAAGACCTTAAGCAACGTGGGCGTGGTTTCTTTAAGCAACATTTGCGTAAAGACCTTAAGCAACATGGGCGTGGTTTCTTTAAGCAACATTTGCGTAAAGACCTTAAGCAACATGGGCGTGGTTTCTTTAAGCAACATTTGCGTAAAGACCTTAAGCAACATGGGCGTGGTTTCTTTAAGCAACATTTGCGTAAAGACCTTAAGCAACATGGGCGTGGTTTCTTTAAGCAACATTTGCGTAAAGACCTTAAGCAACATGGGCGTGGTTTCTTTAAGCAACATTTGCGTAAAGACCTTAAGCAACATGGGCGTGGTTTCTTTAAGCAAGATTTGCGTAAAAACCTTAAGCAACATGGGCGTGGTTTCTTTAAGCAACATTTGCGTAAAGACCTTAAGCAACATGGGCGTGGTTTCTTTAAGCAACATTTGCGTAAAGACCTTAAGCAACATGGGCGTGGTTTCTTTAAGCAACATTTGCGTAAAGACCTTAAGCAACATGGGCGTGGTTTCTTTAAGCAACATTTGCGTAAAGACCTTAAGCAACATGGGCGTGGTTTCTTTAAGCAACATTTGCGTAAGGACCTTAAGCAACATGGGCGTGGTTTCTTTAAGCAACATTTGCGTAAAGACCTTAAGCAACATGGGCGTGGTTTCTTTAAGCAACATTTGCGTAAAGACCTTAAGCAACATGGGCGTGGTTTCTTTAAGCAACATTTGCGTAAAGACCTTAAGCAACATGGGCGTGGTTTCTTTAAGCAACATTTGCGTAAAGACCTTAAGCAACATGGGCGTGGTTTCTTTAAGCAACATTTGCGTAAAGACCTTAAGCAACATGGGCGTGGTTTCTTTAAGCAACATTTGCGTAAAGACCTTAAGCAACATGGGCGTGGTTTCTTTAAGCAACATTTGCGTAAAGACATTAAGCAACATGGGCGTGGTTTCTTTAAGCAACATTTGTGTAAAGACATTAAGCAACATGGGCGTGGTTTCTTTAAGCAACATTTGCGTAAATACCTTAAGCAACATGGGCGTGGTTTCTTTAAGCAACATTTGCGTAAAGACATTAAGCAACATGGGCGTGGTTTCTTTAAGCAACATTTGCGTAAAGACATTAAGCAACATGGGCGTGGTTTCTTTAAGCAACATTTGCGTAAAGACATTAAGCAACATGGGCGTGGTTTCTTTAAGCAACATTTGCGTAAAGACATTAAGCAACATGGGCGTGGTTTCTTTAAGCAACATTTGTGTAAAGACCTTAAGCAACATGGGCGTGGTTTCTTTAAGCAACATTTGTGTAAAGACCTTAAGCAACATGGGCGTGGTTTCTTTAAGCAACATTTGTGTAAAGACCTTAAGCAACATGGGCGTGGTTTCTTTAAGCAACATTTGTGTAAAGACCTTAAGCAACATGGGCGTGGTTTCTTCAAGCAACATTTGTGTAAAGACCTTAAGCAACATGGGCGTGGTTTCTTTAAGCAACATTTGTGTAAAGACCTTAAGCAACATGGGCGTGGTTTCTTTAAGCAACATTTTCGTAAATACTTTAAGAAACATGGGCTTGGATCTTTGGAAAAATTCTATGAAGCAAAGGGTCAATGTTATTAAAATTATTTTTAATACATATATGTATCTTTTTACTTACTAAATGTTGCTTAAATATTTTTAACATGAAAAAATATTGGAAGTGATTTGTTTTACTATTACTTTGTATAACGCTAATGATGACTTGACATTTGATTTTCGTTTTCGTTCATTGTTTTTTTTTTTTTTTTTTTTTTTTGGTTGGTTCAATGAACCGTTTTTGTCTTTCTCTCTTCTTTGTTGCGAGGCGTTTCGTTCATTGTAGCTATTTCACCGCTCCGCTTGGGAGTTCCCCCATGGCATGTCTGTGGGCAATTAATGGTTTTTGGATATTTTACAAAATAACAAAAAAAAAAAACACTGATACAAAATCAATCAATTATGTTGAAATAATACAACAAATAGTTTCCTATCATCAATTGTTTGTTAACGCCTCAATGATTATCAATGTCAGGGGCAATATTTTTGTGTGATTCATATAAAGAGATAAAAGAAAGAGTCATTGTTTTCGCATAATTGTCCCCAAGGAGACCATTCATGGATTGTGTTTTCTGCACCCTGCATCACTTAGAGAGATGGCGTGTATTTTTATAATATTGGTCAATTTAATTCCCCATTAAACGAATTAAGTTGTTTGTTCTGTTAAAACAATTAATTGAGTTGCCATTAAAATTAAATTAGTTCTCTTTTTTATTTAAAATTACATAAATGTTGAACATTTCTTTTATTAGCCACCTTCCTCACGGGCACATTGACAATGACATTCAACATGAAAAACATTCAAGGCTAATGCGTCGTGTGTGCATGTGCTATGACTGTAAATGCACACACACAGTTGCACCGATTCAACCATGCAGAGAAATTCAGTCAATTGTAATTTACTATCTTTACATCTGAACATCTCTCTAAAAGTTTGTTTGTATGTGCCTTTTTTGTGAACACACATTCCAGGGTTAAGGCCACAATCATCAATTGTTGTATTTTAGCAATCAAATGAAAATGAAAATATCCAAGGGCGCTATTCTCCTAGATTGTGTGTGTGCGGATAATAGTTGCAAACATAATTCAAGAGATTTTTTTTTTTTTGATCCTACAGAAAAGTAATAGAAAAATTGGTAATAAAGTTTCTTTGTCAAAGGAAACTATGATTTGGGGCATTAACAGAATGTTTTTTTCTTTTCGGTAGTGATTTGTTCATTATAGGAAAGGGTAAATAACTTCTAGTAGAACCACGAAATTTACGTTTAAATCAAACAATTAAATTAAATGATAAATTTTTTTAAAGCATTTTGTTCTCTTTTATCCGCATGGTATCATTGACAACCATTGTCCGAGTGAACAGAGCCGAAAAACCATTTCCTAGAAATGTTTATAGAATTCAAATTAATTTGAAAACAAAACACAATGCTCTGCCATTGATTTGACGCAGAACAAAGAAGGCTGTACTCAATTTAATTAACTGTATATAATTTTTCAAAACAACAACAAAGGATGGGGCTTTGGTTAGAAATTCTTTTGTTGAAATCAAAGATGTATTCAATTTCCTTCTATTGTAGTACGATCAAAGAAAAAATCATTAGTAAATAACAAAATGCTTACACAAATTTAAAAAAAAAAATCCTATGAGGCTGAGGGTCGATGAAAAATTCTTAAGAAACCATTCCTATGAGGCTAAGCGTCGATGAAAAACTATTGTTAAAAAACAACGCCTATTAAGCTAAGGGTTGATGAAAAATATTCGTATAAGAGATCAATAGTTCGCTTTGTAGATCCTATACACATCACAATGTCTTCTGATAGAAGACCAGAGGGTCTTCTCGTAAAATCCCACAAGGTATTCTAACCGGAAAGAAGTCTCACATTGAAGACCAAAAGTTCGTCGTACAGAAGACCAAAGAATACTATTTTAGAAAGTCAGGCATATTAGGCTGATTTATCAGGTATTCAGTACGAAAATCTAATCGAAAGATTCTGGCCTTGCATCAAAATATTGTCTGGTTGCTGTTGTTGTAGCAATGCAAAAAGGTCCATTCATATATTTTATTCAGTTATGTGGTTCCTCTGTGTCCAGACTCAAAAAATCTGCAAGCTGGACTAGCTGCGTCCACTAAGAATCAAGAGACAGGTGAGTGGGATTAGATGCGCCGTTAAACAAATGCAGAGCTCGGAATTGCATGTTCGGCCCCAATCCACATGTAGTAAATGTGATTGAGTACTGAACAACATGAAATGAGACAGCTGCTTCGTCCGGATATTAACTGCGCTAAAAGCAGTCGGGTTTGCCTTGGCATCCGGCGCACCGTGATTCAGAATCGTTTTTTCCTGGTCAAAACTCTGTAACTTTTGAACGGATAGAAATATTTGGAAATTTTTTGTTCGACAGATAACACTTTCAGCTTTCCAACACATCAAAAGCCACCGGTCTAGCGGTGTCAGAGGAATTCAAGGTCAATGGTAAAAAATTGAGTTTTTTCTTTTTTTGCATCACGGTGCTCTTGCAGCAGCTTTAAATGGAAGGTGCTTACACCTGGAAAGTTTGTGCAGATTCTACAATGATCATATATAAGAAAAATCAAAAAAAAATCGCCGGAGCGCTTTTAAAATAAATCGCGATTCAAGTTGACACTCTTAGGGGTTTTTTAGGATTTCACGATTTTGCTTGGAAACCGGAAGTCCTATCGAAATGGGACCAAAGAAAATATTGTACCCATGAACAGTTTCTACAAGATTGAGCTTTATGATAATTTCGTAAGTTTTACCCTTATTGAGATATAGAAGTTCAAATTGGGACAATGCATCGACTGTATCGCTACCTTATAAAACAATATCATACATGGTGGGCCTTAACTAACTTTAAGTAAAAACCGCTTACACTTGGGAAGTTTTTGCGGATTGTGAAACAGTAATGTTCATAGGTGGGAAAAATCGAAAAACAAGAAAAAATCGTTGAAGGAATTTTTAAATAATGCGCGGTCAAAAATCACATTTTTTGGTTTATTTTAGCTTTTTATTTCAGCTTTTTTGTTAGGTTTTCACGATTTGCTTGAAACGGTAAGTCTTATCGAAATGGGACTAAAGATAATCTTTTAGCTTTGCAAATTCTCTACAAGGCTTTCGTAGTTTTTTCCTAGATTGTACCATTTTCGAGATATATAAGTTTAAGTTGGGAAATTGCAGTCATGACATTGTTTTATAAGGAGGCGATACAGTGAATACATTGTTCCAATTTGAACTTATATATCTCAATAACGGTAAAACCTGTGAAATCATCATACAGGCGAATATTGTAGACAATTTTCATAGCTACAATATTTTCCTTAGTCCCATTTCGATAAGACTTGTGGTTTCCAAGCAAAATCGTGAAAACCTAAAAAAAAAATCCCAAAAAGTGTCAACTTGAATCGCGATTTATTTAAAAAGCGCTCCGGCGAATTTTTTTTTATTTTTCTCATCTATGAACACGGTGCGTTTATCACATATATTCTAACTATTTAAAAAAGTTCAAACCCCAATTAAAAAACCACAAAAATACAAAAAATTAAAACAAAATTGTAAAAATTTTATTAAATTTTTTTTCAAAAAATTTAATTTTTTTTTCAAAATTGAAGAAAATACCCTTGGATTTTCATAAAACACTTATAACTCTTATAAAAACTCATATATTTGAAAAAATTCCCATTTTTGTGAAAAAGCTATAATTAATATGGGAAACGGTATGGAAAAACACACACATTTTTACCCATGTAATTTCAAAATAATTAAAAAATGGAACGGGACTTGAACAAAAGTATATATGGGCCGAGAGTGTCCTCGGGCACCATTCTGTGAAAACAGAACTTTCTTCTAAGCTGTTCCCTAAAAGCTCTAGTCCACTAAACTTGGAATTTCACTAAAATTTAGTACCTGAGGAAAAATAAAATAGCTCACTTCGTGTAAATGCTACGGTAATTTATTAAAACGACTTCTAAAGGCAACAATCCTACCTACCTAACAAAAAAGAATGAACACAATATCTGTTATAATTTCTGAGAAGTAGCTGTTTATTATTCCAGAAATGTGTAAAAATTACATATTTACCAAAATTGGGAAGCATTTTTCGTTTTTCGAAGCACACCACGCCCACACCTTCCAATATTTTGATATAATCTGTTGCTTTCCTTAGTTTCAATATATTTACTATAGAGACAACAAAAAATGGGGGTTTTGGCCAGAAAAATCGATTTCTGAACCACTGTGCGACGTTCTTCTGCTGCGATGGATGGGGGGTGGTCTTCGAGTGCGACATTCACATTGTAGTTTTGTACTGTCTGCGCAACTTCATCATTGTGATTACTAATCAGGCCTTCCTGATTGGCTTGTTGATCTAGAGGTTCTCACTTATACCTTTGGGCCTTTCTTTCTAGATCATGAAGATCTCTCCTGTAGTGCGATTCTCTAACACATTTTTTGAGTTACCGACAAAAATCGGTAAAATTAAAATGCGTATAAATTCCGTAATGAACGATATTTTTCGGTAAGTTAGCGACCAAGAGAAAGTAGTCGTAATGTTCTACCGATAGCAATAGTGTTGTCAACTTTTATTTGAACTTTTCATTCATAATTTTGTGTTTTAACTTTACCGACATTTGTCGATAACTCAAATAATGAGTTAGAGAAACGCACTACTGTAGTGGGATTCTGTAACTCATTTTTGCTGTTACCGGCAAAAATCGGTAAACTTAAATCGCAAAATTATGACTAAAAATATTGTTACGGAATTAGGTTTAACTAATCTCCGTGTAGACGTTGTTTTATTCCCCGATACGATTTGTACCAAATAAAACAGGGTTCGTTTTAGATTACGTTTCTACAATGCTTTATTTACTTTATTACACTTATTCAGAACCGACTTTAATTACAAAGCACACAGCAAGTCTCTAGTTAGCACGCAGCTCTTATTTAACCGATCTGTTCAGTTCAACGCTTAAAACACAACTACTCCGTCATTGCCATTTCCCCGGTAATTTATACCCCAAAGTCTCCCTGTTCTAGAGTCCTCCAGAACACATATGGCAACATCTCGAATCTGTGCAGCGAACACACAGACGCACATTCGCACTAAGCGAACAACCATACTCACATACATACATGGGGGAATACAATTGGACGACAAGCACAGTAATGACGTAACTACAACAACAAACAAGTGCAATAAAGAAGTAACAAACTAAACAATAATTACATGATTGTGGCAAAACAAAACAAAAGCACATTAATGAAAGGTAAAGAACATCTAGAATAATGAAGATAATTCTACATGATAATTGTTGTTGCTTAAATAAAGTAACTGCGTAATAAAACTTTACGTTACAATTCAAATTTTTAAATTAACGGAAATTAAACTAAACTAACTTAAACCTATCAGTTACATTCGTAACAATATAAAGAAAAATTGGCATCACTGTTTGTGTCGGTAGAGGCTAGCGACTACTTTTTATTCATCGTTAACTTACCGAAAATTTTCGTTAATTGTCGAAATTATAAGCATTTTAATTTTACCGACAATTATCGATAACAGCAAAAATGAGTTACAGAATCCCACTACTGATGTTCTTAGCGGTAACACCCAAGCAGATACTGCAACAACAACATCTTGTTATGCTGATGCTCCATAGAGATGGTCCATTGGTGTCCTGAGGAGGCACCCTGTTGCAGTCCCCCGGGCGGCTTTCTGGAAGGTTTGAATATTCTTCCACTGTGTAGCGCTAACATTGCTTTATAAGATGTCAAAAAGGTTTCTTTACGCCAAATTCTGCCGGCCAGTCACTTGAGAAGCTTGTTCCTACTTGTGATCTTGTCGCAAATAGCTGTGGCTTGTGCGAACGTCTTAAACATGCTGTCAAACGTTACACCCAATATCTTGGGGTTGTTAGGGTTCGTTATTGCCGGTGACGGCTTGAGAACTTTATTACTTCTGATCTTGTCGCAAATAGCAGTGGCTTACGCGGACGTTTTAACAAACGTTGCTCACAATAATTTGGAGTAGTTAGAGGTCTGAATCAGGATATTTCTATATTCCTCAGATGGAAGAACTGCACTAAGTCAGTTATATATAGACATTTAACCTATCATATATGTCATCGACGATAGTACCACATACATTGCGATCTATATATGTGTGGTCCGTGCCTAGGACGGAATGGCAACTCTAATGGTGAGCATTATGTATTCGTATATTATCTGTTCGTCTCTCCTCTCTCCTTTGCCTCGCATTGCGTTTAAACATTTATTCCGAAAGGTTATATTAAGGTCGTCTGTAAATTGTTCCTTTAGCGTAAAACTTTTTTCGGTCTTTTATTGCTACCATTTATGATTTTCATAAAAGATTCCGGAAGGATTAAGTTCATTCACATTCGTCCTTTCTCATCTTATTGTTTCGTCAAATGCATCAACAATTGTTTTCCCGTTCCAAGTTGTAAAACTGTCAACATGTTTCATATCATTACCACACATTTCCACTTACTTAGTTTCATAAAAATTAACTCTCTAAGGGCTCATCAAGTAGACACTTTTTATATAGGTGTCATAATTTTCAAAACGACCCCTAAGAGTGGCATTAATAACTCAAGGTATGTGACATCGTTACTGAGATTTCGTGACTGTAGGAGATTATTGTTCTCATAAACCCACCAACAACATTTTCAGCAACCGTCATCCGCATGAAAAGTGAAACCACAGAGAACACCATCCGTTTATTGTTGTAAGCCTACTGGCGGATTCATTCCTTATTGGATAAGTAATGACGAGACATTAAAGAAAGGAAAAATTACTAAAACAGAAACATCATATATCTACCAAACAAGGCTAAAATCATTATTTAAGATAGTACAGAGAAATATTGTCGGTCATGGAACGAAGACAAAACCACAATGTGGAAACATTGCTAAAGGTCCATGCTTGTCGAAATATTGTGGGAATATGTATGTGTGAATTGGCTGAGTCTATATCATAAATGCCAATTTTGTAGAGAAATTTCACTGCTACAATATTTTCTTTAATCCCATTCCGATAGGACTTGTGGTTTCCAAGTAAAATCGTGAAAACAAAATGTGAAATTTGACCGCGATTTTTTATAAAATCCCTCCGGCGATTTTTTTTTTGTATTTTTATCTTATTTTTCTCATCTATGAACATTGTAGTCTCAGAATCCACAAAAGTATGTAAGTATGTTTGTATGATATCCGTTTCAGACAATTTTGAGTAGATCTAGCCATGTCCGTCCGTCTGTCTGGCTGGTGCGCACGATAACTCTCGAACGGATCAATCGATTCGGTCCAAATTTCGGGTATCGAAAAATTTTATCCACATTTGATTTAAGTACAAAGAGGGACCATATAGGTCCCCCACAAATTTTCAAAAATTGTCGCAAAACTTGTGCGCACGATAACTCTCGAATGGAGTAACCGAATTGAACCAAACTTTGGCAGTACTACCTTGAGGCATATATCAGGTTGGAATATGGATTATATCGGTCCACTCCTTCAGGTACCTCCCACACAAAATTTGAAATATGTGCAGTTAAGTGACACCACACGAATTGTTATGAAATTTTTTGTAACAGGATGTTCGTGCGGCCCCCGTTACGTCATTGTATTTTTTTTCGAACGCAAGTCCATAGTTCCCGAGATAATGGCGCATAACCTCAAAAAAAAAAAAAAACGATGCACTATGTCAGGAGTTCAAATAAACGGTGTCCAAATATAAAAGGAGTTGGCGTTGTCAGATGCATTTTGGTATAAATACTTATAGTTCACTGACAATGTAGAGAGCAAAAAATTGGGAAGGTCGGTCCACGTTTTGGGATAGTCCCCGTGCAATTTTAGCTAAACTTATCACCCAAATTGATTGAATTTTGAGATGCGGGGTTTTCACATTACAAAAAACTTTTCCGATAAAAATTATGAACATAGGTCCACGTTTTGATATAGACCCCATATAACGGTACCGCCCGATTTTCGGAATTTTGAAGATTTTACATATGTTTCACGCCCAAATACGCCGAAATTTTGCAATGAGGGTTCCCAATGGACCAAAAAAACTTTTCTGATAAAAATGATGTACATAGGTCAAAGTTTTGATATAGCTCCAATATAACGGTATCGCCCTATTTTCGGTATTTTCAAGGTTTTAGCCACATTAAACAACCAATGTAGCTGATATTTTTACAGAGAATTGTTGGTATTGGTTCACGTTTTGATATAAACCCCGTGGAACGGTACCGCCCAATTTTCGGGTTTTAAGGTTTTAGACACATTATCCACCCAAAATTACAGAAATTTGGTGTTCAGTCTTCATATATTTGTGTGAGTTTATTAAATATATCGAAATTTTGTCTTCAAATAAGAGAATTTTCATTAAAATTTTTTTGACCGATTAATGGTCAATAAACGGCAGATTGTTTGATAAAAATCGAAATTTTGACTTGTATTCTTTTCCTTGACAGAGTATTTTTTCGGGGACAA
Source organism: Musca autumnalis (assembly GCF_047663935.1). Classification (NCBI taxonomy): domain Eukaryota; kingdom Metazoa; phylum Arthropoda; class Insecta; order Diptera; family Muscidae; genus Musca; species Musca autumnalis. The sequence continues at coordinate 224,997,555 of NW_027411866.1, forward strand.
GTCCATACGTTTTGAGATAATGGCAATTTGGAGTTGATTTTACCATGTCTGTCTGTCTGTCGGGCTAGCTGGTGCGCACGATAACTCTCGAACATTGCAACCGATTCGGTCCAAAATCTGGCTTTCGTAATATTTAGTCCAAGCTTAGTTTAAGTTCGAAGATGGGTAACATCCGTCTACTCCTTCCGGTACCTCCCGCAAAAAAGTTCGGAAATGTTCGGAAAATTTGGGCGCACGATTTGGTCCATACTTTGCACATCGTGAAATTTCTACCAGGCTTAGATAAGGTTGCAATATAGACTCAATCGGTCCACTCCTTCGGGTACCTCCCACGCAAAATTTGGGATAACTTCAGTTGAGGACCTGCTATCGAATCGCTTTGATTTTTGTTTTAGCAACTTGTATTCACTGCTCCCCATACGACGGTACAAGTTTCATCAGGGGCAAGTCCACACTTTCTGAGAAAATAGCCTGAAAGTTGCAAAAAAACCCCTCTGACACCGTGTGAGGTGGTTGGAGCTCAAGATAAATCTCGTACGGATCTGCTGATTTGGTCCAAAATTTGGCCTTAGTAGTATTTTGTCCAAACATAGTTTAAGTTCGAAGATAAGCCATATCGGTCCACTCCTTCAGGTACCTCCCCCACAAAAGTTCAAAAATGTTCGGAAAAATTGTTCGTAATGTAACTCTTGAAAGGAGTGGCCGAATTAGTCCATATTTTACACATCCTAATATATCTACCATATATAGATCAGGTTCAAATATGGACCATATTTGTCCACTTTATCCGGTACCTAACACACAAAATTTCGGATAAGTTCACTTTAAGACATGCAATCACTTTGCTTTTTGTTGAAGCAACTTGCATTCGCTGCCTCAATTACGATGGTAAAAGTTTTTTTCACGGGCAAGTCCGTACTTCTTGAGCAAACAGCCCGAAGGATGTAAAAACCCCTATGACGCCATATGTAGTGGCTGGATATCCACTTCCATAATGGTCAATGTCGATACATTGCTTTTAGTATCTCCTCCGCAAAACTGTTGATCTTTAATCCTAATCAACATTTTTGTCGGTTCAAACGCCCAACATTTTTAAAACCCCCTAAATACATACGTTTTGTGGGATAAAATTGTTTCAATATGCAAAGGCTGAGGGTATATCTCTGTCGGCAAAGCCGACTGATACTTTTTTACTTGTTTTTTTATACCCTCCACCATAATATGGAGGGTATAATTAAATTTGTCATTCCGTTTGTAACACATCGAAATGTTCATCGGAGACCTAAGGTATATATATTCACGATCAGGGAAAAATTCTAAGTCGATACAACCATGTCCGTATGTCCGTCCGTCTATTGAAATCAAGATACAGCTCGCAATTTTTAACATCGAGTTTTGAAATTTGGTTTAGAAGTTTCTATTACTCCTAGGATGTTTGGTATTGCCAAAGGGCCACATCGATCCACGTTTTGATATAGACCCCATAGAACGGTACCACCCGATTTTCGGTATTTTGAAGGTTTTAGCTTCATTATCACCCCGAAATGGCTGAAACTTGGTATTAAGTGTTCGATGGTGGTATAAAACTTACCCCCCAGAATTTTGTTGGTATGGGCCCACGCTTTCATATAGCCCCCATAGAACGGTACCTCCCGATTTTCGGTATTTTGATGGTTGTGGTCTCAATATTACTCCGAAATGGCTGAAATTTGGTATTTAGTCTTCGTTGGGGGTACGAAACTTTCCTCCAGAAATTTGTCGGTACAGGTCCACGCCTTCATATAGCCCCCATAGAACGGTACCTCCCGATTTTCGGTATTTTGAAGGTTATGGCCACAATAATCCATTGAAATGGCTGAAATTTGGTATTTAGTCTTCGTTAGGGGCATTCAAATATCACCTCTAAATTTTTCGGTATAAGTCTATGCCTCCATATAGCCCCCTTACAAAGGTACCTCCCGATTTTCGGTATTTTGAAGGTTGTGACCTCAATATTCATCCAAAGTGGCTGAAATTTGGTATTTCCCACAGAAATTTCTTGGTACAGGCCCAGGCCTTAATACAGCCCCATAGAACGTAACCACCCGATTTTCGGTATTTTGAAGGTTTTAGCTTCGTTTTCACATCGAAATGGCTGAAATTTTGTACATAGCCTTCGTTGGGAATACAAAAATTTCCCCCCGAATTTTTTGGGAAGGGTCCACGCCTTCATATAGCCCCAAAGACCGTACCTCCCGATTTCCGGTATTTTGAAGTTTGTGGCCTCAATATTTCTCCGATATTGCTGAAATTTGGTATATAGTCCTCATTTGAGTTATAAAACTTTCCATATAAAATTTGTCGGTATAGGTCCACGCCTTCATGTAGCCCCCATAGAACGGTACCTCCCGATTTTCCTTTTTTTGAGGGTTGTAGCCACAACAACAAACAGAAATGGCTGAGATTTGGTATTTGCTCTACGTTGGAAGTAAAACCCTTCCGACTGAATATCGTCGGTATAGGTCCACTTTTCGATATAGCCCCCATTGAACGGTACCTCCCAATTTTCATAAAATGTGATGTTAATATCCCACCGAAACGACCGAAATTTGTTATTTAGTCTTTCATGGTAAAAATTCGTATATCCCCCATAGAAACGTACCTCGTGTTTTACGGTATTTAGGTTTTAACCACATTATCCTACTGAAATATCGTAAATTTGGTATTTAGCCTTCTTTGAGTCTAAAAACTTTACGCCAGCAATTTGTCGGTATAGATCGACGTTTCGAGATAGCCTCCATAGAACGGCACCTCCCGAGTTTCCGCATTTTAAAGGTTAGCGATATTGTTTTACCGAAATTGTTGAAATTTGGTATTAAGTCTTTTTCATAAACGAAAGGAAACTAATTGTTCCGTTTTACTTTAATACCACTCCTGGTGGAGGGTATAACAAGTTCGGCCCGGCCGAACTTAAAACCGTTCTTACTAGTTTCATCTTTAAATCGCTGAAGATATTACTTAGGTTCTAAATCTTTATATATAAAACTCAATTGTAGTTTGTTGGTAATTGAATCAGTTGAAAACGGCTAGATCGATTTGGATAATTTTTTGTGGAAATGTTAGTCATAGTCCAGTTTAGGTTTTTATGCAAAGAAAAATTGGCCACGCCCACTATTCCGCCCACTTTTATAAATATGTTATATCTACGGAACTACTCAATACATTTTCCTGAAATTTGCAGGGAACGTAGAGTGATGGCCCCCGGTTAAAATAGGCTACATATTTGGTTGAATTTCGGATCGGGCGGGGTACCTCCCCTATGCCCTATTTTTGTAAAAATGCAATATTTGCAACAATTACAAATGTATCGCCTTGAAAATTAATTTCCGAGTCAATGGCGATTGTGTCTCCGACCTTACGTGCTTATTTGGGACATTAAGACTGGACAACGCCCACTTTTTTAAATATGTTATATCTACGAAACTACTAAATCGATTTTCCTGAAACTTTCAGCGAATGTACAGGGTTGGTCCCCGATAAAAATAGGCTACATATTTTTTGACTTTCGGATCGGGCGTGTACCTCCCCTATGCCCCATTTTTGTAATAATGCAATATTTGCAACAAATACGAATGTATCGGTTTGGGAATTTATTTGCGAGTCAATGGCGATTGTGTCTCCAACCTTACGTACTTATTTTGTGACTTAAGATCCGACCACGCTCTTTTTCTAATTAGGTTATATCTACAGGGGATTTTCAAGAAAATCGCGATTTGTCTAAACTTTTAAATCCTTATAAATAAAAATCAAATATCGTTCGTTGGTAATGGCATCAGTTGAGAACGGCTGGACCGATTTTCGACTTGGGTTTTTATGCAAAGAAAATTTGACCATGCCCACTTTTACGCCCACTTTTACGCCCACTTTTTTTCAATTTTCTATTTTTATCATTTCTACAAAAACTACTGAACCGATTTTCCTGAAATTGCCAGGGAATGTACAGAGATGGTCCCCGCTTAAAATAGGCAACAAATTCAGTTGAATTTCGGAAAGGGCGGGGAACTTCCCCTATACCCTACTTTTTTTATAAATGTTATATTTACAATAATTACGAATGTATCTATTTGGAAATTAATTTGCAAGACAATTGTGGTTGTGTCTCCGACCTTACCTACTTTTTTAGGAACCTCAGACTTGACCATACCCACTTTTTAAAATATGTTACATCTACAAAACTACTGAACCGATATTCGTGAAAATGTCAGGGAATGTACAGGCATATTTTCATGAATTTTGAAGAGGGCATATTTAAAAAAACGCCTTACCTTTATGAATAAAAATCAAATGCTGTCATAACCCAACTTAGGTTTTTTGGAAAGAAAAGTTTACCACGCCCCCGAAAACAGGTTACATATTTTATTGAATTCCAGAGGGGGCGGGGTACCTCCCCTATGAGATATTTAAAAAAACGTTATATTTGCAAAAATTATGTATGTATCGGAATAAATTAATTAATTAAATTAATTAATCTACAATCTAGGTACTCATTTTTGGGACCTTAAGACCCGACCACGCCCAATTTCTATCTCTGAAACTTCTGAGCCGATTTTCCTACAAATTTCAGGGAATATACCGGGTGCTTGGTGAAAATAAACTATATATTTTGTGGAATTTCGGCGGAGAGTGGTTTGAAAATTAATGGTTGTGTCTCCGACCCAAGGGACTTATTTGTGGCTTTAAGACCCCGCCACGCCCACTTTTTTAAACGTGTTATATCTTCAAAACTTCTAAACCGATTTCCATGTAATTTTCAGATGATGTACAGGGATGGTCCTTGGTGAAAAAATGATATAAATTTTGTTAAATGCGCTATATATGTATAATGTACAAACCATAAGACCCGACCACGCCTACTTTCTAAAATATGTTAAAAAATAAATGGAAATACCAGATGTTATGCATAGCGAAGCTTTGGTCTTATTGGAAAGCAGGTATTTAAATTAGAAGGCAACATATCGATAGCTATAGCTTCATCAGATATATAAGATGTACATTATAAGAAGTTGGAAGGACGACGCAGTTGGCCCTTAAGTTGCCACTGAACATTCATGTGAATGAAGGGCACATATGCAATATTAAATATAAGTTATTACCTGGAACGAATTTACAATGGCACATAATAATTTAAGAAGCAATTCACCTTTAGATTTCAGACAAACACTTCCAGTTGTACTATTCCAGCATATGAAATAAATGCATGCCTCAATTCATCAGCTTTTTGGCGGTATGTTAAAATTGCATATCGACACAAACAAATCTGAAAAATTTTTATATATAATCACTTGCAGATTCGGACTAATTAGCGATGCAATAAAAATGCAATCGGGCCAGCAACGCTGACCGGGTCGGCTAGTTAATAATAAAAATATAGAGAATTATAATGGCTTAAATCTAGGTGATGGCACCCAACATCTTCAGCAATCAGATAGGACGTGGATTATGTTCTTTTTTTTTTTTTTTTTTTGAGTACCTTACACTGTGTGTGTTCGATTATTATCAGGAGCATAATCATTGACATGAAGTTAAATCAAGCATCAGTCAAATATAACAACGAGATTATATTTGTTTTATTTAATAGAAAACAACAGTGATTGAAACACTTGTTATTGCTGTTATTGTTATTGTTGTTGTATTAGCTATTGAAGTCAGCGTTTGTGTAATTGGTTTCTTATTATGTTTATTAAGACACAGACAATCACTTAAAGAAACAACAAAATACTCGTACATAATGAAATTGAAATTGAAAAATGAAATTAAAGTAATCAGTCATGTAAGTCAGCCACTCAGTCAGCCTGTTCAGCACCCTGTCAGCCACTTAGTCATCTACTGACTCGTTGAGTTCATTCATACATTCATTCACTATACAAATATTAGCTTTATTATGTTTATTGTTGTGGGTTGCTGTGAGTTCCTCTTGTTTTGTTGCTCTCAGCATCAGGTCTAAGTTGATAAAGCCCAGCACTACTTATCATCAAATTATAATCCGCCAACAACAATAATAACGTAAATAGAGGCACTCACAAATCATCATCACGTGTTACAAAAATATTTCATTTGTTTCTTATCTGTCTTTTAAATAATGTCAGACATAAGTACTCGTGTGCCACAAAACAGACTGAGTCGTATTGGAGATTTGTTTTTAAGCGGAAATGGTTGTCATATTGAACAAGTTGATCATATACAAATAAGATGGGTTAATCTTAAAGAGGATTGGATGTGTGGGAAAATTGATTTTGGAGTCATTAAATAATTGGAAGTGAAGTTATGATTAAGGGAAGAAGATCCCAGAGGGTACTGTTGTAAAATGTTAGCTTCGAGATCAGATCTGCGTGGAGTGTGGAGTATGTATTTTTTGAGGTTTTGGAGTGATGAAGCTCCATTCCTCTCTTCTTCTCCCAAACACCAAAGTTTTACATGAAAATTGTGTGCGTGTCTCTTGTTTTACAGTCTCTTATATCCAAAAACTTAGTAGAAGATCGTATTTGGCCTCCTTCTCAGTAAGTATTTTAAAACTATGTACATATATGGAACCTTCTTGAAATCAATTGCCCGGCATTTCACTTTCAAACCCTCCTTGGGCATAGCATACATCACATTTCATTTGTTTCTTTTTCTTATTATCGTGTTCACACTTTACTCCATCAATGTCTGGGAATTGATTGGTGATTTGATTTGGTTGGTGTTTTTGTATTTCTTGTTCTTCCATTACAATTTGATTCGATTTACTTGCTGGCTTTTATTTGTTCAGATTGATTTTTGTTTTTTATAGTTTCTCAATGGTGTTCTATTGTTTGCCAGTAATGGCTGGAATGAGAGGAGATCTCAACAATTGACTATGTTGTGCCTTAAAAATGTATGTGAGTGTGTGTTTGCTAATGCTAATGAAGAAACAAGGTCAAGAATACAACCAGCAACATTAATGCCGACAGTTGGGAACCAAAACTCAGCTCCTCTACTATTCTGGAATTTGCTGTTATGTGATGGGTGCGAGAGCCTCTCCACTCCACAAATGATTAGCCTTCTTGTGTTAATTGTTTAAATTAATTGAGAGAAATATTTTGTTTTGTTTTCGTTTTGTGATCTGTTAATTTTTCATTTGTTTAGCAAATAAACAATTTTAACAATTAAATGTTAAATTTGTCTAATTAATTTTTGTTTTGGGTACAACATGAACATCAAATGTCACATTCTTAAGCAAATTTTGTTTGGAACTTTTTTTGGGTAATTTCAATTGAAATGAATTAATTTGTTTGTTTCGAAAAATTGTTGGCATAAAATAAACAATAAATTTACGAATTAAACAAGAAGTAAAAAAACATCATTTGTCTTTGCCGACAGAGATAATCTCTCAGCCTGAAATGTTTTCCTCAAAAACAATCTTTCTTTCCTGACGTCTAAAAAGTTGTTGATTGTTTATCAAGATGTTTGTGATGTTTTTCAAGCAGTCTCCATTTTCCGAGAACGAACATTTGACAGTTATTCAATATTACCTTTCGTCGAAATTTGGTCCTGAATAGTTTGCGCATTAGGCAGACCATCGGCCATCCCAAGCCCACGGAGGTTCTTTGATACTGTAGTGACCGGGGCCGCACAACACCTGTGTTTCGGACAGCGGTGTTGGGAGTAGCATAATCTGGGATGCCTGCTCCGGATTCTTTTGGTCTGCGCCGGGACGGAACAAAAAGCCAGGACCAATGTGGAGGTGCTCACACTCAAACTGCGGTGAGATGCAATAGATGCCGGGAGAGTCCATGTGAGGGACTACGACGGGGACTATGTTGCTACATGCTGCGTGAACACAGCCCCAGTGAGTCGTCGTCATCATCCGAATATGAGACTAACTCGCACTTAACATCCGCCGTGGCTGTTCCAATCCCTGCAAATTCATCCTATGGAAGGTTGGGTGTGGAATTGCTGAGTTAGAGTTGCTTAACGTAAACATCCCGCCGACAAATAGGGATATTGACTCAACATTAGCCCCCTTTTGGAAGGTTATAACCGTCAGGTCTTGTAGACTTTAAAACATATCATAAGTCCACGTCCACCTTGCACTCATAAGGTCTGCGGTTTGATTCCCACAAATTCAAGCCGTGTAAAACTTTTTTATAAGTGGTGTCGTAAGACACGCGGTTCGGTCCCATATCATTGAGCTAATACGCATCGGCGTACACTCATTGATATGAGAGAAATATCCTGTGTCCCTTCGGGAATGTGTATGGCAACATATGTATGTATAAGTTGTGACATTCGGTCCTCGACAATGACCAGAGGGATATAGTGCTGGTTGAATAGATTGATAGCATTACGTTTTGCACGGTCAATTCTCATGCCTCTACCAGAATTGGCGGAAAGTGTTAGTCATATAATCATCGTGTTACCTCGTCGAACAAATGACGTCACCTGGCAATCCGTCGTTTCTCTTAGGTCAGACCATATCCATCCCATTCTGGGCCACCAGTCCCGGTTCCGTTTGGGGACCAACTGGTAGTAGTCTTATGGTTACGAGGTCGTACCAGAGACGTAATTCTGGGACCACGGGTGCCAGTTGCCCCAAAGTGAGGAGACGAGTACTACGTCGCATTAGATCTCTTCTTGCCGAGAAGGCACCACCGCAATTTACAAAAGATGATGTTGGAATGGCATCAGGAACGCAAAATCACCCAATGCGTTGGGCCCTGATGGAATCTCCATGGTAGTGCTGAAACCGCTGAATGAGCCGCTAGTCAAGTTTATCACTAAAGTTTTCAACCTGGGCAAGGTGGTCTCGCTACTGAACTCAGGCAAGCATGCCAGGAAAGGTGAATCGTACTGACCGATTTCTCTTTTATTGCCCCTAGCAAAGACTTTCGAGGCTTTAATCCTCCCCAGCGTCAACAATAGTTATCCAGTTGCGGATCATCGGTATGGGTTCCGTAAGCAGCAAAGTGCGACTTCAGCGCTGCACGCCACCGCATATAATACTGCCAAGTATTTCTCGCTGTATGAGAACCTTGAGCAGACTACCCTCTGGTCAAGTTTGAAAAGTTGGATAATCTATTGTATGTGTGGCAGTGAAACAAGGTGTTCCCGAAGGTGAAGTTATATCTCCGGAACTATTTAAACTCTTGAGTTTCCGTAACACCCTCCAGACGGAATTGAATTGTTAATGTTTATAATTGTACGATATTGGGCTCAGGTTTCTTCCCTGATGAAATTTGTGAAAACCTAAATTTGACCGATCTTATCCGACCGATATCCCCCCACTAAATCTACGGCAACCCTGTTCACCATATGGGATGCAGAGGTGAACACTGAGTTAAATGTTATGGTCAAAGGTAACAGAATTCCGACCACCAAGATTTTATGATCACATTCGACATTCGGTATGTTCCCGTTGTCCGCTCCTGCGACAATCTGAGATATAGGAAGAAGGCTTGAAGGTCTTCTATTGGGAAGCTCTTTGGAGGCAGATAAATAAATCTTATTGACCACATATAACGCGATAGGTGGTGCTGTAGTAAGTCATGCAGTGTAATAAGAGCCATCCTAATCGCCACATGGTGGATAGGACATCCACCCCCACCACCCACCTTTTGAAAATGTTGCCCGATGTCGCTATATTTACTGTTTTGGGATAAATCCTGCAATAAGGACAATTTTTTGACCACAGATCCTTTAAGGATCCTGTTTCGAAAAGCTTTCCAATGGTACCCATGTTGTCCTGGCAAAATTTCCTGTAAAGGATCTCTTGTCAAAATAATTATCCTTTTTGCAGTGTTTATCCCAAAAACAGTAAATATCGCGAAATCGGGCAATATTTTTTAAAGATTGTATTAGTTCAAAGGATAGCTCACTCGATAAGCTTTCCAATGGTACGAATTTTGTCCTAGCAGAATTCGCCTTAAAATATCTGTGGTCAAAATAATTGTCCCGATGGCAGGGTCGCCCCCCAAAAAAATTAAATATCGCGACATTTGGCAATATTTTCTAAAGATTTTATAGCTGACTCGACAAGCTTTCCAATCGTACCCATGTTGTCCTAGCAGAATTTTCCTTAAAGGATCTATGGTCAAAATAATTATCTTTATTCCAAACAGTAAATATCGCAACATCGGCCAAAAATTTTAAAGTTTTTATTAGCTCAGGGGATAGCTGTATCCAATGGTACCCATGTTGTCCTGGCAGAATTTTCGTTAAAGGCCCTAAAAAGGATATTTTTTACAAGGTAAACCATTTTGAATAGCTCTGTTAACTTTAACAGTGCTCTGCTAACACGTTAACACGCTCTAAACAATTGACCTGATGGCAGCGTCACCCCAAAAAATGTAAATATCACGACATCGCCTAATATTTTTTAAAGATATTATTAGCCCAGGGGATAGCAGTCTCGATAAGCTTTTCAATGGTACCCATGTTGTCGTGGCAGAATTTTCCTTGAAGGAACTGTGGTCAAAATAATTATTTATATTACAGGGTTTATCACAAAGCAGTAAATATCGCGACATCGGGCAATATTTTTTAAAGTTTTTATTAGCTCAGGGGATAGCAGTCTCGATAAGCTTTCCAATGGTACCCATGTTGTCTTAGCAGGATTTTCCTTAAAGGCTCTAAAAAGGATATTTTTACAAAGAAAACCATTTTTGAATAGTTCTGTTAACTTTAACAGTGCTCTGCTAACGCGCTGTTAACAAAAGCGTTAACAGAGCGATTTGTGTCTCCGCTAGAGTGTTTTATGTCTTCGCTAATTAAATACGAATTTATCTTAATGGCCATTTTGCAAGGGATGTGTCCTATATCATGGAACTAAAAAAAGGGTCAACTCTCTCTCTCATGATTATATCTATCGTATGATTTAGGGTGCTATTGTAAGCACACCCGGCTTGCACTCCGAATATCAGCTATTTTATTTTACAAAAATTTCTATCTAGCTAAACTAAAATCAGATTTTCTTTTCGACTGATAATTTAATTTGGCAATTAGTTGATTCATTCAATTGAATATTTAGTGATGCAATTAAATGTAATGGCAATTGTCCCGACATTTTAAAGATTAGTGTAATTTTCTGCTTAAAATGACTCAGACAGCAAATTACATTAAAGATAATTGTTGTAAAAGACCATTACAAAAAACCATACATACGTACATAAGTATGTATGTAACATAGGATTCTTCTTTACATCAAAATCTTGAGCGTGTGGCTTTTTCGGTAATGTGACATCTCAAATGCAGTATATAAAGTTGTTAGGATTACCAATAAAGCTCTTTATGATACTGTTGAAGACATTAGATGACATCAAAAGTTACAAAATCTCAAATAGATGGTATAAACTTGTGTAAAAATATTCATGTATACATGTATTACACAAGTACATGCTTACATAGAAAGTTTCAACATACTTGAACGTTTTAACCAATGATTACTCCTCATTGTGGTTCCACATTCTTTCCATTTATAATGGTTGACTCTGTTTCCCTTTGCCATCTTAAATAATGTTCTATGGCCCCAATTGGTAGAACGTAAGTGTTTCTCTTTTATTATTTTTTCCTTTCGTTAATGTCTCGCCATTACTTATCCAATGACGAATGATGACTAATTATGAAATCCTATGCTGCTGGTATCCTAACGCCAGTAGGCGTAGAACAATAAATGGATGGTGTTCTCTGTGGTTTCACTTTTTATACAGATGATGAAGAGCTGCAAATGCTGTTGCTTGTTTTATGAGGACAATAATCTCCTGAAGTCACGAAATCTCAGTAACGATGTCACACACAATAAGTTATTAATGTCACTCTTAGGGATAATTTTGAAAATGATGACACCTTAATGAATCCACTTTTAATAGTATCCACCTGATGAGCCATTGAAGAGTTGATTTTTATGAAAATAAGAAAGTGAATGGCAATGATATTTAACGTGGTCACAGTTTTACAACTTGGAACTTAATAATAAAGAAGGCTTATGGATACATAAAGTGTTAAGAATTAAATGAGAATGAACGAATGAGAGTAAACTCAATCCTCAATTTTGCCTTGCATGAGAAGACCTGTTGGTTTTCCATAAAAAGACATATGGACTTCTATATGAAGATCTCCTGTCTTCCTCCGGTCTTCTAAAGGAATACTGTTTTGTCTTTTGTAAGAATACCTTCCTCTTCTATACGAAGGACCTGTAATCTTTGTTGTCCTCTTTACGTAGACTTTGTTGTTTTCTACATGAAGATTTGTGGTTTTCTACACGAATACATTGTGGTCTTCTATACGAAGACCTTATGGTCTTCTATACAAAGACCTTACGGTCTTCTATACAAAGACCTTATGGTCTTCTATACAAAGACCTTACGGTCTTCTATACAAAGACCTTATGTTCTTCTATACGAAGACCATGAGGTCTTCTATACGAAGACCATGAGGTCTTCTATACGAAGACCATGAGGTCTTCTATACGAAGACCATGAGGTCTTCTATACGAAGACCATGAGGTCTTCTATACGAAGACCATGAGGTCTTCTATACGAAGACCATGAGGTCTTCTATACGAAGACCATGAGGTCTTCTCTACGAAGACCTTGAGGTCTTCTATACGAAGACCTTTAGGTCTTCTTCTATACGAAGACCCTGAGGTCTTCTATACGAAGATCTTGACCTTAAGGTCTTCTTCTATACGAAGAGTTTTAGGTCTTCTATTCGAAGACCTTCAGGTTTTCTATACGAAGACCTTTAGGTTTTCTATACGAAGACCTTTAGGTTTTCTATACGAAGACCTTTAGGTCTTCTATATGAAGACCTTTAGGTCTTCTATACGAAGACCTTTAGGTCTTCTATATGAAGACCTTTAGGTCTTCTATATGAAGACCTTTAGGTCTTCTATACGAAGACCCTTAGGTCTTCTATACGAAGACCATTAGGTCTTCTATACGAAGACCTTTAGGTATTCTATACGAAGAACTTGAGGTCTTCCATACGAAGACCTTAAAGTCTTCTATTAGTAGACCTTCTCGTCGTCAATAAGAAGACCTTAAGGTCTTCAATGAGAGCAACTGTGATCTTCTACTTCTTCGAACCTAAAGGTCTTCTTCTATACAAAGACCTTAAGGTCTTCTCTACGAAGAACTTGAGGTCTTCTCTACGAAGATCTTGAGGTCTTCTCTACGAAGATCTTGAGGTCTTCTCTACGAAGATCTTGAGGTCTTCTATACGAAGTCCTTGAGGTCTTCTATACGAAGACCTTGAGGTCTTCTCCTATACGAAGACTTGGAGGTCTTCTATACGAAGACATTGAGGTCTTCTTCTATACGAAGACCTTGAGGTCTTCTATACGAAGACCTTGAGGTCTACTATACGAAGACCATGAGGTCTTCTATACGAAGACCTTGATGTCTTCTATACGAAGACCTTGATGTCTTCTATACGAAGACCTTGAGGTCTTCTATACGAAGACCTTGTGGTCTTCTATACGAAAACCTTGAGGTCTTCTATAGGAAGACCTTGAGGTCTTCTGTAGGAAGACCTTAAGGTCTTCTAAACGAAGACCTTGAGGTCTTCTAAACGAAGACCTTGAGGCCTTCTATACGAAGACCTTAAGGCCTTATATACGAAAACCTTGAGGTCTTCTATACGAAGACCTTGAGGTCTTTTTCTATACGAAGACCTTGAGATCTTCTTCTATACGAAGACCATGAGGTCTTCTATACGAAGACCATGAGGTATTCTATACGAAGACCTTTAGTTCTTCTATACGAAGGCCTTTAGGACTTCTATACGTAGACCTTGAGGTCTTCTTCTATACGAAGACCTTATGGTCTTCTATACGAAGACCTTGAGATCTTCTTCTATACGAAGACCTTGAGGTCTTCTTCTATACGAAGACCTTAAGGTCTTCTTCTTTACAAAGACTTTGAGGTATTCTTGAGGTATTCTATACGAAGACCTTGAAGTCTTCTTCTATACGAAGACCTTGAGGTCTTCTTCTATACGTAGACCTTGAAGTCTTCTTCTATACGAAGACCTTATGGTCTTCTGTACGAAGACCTTTAGGTCTTCTATACGACGACTTTGAGGTCTTCTATACGATGACCTTGAGGTCTTCTATACGAAGACTTTGAGGTCTTCTATACGAAGACCTTGGGGTCTTCTATGCGAAGACCTTGAGGTCTTCTATGCGAAGACGTTGAGGTCTTCTATGCGAAGACCTTGAGGTCTTCTATGCGAAGACCTTGTGGTTTTCTATACGAAGACCTTATGGTCTTCTATACGAAGGCCTTGAAGTCTTCTTCTATACGAAGACCTTGAGGTCTTCTTCTCTACGTAGACTTTGATGTCTTCTATACGAAGCCTTTGATGTCTTCTATACGAAGACCTTTAGGTCTACTCTACGAAGACCTTCGAAGACCTTGAGGTCTTCTTCTATACGAAGACCTTGAGGTCTTCTTCTATACGAAGACCTTGAGGTCTTCTTCTATACGAAGACCTTGAGGTCTTCTTCTATACGAAGACCTTGAGGTCTTCTTCTATACGCAGACCTTGAGGTCTTCTTCTATACGAAGACGTTGAGGTCTTCTTCTATACGAAGACCTTGATGTCTTCTATACGATGACCTTGATGTCTTCTATACGATGACCTTGATGTCTTCTATACGATGACCTTGATGTCTTCTACACGAAGACCTTGAGTTCTTCTATACGAAGACATTGAGGTCTTCTATACGAAGACCTTGAGGTCTTCTTCTATACGAAGACATTAAAGTCTTCTACACGAAGACATTGAGTTCTTCTATACGAAGACATTTGGGTCTTCTATACGAAGACCTTTGGGTCTTCTATACGAAGACCTTTGGGTCTTGAGGTCTTCTTCTATACGAAGACCTTGAGGTCTTCTTCTATACGAAGACCTTGATGTCTTCTATACGATGACCTTGATGTCTTCTATACGATGACCATGATGTCTTCTATACGATGACCTTGATGTCTTCTATACGAAGACCTTGATGTCTTCTATACGATGACCTTGATGTCTTCTATACGAAGACCTTGATGTCTTCTATACGAAGACCTTGAGGTCTTCTTCTATACGAAGACCTTGAGGTCTTCTTCTATACGAAGACCTTGAGGTCTTCTTCTATACGAAGACGTTGAGGTCTTCTTCTATACGAAGACCTTGATGTCTTCTATACGATGACCTTGATGTCTTCTATACGATGACCTTGATGTCTTCTATACGATGACCTTGATGTCTTCTACACGAAGACCTTGAGTTCTTCTATACGAAGACATTGAGGTCTTCTATACGAAGACCTTGAGGTCTTCTTCTATACGAAGACATTAAAGTCTTCTACACGAAGACCTTGAGTTCTTCTATACGAAGACATTGAGGTCTTCTATACGAAGACCTTGAGGTCTTCTATACGAAGACCTTGAGGTCTTCTATACGAAGACCTTGAGGTCTTCTATACGAATAAGAAGACCGTTTCTTCTTCTATAAGGAAACCTTCTTTTCTTTTATAAGAACTTCTGGTCTTCAATAAGATAACCTTCCGGTCTTCTATATGATGACGTTCTGGTCTATACTAAGAAAACATTTTGGTCTTCAAAAAAAGACCTGTTGGTCTTCTATTAGAAAACCTTCTGTCTTCTATAATAAACCTCCTGTTTTTTAAGAAGGCATCCTGTCTTCTTTAAGGAGACCTACTGTCTTCTATGAGAAGACATATGGCCATACTGTAAGAAGGTCCATTATTCTTCTTTAGGCCAAGGGAAACACATTCTGGTCTTCTAAAAGATGAGCTGGATTTTTATAAGAAGGACATACTCGACTTTTTTGGTTTTTTTAAAGACCTGCTGGTCTTATCTGGCTAGGCTTCTTTGAGAAAACCTTCTTTTGAAGCATAAGAAGACCTTCTGACATTCCATAAGAAAACTTCAGGTTTTCACCTTCTTATCCTCCATTAGTAGAGTTGCCTACTAATCTTCTATAAGAAACCTTTTGGACTTCTTCTTCGTCTGTGCTACAAAATTATTATTTTATTCATTTCAAATCTGTTGTTTCTTTTTATTATTGGTGACGCCGTTTTTAATAAAAATCATAAAGTTTCCCAAATTTATAGTTTTCAGCATTCACATTCAATAGCTTTCAGTTTGTCATATATGTATATTTATATCCAAATTGAAACGTGTCTATTGTTCACCTTCACTTTAAGCGTCACGGTGCTCTTGAACCAGTTTCAAATGGAAGGTGCTTACACCTGGGAAGTTTTTGCGGATTCTGACTTCACGATTTTGCTTGGAACCCGCAAGTCCTATCGAAATGGGACTAAAAAATTGTTTTAGCTTTGAAAATTCTCTACAAGATTGTTCTTTACGATATTTTCGTAGGTTTTAACAGTTTTGAGATATAGAAGTTCAAAAAAAATCGCCGGAGCGTTTTTAAATAAATCCCGATCAAAGTTCACATTTTTAGGATTATTTTAGGTTTTCACAATTTTGCTGGGAAACCGAAAGTCCTATCGAAATGGGGCTAAAGAAAATGTTGTAGCTGTGATATTTTTCCTACAGGATTGACTGCTATGATTTGTTCCTAGATTTTACCATGTTTGGGATCTAGAAGTTCAGGTCACACTTTTAAGTCTTATTGAAATGGGTTTAGAGAAAATCTTATAGCTGTGAAAATTCTCTACAAGATTGCCTTTCGTATTTTTTCCTAGGTTGTACAATGTTTGAGATATATAAGTTTAAGTTGGGAAATTGCAGTCATGACATTGTTTTATAACGAGTGAATTGTCCCAATTTGAACTTTTATATCTCAAAAATGGTAAATCCTACGAAAATATTATAAAGGACAATCTTGTAGAGAATTTTCACTGCTTTCTTTAGATCTATTTCGATAGCTCTCGCGGTTTCCCAACAAAATCGTGAAAACCGTAGAGTTATGCCAAAGGAACTATATGGAACTATTTCGTACACTTCGCAGTTCCAATGGTCCACATTTTTTCTTTGAAAAAACTGCGTATACTTAATATAACACCTTACGTTTCATGATGTTACTCATACGTTTTGGAACTTGTACAAGGAACTAGGTACTAGATTACCCAACTCTAGAAAACCTAAAAAAACCTAAAAATTAAACTTTGATCGCGATTTATTTAAAAAGCGCTCCAGCGATTTTTTTTATTTTTCTCATCTATGAACATTGTAGTTTCAGAATCCGCAAAAATCTCCCAGGTGTAAGCACCTTCCATTTAAAGTTGCTTCAAGAGCACCGTGGCCTTCAAGTACTCAAAAAACAATGTCACGAACTAATAAAAATCTCAATTGTCAATTTCTTTTGTCTTTATTGTTTCGAATATTATCCATTCAAACATTTTCTACAATAAATTATTGCTGGTAACAACATTATTTTCATTTGCCGTTCTTTGTGGTTGTCCTTTTTCTTGTTTCATAATAAAAAATACAAAAAAAATAAATTACAAAAATATATTTCCACATGTGTTGGAGAGCAATACCATCACAACACATGTGGTGTGCCTAAGAGACGCCAACAAACTCATAAACTCAACTCTGTTTTCAGTATTACTGGATAAAAGTTCAATAACCTTATAGACGACTTACACTCAAAATGCTATGATTCACAGCTGCTACAAAGAGTGGAAAAAGTGGAACATTGTAGCGTATGATTATTTTGTATACAATTAAAAAGTACACGACATTGTGGGTGGTTGGTTGTCTGGTTGCCATTCCATGCTGTCGCAACCATATGTTGTTGTAACAAAATACCACTATCTAATGGAATTTATTTTTCTACTCCATAGTGAAGTTGTTCTTCATTATTTTTTCATTTTTCAGTTAAAAAAACCTGGCAAGAAATTCTCTTGTACGCCATCAGCTTGATTATCCTGTCAATCACACATATTTACGGGGTAAATAAATTTGTGTTGTGTGTGTGTGTCTAATGTACAGACAGTTATTAGTGTAACAATTGTCTGCCTGTGGATATTTCCGACTATGAAATTATTCGTGTATTCCTTGAGCTATTTATAGCATGTAAAGTTGAAAAGTAGACTGAAAAGCCTGTTGTTGGCGATAGGTAATCCTTGGACAAGGCTGGCTGTCGGTCTGTAATACCTTTATTGCTGTAAATAACATTGTATTAAAGTTATTTTTAGAAATCCTTAAATGACTGGAAATATTTTTAGGGATTCGTGGCGTAATTAGTGAGACTTGGTATGGGTATATAAACAACTGTAAACTGGTCAAATAATAATCAGAGTTTATTATTATGATATTTTTCTTAAAGGACTTTAATTGAAATGTGTGGGAATTTTTAATGCATTTAAACAAATGTAGATTTATTATTTTCGTATTTCTTACAGACCTTACACGGTGCTCTTGAAGCAACTTTAAATGGCAGGAGCTTACACCTGGGAAGTTTTTTGCGGATTCTAAAACTACAATGTTCATAGATCAGGAAAATCAAAAACAAAAAAAAAAAATCTCCTAAATAAATAGCGATTCAAGTTGACATTTTTAGGGGTTTTTTAGATTTTTACGATTTTGCTTGGAAACCGTCCTATCGGAAAAATGTTGTAGCTATGAAAATTTTCTACAAGATTGACCATTATGGTATTTTCGTAGGGTTTACCGTTTTTGATATATAGATGTTCAAATTAGTACAATGTACTGACTGTATTGTATCATGACTACAATTTGCCAACTTAAGGCCTGCGTACATAAGCTCCCTTGCCTGATTGCTTTGCTTTCCTGCTTCATTTCTGACATAATAACAAGTAAAAAAGTATCAGTCGGCTTTGCCGACAGAGATATACCCTCAGCCTGTGTATATTGAAAAAAAATTTTCCCAAAATACAATTTTAGGCGTTTGAACCGACAAAAATGTTGATTAGGATTAAATATCAAAAGTTTTGCGGAGGAGATACTAAAAGGGATGGATCGACATTGACCGTTATGGAAGTGGATCTCCAGCCACAACATATGGTGCCATAGGGGGTTTTTACACTCTTCGGGCTGTTTGCTCAAGAAGTATGGACTCGCCCCTAAAAAAACTTTTACCATCGTAATTGAGGCTGCGAATGAAAGTTGCTTCAACAAAAATCAAAGTGATTCGATATTAGGTGTTAAAGTGAACTTATCCGAAATTTTGTGTGGGAGGTACCGGATGGATTGTACAAATATAGTCCATATTTTAACCTGCTCTATATCTGCTAGATATATTAGAATGTGTAAAGTATAGACCAATTCTGCCACTCCCTTCAAGAGTTACCGTACGAACAATTTTTCCGAACATTTTTGAACTTTTGTGGGGGAGGTACCCGAAGGAGTGCACCGATATGGCTTATCTTCAAACTAAAACTATGTTTGGACAAAATATTACTAAGGCCATATTTTGGACCGAATCGGCAGATCCGTACGAGAGTTATTTTGCGCTCCAACGACCTCACACGGTGTCATAGGGGTTTTTTGCAACTTGCATGCTATTTTCTCAGGAAGTATGGACTCGCCCCTGATGAAACTTGTACTGCCGTATGGAGGACAGTGAATACAAGCTGCTAAAACAAAAATCAAAGCGATTCGAGAGATTGCCCTAAACTGAACTTTTCCGAAATGTTGTGTGGGAGGTACCCGAAGGAGTGGACCTATTGAGACCATATTGGAACCTCACATTACTCTGGTAGAAAGTTTACGCTATACAAAGTATGGACCAAATCGGTCACTCCCTTCAAGAGTTATCGTGCGCACAAACTTTCCGAAGATTTTCGAACTTTTGTGGGGGAGGTACCGGAAGGAGTGGACCGATATAGCTCATCTTCGAACTTAAACTAAGTTTGGACAAAATATTACGAAAGCCAAAATTTGAACCGAATCGGTTCATCCGTTCGAGAGTTATCGTGCGCTCCAGCCAGCAGGACAGACAGACAGACAGACAGACAGACGGACGGACATGGCTAGATCGACTCCAAATTGTCTGAAACACATTTGGTCCAAACATACTTGGGGTCTAAAACCATTATTTCGATGAGGCACATTTTCATCGTATCAAAGTGTATATACCCTCCTTAGCCTAAAGGCTGAGGGTATAAAAATAAAAGAATAAAGAAGGCCGAGCAAATTTCGAACTGGGTTGCCCTTTTCTTTTTTATTCTTTTATCAGAAGCAAGCAAGGTAAGCAGGCAAGGCAGCTTATGTACTCCCGCCTTTAAACTTATATATCTCAAAAATGGTTCAACCTATGAAAAAGATACGAAAGCCAATATTTTAGAGAATTTTCACAGCTACAACATTTTCTTTAGTAACATTCCGACATTACTTGCGGTTTTCAAGCAAACTCGGAAAACCTGTGAAAAAAATCTGAATGATTGATCTGAACTTCTATATCTCAAAAACGGTAAAATCCACGAAAATATTATGCAGGTCAATCTTGTACAGAATTTTCACTACCACAACATTTTCTTCTGTCCCATTTCGATAGGGAAAAACCTAAAAATGTGAAATGTGACCGCGATTTATTTAAAAATCCTTCCAGCGATCTTTTCTTGTTTTTGATTTTTTTCATCTATGAACATTGTAGTTTCAGAATCCGCAAAAACTTTCCAGGTGTAAACGGTTTCCACTTAAAGTTAGTTAAGGCGCGCCATGTATGACATTGTTCTATAAGGTAGCGTTACAGTCGATGAATTGTCCCAATTTGAGCTTCTATATCTCAATAACGGTAAAACTTACGAAATGATCATACAATCTTGTTGAGAATTTTCATAGCTACAATATTTTCTTCATCACCGTTTCGATTGGACTTGCGGTTTCCAAGCAAAATCGCGAAAACCTAAAAAACCTCTAAAATGTCTATTTGACACGCGATTGTTTTAAAAAGCGCTCCGGTGTTTTTTTTTTTTTGTTTTTTTTTATTTTTCTCATCTATGAGCATTATAGTTTCAGAATCCGCGAAAATTTTCCCAGGTGTAAGTATCTTCCATTTAAAGTTGCTTCAAGAGCACGGTGCTTGATTTTTTTGTTAAAATACATACATACATACATAAGTATGCAAAATCTGATATTACATGTATTACAAGTATATGTCGTTCCAATTCGGAATATAGGATAGATATTAGTTCGTTCCAATGCTGTCTATTTTGTACGATTCTTTATAGTTCTGGGCATATTACGAAGTTCTTCCTTTTAGTATAGCCGCCTCATAGTGGTATCGTATTCAACATTTTCAAATTTGGATCGACTGTAATTTGAAATTTCGAGTTTTGTTGCCGAAGATGTTGACCTTTGGCCCATGTTTTGGTATAGTCCGCATGTAAGAATAAATACCCTGATCCATTATTTTGAAGATTTTAGACACAATTTTCAAGCGATTAAGCTGTAAATCGTTATCATTAGTCAAATATAGATATGAAAATTTTCCTTCCAAATGTTCCTTATACACTCAGATTTTAGGCAAACGAAGGTAATGATTTTAGACACCAAGTATGTTTGGACTAAATCCATTTGAGACAATTTAGCCATGCCTACGTAATATTTTATCTAAACTTAGTTTAAATTCAAAGATGGGTAACCGATTGGGTGCAAACTTTGTACGTCTTCTATTTCCTGCAGACATAAATCAGCTTCAAATATAGACTATGCCGATGCACTCACTCGGGAAAGTCCAAACTCAATGGGTTAAATCTATACTTCCTGAGATAACGTACAAAAATCACCAATAAACCCTGCGGGCATCAACTCAAATGACTGATGAGCACGAAATCGTACGAATAGAGTAACCGATTAGGCCGAAACTTTGCATACCGTAACATTTATTCTTAACGTACATCAAGTTCGAAGAAGGTGTAAATTGAAAAACATCTTCGGGTATCTCCCTCACAAAATTCGAAAAAAGTACAGCCTAACAGCCCCTCTAGGATCGTTTTAAAATTTTTTTCAGCAGGTTGTCCTTGCGATCCCCTTTACAATGGTAAAACTATTTTTATACCCTCAGTATTTATGCTATCGAGGTTATATCGTCACCTTTCACCTATGTTTGGACGAAACATACATTAGACAATTTGAAGTCGATTTAGCAATGTCCGTCCGTCTGTTTGACTGGCTGGTGCGCACGATACCTCCCAAACGGATTAACCGATTTTGTCCAAAATAATAATATTAATATTTTGTCCAAACATAGTTTAAATTCGAAGAAAAGCCATATCGGTCCACTTCTTCAGGTACCTTCCCCACAAAAGTGTAAAAATGTTCGAAATAATTGTGCTCACGATAACTCTTGAAGGGAGTGACCGATTTGGTCCATACTTTACACATCCTAATATATCTACCAGATATATACAAGGTTCGAATATGGACTATGTTGGTCCACTCCTTCGGGTAACTCCCTCACAAACTGTTGGATATGTTCACTTTAAGACCTGCTCTCGGATCGCTTTAATTTTTCTTGAAGCAACTTGCATTCGCCGCTTCAAATACGACGGTAAAAGTTGTTTTCATTGGCAAGTGCATACATTTTGAGAAAACAGGCCCCAGGCAGTGGCTGGAGAACACGAAAACTGGTCCAAAATTTGGCCTTTTTTCATATTTTGTCCAAACTTAGTTTCCCCCCAATATTTAAAAAATGTCACTAAAATAATATGCGCGATATCTGTTGAATGGGGCAATCAATTTAGCTTCTAAAATGGCCCACATCGGTCCTCTCCTCAGGTACTTTCCCACAAAAGTTCAACATTTGTACCTTAGTGCAGTTTGGGTCTGGTCGAATATCCTTTGGAAATGTATACATGCTTCCTGACATATGGCCCAAACTGAATAGACTAGTGGGCGCGATATCTATAGAAAATATATGACTCCAAAACTAAGATCCACTTCCATAATAGACTATGTCGGTCCATTTCTTTAAGTACCTCCTCAGCAACACTTTTGAATTTTAATCCTTATCCACATTTTTGCCGTTTCCCCCCTAAATACATACGTTTTTTTGGAAAAAAAAAGTGTTTCAGTTTATATAGGCTGAGGGTATATCTCTGTCGGCAAAGCCGACTTATACTTTTTTTACTTGTTTTGAGGCAAGTCCATAATTCCTGAGATAATGGCCGACAAACTGCAAATCCGTAAGGGAGTTTCTGATTGGTCCAAACATTGTATTATTTCATGCAATCATGTATCAGATTGGAATGTGTAGTACATCGGTCCCGTTCTTCGGGTACCTACTACACAAAACTTTGGAAAAGTGCAGTTTGAGTATCTCGGATCTATTTGAAAATTTTTGCAGAAGGTTTTTTGGAATGTGTGACTGAATTATATCGAAATCGCTTAAGATTTGGATATAGCTCCCATATATATTTTACATATTCACAGTGGTGTAGGGTATCACATAGTCGGCCCCGCCCGACTTTGATCCTTTCCTTAATGGTTTTAACTACATTTTAGAGTTTGCTCGTAGACCCTTTGATAATCGATACTCCTTGTGGACCTGCTTACAGCGATACTGTGTTTTTCGTGGGGTAGTTCAAGCTTCGTAACATAGTTGTTCAAAACCTCTATGTTATACCGTGACCTACTGAAATCGAAATGACCTCCAAAATAAGATTCCAAAATGGACTATTATAATGCATTCCTCCTTCACAAATCTTTTGAGCTTTAATCCAAATGTATTTTTGTCGGCGGGGGCCACCGTGGTGCAATGGTATGCACACCCGCCTTGCACATTCGTGGGTTCGATTGCCTGGCCAGGCAACATCAAAAATTTCAACGGTAGCAAAACACCCCTCAGTAATGTTGGCGACATTTCCTGAGTATTTCAACCATGTAAAACTTCTCTACAAGTGGTGTATTAGGACACGCCGATCGGACTCGGCAATAAACAGTAGGTCCCTTATCATTGAGCTAATGTGAATCGGGGTCACTCATTGTTGTGAGAGAAGTCTGCCTTGTCCCGTATGGGATGTTTGTGGAACAATTATTATTATATTTTTGTCGGTAAGTTTATACGTTCTAAATCTAAAAATCCCTCAATACATAATTATTGGGGGAAAGGATTTTGGTTGAGTAGCCAGTATTCAAATCGATATTGCCAATAGACAGAAAGTTTCAATTCACACATACACATTCACTGTTGGCAAAGCTGACTGATACTTTTTCACTTGTTCAACAAAAAATTACCAAAGTAGCTCAAAATATGTTCTTTCAGGCAATAAAGATAAAATATATTTATGTTTTTCTTGGAAAATTCCTCTTATGTATGAAGCTTAGAGTCTAAAACCATTATTTCAATGAGGTACATTTCTCGTCTATGCAACTAAGGGTGTGAAAAATACATGTTTAGAAGTTCCTCCAAAATTTATTTTCAATATTGAAAGTATTTATTAAAAAATGTTAATGGAATTTTTTTATTATCGTTTCAGGTAAGAGGATATTAAAACATTTGCTCAAAATAGGTAAGATTTTAATTCACTTGGAGGAGTTAATCAACGAAATTTCCTACAAACTCCCTCTCGCCAACCCAACATAAACCTTGAAACCAAATAAGATGTTTTTTTCGTCCTCTGAGAGAAAAATAATTTGCAGTTTCAACACGCAGTATTCATTTAATTTGAGCGACAAATATTTATATGAAAATTTCATCTCAGAATAGTTAAAGCAAATATTTGCCCAGTCCATATATGTATTAATATATGGGCATGTATTTGCTAGAAAATGTGGTTCTAATGAGGACAGCAAACAAAGACATGTGACAATAATGATAATAATTATTATTAAATTTTTTTCCTTTTAACAACAGAAACGAAAAATGAGAAATGCAAACAATAATTTCAAAAAAAGAAAACTGCGTATTATTTTATTTATGTATGCTTTTGGGCAAAGCCAACCGTCTGCCAACCGCAAGTAAATAAACTGCTAATAAAGGTCACTGGAGCGTATGTGTACTAACAATACTCATACAACCCAATGTACGTAGGTTAATGGCATGTAATAATAATCCAGCAACCAAATTCCAATGGGCTTCAATTGTGAACAAAATTACGTCTTTAACATTACCTTCCTTTAAAAATAAAAAAACATACATTGTGTTCGTTCACTGCTTGGGTTTCCCATATGGTTTTATTTACTCCCATACAACAACAAACCGTTGTTGGATTCGCTAATACCCTTACAGTCATTTAATTTGAAATAAAGTGAAAGCACTAACGGGAAAGTTAGTCATATTCTTGTGTGTTTTTGTTTTATACAACCATTTGAATTTTTAATTATGAAATTCTTAAAGTTTTTTTCCAACTCTTGTGTGGATGCAGCCAGCCTGCCGGTCTGTGTTTTTGCGGGTACATTTATGATGTAGTTAGTCCTTTCTTGTTGTCTTGCAGCCGCTCCATGTCAGTAGAATTTTCTAATTGTAAATATTAACAGCATGTCAAATGCCTTGCTTCTTTCCATAACATAACTTTTTTCCTCATTTTCTGTCTCTCTCTCTTTCTTGAATAACAGCCTCAACATCCATCCACCAACCCACGTAATCATATTCAAGTTTTTACAACTTCTGGCAAATGGGTTCCATATTGGTATCCGTAGTACATTTTTATGAATATTTAATTGGAACAAGTTCACCAAAGCTGTTCTAGCAAGTGTAATGTAGAAGATGAGAAAATCATCTTAAAATTTGCAAATTAGATTTGCATAAAGATTTGATTTGATTTAAATATATGAAATTTTGTAATAAAATTATCAGTGTTGTTTTTTTAAGTTTGTAACTATTAACTTTTGAATGTATTTCAAGGTATTGACTTGACTACAAACTAACATTTGTACCCGAACAAATTCAAAGTTTAGGAATTTTAAGTAACATGAATTTAGCTAGGATAATATTATAAGGACGTTTTATGCTTCATAAGGACTTTTTATGCGTTTTTAGACGGTCATTTATAAAGCGTAAAAGCCGGCGAAAAGAAGAACCTTAGATGTAGAAGAACATTTATAGAACACGTCTATCCAAAGTAGCAGGTGGGAGTTTAAATTAATTTTTTAAAACCGCTATCCCCATACTCACTTCGAGAGTTTTCTTTAATTTGCTGTCGTAGGTTTCTACAGTTTTTGGACCATTACCACTGGAAGTATGGACTTGTCCCAAAAAATGTGCTTCGTCGCAAACGGGGCCAAGAAGATCACCGGATGTAAAAATTACGAAACAATCGGAGTCTTGCTCTTAAGCTTTGTAGGTATGGGCGACATTAGTCGACTACTTCGTCGTATACAAATATCCACCTTACTCAATTAAAGTAGGTTCCTGAATGCGTGACGCGACTCACTACGGACCATATGTGCAGAGCTCTTTAGCGCTGAATATGCTTACCGTAGTTTTTTCCCTGGCATGTTTTGTTAAGGCGATGTCCTGGGGGTCAATTCCTGTGGATGGATATGGAAATAAATGTCAAATGAAACAAGTAAGAAAGGCTATAAATTTGGCCGGTCCGAACTTGTTATACCCTCCACCACGTGTTGTATTGCATTAAATGGAATAATTAGTTTCCTTTCGTTTATGAGGAAGACTAAATACCGAATTTCAGTAATTTCGGCAATACAATATGGGTACCGTTCTATGGGGGCTATATCACAACGTCTGACTATACCGACAAATTTATGGCGAAAAGAAGACTAAATACCAAATTTCCCATATTTCGGTCAGATAATGTGCCTAAAACTTTCAAAATACCGAAAATCAAGATGTACGTTATAGTAAAGCGTGGACTTATACTGATAATTCTCTTCAGGAATATTCTATAACCCCATGGAAGACTAATTAAAAAATGACATTCATTTCGGTGAGATATTGACGTCACAACTTTCAGACTTACGAAAGCGGGAGGTACCGTTCCATGGAGGCTATATCGAAACGTGTACCTATACCGACGAATTTCAATTGAAAAGGTTTTTACCTCCAACGTAGACTAAATACCAAATTTTAGCCATTTCCGTAACGAAAATAGTGAAGTACCGTTCTATGGGGGCTACATGGCATGGACCCGTACCGAGAAATTTCTGGGAGAAAATTTGTATACCCTCAACAAACACCAAATACCATATTTCTGACATTTCTGTTGAATATTAAGGCCATTAAGTTCAAAATACCGAAAATCGGGTTATTTCGTTCAATGGGGACTATATGAAGACTGTGATCTATAACGAAAATTTTTGAGGGAAAAGTTGAATATTCCCAAGAAAGACAAAATACCAAATTTCAGCCCTTTAGATGGGTTATTATGGCCACAGCCTTCAAAATACCGAAAATCGGGATGTATTAATGCGAGGACCTGTACGGACAAATTTCTGGGTGCAAGTTTTCTACCCACAACGAAGATTAAATACCAAATTTCATCCACTTCAGTGGAATATTGAGGCCAAGGCCTTCAAAATAACGAAAATCGGGAGGTACGGTTCTATGGAAGCTACACGAAGGCGTATATTTGTATCGAAAATTTTCTGGGAAAATTTGTATATCCCCAACGAAGAGCTAGTACCAAAATTCAGCCTATTTTATTGTGATAATGAGGCTAAAACCTTCAAAATACCGAAAATCGGGTAGTACCGTCCTATGGGAGTTATACAAAACGTTGACCGATATAGCCCATTTGTAATACCAAACATCCTAAGAGTAGTAGAAACTTCTATACCAAATTACAAAGCTCTATCCTAAAAATTCCAAGCTGTATTTTGATTTCAACAGACAGACGGACGAACGGACAGACAGATCGACATAGAATTTTATCGACATATAATTGTTAGGATGTCTCTCACGGTAACACCAGAGTAAGTACTGCAACGAAAACATGTCATTTTAATGATGTACCAGATACAATTTTTGTCTCCTCATGTAGATGGTCCACTGAAGACATGAAGAGGCACCCTGTTGCGCTGTAATTATATTCGCGAACCATATTGGCGCTGCACAGCTTACCACAGTACGAACTATCGCGTTATGTTTGGTAAACAAGATTTCTTTATCTGCAGCCCACGTGCTATATGCTACGGAGTTAAGGACCTTGTTCCTACACATCAGCTTGTCGCAAATAGCTGTGGAATGCGTTGACAACATGAACATGCTGTCAAATGTGGCCTCCAGAAATTTGGGGTAATCTGTTGTCAGAATTCTGCTGTAACCGACCATGTCATTGAACATAGTGCTCAATTCTGCAGTCCATGTGCTGAACAGAGCGGCCGTAGATTAAGTGGCGCATAGTTTCATATTCTTCGCATGAAAAATGGTTGTAAGATCGGAGTTCAGCCTTTCACAAATAACATCGTGGAAGGTATATGACGCAAATATCTTTCAATCATTCGTGTACGTTACGATCTTACTTCCGTCTGGAGGGGGTGGAATACAGGAGACGTAGAGATAAAATAGTTCCGGATATATCACTCCACCTTGGGGAAGTCTCTCTTTCACTAAACGGGGCTAGGACTTCTTTTTCCTGAATTCCACGTACGACTGGCGTCCACATATGTATATAATTAATTATCCAACGTTTCAAACTAGGCCGTAGGTTTGTCTGCTCGATGTCCTCAAACAGCGTGGAGTGATTGATAGTATCACAGACTTTTGATAAGTCGAGCGCCACCACCACTGTTCTGCTTGATTCCTCTACTAAAATGTATAGAGATGGTGTGAAGCGCTGTTGTCGCCCTGTGTTGCTTACGGAACCCATGCTGATGATCGATAGTTAGATACCTATTTCTGACGCTGGGGCGGATTACAGCCTCAAGGGTCTTTACTACGGGCGACAAAAGCGAAATCTTTATATATATAATTCACTTTCTGTAGCGGGACCACTTTGCCCATTTTCCACACTTCGAGAACGATATGGGTGGCTAGTGAGAGGTAGAGATCTTTGTTGAAATTCTTGACTACCGGCTCATCCAGCTGTTTCAGCAGTATCATGGAAATTCCATCAAGGCCCAAAGCTTTGGGTGATTTAGCTCTCCTGATGATATTCCCAAGATCGTCCCTTGTAAATTGTAGTGGTTTATCCTCGTGAGGAAGATATCTTTGGATCAATTAGCGTAACGTCGCCAAACGTGACCGAGGTCTTATCTTTCTTCTTTCGAGGGTTCGAGATTTACTTAACCGTTGCCCACAATTCACTTATTCTGGCACCAATGTTGCCAATCTTCAGATGTTATAGACAATTGTTTCGTTTGTGCTCACCGACCTACCTGTTTACTTTGGCGAGTGGCTGCAGCAGCGATGATACCTCGGAACGAACTTTCTGTTACTAGAACATCAAAACGGATGGGGGTAGATCTATGAAGCTGTGATTAGTAAACTTTATGAAACCAGTCTCATTGGCTCTCCCGTGATTGGAGAAAGTGCGGCGTTCAAAGGTAATGAAATCGGAGGTCTGCCGGTGGAGACAATGATGGGGAGATGGTCTGACCAGGTTACACGACGATTATGTCTCTTTTCGCGAATTCTGGAAGAGTCTACATTGACAGTGTAAAACATAGAACTATCAATCTTCTGAGCCAGTACAATGATCATTTCGGAGGTACGAATGCCACTACCCATGATGAGTATTGAAGTTCCCCAAGGCAGACGGTCATGACATTCCATAACCTGGCTAATGTTGGAGTAAAGCTATTTATCTGCGTTATGTAAACGTAAAGCAGCTCTTCCTTTGCAGTTTCATACCTGACTGATATACCCATACATTCCATGTACGGTTAATTAGAGCCAGGTTCAAGCGGGATAGGTCTGCATTGAACCGACTGGTGCAATAAAATCGAAATCTAATCGCCCACCTCCACTTCTGGTCCGATCCATCCTCAGTACGTTGTAACTATCACAACGCTGTAAGCTGCAGCTGTTGTTGGGGTTGGATTCCTGCACCACTCACAATTACTACTCATGAAATCTACTATTTCCTCGATCTTTCCTCGGAATCCAGTACAACTAAATTGCAAAAATAATGCATTTTCAAGGATTAGAACAGCTGTTGGTGGAAAGCTGTGAGCCTCGTATTCTTATGACGATGGCGACTCACTGTGGGCTGTGTTCACGTAGCATGCACCAACATGGCCACTGTCGTAGTCGTCCGACGTGTCCAGAACAACCCCTGTAATGCACTCACTCCCGGCATCTCACCGTAGATTGAGTTTGGTGTATGCGGATGTGATAAACTGAGCACATACACAGTGGTCCTGGGTTTTCCTCCGTCCATTACATTTTTTTTCACATAGCGAGTACGTTAGAATCCTTCAAATTACGCTTTCTATAGCCTACGTGTTATCCTAAGATAAATTGCCAATTTGTGCATTTAACCCTTAACAGGTTAACCAACATATGTGGGCTATGGAAAGGTTTATACTCGATATGGTCTTTCCATTTCAATTTATGGTTCTTCTTCTAATGCATATTCTCTCTGCCAATGTTACTGTGTGAGCCGTTGTGCTCGACGGGAAGACCGTATTCATAAGTCATCGGTTTTCGAAACGTTATTCACATGATCAACCTGTTCACAACAAAGTTGCGCTTGGCGTTTCTGGTTTGTTGTTGCTGTCCCAGAATACGGATATTTTTTACTGTGCTACATTGTAAAGCCTTCGGACCCTTTACCCTTATTACGAATATTCCCTGCCATCAAGGGTTTTTCGTAGGCCGATTTTTTTTCGAAGAAAACAACATTCTTCGACTGACTGGTAATAATTTTTCCACAAACATTCCAGACACAATGTAGACTTCTCTCATATCAATGAGTGCACTCCGATTTGTACTGGCTCAATGAAATGGTATCTACTGTTTATTGCAGAGTCCAAACGGCGTGTCTTAAGATACCAATTGTAGAGAAGTTTTACATGGTTGAAATACTCAAGAAATATCGCCAACATTACAATGAGGTGTATTTTACCACCGTTGAAAATTTGATGTCGCCTTGCCTGGGCATGTCTATCCTCCTTGCTTCGGTATTCTTAAATTTCTTGTTTGTTTTCACAAATTCGACCAATTGGTTTTGGAATTGCTTCGGAAGCTTATAGGATTCGGCAATGGTCTCGATATTGTAAACCTAATGTGTCGATGTAGCGATGGCCCAAATCGTTTCGTTGCTTACCACGGCGAATATGCGCTCCGACCCTAGTTTTCATCCATACCTCTTGAATTATACTACAGCTATGGTCAGAGAAGAAATTTCATCATTCACTAGCTTCAATGTGAAACATGTTCTTTGCTGCCAGCAATATCTTCAGAAGCGGCAGAGTGCTACGTTAATGATAAAATTGCCAAGGATTAACTTTTGGGCCAAATACATGTAGAATAGGGTTCAAAAGTTTAACGGTGGTAAAGCTAATTATCCTATCAAAACCTCTACTTTCGGTCATCGCATAACACAGCTCGTCCTTGTAATGTATTTCGAATACAGTAGCGTAATTTGATGTCTCCTTTATTTACATATTTCCGAAGTCCCCAGTATTTTCACAAGAATCAGTGGTGGGGCTAAACCACTTCATGTCCGAGCTCACTTTCTCGCCCTCTTCCAAAGCATACTCGGCGCAGTTTCCTCCGCATGAGTCTTATGGGTACTATACACGATATGTTATTCTACATATGTATGTGCTGTCACTTTGCGTATACATTGTGTATATAAAAAGTGACAACCCATATGTAAAAAACATATCGTGTAAAGTACCCATAACTAGGGACATTTGACTATGGGAAACTCTTGTTTCTTCGATGATTTAGCAGTGTTCTGTTCTGGGACATCTAATCATCTTCGCGGCTTCCGCGGAAGTTAAGCAAAAGCTTTTGATTACCTGAAAAAACATCTTGCTGTTTTTTAGTTGCGTCTGGTCCTTCTTGAGCTCCTGTCGTTATGCCTCTGACAACTGCTTCCTTTTCGTTATGAAGTTTGTGATGCTCTCATTCACTTCTAGTGGATAGTGGGGATTTCCACAACGGTTGTGTTTTCCCTCTTTTACTGTCAAATTCAGAGTTAGGGTAGTTCCCAGTCTCTAATGGTTGGATCCAGTTTAAGCTTTCCTTTCTCCTCCTCTTTTTTTCATTCCTTTGTGTGTATGCAGCAGGACCTTCGACCACAGATGCCAAGACACCCACATCTGTGGGAGATTGTTGCTCACGATCGCTTCCCCGGGTATATAGACCCTTCTTCCATTATTTTTTTGGGATTGCCCCATATTAATTTTGGCAAATATTGTAAAACTATATCTTCAGAGTTTCTTTCCGAGGACCATTTTCTTTTCCAAGCGGCACCAACTTGCTGACGTTTTTATTCCCTGCACCTTTAAGAAAACTATGTGTCATCGAAATAATGACTTTAGACCACAAGTATGTTTCGACGAAATAAGTTTCAGGCAATTTGGAGCCGACCAAACTTTGTACCTCGTAATATTTTATGGAAATTTGGGTCAAATTTGAAGATGGGCGATATCAGCCCACTACTTCATGTACATCCTTCACAGAAGTACAAACTTTTTCAAAAATTTGTTGCAGCAGGTCAATTTAAGAATTGAGAGTCCTTCGGGTACCTCCTCACCGAAATTCCGAATTTCCACGTTAGTGAAGATTAAAAAATTTCCGAGGTCTTTATCGAACAATGCCTTCGTATACCTGCTCACAAAAGTAGAAAATTTTCACTTTAGTGAAGATTAAAGGGTTTCCGAGGATCGTTTTTTATACCCTCAGCGTTTATTCTAACGAGGGTATATACACTTTCATACGGGCAAAATGTGCCTCATCGAAATAATGGTTTTAGACTCCAAGTAAGTTTGGACGAAATCCGTTTCAGACAATTTGGAGTTGATTTAGCCATGCCCGTCAGTCTGTCTGTCTGGCTGGAGCACACAATAACTCTGGAACGGATCAACCGATTCGGTCCAAAATTTGATTTTCGCAATATTTTGTCCAAACTTAGTTTAAGATGGGTTATATGGGCCCACTCTTCCCGGAGTGGAGGGGGAGGTACAACAGTTCGAAAAGGTTCGGAAAATTTGTGCCCACGATAACTCTTGCAGGGAGTAACCGATTTGGTCCATACTTTGCACATCGTGAAATTTCTACCAGACTTAAAAAGAGTTCCAAAATGGGCTCAATCGATCCATTCCTTCGGCTACCAACCACACAAAATTTGGGAAAACTTCAGTTTAGGAGCTTCTCTCGAATCGCTTTGATTTTTGTTGTAACAACTTGTATTCACCGCTCCTATACGACGGTACATGTTTCATCAGGGGCAAGTCCATACTTCCTGAGAAAATAGCCTGAAAGTTGCAAAAAAAACCCTATGACACTGTCTGTAGTGGTTGGAGCGCAAGATAACTCTCGAACGGATCTGCCGATTCGGTCCAAAATTTGGCCTTCGCAATATATTATCCCAACTTAGCCTGCCCTTCGTAATATTTTGTTTAAACTTAGTTTAAGTTCGAAGACAATCCATATCGGTCCACTCCTTCAGGTACCTCCCCCACAAATATTCAAAAATGTTCGGAAAAATTGTGCGCACGATAACTCTTGAAGGGAGTGACCGATTTGGTCCATACTTTAATCATCCTTACATATCTACCAGATACAGATCAGGTTCGAATATGGACTATATATGTCTACTCCTTCGGGTACCTCCCACACAAAATTTCGGATAAGTTCATTTTAAGACCTGGTTCTCAATTCTGTTTCTATGAAAATGTGAAATAAAAAATTGTATAATTTAAAAAAACTGTCAAATGAAAAAAATTTTGAGGAAATATGTTTTATTTCAAATTTTCATAGAACAAGAACCCAGACCCTGCTCTCGAATCACTTTGTTTTTGAAGCAACTTAAATTTGCTGCCTCAATTACGACGGTAAAACTTTTTTTCAGAGGCAAGTCCATGGCACCCTATGGGGCCATATGTAGTGGCTGGAGAGCACGATAACTCCTGATCCGATCAACCAATTTGGTCCAAAATTTGGCCTTCGTCGTATTTTGTCAAAACTGCAGTTTATGTTCGAAAATGGGCAATACCGGTTCACCGCTTCCGGTACTTCCCCCAATATTTAAAAATTTTCAGAAAAGTGATATGCACTATGTCTTCGGAACGGGTCAACCAATTCGGTCCAAGCTTTGGATCTCCTAACATTTTGTCCAAATTTAGTTAAACTTCCAAAATGGCCCACATCGGTCCTCTTAGGATTCCTCCCCCACAAAAGTTCAACATTTGTGTCCAAGTGCAGTTTAGGGTCTGTTCGAAAATCCTTTGGAAATGCATACCGATGCTGTTCGATATGGTCCTGTTTACAGCGATATTATGTTTTCCGTGGACAAGTCCATGCTTCCTGACATACTGGTCCAAAAGTTATACGATGACCCACTGAAATGACTAGTGGGCGCGATAACTATCGAAAATATATGATTCCCAAAATAAGATCACTTCGTTAATGGAATATGTCGGTCCATGCCTTTAAGTACCTCCTCCGCAACACTTTTAAACATTAATCCTAATCCACATTTTTATCGGCAAGTTCAAATGACCAAAATTCACATGTCGGTAAAGTCGACTCATACTTTTTTACTTTTTTTTTATACCCTCCACCATAGGATGGGGGTATATTAAGTTTGTCACTACGTTTGTAACTACTCGAAATAATCATTGTAGACCCCACAAAGTATATATATTCTTGATCAGCGTGCAATTCTACATCGATATAGCCATGTCCGTCCGTCTGTCCGTCTGTCCGTCTGTGGAAATCACTCTAGCGTCCGAACGGATTGACGTAGGTTGATGACATTTTGGGAAAATATGTTATATTTACGTAGGACTTTTGGTATTGAAAGCGGGCTATGTAGGTCCACGCTTTCGTATAGCCCCCATACAAAATGACGCGTGACGCGTCGTCGTTTTAAGGAATTTTTAAGATATTTGGCCCATTTTACCACCGAATTGGTTGTAATTTGGTACTTTGTGTCTCCAGAGGCCAAAAAATATTCCTACCAAAGTTGGGTTATATAGGTCCACGTTTTGGTATAGCCCCCATATAAGGCCCCATATAAAGTACGCGTCATTTTAATATACTTTGAATGTATCAGACCCATTTGACCACAGAATTGGTTGTAATTTGGTATTTTGTGTCTTCAGAGGCCAGAAAACATTCCTACCAAAGTTGGGTTATATAGGTCCACGTTTTGGTATAGGCCCCACATAAGGCCCCTTATAAAGTACGCGTCATTTTTTAATATATTTTGAATGTATTAGACCCATTTGACCAAAGAATCGGTTGCAACTTTGTATTTTGTGTTTCCAGAGGCTAAGAAACATTTCTACCATAAAATGTTTATATAGGTCCACGTGTTGATATAGCCCCCATAATACAATATCTCCCGATTTTCGATATTTTGAACGTTTTAGCCTCATTATCACACCGATATGGCTGAAATTTGGTATTTAGTCTTCTTTAGGCGTATAAAACTTTCCCCCAGAAATTTGTAGGTATAGGTCCACGCCATCATATAGCCCCCATAGAACGGAATCTTCCGAATTTCGGTATTTTGAAGGTTGTGGCCACATTAATCCACCGAAATGGCTGAAATTTGTGGTGGAGGGTATAAAAAGTTCGGCCCGACCGAACTTAACGCTTTTCTTACTTGTTAATTTTACCGAAGGTAATTCTTGTAGTCCTTTTTTCGTGGGTAAGTCCATGTTTCCTGACATACTAAATGGTTGGTTGACGACAACTATGGAAAAAAGTGCTTAACATTGGCCCAACCTTTTCACAAGGTAATATATATCTCAAACTTAAATCAAGTTCAAAAGACTATATCGGACAACTCCTTGTGGAATCTATAAGAGTCAATATTTTCGCGTATGTTCAGTTTATTGACTGTTCAAGGATGCAACTTCATACTTTCTGACATGACTCAAAAGTACTTAAGAATCATACGGTGATCAACTAAAATGGCTGGTTGATACCATAGCTGTGGAAAGGAATTATTCCCAAAATTAGATCCACTACTTATCTAGTTTCTACCTGAGGACAGTTTTCTTTCCTTTCCATGTGGTATGATGCTATTTTTTTTTCTTTTGCTTCTAAATACTTCCAAACCTTTCTACGCATATCCTCATTTCATTTAATAGTAAAATATTCATACATGGATTTATTCCCAACTGTTTCTACTTTACTTTGGCATATGTCCTTTTAGTTATATAAAACACTTCATTTATTCCGACACTCACTTAAGCTCAACCGTTTCAAATGGCGTCATACTCTTTATGACAAGGAAAAAATATATATGGTGGTTCAGTTCGGTGCTTTATGCAATTCTTCTGTTTGCTTTAAGGACACTTTATACATATACTAGCAGCCCGAACACTGCATAAGGACATACATTGCGAATAGAAGGAGGATGGTAGAATTAAATACAATGACAAAACAAATAAAATATCCTACATGAGAAAGAAACAAATAAAACACTTGGCTAAGTAAATACCAATTAAAATATCGACTTTCAAAGAAATGGTGGGGGTGTTTACGAGACTTTGCAAATAAATCTGTTAAATGCTTAACGAGAAAAAGAAGAATAAGAACACAGGAGAAGAAAAAAAAACACTTTGCATAAAACAATTGAATTACTTAAAAAAAAAAAACTTTAATTTCCACGAAAATAAATTTTGTATTCTTTCTCGAAATTCCATTATACTCTCACTGAAGCTGCAACATGCAGATAAGTTTTAAATAGTATGAACTGTCGCGCGGGTCAAATGCGTCCTTGGCAGTCAATAGGTTTGCTGTTCGTGACATTGCCACACAAGAAAATCGAAAAAATCTATAAAAAACTTTTCCTTTCATAAAGCTTCCATAATTTCAGTTTTCTTTTGTTTCCAAAATGCACTGCATTGACTTTCGGTTAAAAATAACAACAACAAACACAAAAACTGTCCTTGACTTTGTTGCCAAAAAACAGCAACGTCACACCAAGTAAATAAATTCAAACTAGAAATAAAAAAAAAACTTTAAAAAAACATTCTTGACTTTTCGCTTTATAGTCACTTATTTTAATGGCAGCCTTTAAATTTTGACATCTAAAGTCAATATCAATAAAAATTGTTGTCCCCTTTGACGTAGTTTAATCTTTTTGCATTTTTGAATTTCTTTTTTTTCACATCTTTGCACTTGCTGCCACCCATAGAAAACAGATGTGTTTTCTATTCTTAAGACATATTTTTACAGCACATTCTTGAAGGGTTCATATCGCATTACCCGCCACGTCATGTAATCGCATATTAAGTTTGATTTGTTGTTGTTCATCTTCTTGCTTTTGTTGGTATTTCTTCTTCTTTTTTTTTTTTTGTCTACATCTCTTTTCTTGCGAAAGTTATTTGTTTGCATTTGCCATGGCATCCTGTCATTTATGAAATGATTACCTGAACAAACATGTCATTTGCATAATAAATGACAAGAGCAATGATATTGTTGGTGGAACGACCATCGTCGCATTGCATACTTATTTCTCTGTGTGGGTATGTGTTATGATGGCTTTATAACTTTATTACATTGTTTATTCTAGGGTTGGAACAGTGGTACAACAAGTGCAGTGTATCGAATTGGAAAGACTTAAAAAAATTAAAATAAGAATACATTAACAAGTAAAAAGTATCAGTCGACTTTGCCGACAGAGATATACCCTCAGCCTGTATGGACTGAAATACCCTTTTCCCAAACAAAAGCTTATGTATTTAGGGGATTTTCAAAATTTTGGGCGTATAAACCGCAAAAATATGGATAGGATTAAAGCTCAAAAATTTGCGGGAATATCGATAAATAGGTTTTTTATACCCTCCACCATAGGATGGGGGTATATTAAGTTTGTCACTACGTTTGTAACTACTCGAAATAATCATTGTAGACCCCACAAAGTATATATATTCTTGATCAGCGTGCAATTCTACATCGATATAGCCATGTCCGTCCGTCTGTCCGTCTGTCTGTCTGTCCGTCTGTCCGTCTGTGGAAATCACTCTAGCGTCCGAACGGATTGACGTAGGTTGATGAAATTTTGGGAAAATATGTTATATTTACGTAGGACTTTTGGTATTGAAAGCGGGCTATGTAGGTCCACGCTTTCGTATAGCCCCCATACAAAATGACGCGTGACGCGTCGTCGTTTTAAGGAATTTTTAAGATATTTGGCCCATTTTACCACCGAATTGGTTGTAATTTGGTACTTTGTGTCTCCAGAGGCCAAACAATATTCCTACCAAAGTTGGGTTATATAGGTCCACGTTTTGATATAGCCCCCATATAAGGCCCCATATAAAGTACGCGTCGTTTTAAGGAATTCTTAAGATATTTGGCCCATTTTACCACCGAATTGGTTGTAATTTGGTACTTTGTGTCTCCAGAGGCCAAAAAATATTTCTACCAAAGTTGGGTTATATAGGTCCACGTTTTGGTATAGCCCCCATATAAGGCCCCATATAAAGTACGCGTCATTTTAACATATTTTGAATGTGTTAGACCCATTTGACCACAGAATTGGTTGTAATTTGGTATTTTGTGTCTTCAGAGGCCAGAAAACATTCTTACCAAAGTTGGGTTATATAGGTCCACGTTTTGGTATAGTCCCCACATAAGGCCCCTTATAAAGTACGCGTCATTTTAATATATTTTGAATGTATTAGACCCATTTGACCAAAGAATCGGTTGCAACTTTGTATTTTGTGTTTCCAGAGGCTAAGAAACATTTCTACCATAAAATGTTTATATAGGTCCACGTGTTGATATAGCCCCCATAATACAAATCTCCCGATTTTCGATATTTTGAACGTTTTAGCCTCATTATCACACCGATATGGCTGAAATTTGGTATTTAGTCTTCTTTAGGCGTATAAAACTTTACCCCAGAAATTTGTAGGTATAGGTCCACGCCATCATATAGCCCCCATAGAACGGTACCTTCCGAATTTCGGTATTTTGAAGGTAGTGGCCACATTAATCCACCGAAACGGCTGAAATTTGTGGTGGAGGGTATAAAAAGTTCGGCCCGACCGAACTTAACGCTTTTCTTACTTGTTTACCATACTATCCTACGAAAAACATAATATTGCAGTAAACAGGGCCACTAGATAAACCTTCGGTAAAAAATGTTTAAAGGATCCTCGGACAGACCCTTAACCACACAAAAATGTTGTATATTTGTGTGGATGGTACCCCAAGTATTTGACAGATAGGGCCCAATTTAAACATAAGTGACGTAGGGGATGGAAGATAATAAGGAACGGTCCAGACCGGCTTTAACATGGCAAAGCCCAGGATTTGTCTTGGTCCCTCTTTCATCTCAAGTGGACACTGACCTCCCCGTGGTGTCACGTGGGGAACTGCCTTTAACAGGGCCACTAGATAAACCTTCGGTAAAAATGTCTAAAGGATCCTCCAACAGACCCTTAACCACACAAAAATGTTGAATATTTGTGTGGGTGGTACCCCAAGTATTGGACAGATAGGGCCCAAATTTTAACATAAGTGACGTAGGGGATAGAAGATACCAAGGAACGGTCCTGACCGGCTTTAACATGGCAAAGCCCAGGATTTATCTTGGTCCCTCTTTCATCTCAAGTGGACACTGACCTCCCCGTGGTGTCACGTGGGGAACTGCCTTTAACAGGGCCACTAGATAAACCTTCGGTAAAAATGTCTAAAGGATCCTCGAACAGACCCTTAACCACACAAAAATGTTGAATATTTGTGTGGGTGGTACCCCAAGTATTGGACAGATAGGGCCCAAATTTAAACATAAACTAAGTGACGTAGGGGATGGAAGATACCAAGGAACGGTCCTGACCGGCTTTAACATGGCAAAGCCCAGGATTTATCTTGGTCCCTCTTTCATCTCAAGTGGACACTGACCTCCCCGTGGTGTCACGTGGGGAACTGCCTTTAACAGCCGTTAAAGGTAGTGAGCTAACATGTGCCGCGCGTTCACCCATAAGAACGTTAAAAACATGGGTTTGGGCGTCGGATTAGTAACCCTCCCCTAGAAAAAAACAACCTACTATGAAAAACGAAAGAAAAGAAAAACAAATCCCTCAAAACGTTTTAAGGAGCATGATCTGCGAATCTGCACCTGGAATGTTCGCACTCTTTATAGAGAAGGTGCAGTTTACGCATTGGCAGATGTACTTGAAAAGTACAAGGCAGACATTACTGCCATACAGGAAATACGATGGATTGGGAAAGGCGTCACAACAACACCTAAAGGTGACGCACTGTATTATAGCTGCCATGACGTAAAGCATGAGTTTGGTTGCGGATTTGTAGTTAGTCGGAGACTAAAACATCTGGTATCCAGCTTCACCCCAGTGAATGAAAGACTTGCTACAATTCGAATAAAAGCAAAATTCTTCAACATCAGCTTTATTTGCGCTCATGCTCCCACTGAAGACAAGGACGAACAGACCAAAGATATAATTTACGAGCGCTTAGAAGAAACTTATTACCGTTGCCCTCTCCATGACATTAAAATCATTCTAGGCGATTTTAATGCCAAAATTGGAAAGGAGAATATCATTGGCCCAACAGTCGGGAAATTCAGTCTCCACAGTGAAACATCTGGCAATGGTAGGAGGCTGATAGACTTTGCAGCTGCAAAAACATGGTAGTTAGCAGTACCAGATTTAAGCATCTCGATATTCATAAGGGCACTTGGCTGTCGCCAGATCAAAGAAATCAAATTGATCACGTTGTAATAGATGGAAGACATTCATCCAGTGTGTTGGATGTAAGATCGTTCCGAGGCGCAAACATTGATTCGGACCACTACCTTGTTGCAGCAAAGGTACGTACCCGTCTAAACGTTGCAAATAAAGCACGAACAGACACAACGCGGAAGTTGGACACCGATAGGCTGCAAACACAACAGATAGCCACAGCATATTCCACTCAACTAGCCCAATTGCTTAACGCGAGCACTCCTTGTCCCGATAACATAACAACACAATGGCAAAATATTGCCCACTCCATGCAAACAGCCGCAAAATCCATACTTGGATTGCAGAGACCTCCACAAAAGAATTCATGGTATGACCAGGAGTGTCGTGCTGCTACCGAAGAGAAAAATGCGGCATATAGAGCTACTTTACAATCAGTAGCAATGCGTAGCGCACGAGAGAGATATCGGGAGAAAAGGAAAGAAGAGAAACGTCTTTTCCGCAAGAAAAAGAGAGAAATGGAAAAGCGGGAGTGTGAAAAAATCGAGATGTACAGGAGCCAGAATGAAGTCCGAAAATTTTACCAAAGAGTGAAACATCAAACAGATGGCTTTGGTACAGGCACATCCTCCTGCAAGGTAATCTGGTAACAGATACAGATAACGTGCTCAGGATATGGAAGGAACATTTCTCCAATCTGCTGGTATCCAATAGTAACGAAGACGATGATGCCACAGATCCAATCCCAGAAGATGGTATAGAATGTATACCGCCCGGCCAAGATGAGGTAAAAGCAGCAATCAACCGTCTGAAGAATAATAAAGCAGCAGGAGCCGATGGCTTACCAGCCGAGCTGTTTAAAACCGGAGGCGATGCGCTTTTAAGGTGTATGCATCAGCTAGTTAGCACCATCTGGCAGGAAGAACGCGTACCCGACGATTGGAACCTGAGCATCCTATGTCCCGTCCACAAGAAAGGAGATAAGACTGTATGCTCCAACTATAGGGGCATAAGTCTTCTCCCTATTGCCTATAAGATAGTGTCAGGGATATTGTGCGAACGACTAAAGCCTATGGTCAACGAAATAATTGGACCATACCAATGTGGCTTTAGACCGGGCAAGTCCACCATTGACCGATATTTACCCTGCGGCAAATCCTAGAGAAGACCCAAGAGATGCAGATCGACACATATCACCTTTTTGTCGATTATAAAGCAACATTCGACAGTCCACTCCGATCAAAGGTATTCCATGCAATGTCTGAATTTGGTATCCCCGCAAAGCTCATCCGGCTTTGTAAGATGACTTTAACTGATACTAGGTCCTCAGTTAAAATTGGAAAGAACCTCTCCGAAGAATTTTGTACCAAAAGAGGTTTCAGACAAGGTGACAGCCTTTCGTGTGACCTATTCAACATTTTGCTGGAAAAGGTAATACGAGATGCAAATGTCAAAAGAAATGGCACAATTTACACAAATAGCCACATGTTACTTGCTTATGCTGATGACATAGACATCATGGGACGATCAGTAAAGGATGTAACTGATACCTTTAGAAAGGTCGAAGCAGAATCTGCTAAAGTGGGTCTGGCGGTAAACGGCGAAAAGACCAAATTGATGGTCTCGACGCGCAAAGCGTCCATAGAGCTCGGACCAACTGTGGAAGTTGGTACCTACAATTTTGAGGTAGTTAAAGACTTCGTCTACCTCGGCACTGCCATAAACACAACAAACAACATCAGTTGTGAAATAAGAAGAAGAATTGTATTGACCAACAGATGCTACTATGGTCTAAGTAAGCAATTTAAAAACAAAGCCACATCTCGTCAAACTAAAATAACACTATACAAAACGCTGATAGTACCCGTGCTAATGTATGGCTCCGAAGCATGGGTACTTGCGCAAGCAGATAAGGCAGTGCTTGGTGTGTTTGAGAGGAAAATTCTTCGAAAGATCTACGGGCCGATTTGCGTTGACGGTGAAAATCGACGTCGTATGAACCACGAGCTATATAAGCTATACAAAGACGTGCATATAGTTAAACGTATCGAGATGCAACGATTGCGTTGGCTAGGCCATATCATGAGAATGAGCGATGATAAAACCGCTAAAAAGGCGTATGAATACATGCCACATGGCGGTACACGCAGAATCGGCAGGCCTAAACTTCGATGGAGCATACAAGTGGATGAAGAAAAGAAAAGGCGCGGTATTCCAAAAAGTCAAGCGAAAAACCGAGAGGAATGGAGATCTTTTCTTAGTTCGGTCTATGGAACAAATGTTCTGTAATGGGCCAACTAAGTAAGTAAGTACTAAACATGCAACAACACACAAACAGCAAAAAAATATTTTTTTCACCTACCACCGACCACCACCTCCGAACTTCGGAACAACCTCCGACCACCCTCTTCCGAACTTCGAAACAACCTCCTCCGAACATCCGACCATCCTCTTCCGAACTTCGAAACAAAACGTTATCTGGGCCTCCGACCACCCTCCGCCGAACTTCGGAACAACCTCCTCTGGACCTCCGACCACCCTCCGAAGTTTGGAACAATCTCCTCTGAACTTCAGAACAACCTCCTCTGAACCTCCGAAATTCCGAACAACCTAATTCGAACCTCCTAAAAACCTCATTCGAACACACAAACGGTCAAAAATAAATAAAATTTTCCTACTCGTTTTTACTCTTCGAGTAAACTCGTACTCTATTTCGAGCATTTTCACTCCCACTCATTTTTTCTTGCAAAACTCGTACTCTTCAAATACTCGTACTCGCAAACACTTTTCACTCGCGAGTAAAATCGAACAAGTCTGAAATATGCATCGCGAGTGACGAGTAAAAATAGAGTATATTCGATTTATTTTTTCTATTCGCGCGAGTACTCCCGCGAACCCACGACCTTTTGCGTGCAAGGCGGGTGTGCATGTCATTGCAACACGGTGGCACACCGAAATAAGGCCTTCGTAATATTTTGTCCAAACTTAGTTTATGTTCGAAAATATGCCATATCGGTCCACTCCTTCAGCTACTTCCCCCTACAAAAGATGAAAAAGGGCTCGGAAAATTGTGCGCACGATAACTCTTGCAGGGAGTAACCGATTTGGTCCATACATTGTACATCGTGAAATTTTTTCCAGACATAGATGAGGTTCCAATATAGACTCTATAGGTCCACTCCTTCATGTACCTCACACACAAAATTTCGGAAACATTCAGTTTAGGATCT
Organism: Musca autumnalis; assembly: GCF_047663935.1. NCBI lineage: Eukaryota > Metazoa > Arthropoda > Insecta > Diptera > Muscidae > Musca > Musca autumnalis. Next base: position 225,041,470 of record NW_027411866.1, read on the forward strand.
GCTCACAAATCCCTTTGAATTTTGTTGTAGCAGCTTGTATTCACCGCATTACGACGGTACAAGTTTTATCAGGGGCAAGTCCATACGTCCTGATAAAATAGCCCGAAAAGTATAAAATATCCCTATGGCACCATGTGTAGTAGTTGCAGTGCACGACAACTCCCAAACGGATCTGTTGATTCGGTCCAATATTTGGCCATCGTAATATTTTGTCCAAACTTATTTAAGGTTCGAAGATGAGCCATATCGGTCCCCTCCTTTAGTTACATCCCCCACAAAAGTTGAAAACTTTACACTAAAATGTCGCGCACGATAACTCTCGAAGGTAGTAACCGATTTGGTCCATGCTTTGTAACTCGTAATAGTTCTACGAGACATAGACTATATACGTCAACTCCTTCGGGTACATCTACACAATGTCTCGGAAAAATGTACGCTTTGATCTTTGTTGTAGCAACTTGCCTCCGTTGCCCCCATTAGGACGGTACAAGGTTTTCAGGGACGGTACAAGTCTCCTGAGAAAATAGCCCGAATGCTGTAAAAACACCTGTGGCACCATGTGTAGTGGCTGGAGCGCACGATTACTCTCGAACGGATCAGCCGATTCGGTCCAAAATTTGAGCTCCGTAATATTTTGTCAAAATTCGGGTACCTCGCCCACAAAAGTTCAAGTTTTTTCTGTAAAATTATGTGAACGATAACTCCTATTTTTCCTCCCAGATATAGATCGGCTTCGAAAATGGACTATATCGGTCCACTCCTTCGAGTACCCCGAAATTCGGATAAAGTGAAGTTTAAGAGCTCCTCTCTGATCGTTTTGAATTTCTTTTCAGTAGGTTGTCCTTGCGACTCCCTTTACGATGGTAAAATTTTTTCCTTGCGCAAGTCCATACTTCCAGAGATATTGGCCTAAAAGCTCTTTGAAACCATGACGGCAAATCAACCAAAATGGCAAATCCGCAAGATAATTGTCGCAGGGAGTTCCTGATTGGTGCAGACCTTGCACATCATATTATTTCATTCAGTCATGTATCAGGTTGGAATATGGACTATATCGGTCCACTCCTTCGGCTAACTCCCACACAAAATTCGGAAAAAATAAGTTTAAGAGTTCCTCTCGCATCATTTTGATTCCTTTTCCAGTAGGTTGTTCCAGCGGCCTCATTTACAACGGTACAATTTTTTTTCGGAAGTAAGTCAATACTTCCTGAGATAATGGCCCAAAACTCTAAAACACTGCCGAAACATAATGAAATGGATATTACGCAAGATAACTCTAAAACTATACCTGGTACATGCTTTTAGCTCAATTTTTTGACTGAAGTATCTGAAATTTGATATTTGAGGTTCCCAATGACCAAAAAACTTCTCCACTAAAAATTGCCAATATAGATCCATGATTTGGTATAGCCCCCATATAACGGTACCTGTGATTTCAAGTATGTTGACGTTTTTAGCTACATTTGCTGACCGAATTAGCTATAATTTGTCATTTAGGCTACCCAGTGATCAAGAAACTTCTCCAAAAAAAATTATGGCCATAGGTCCACGTTTTATTGTAGCCCCCATATGACGGTACCGACCGACCGATCAGAGGATTTCATGGTAGGCGCTATAAAAAGTTCGGCCGGGCTGAACTTACCCCTCTTTTACTTGTTCTCTTATGCGATCGTAAAATATAATCTTGGTATGTTCATTCTTGTCTTCAGCTGATGTTGAAAAATGTTTTATTTTATCCTTATTGTAGATCAAAATTCGCTATACTTTTGAACAATCCTCGTAAATTTACTAATCCTTGTCTTCGATCGAGGCATGGATGCATATAAGTCAAATGCTGAAGAACATGGCTATTTATCCGGACTATTGCCGATCTTTCATCCACCATTTCGTGCTGCACATATCAGCTCAGCGGGAAGAAGAATTTGAATATCCTGAACTTTGTCTTCTTAAACCCAATCAGTAAAGTTCATATCTATGTCGCTCCCAAAAGCACAATCACGGCGCATCATAACTTGCCAACAAATAATCGCATTAAACTTTGTTCTGAGTGACATTTGGAATTTTGTCCTCTACGCTTTGTGTTATGACAAATTGAAATGTCATGAAGCAGAGACAGTTATGGCCACTGTACATCTTCTTTACGTTTCCGTTCAAGACATGACAAAAACTCTGAAAATAACATTATGTCAGAGATGGTGAGATATAAGGGAATGGTGAGATTCCGCAAAGGACAATTGAAAGTTTTTTACAAAACTTTTACGTTTTCTTTGCATTCCAATACGGAGGCAAATGAGTGGGTGGGCCACCGCATATGTGGCCCATAATCATGTCGTTCATTATTTGCAAGAAAACAGCAAGCACATGATAAAAGACATATTTTTTGTATGAGTTATTCAGGGTTTAAAATGAAGGGAGGTTTACAAGGATGACTAGACCAAATATATATTTTACGATAGCTTAACGAAGCATATGACCGTTGTCCTGCACATGACATTACAATTATTCTAGGCGATTTTAATGCCAAAATTGTAAAGGAGAATATTTTTGGCCCAACAGTCGGGAAGTTCAGTTTCTACAGCGAAACATCTGACAGTGGTATGGGGCTGATAGACTTTGCAGCTGCAAGAAACATGGTAGTTAGCAGTACCAGATTTAAGCATCTCGATATTCATAAGGGCACCTGGCTGTCTCCAGATCAAAGAACAAGTAATGAAATTGATCACGTTGTGATAGATAGAAGACATTCATCGAGTGTGTTGGATGCAATAATATGGTACTTAGGAGTACCAGATGTAAGCATCCCTACATTTATAAGGACACCTGGCTGTCTCCAGACTAAAAAAAAAAACAAGAAATCGAATTGAGATAGATGGAAGATATTCATCGAGCATGTTGGATGCATGATCGTTCCGAGGAGCAAACATAAACTCGGACCCCCAACTTGTTGCAGCAAAGGCACGTACCCGATTAACGTAGCAAATAAAGTACGTAGGTATAACGGAAGTCGGACATCGATAAGCTGCAATCAAAATCGATTGCCACAGCATATTCCACTCAACTGGCCCAAATCAATCAATGCACTCATCGTCCCCATAACATATAAGCACATTGGCAATGTATTGCCACTCCATGCAAACAGCCGCAAAATCCATACTTAGATACCAGAGACCTCCACAATGGAACCCATGCTATAACCAGGAGTGTCGTGCTGCTACCGAAGAGAAAAATGCGGCATAAAGTGCTACCCTATCAGCAATCAGTAGCAACTCATAGCGCACGAGAGAGAAAAGAAGAAAGGAAAAACGTAAATTTCGCAGGAAAAAGAGAGAAATGGAAAAGCGGGAGTGTGAAAAAGTGTGATGTACAGGAGCCGGAATGAAGTCCCAAAAATTCCACTAAAAAGTAAAACATCAAACGGATGTCTTTGGTACAGGCACTTCCTCCTCCAGATGATGTGCTCTGGTTATGGAAAGATCATTTTTCCAAACTGTTGGTATCCAATACCAGGGAAGACGACAAAAATACCACAGATCCAATCCCAGAAGATGGTATTGTATCCCGCCCGGACAAGGCACGACCGGGCTGAAGAATAATAAGGCAGCAGGATGCGATGGCTTACCAGCCCAGCTACTCAAATCCGTAGGAGACACGCTGATAAGGTGTATGCATCAACTAGTTAAACCTGAGCATTATCTGTCCCCTTCACATGAAAGGAGATAAGACTGTGTGCTCTAATTATAGGGGCATAAGTCTTATCCTATTGCTTACAAAATAGTGTCAGGGATATTGTGTGAACGACTAAAGCCTATGGTCAACGAAATAGTTAGGTCATACGAATGCGGCTTTAGACCTGGAAAATAATTTATAAAAAGTCACAGTTTTAAAAGGAAAAATATATTATGAAGGATTTTCCTTAGTTGTGAAATAAAACATATTCTCCTCAAAGTTGAAATCATCAGCGGGAAATCGGCATCTGGAATCAAATGATTATATAATGTAATAAATAGGTTCATCCATCCGTCTTTACTCAACGATTGTATTTAGAAAAGTGAAGAAAAAAGAACAATAATATTTCATGCCATTTTTTTCTTTTCCTCTTCGCTTACTAGGCTGGTGAACTGAAAGAAATAGAAAAAAAGTGGAAAAAAGTCGCCACAACAACAACGCACGAAACACACGCGTTTGGCATACACACCACCAAAGCAAAAACCAATTTTTTACCCTCCCGTCTTCGCTTCTGCGTCTTCTATTACACCATACACACAGATTTTTATTATAAAACATCATTCCGCAGCCGCGAGAGCCCTGTTGCTACTCTCTTCGACAAAAATCCTCTCTGCACCCATAAAAATATGTAGGTACCCAAACAAATAAAATTGAGATATGTTACAAAATGTTGCAAACATATATTTGTTTGGATCCAAACATAACATACATTTTTTTGCATGAATGTATGGCTCCGAAGCCTGGGTACTTGCGCAAGCATATTGGTGCGTTTTTGAAAAATTACTCGAAAAATCTGCATCGTACCACGACCTGTATCGGCTGCTACTAGGAGAATTAGAAAAGTTTGCGGCCTAGGCAACATGTACTGTTGCTAGACGCCAATCGACACTTTTTGGGAAAGTTTGACAGTTTCTAGCCTAAACGTACTCAGAACAGTTTGACATACGATCATGTGTTATGATTGATTGAGACACTTCAATAACATGGTTTTTGAACGCTTTAACAGCATCTTCTGGCGACGAAAATCGTTAACCACGCCCTTTTTCTTGATGTTGGGGAATCAAATGAAGTCTTTGGGTGCCAAGCCAGGGCTGTACAGCTTATGACCCATCAATTCCACGTTTTGTGCGGCAGCAAAAATGCGCTGCTTTGAATCGATGTTTGAGAGCTCGCATTGTCATGGTGCACAATGACTCGTCTTCTCATGTTCTCATGAATTTCTCCGCATACTTCAGGCAAACAAATTGTAGTGTAACATTTAGCATTAACCGTCCTACATTTCTCAAGCCGTATTTACTTCTAAGGTCTTCTTCCATGAACAACTTTCGTTGGATTTGGCTCGCTTTCGAAGACCCAAACGGTCGATTCCTGCTTTGTTTCGGGCTCCTAAGCTTAGATCCAAGATTCAGCGTTTGTGACGCTCTTATAAATGTCGTTTGAAGCACCGTGATTGTTTTTGTTCACAATTTCTTTGCACCAATCCACAAGAGCCTTTTTTTGAGCGATTGACCAATTTTGCTGGATCTAGCGAGAAAAATTACATTTTTGCGCCCAGGTATTCATGCAATATCATATGTTAGTTGGTGGAAGAAATGCCCAAGGACGCCTCTATCCCGTTCACGCAGAGCTTATTTTTTCTGGAACATCGGCCGTTTTTGGATGACCCTCACCACCTTCGTTTTTAGTGAGTGTCGGTCACGATTGAATTCATTGAACCAGTTTTTCAGAGTGCTATAAGATGGTCCTTTATCGACATTCAAAGATTTAATTTGATCGATGCCGTGATTATCCACGTCGAAAATTGTGAAAAATGATTGGACGAAAATGTTGACAAGTAAATCCCATTTTTATACCCTCCGCCATAATATGGAGGGTATAATTAAATTTGTCATTCCGTTTGTAACACATCGAAATATACATCGGATACCTTATAGAGTATGTATATTCTTGATCAGGGTAAAATTCTAAGTCGATATAACCATGTCCGTCTGTCCGTCCGTCTGTTGAAATCAAGATACAGCTCTCAATTTTTAAGATATAGCTTTGTAACTTGGTATAGAAGTTTATATTACTCCTACGATGTTTGGTATTGCAAATGGACTATATCGGTCCACGTTTTGATATATCCCCCCATAGAAGGGTACCTCCCGATTTTCGGTATTTTGAAGGTTTTAGCTTCATTATCACACCGAAATGGGGCCACCGTGGTGCAATGGTTAGCACGTCCGCCTTGCACTCAGAAGGTCTGCGGTTCGAATCCCAGGCCAAGCAACATCAAATTTTCAACGGTGGCAAAATTCCCCCTCAGTAATGCTGGTGACATTTCCTGAGTATTTGAGCCATGAAAAACTTCTCTACAAGTGGTGTCGTAAGACACGCCGTTCGGACTCGGCAATAAAAAGTAGGTCCCATATCATTGAGCCAATATGAATCGGCGTGCACTCATTGATATGAGAGAAGTCTCCCTTGTCCCTTCAGGGATGTTGTGGGAACATATGTATGTATGTATGTATGTATGTATCACACCGAAATGGCTGAAATTTAGTATTTAGTCTTCGTTGGGGGTATACAACTTTCCCCCATAATTTTGTCGATATAGGTCCACGCCTTCATATAGCCCCCATAGAACGGTACCTCCCGATTTTTGGTATTTTTAAGATTGTGGTCTCAGTATTCCTCCGAAATGGCTGAAATTTTGTATTTTGTCTTCATTTGGGGTACAAAACTTTCCGTATGAAATTTGTCGGTATAGGAGCACGCTTTCACATAGCCCCATAGAACAATACCTCCCGATTTTCGGTATTTTGTAAGTTTGTGGCATCAATATTCCACTGAATTTGTTGGAATTTGATGTTAAGTCTTCATTTGGGGTACAAAACTTTCCATATGAAATTTGTCGGTATAGATCCACGCCTTTATATAGTCCCCATAGAACAATATATCCCGATTTTCGGTATTTTGCAAGTTGTGGGCTCAATATTCCTCCGAAATGGCAGAAATTTGGTATTTAGTCTCCATTGGGGGTAGACATTTTTTCCCGGATACGGTACGGATTCACGCCTTAATATAACCCCCATAGAACGGTACCTCCGTATATTTCGGTTGTGACCACAATAATCCGCCGAAATGGCTGAAATTTGGTACCTAGACTTCGTTGAGGGTACTCAACTGTTCCTTTAATTTTTTCGGTATAGGTCACGCCTTCATATAGCCCCATAGAACGGTACATCGCAATTTTCGATATTTTTAAGGGTGTGGCCTCAATATTCCACCCAAATGGCTGAAATTTGGTATTAAGTCTTCATTGGAGGTATAAAACTTTCCACCTGAAATTTTAAGGTGTAGGTCCACGCCTTCATATTGCCCTTCTAGAACAGTACATCCCGATTTCCGGTATTTTGAAGGTTGTGGGCACAAATGGCTGAAATTTGGTATTTAGTCTACATAGGAGGTAAAAACCTTTCCGACTGAAATTCGTCGGTATAGGTCCACGTTTCGATATATATATATATATATATATGAAGGTTGTGACGTCAATATCCCACCGAAATTACTGAAATTTGTTAATTAGTCTTCCATGATGTTATAAAATCTTCCAGAAGAGAATTATCAGTATAGGTCAACGTCTTCCTATATCCGCCATAGAAGCGTAACTCTTGATTTTCGGTATTTTGAAGGTTTTAGCCACATTATCTTACCGAAATATCAGACATTTGGTATTTAGCCTTCTATGAGACTAGAAGCTTTCCGTCAGAAATTTGTCGGAATAGATCGACATTTTGATGTAGCCCCCATAAAACGATACCTCCCGAATTTCAGAATTTTGAAGATTAGCCACATTGTTTCATTGCAATTCGTGATGGAGGGTATAACAAGTTTGGCCCGGCCGAACTTAACGCCGTTCTTACTTGTTTTTTTTTAAGTGATTTTTTCAAGTCACTGTAAACAACACAACACATGATCGTATGTCAAACTGTCCTGAGTACGAATAGGCTAAAAAGTGCCAAACTTTTCAAAAAATAACAAATGGTCTCCCTCGTATACAACGACATTAGTACTGTTAAACATATCGAGATGCAACGATTGCATTGGCTAGGATATAAGAATGAGCGATGCTGAACCCGCTAAAAAGGCGTATAAATACGGTCCGACTGAAGACCAGGCAGAACTGAAGACCAGGGTTTTCAAGAGGAAGACGAGATCTAAAAGTGAGGTATTCCAAATTGGAGAAATATAGCGCCAAATAGAGAGGAATGGAAAACTTTTCTTAGTTCGGCTTCTAGGACAATTGTTCTGTTGAGGACCAACTAAGTAACTAATTACAGTTTAACAGTTACGCTAAAGAATCTTATAATGAACTATTCCCTTATGTGTATTTCACTGTCACATTCTGCCCTGTTCATTTTCTTCTTGATTTCGTTTTGGCAACATATTAACGAAATGTAAATACATAATTTTCTGGATTGTCCCGTTACATGCACAAACAATTGTTTGCCAAGAAAAAAAAAACTTTCATTTCATGTGTGTCCCTATTCATTTTCAGATTCGTATCCAGTGTGTGAATATTTTTGCATGTGGGTATTTCGGCTCGTAGGTATTCAACACACTAAGGAAAGATGAATTTGATATTCCATTATGTTTGTCTTCTTTTTTTTTTGCTAAAGTTGAGTTCATTCAAACTCATAGTGAGAGCGTATTAAATTACATTAGTAGGAGAACGAAGGACACACAACAACCGAACCGAACTGGACATATGACAAACTATATATGACTTTCAATTTATTATTATAAGGAGTAAGAAGCAACGAGACAATAATTGAATATCTAATAAAATTTATATTGAAATGTTAATGTGAATGTTGGTATAGTATTTAAGTGTTCGCATTCAATATTTATGTTGAGAAATGTTGTTAATATAAAAACACAAATTATGAAAGGTACGGGGAATTAAACAAAGAAATACGAATATTAGTACGCGCTGCAAAAAACAACCATCTTATAAACCAAAGCAAGGAGATAGAAAGACTACAAAATCTACATGACGACTTCAATCTCCATAAAAAATTAAAAGAAACATCGAGAGTTTACCGGAAAACAAATTCAAAAATCTTATATAACAGCAATAATGAAGTTGTGTTTAGCACTGAAAAGAAGAATCGAATATGGATTTAATATATAAAACAGCTATTCACAGACGACAAAAGATCCACTTACGAATCCATTTCCCCATCACTCACAGGAACCTCAATTACAAAGCAAGAAGTAGAGTCTGCAATAACATCCTTAAAAGACAGAAAAGCTTGCGGTCCAGACGAAATTCCTTCGGAAATTTTGAAGTTGATAGACGACGACAACGTGGACATTCTAGCAGTACTGTTCAACCGAACTTACGATACGGGCCAATATCCTCGAGACTGGTTAAAATCAACATTCATAACTATCCCCAAAAAAGTCATCCAAAATATTGCAGTGATTACAGACTAATAAGTCACGCGTTAAAAATATTTCTCAGAATAATTCATTCCCGAATTTATAAGAAATGTGAAAGCGTCATGTCCATAAGGCAGTTTGGCTTCAAACAATGCATGGGAACACGGGAAGCACTTTTCTCTGTACAGACACTGGTTCAAAAATGCCGAAATACAAAAAAGGATGTTTTCTTATGCTTTGTTGATTACGAGAAAGCCTTTGATGCAGTGCAGCATGATAAACTGATGGAAATTCTTGCATCCATTGATATAGACCAAGAAGAGATCCAATGTATAAAGAACTTGTACTGGCACCAATAAGCAGAAATAAAAATAGTCATCATATCTAAAGGTGTCAGGCAAGGATGTATTATTTCCCCTTTACTCTTTAACATCTTCTCTGAACAAATATTTAAAGAGGTTTTTAGTAACGTTCAAAAAGGTATATATTTAAACGGAATGTTCCTTAATAATATAAAATATGCCGATGACACAACAATACTGTCTGATAGTATGCTTGGACAGAAATATCTAATGCATCAACCATCCACATACAGCCAATCTTACGGGCTAAAAATTAATATGCAAAAAACTAAATACATGATAATCAGCTAAAACAACAATTACAACGATATCACACTGCAAGTACTAGACGCCTGTATCGAAAGAGTAAAGAGTTTTAAATATCTTGGATTTAATATCAACGAGAAATGGGATTGCTCAGGAGAAATTAGAAGCCGCATAGAAATGGCCGGAGACGCTTTTTATAAATACAAAAAAAAATTGTCAAGTCATGATATAAATCTCACAACAAGGCGACGATTTATAAAAACATATGTTTGGTCAGTTCTGCTATATGCCGTTGAGACATGGACTTTAAAATCATCAGACATAAAAAGATTGGAGACTTTCGAAATCTCGATATATAGGCGTGTACTGAGAATATCATGGACTGATTTCATACCAAATGCCGAAATCCTGAGAAAAATGCACTACGAGAGGGAGTTGATCGATTTGACAAAGAGAAGGAAGACAGCATACCTAGGAGATATTATGAGAAACCCCAAATACAAATTGCTACAAAATATACTACGGACAACTATTGCTGGCAGACCGGAAAAAGGAAGAAAAGAAACAATATCCAAGTATGGACAGGAATTCGGGATTCTGTAAGACTTCTAAGTGATGCTAAAGACAGGCATGCGTTTGCAGAGATCCTGAAAAACATATGAAATTATAATATCTTAAGCATATAATTAATTTTTCCAATATTGTTTTGTTCGCCTATAATTCGAAAACCGAATTGGCAAATAAAGAAGAAGAATGCTATAACACAAATTGTTCAAAATTTAGATCTGTATTTTCCACATACCATATCAATCTAAGGCAAATTTTTTATACCCTCAGCCTTTAGGCTAGAAAGGGTATATACACTTTCATACGGGCAAAATGTGCCTCATCGAAATAATGGTTTTAGACCCCAAGTATGTTTGTATGAATGTGTTTCAGACAATTTGGAGTCGATTGAGCAATGTCCGTCCGTCTTTCTGGCTGGAGCGCACGATAACTCTCAAGCGGATGAGCCGATTTGGTAATATTTTGTCCAAACTTAGTTTAAGTTCAAAGATGGGCCATATTGGTCTACTCCTTTAGGTACCTATCCCACAAAAGTTCGGAAATGTTCGGAAAATTTGTGCGCACGATAACTCTTGAAGGGAGTAACCGATTTGGTCCATCCTTTGTACATCGTGAAATTTCTTCCAGGCATAGGCGAGGTTCCAATATGGACTCTATAGGTCCACTCCTTCGGTTACCTCCCACACAAAATTTCGGGAAAGTTCAGTTTAGGGTCTACTCTCGAATCGGTTTTTTTGTAGCAACTTGTATTCACTGCCCCCATACAACGGTACAAGTTTCATCTGGGGCAAGTTCATACTTCCTGAGAAAATAGGCTGAAAGGTGCAAAAAATCCACTATGAAACCGTGTGTAGTGGATGGAGCGTAAGATAACTCTCGAACGGATCTGCCGTTTCGGTCCAAAATGTGGCCTTCGTAATATTTTGTGCAAACTTAGTTTAAGTTCGAAGATAAGTCATATCGGTCCACTCCTTCAGGTACCTCCCCCACAAAAGTTCAAAAATGTTCGGAAACATTGTGCGCACGATAACTCTTGAAAGGAGTGATCGATTTTGTCCATACTCTACACGTCCTAATATATCTAACAGATATAGATCAGGTTGGAATATGAACTATATTTTTCCACTCCTTCAGGTTTCTCCCACACAAAACTTCGGATAAGTTCACTTTAAGACCTGTTCATAAATCACTTCGATTTTTTTTCAGGAGCAAATCCATATTTCTTGAGAAAACAGCCCTAAAGGTCTAAAAACTCCTATGGCAGCATATGTAGTGGCTGGAGAGCACGATAACTCTCGAACTGATAAACCGATTTGGTCCAAAATTTGGCCTTTTTCATATTTTGTCCAAACTTAGTTTCAGTTCAGAGATAGGCAATACCGGTCCACAACTTCCGGTACGTCCCCCAATTTTTAAAAAAGGTCACTAAAATGGTATACGCGTATCTCTTGAACGGAGCAACCAATTTGGATATCCTAATATTTTGTCTAAATTTTGTTCTAAAATGGCCCACATCGGTCCTCTCCCTCCCCAACAAAACTTCAACATTTGTGTCCAAGTGCTGTTTAGGGTCTGTTCGAAGATCCTTTGGGAATGTATAACGATGCTGTTCGTTGTAGTCCTGTTTAAAGCGATATTATGTTTTCCGTGGACAAGTCCATGCTTCCTGGAATACTGGTCCAAATGTTTTATGATGATCTACTGAAATGACAAGTGGGCGCGACATCTATCAAAAATATATGACTCCTAAAGTAAGATCCACTTCCATAATGGACTATCTCGATCCATCCCTTTAAGTACCTCCTCCGCAATCCTTTTGAATTTAATACTAATCCACATTTTTTGCGTATAGACCGCGTATGAAAATTTTGAAAGCCCCCTAAATACATAAGTATTTTTGGGAATATAGTGTTTCAAATTAAACAGGCTGAGGGTATATCTCTGTTGGCTAAGCCGACTGATACTTTTTTACTTGTTTTTTTTTTTATATGAGGATGTAGGTCCGGCCAAGATTACCCACATATTGCCTTCTACCATAATAAAAAGTTTAAAAATGTATAATTATTGCCATTTTAAAAATTAAGTACCGCGTAAACTGGCTCAATTCTCACTGAGTAAGAGAATTTACCTGAGAGGATTTCTATGTCTATACATTTATTAGTCTATCGTACCTCCCCAACAAAAGTTCAAAAATTTTCTGTAAAATAGTGTGAACGATAACTCTCGGGTTCGAATATGGACTATATATGACCTCTCCTTCGGCACCTCCCACACCAAATTCGGATAGAGTGAAGTTTAAGGCTCCCCCCGGATCGTATTGAATTTTTTTCTCAGTAGGTTGTCTTTGCGGCTCCCTTTACGACGGTACAATTTTTTGTTCTTGCGCAAGTCCATACTTCTTGAGATATTGGACTAAAAGTTCCAAGAAATCCTGACGGCACCAACCAAAATGGAAAAATCCGCAAGATAATTCTCGAAGGGAGTTTCTGAATGGTGCAGACTTTGAACATCGAATTACTCCATCCAGTTATTTATCAGGTTGGAATATGGACTATATCGGTCCACTCCTTCGGGTACCTCCCACACAAAATTCGGATAAAGTGAAGTTTAAGATCTCCTCTCGCATCGAGTCTTTTATGAAGAAGTTTGGTTACTAAAAATTTTTGGTATATGTCATGATTTGGTATAGCCCCACATTACGATACTACAGATTTTAAAGCAAACTCGTGATACAAAATCAATATATGGTAATATGGGGCGCCTTCGCCACTGGGGCGGCTACGCCAGTGCCGATTTTCTCGCAAACTACAAGTGCTATAAAAAAATCCATTAAAGGCAAAATTGTGAGTTTAATGAAGATCTATCATCTCCCAAAAGTTGGCAGTAGAGTCATAGATAGGTATGATAGCGGACGCACGCTGTTTTGTGTTTTCAGGGTATTGGGAAAAATAATTATGGTGATATCAAAAACATGTTTTGTACCGTTAGAAGACAACTACTGAAGAATATAAATCCCAATAATTCGCATGAAAAAAGCAATTACAAATGTCAATATATTAATATTATGAAGTATGTAAGGGGTGGAGTGCCTACGCCATGATAGGGCTGTGGTGAATTAATGTTAGAAATTTGTAATTTCTATAATTTGAAGCTAAAATCAAATATTTTCCTAAACGTATCTTGTTTTAGTAACATTGTGATTTTTGTACCTAAATTCATGGTAACTAGTTCAATTAGGCACTAGAATCTGGTTCTTTTTATAAATTTTAGAATATTATTAGATTATTTAATAGAAAACATGTTCCTTTTTTATACCCTACACCACTATGTGGGGAGGGTATTATAAGTTGGTTTTGGCCAAAAAGTTTGTAACGCATCGAAATAATGGTCGTAGACCCATACTTATATATACCAAAATGAATGTCTCGACGAGCTGAGTCGATCTGGCTATGTGTGTCCGTCCGTCAGTCCGTCCGTCCGTCCGTCTGTCCGTCTGTCCATCTAAACCTTGTAATCACGCTACAGGTCGCAATTTTGATCGGATCGTCACGAAATTTTGGATGTTGATGGGGGTCCCGGAGGGGAAGAAGCCTATTGATTTTGGTGATGGTCGGATAATATTTAGGGGTCGGAAAGGGCAAAAAACTTAGGTGGATAAAAAGACAACGTTTTTTTCCAAAGCCAATATCTCAGCTTCTATATGGGGTATACCAAAAGCAAAACCTGACAATGAAAGCAGAAAGTATCACCTTTCTAAAGATGTAAAGTAGGTGCTCGTGGGTGATCAAACAACGAAGATATTGCAATAGTAGCAAATAAAACCCCAATTTTCATTTTTGCGATTTTAATTATATTGACAAATATCACAGCTTTGGTTCAACATTTTCCAAAAGCAAAGCCTGACTATGAAAGTAGAAGATCCCGTTTTTACAATGATGCAAAGTAGGTCGGCGTAGGTAACCAAATAGTGGAGATATCGCAATAGTCGGTAATACATCCCATTTTTCTATTTTTTTGGAAATCACGCTACAGGTCGCAATTTTGATCGCATCGTCACGAAATTTCGAGGGTTTGTGGGGGTCTCACAGGAGAAGAAGCCTATTGATTTTGGTCATGGTCGGATAATATTTAGGGGTCGTAATGGCAAAAAATGTATTTGGAGAAAAATCCAACATTTTATTCCAAAGCAATTATCTCAGAGTCTATAAGGGGTATACAAAAATCAAAACCTGGCAATGAAATTTTTCCACTTTCACCTTTATAACGATGTAACGTAGGTTGTCGTTAATAGAACCCAACTTTTCATTTTTGCGATTTTAATAATAATGACGGATATCACACCTTTGGTTGGGGACCTTCTAAAAGCAAATCCTGACTAAGAAAGTAGAAAATCGAATCTTTAAAATTATGCAAGGTTGGCGTAGGTGGTCAAATAATAGAGATATCGCAATAGTCGGCAATGCATCCCTTTATTCCACTTTTTCTGATATCACACTACAGGTCGGAATTTTGATCGGATTATCACGAAATTTTCTCACAGAGATAGAAGCCTATTGATGTTGGTGATGTCGATAGTAGTCAAATATAAAATTAAATATTAATTATTTTGGTTCAGTTCGCCTTAAGGCATTTGGTATAAAAGCCATATAGGTGAAAACTTTCGTATCTCTATAAAAGAAATGTTTTCGAGTGAAAATATTATGCACAGAGGTAGTGGTGTAGGGTATCACATAGTCGGCCCCGTACCGACTATAGCCTTTTCTCACTTGTTTTTATTTGTTTCTGTTTTGTTTCATTCTTCTATCTTCATTGTGCTTTTAGGTTTGGTGTTATATCGGAGTTTGTTATGGTGTTTAATTATTCCTTATGTTGTGGTGGGTGCTGGTGGCTTTTTGTTTGTCTTTGTTGTGAGCCAATGCAGCAAACCATGTATTGTGTTCAACAATGATTGCAATATTATACGCGACATTTATATCCAAGTTATGCGAAAAGTGTATATGAGAAGTATATACACTCAAATCAAAAATTTCTGGGCTGGTTTTCTGGGTTGACAATACTTTTTGTAAACAAAATTAGATTATGACAGTTCCTACAATCGGTATTGTTAACGATTTTTACAATATTGCGGAAATTCGAAAGTTGTTTTTGTTTTCTATGTTTGGAACAAAAGATGGTATTTTTGGATTTGGATTACAATATTTGAACAAAACAAATACATTTTTGGAACCAAAACAGATATTTTTGTTCCAACATAAGCAAAAAATATTTTTTCTCTGCGTGTACTTGTTCTTTAAGGTTTTCATCTACTCACCACGGCATTTATCGATTTATTGTTCATTCTGTTCAATTTGTTGCATTACCAGAGTATCAATATCCGATTTACTTGACACAAATATTTACAACAGCATCAATTAGCTCTCTATTTGATTACCACTTAACCACAACTTTAACTAAACTACAACGTCAATGACAATAAATATCATTTTTTTATTTTTAATTTGGGATTTTTGTGTCTCAATTGACATTAAAAGCAAATACAAAGAATTAAAAAAAAACGTTTTTGCATGGTTTGTTGAGTTTGTGTAATTTATTTGCATTTTGTAGCTAAAAGTCAGCATGCCACCAAAAAAAATCAGAACATGTTATTTAGTTTGTTAGACAAAACCGACTTATTATTTTTTTAACTTGTTTTTAATTATAAATTTCATTTCTTCCTCGAAAGGTTTCATTTAATTAAATAATCTTATTTATAATTTTTAATCTCAACCCAAAACTTAAATATTACAAAAATACCATGACACAAAAAACCATATAAATCCTTTTGTTAAAATATTGACCATGATGGACATAAAATTACATTGAATTGTATTGTTGTAATATTTTACGAATGCCTCAGGGATTATTGATCATAAAAATAACATATTTAATTACTTTTCATTTGTTCGGTTAAACTATTTTTTATTAACCTTGGGTTGTTTTTAAATTCCTTTGAATTTCCTACATGTAATAACAACACAACGTTTTTAAATAATATATCAATCAATTTAAGCCACATTTCCCCCAAAAAAATACTACATTCTCATCATCCGAAGCCTTACAACATTCATTTCACAGTTGGTAAACGCAAAGAAAATCCTTAAATCTTGCACGGTTTACGTTGAGTATTATTGCCTGTTTTGGCTGCCAGCCAACTTTGCCACGTAAATTCGAATTCATTTATTTCATTTCGAAAGATGTACAGCTGCTTACGCTCACGTTTTATTTCACATGAAACTATAAGAATAAACGTAGAACAAGAAAATCCGTTAACTGAGTGAAAATGTAGTCCTTTCAATAAGACTTGTATAGCAGAGCTATTGTTGTGGTTATTATGTTATTCCACTAATGAACGAACGAACATTTGAAATCCTTACATGTTTCTTTAGAAATTCATTTTTATAAAATGTTCATGAGCTTAGAGCTTACCACATTTCTTTTCGCAGTCTTTATTTGTATGTTCCTAATGGTAAACAACGTAAAAAATGTGTGGCATATACAGTTTTTATTGGTGTTGTTAAATAAATAACTTCTGGAAAATTATTCTTAAACAAAAAGTACAATGTAAATAACACTGTACAACACAAAAAATAATTACAAGATAATTCGGCCAGATTATGAAAGAGGACCGAAAACAAGAAGATACGTGTATCGGCGTTTTGAAAGTTTAAGTCGGGAAGTAACCAAAATAGTCGTGGCAAGTTCCGCCCATTTCTACAGGTTTTGAAATATTCGACATCAGATTCCTTGGAATCCTTGCTTTTTAGGTATAAAGTGTCTTTGGCAATATTACTGACAATAATGCGGGGTATCTTTTTATGAAAAAATTAACCCTTATGCGATTCACTAAACGGGTCTTTTTGGTCCCTTTTTTCAAAAACGTTTAAAAACTCCTTTTAAATGTGATCCTACAAGATCAAAATATTCTACAAAATTATTTTTCATAAAATTTTACTATAGGTCCCCGAATACACCAAAACTCTAAATCGTACCTAAACCCCTGGAATATGCCAAAAGTAAAATCACGTTTTAGGGTTTATGTAGTACTTTATCTGAGTTTATTAAGGTTAATCCCACAAACCTTCATTCTAGATAGAAGACGTCAAAGACAAAAATAATCTCCATCAAATTTCAATGTAAATCGCTGAATAAATGAAATATGCATTTGCAATATATATCAAGAAAATATATACATCAAGTTTGCCAACAAAACACCCAAATATTTTTTGAATAAATTAGTTTTGTTCTTTTTTCGAATTGATGCATGAAAGTAACATGAAATTTAGTTTTAGACGAAAGGTCTTAAAATAAGAAATATTCTACACAAAATTTCACTATAAGTCCCAGAACAAACTATATATATCTAAGTAAAATACTTTTTTAAGAAAATGACGTTACAAAATTAGATATTACAGGTAGAAATTATTTGTTAAACTCTTAGACTCTTAATTAAAAATTTATTCCATACTGAGTCAAAATCTCCTAAAATTCCTCACTTTTTGGGGATTGTGTCAAAAGAAAAAATGTTCCAAATCAAATTTCATTATGAGTCTCTGAGCAAAAGATATTTGTAGCTATAATATTTAACATCTCCGAAAGCTTTCACTTTTTATATATGATTTAGGACAATGTTCTTCCGTTTTTATTCACATTTTCGTTATCTGCGGTCACAAAATATATTTTATTGATGT
The DNA here is from genome assembly GCF_047663935.1 of Musca autumnalis. Taxonomy (NCBI): domain Eukaryota; kingdom Metazoa; phylum Arthropoda; class Insecta; order Diptera; family Muscidae; genus Musca; species Musca autumnalis. The sequence goes on from NW_027411866.1 coordinate 225,059,528, forward strand.
TTTTATACCCTTAACCTTTAGGCTAGAAAGGGTATATGGGCAATATTATTGAAAATTTAACATCGTTGAAGCCAAGGTTTACCCGTTTATAACTCGCGAATAGTGCTTGTATATTGTACAATTTACATGCTTTTGGATAAAATGAAATGTTTTTAGACTTGGCAAAAAATATTGGCCTTCAAAGTTGATTTGCGTGGAAGCTGTGGCTATATTTATGTTAAAAAATGGGTAAAAATGGGTTGAAGCCAACGTGTCTTTTTTTGTTTTCTCTCGATTTGTGAATAAACCACACTTTTCACGATTTTCCCGTTAAGGTAAAAGTAGAAGGCAACTAAATAAGGATCATCCCACTAGTGTATAACTTCTCAAAATTTGATCTGCGTCAACCATTAAATGATGCTGACATTTTGAAGCCAGATTTTAAGTGTTTTTTGAAATTTTCTTATAATTTCGTTCCGCAAACAGGTTTTTCAAAAAATCGTATATAGGAATGAAGAACTCACGATTCTGATTTATTTGATATATGTTTCGTGAATGTAGCCTACACAGCTTCAGAGAAATCTGTATCCAAATACGAAAATTTTGTGCGAACCAATTTCTAAAAATCATATATTTCGGGTCTAATTTGTACAATTGGCATTCGATTTACTCGTGCATGATTGCAAATTTTGGATTTTTACGTTGCGGATCTAATAAACTATTATTCGTTAAAATCCATCTACTAAAACGCGAGATAGGAGAAATTCCAAGGTAAGAAAATCACCTAATATTGTTTTTGAAAATATCGCGCATTTTATCGCGTATTCTGTCGGCCGCTTGCACTACTATGAAAAAACTAGTGCAGCATCTCCCTTTGTGCGGAAACAGAGATTTAAAAACTTCACTGATAAGGGAGCTACATTCATTTTATCCCAAAAATAGTGTGTGATGCTACATCCACGGTTCTTGACTGATTGCCTTGAAATAGGTATATATCGATGCAGATTTTCATGGTGACACTAAAACCGGATGCGGAACGAAATTGTATGAACTTTACGCAAATTAGCGATGTTTTATAGGTTTTTTAATGCTAAGATGCAGCCGATGCTACATCTTAGGGTTCAAATTATATTTCGAAAAATATATACAAATTAAAAGATAGGGTCTTGCTGTACATGAAAATCACATGCGGACAAAACGATTTTGATAATTACGCGATTTACACATATTTTAATAATGCATATAAGTTAAAGCGGTTTATTTGAACTCTATTTCCGTTTAAGAAGTCTAATGATTTATTTCAACAACCCGATAACTTTCCTCAATGGGAAACCTTCTATGTGAATGTAGATAAAGCAAAATCCGCCCATTTTCTTGGGAGCTTCAAGAAAAATAAAAGAAGTACTCCTATAGAATTTTTCCAATATTTTCAACTCTAGAATGCATGTGAAAACTATTATTTCAAACCAAAATTTGTTTTTTGTAACACATATATGTGCTTATTTTGGCTATAATATCCTAACTACTATCCCGATGATTATAAGTTTGGTCTCATTTGATTCCCCGTGAAGTCTTTCTTTAAAACTGTTACTTTTTTCTAATTTTTGACGGGTGAATGGACCTATATTTTCAAACAATTCGGATTACATTTAAAATTTTGTCAATTTTTTGTAAATTCCGCGAATGCTGAGTAAAATTTTACAAATATTATGCAATCTACTAAATAACGTCACTTCGTGATAACTTTTTAGTGCCAATTGTGCTCAATAAAATAACTAGCGTTTTTATAATAATTTTTTCTTAAAAGCAGAAGTAAAACCGCGATAACATTTGTCCGCAACAACCAAAAATTTGCTCGCGAGCGGATTTGTACTGGGGAATTTTTTTTTAACCTATGTACCAAAAATCTTTAATGTAGCGCGAAAAGAAAAAAATCAATTTTTTGGAAATGGAATATGAAATAATTGGCAGTTTTGCCCATATACACTTTCATACGGGCAAAATGTGCCTCATCGAAATAATGGTTTTAGACCCCAAGTATGTTTGGACGAAACGTGTTTCAGACAATTTGGAGTCGATTTAGCAATGTCCGTCCGTCCGTCTGTCTGTCTGTCTGGCTGGTGCGCACGATAACTCTCGAACGGATGAACCGATTTGGTCCAAAAGTTGGCTATCGCAATATTTTGTTCAAACTTAGTTTAAGTTCGAAGATGGGTATTATCGGTCCACTCCTTGCGGTACCTCCCCCACAAAAGTTCCAAAATGTTCGGAAAATTTGTGGGCACGATAACCGATTTGGTCTATACTTTGCACATCGTGAAATTTCTACCGGACTTAGATAAGGTTCCAATATGGACTCAATCGGCCTACTCCTTCGGGTACATCCCACAAAAAATTTCGGATAAGTTCAGTTTAGGACCTGCTCTCGAATCGCTTTGATTTTTGTTGCAGCAACTTGTATTCACTTCCCCCCATACGACGGTACAAGTTTCATCAGGGGCAAGTCCATACTTCCTGAGAAAATGGCCGGAAAGGTGCAAAAAGCCCCTATGACACCTTGTGTAGTGGTTGAAGCGCAAGATAACTCTCGAACGGATCTGTCGATTCGGTCCAAAACACCGTTGAAATTTGAAGATGGGCTATATCGGTCCACTCCTTCAGGTACCACCCCCACAAAACTTCAAAAATGTTCGCAAAAAATTTGCGCACGATAACTCTTGAGGGGAGTGACCGATGTAATCCATACTTTGCGCATGCTAATATATCTACCAGATATATATCAGGTTCGAATATGGACTATATTTGTCTACTCCTTCTGGTACCTCTCACACAAAATTTCGGATAAGTTCACTTTAAGACCTCCTCTCGAATCACTTTGATTTTTGTTGAAGCGATTTGCATTCGCTACCTCCATTACGACGGTAAAAGTTTTTTCAGGGACAAGTCCATATTTCTTGGGAAAACAGCCCGAAAGGTGTAAAAACCACCTATTTCACACATATGTGGTGGTCGGAGAGCACGATAACTCCGAACTGTTCAACCGATTTGGTCCAACATTTTCGGTCCGATTTCGTCCAACATTTCCGGTTCAGAACTTTCGGTACTTCTCGCCACTATTTATGTAAAAATTTCACTAATGCTAGGACGTTACCACTTGAATGGGGCAACCAATTTGGTCCTTACGTTGGATCTCCTAATATTTTATCAAAATTTAGTTTAACTTCAAAATGGCCCATATCGGTCCTGCCTAAGGGTACCTGCCCTACAAAAGTTCAACATTTGTGTCTTAGTGCAGTTAATTCCTAATCCACATTTTTGTCGGGAAGTTCAAATATTTAAAAAGGGCCACAAAATTCTGAAGAGAACTTAAATACATTCGATCTGTCCGCAGTTGAAAGTTTCACTTCACATTGGCTGAGGGTATATATCTGTCGCAAAGCCGACTGACACTTTTTTACTTGTTTTCATAATAAATTCTTTCAGAAGATTATGTGCGCTCGATCCAAACTGTTTTTAAAAAATCTATGGTAATTTGGTAACTGATACAGATAGTGTGCTAAGGTTATGGAAAGAGCACTTTTCCAAACTGTTGGTATCCAATAGTACTGAAGACGACGTAGATACCACATATCCAATCCCAGAAGATGGTATTGAATAGATACCAGCCGGCCAAGATGAGATAAAGGCAGTAATAAACCGCTCGAAGAATAATAAGGCAGCAGGAGCTTATGGCCTACCAGTCGAGCTGTTCAAAACAGGAGGCGACACGCTGATAAGGTGTATGCACCAGCTAGTTAGCACCATCTGGCAGGAAGAACGCATACCCGACGATTGGAACCTGAGCATCCTGTGTCCCGTCCACATGGAAGGAGATAAGACTGTATGCTCGAACTATAGGGGCATAAGTCTTCTTAATATGTCTTCAAAATAGTGTCAGGGATATTGTGCGAATGACTAAAGCCTATGGTCAACGAAATAATTGGAAACGAAATAATACCAATGCGGTTTTAGACCTGGCAAATCCGCCATTAACCAGATATTTACCCTGCGGCAAATCCTAGAGAAGACCCAAGGGATGCAGATCGACACTTTTTGTCGAATATAAATCAGCTTTCGACAGCCCGCTACGTTCAAAGGTATTCCAAGCCATGTCTGCATTTGGTATCCCCGCAAAGCTCATACGGCTTTGTAAAATGACTTTAACTGACACTAGATTCTCAGTTACAATAGGAAAGAACCTCTCCGAAGAGTTTTGTACCAAAAGAGGTTTCAGGCAAGGAGACAGCCTTTCATGTCTCTTATTCAACATTCTGCTGGAAAAGGTCATACGAGAGCAAACGTTAAGAGAAATGGCACAATCTACACCAATAGTCACATATTACTTGCGTATGCTGATGATATAGACATCATAGGATGATCAGTAAAAGAAGTAACTGGTACCTTTGTGAATATCGAAGTAGAATCTGCTAAAGTGGGTCTGGCGGTAAACGGCGAGAAGACTAAGTTGATGGTGTCGACGCGCAATGCGTTCATAGAGATCGGACCAACTGTTGACGTTGGTTCCTATAATTTTGAGGTAGTAAAAGACTTCGTTTACCTCGGCACCGCCGTAAACATTTTTAAATATTTTTATTTATAAATATATTTATACCCTCAGCAACGAGGGTATATACCCTTTCATACGGGCAAAATGTGCCTCATCGAAATAATGGTTTTAGACCCCAAGTATGTTTGGACGAAATGTGTTTCAGACAATTTGGAGTCGATTAAGCAATGTCCGTCCGTCTGTCTGTCTGTCTGGCTGGTGCGCACGATAACTCTCGAACGGATGAACCGATTTGGTCCAAAAGTTGGCTATCGCAATATTTTGTCCAAACTTAGTTTAAGTTCGAAGATGGGTAATAACGGTCCACTCCTTCCGGTACCTCCCCCACAAAAGTTCGAAAATGTTCGGAAAATTTGTGCGCACGATAACTCTTGAAGGGAATAACCGACTTGGTCCATACTTTGCACATCGTGATATTTCTACCAAACTTAGATGAGGTTCCAATATGGACTCAATCGGTCGACGCCTTCGGGTACCTCCAACACAAAATTTCGGATATTTTCAGATTATGACCTGCTCTCGAATCTCTTTAATTTTTGTTGCAACAACTTGTATTCATTGTCCCCCATACGACGGTACAAGCTTCATCAGGGGCAAGTCCATACTTCCTGCGAAAATAGCCTAAAAGGTGCAAAGAGCCCCTGTGACACCGTGTGTATTGGTTGGAGCGCAAGGATCTGCAGATTCGGTCTAAAAATTGACCTTAGTAATATTTTGACCAAACATAGTTTAAATTCGAAGATAAGCCATACCTCCCCCTCCCCCACAAAAGTTCAAAAATGTTCGGAAAAATTGCGCGCACGATAACTCTTGAAGTGAGTGACTGATGTAATCCATTCTTTGCACATCCTAATATATCTATAAGATATAGATCAGGTTCGAATATAAACTATATTTGTCTACTCCTTCTGGTACCTCTCACAAAAAATTTCGGATAAGTTCACTTTAAGATCTGCTCTCGAATCACTTTGATTTTTGTTGAAGCGATTTGCTTTCGCTACCTCCATTACGACGGTTAAAGTTTTTTCAGGGGCAAGTCCATATTTCTTGGGAAAACAGCCCGAAAGGTGTAAAAAAACCTATGTCACCATATGTGGCGGTCGGGGAGCACGATAACTCTCGAACTGTTCAACCGATTTGGTCTTCGTCATATTATATCCAAACTTAGTTTCATGGGGCAATACCGATCCACAACAGCCGGTACTTCTCCCCAATATTAAAAAGTATCACTAAAATGCTAGGACGATATCACTTGAATGGGGCAACCAATTTGGTCCAAACTTTGGATCTCCTAATATTTTGTCAAAATTTAGTTTAACTTCTAAAATGGCCTATATCGGTCCTCCCTAAGGGTACCTCCCACTCAAAAGTTCAACATCTGTGCAGTTAATTCTTAGTGCAGTTAATTCCTAATCCACATTTTTGTCGGCAAGTTCAAATGTCCAAAAAGGACCACAAAATTCTGAAGAGGCCTTAAATACATTCGATCTGTCTGTAGGTGAAAGTTTCACTTCACATTGGCTGAGGGTATATATCTGTCGGCAAAGCCGACTGACATTTTTTTACTTGTTTTATTTACAAATTCCGTCACACATTCAAAATTTCATTGAAATTGGACATACATAGTTTTTGGTGCATAAAATACATGAAATCGGCCGAAAATATATATGGGAGCTATATCTAAATCTGAACCGATTTCAATATTGTTTTGCAAATTTATTTGTAGACCAAATTCTGTTACACATTCCAAATTTGGAGAATGTATCTGTAACCATTCGTTAGATATCAGCATACAAAATCTACATTTTCTTGAGGTACCTCCGATCCTGAGGCTATTTCTCCAGATCGACACGGAATTTCAAAAATTCTTATAGCCTATTTTACTTTCAGGCGATGTTGCAATAAACCTTCAAATTTTCAGAAAGCGGTTTTCAGCGGTTTCGAGTCCATAAATTACAAACAAACAAACGTACAAGACGACATTCCTCCTTCGAGGTGCGAACATCGATTCGGACAATTTCCTTGTAGCAGCCAAGGCACGCACTCGTCTTAATGTTGCGGCAAAAGTGCGATCTAACACAGAGCGGAAGCTGGATGTCGAGAAGCTGCAAACGCAACAGACAGCACAAGCCTACTCCGCTCAACTCACCCGCATGCTGGAAGACAGCATTCCTTGTGGCGATAATGTAAAACCGCAGTGGCAAAGAATAGCCCACTCCCTTCAGACTGCCGCAAAATCGATACTTGGGTACCAAAAGCCTCGACCTAAAAATGAATGGTACGATCAGGAGTGTCGTCTACAGAAGAGAAGAACGCGACATACAGAGCAACACTGCATTCATTAGCAACACGAAGAGCGAAAGAAACTTATCGGGAAAAGAGAAGAGAGGAGAATCGTATTTTCAGGAGAAAAAGAAGGAGCTAGAAAAACATGAGCGTGAGAAACTCGTGGAGTCAGAATGAAGTCCAAAAATTTTACCAGAGTGTAAAACACCAGACTGAAGGATGTGGTGCAGGCACATTCTCCTTCAAAGATGACGAAGGGAATCTGGTAATTAATACAGATAGCATAGTGAGGTTTTGGAAGAAGCACTATATGAAGCTCTTGGTATCGAATATGGGTGGGGATGAAGATACCCCAGAACCAATCGTAAATAACAACGTTGAATGTCTACCACCTAGCCAAAGCGAGGTTATGACAGCTATTAATTGGCTGAAAACAATAAGGCAGCAGGAGCTGATGGACTTCCCGCCGAACTGTTCACGACCGGTGGCGAAATGCTGATAAGAAGTATGCATTATTTAATTTGCGAAATTTGGCAGGAAGAAAGCATATCCAACGATTGGATCCTCAGTCTACTATGTCCCGTTCAAAAGACAAGACGGTTTGTGCAAATTACAAAGGCATAAGTCTCCTACCCATCTCACACAAAGTCCTGTCGAGCATACTGTGTGAACGTTTAAAACCCATGGTCAATGAAATAATCGGATCATACCAATGCGGTTTTAGACCTGGTAAGTTGACAATTGACCAAATCTTCACACTGTGCCAAATACTGGAAAAGACCCACGAAAGACAGATCGACACATATCACCTGCTGCGTTCTACAGCCCAATTAGAGCAAAGGTGTTTCAAGCTATGTCTGAGTTCGGCATCCCTGCAAAACTAATTGGACTATGCAGGATGACATTGGCTGACACAATGACTGACGTTTGACCTATTTTACATTTTACTGGAAATAGTCATACGATATGCGAATCTATACACAGCCAGAGACAAAAACAGCACGATATACAATAAACATTTAATGTTGCTTGCATACGCAGATGACATAGGCATAATAGTTAGATCAACGCGAGCCGTAACAGCCACCTTTGCAAAAATTGAAAAAGAGTCTGCCAAAGTGGGTCTGGCAGTCAACGGCGATAAGTCGAAGTTTATGCTATCAACACGCAAGTTGTCCAGTAGACTCGGACCAACTATGGATGTTGATAATTACAAATTTGAGGTAGTAAACGACTTTATTTACATCGGCACCGCCATAAATAAAACTAACAATATAAGCTTTGAAACAAAGATATGAATAATATTGGCCAACAGATGCTACTTTGGTCTAGGTAAACAGTTTAAAACCCAAGCCTTGACGAGAGGTGGCTTGGGTTTTAAACTGTTTACAAAACGTACACTATACCAGACACTGATACTACCCGTACCTATGTATGGATCTGAAGCATGGGTACTTGCGAAATCAGATGAGGCATACCTTGATGTGTTTGAGAGAATAATTCTTCGAAAGATTTATGGACCAATATGCGTTGACGGTGAATACCGACGTTGTATGAACCACGAGCTATACCAGCCGATCGACATCGATATAGTAAAACGTATCGAATTACAACGATTGTGTTGGCTTGGCCATGTTAGCAGGATGGATAAAGATGTCCCCGCCAAAAATGCATTTGAATACGAGCCACTGAACGGTATACGTCCCAAGGGAAGGCTAAAACTCCGATGGAAAGACCAAGTTGAAGAAGATATCACAAAACATGGCATCCAAAATTCGAGAAGTAAAGCAAAATATCGTTGCTTTTGGAAATCTATTAAGTTGCAGTTGTTTCTAGATGAAATCGGCGAGTTATTTTCAAATCCGGTCCCGGTTTTTCTCCATCAGCTCTTGTTTTCGAGATATAGCTCAAAATCGGTTTTTACGAGTTTAACCCAGACTTTCGTTATTTTCGGACACAAACAAATATTTTTTTGAGGAGTTTTCGACATTAATATATTAAGGAGATGTTGTACGCTCGATACAAATCGTTTTTGAAACAGTTATGGTGAGTATATATAAAAAATATAGAAAATATACGACGGACCTTGTAAAAATTGCATATTTTGAGTACTTTAAGCTGTAATTACGTCATCGGGGGAAGTCATAGGATCTTCATATGGTACTCCGGATATGCTTAGGGTGTCTACTATATAATCCAGTATTCAAATGTATAATATAAAGTTCATAGCCCCCATGATTCGGCCATAACCTAAAAATCGCCATGAAGACTGCTAAAGGGAAATAATTTACCAGTGATATCATCACCACATAAGCCATTTACTTTTCAATGGCAGTCTTCATGATGATTTTTAGGTTATGGTCGAATCATGGGCGGTATGAACTTTATATTATATATTTGAATACTGGACTATATAGTAGACACCCTAAGCATATTCTCATTGTCATATGAAGATCCTATGACTTCCCCCGATGACGTAATTATAGCTTAAAGTACTCAAAATAAGCAATTTTTACAAGGTCCTTCGTATATTTTCTATATTTTTTTGACATATACCCACCATAACTATTTCAAAAACGATTTGTATCGAGCGTACAAAATCTCCTTAATATATTAATGTCGATAAACCCACAAACAAATATTTGTTTGTATCCGAAAATAACGAAAGTCTGGGTTAAACTCGTAAAAACCGATTTTGAGCTATATCTCAAAAACAAGAGCTAATGGAGAAAACCCGGCACTGGATTTGAAAATAACTTGCCGATTTCATCTAGAAACAACTGCAACTTCGTCTGAAACATTCAACTTTTTCAATTTTGTTGAGCAGTGTTATTAGTTCGGCTTATGGAACAAGACGTTCTGTTTAGTATAAAAGCCATCTAAGTAAGTAAGTCACTAAAATAATATGCACAATATCTCTTGAACGGGCAACAAATTTGGTTCAAACTCTGAATCTCCTAATATTTTGTCCAAATTTAGTTTAACTTCCAAAATGACCCATATCGGTCCTCTCCTTAGGGTACCTTCCCCACAAAAGTTCAACATTTGTGTCTAAGTGCAGATTAGGGTCTCTTCGATGACCCTTTGGAAATGTTTCCGTGGACAAGTCCATACTTCCGGGCATACTGGTCAAAAAGTTATACGATGACCCAATAAATTAACTAGTGGGATCGATATCTACAGAAAAGATATGACTCGGATCGGTCCAATCATACAAGTACCTCCTTCGCAACACTTTTGAACTTTAATCCTAAGTCCACAAAGGGTCACAAAATCCGTAAACATTTTCCAGGTGTAAGCACCTTCCATTTAAATTTGGTTCAAGAGCACCGCGATTTTTTATCGATCGCTTTCTATTGACATTAGTATGTTTGATAAACGTTTTCCTAGTATTTAATTAATTCAAATAATTAATTAAAAACTTGCATAAATAATGACCTTCGTCCTAAAAAGACAATAATAAATAAAAATTTTCCTAGTATGTTTGTACAATTTTATCGACATTCGACAAACTATGGTGATGAAGTTTTTAATCAAAAATGTTCGGGTTGGCTTTTTTTCTGCTCAGCTAATTATATTTCTTTTAGAAAACGAATCCGTAATCCGTCTATTATAAATGATTCTAATAATTAAACAATATATTTTGACAATATGAAACTAATGCCAACTTTTCTTTTCTTCTTATTTCTCTACAGGTATGTACAACAACAAATTATAAGGTATTTATTACGCATATTGATTTTACTTTTATTGAATTATGTCCTTCTGTATTTTTGGTTTACCAAAAACGATTTGATTTTAACAAAAGAAGCATTTAGAAGCTTCACTGATGGTATTTTGTGATTAACCTTAAGACGATATTCATTCTCAATGTCATAAGGAAAACGTTTATGGCACCTTTCAATAAGCAATAATATACATATTGGAATTATAATATTTTCATTTGGTAGACATAACGAATTCAAAGGAAATTACAATTTTGACTTGAAGATATTTGTAATAAATGTTCTACGAATACAGAACGATGGAAGGAAAGACTATTTAAATCAATTGAATCAATAATCTGGTGTACTACCTCAAACACGTGTTTCCACTCATCATCATCGTATAACGTATTGACAACGGAGGTTAAATGAACCACAGATTAATAACACAATTTTCATCGATATGTATTACAATGTTAACACACATGTACACATATTTTCTTTATATTAGATACCGGATATACGTAAGTACGTTATACATGCCTGTGATTGGCATACATATACATATCCTTGTAACTTAATAAAGTGGTTTGTTGTGTTATTGTATAATGCGGTCATCTTCCCATGTGTGTCGATCCTTCTTGCCAACATTTCACATTTATTATTATTTGAATTTGAAATGCCAACATGAAATACAAAATTCATGTAAATTTACATGAGAGCATTTATATTCCGCATACATGCGGATACCTACATCAATCATATAATAATGGAAGCACACAGTCCCACCCTCACTTCCAGGCGATTTGGGTGACAGACATAATAATTAAAATTTATCGACAATGGTCTACAATGGCCAGAATTTCATTGCGAATATATTATTTAATAAACCCAAGCAAATTCTGTCAGTGATGATGGTGTGTTCTCTTGAATGAGACGTCAAAACTTCATTGACAACGAATTTCATATTTTAATTAAATTATGTTGCACATTTGTCAAATTTATTTTGAATGGCAATAGGAATGAAGAAAGAACTAATATGTCGCCACCAAAGTAGAAGAGTTAAAATACATGTACACATCCCAGCAAAAATTCAGATCCATTAGTCATAATGTAGCCCATTACAAAGTAATGTAACAAGGTAAAGCTAATTATTTAGTAACCCAGCAAAATTTGAAAGAAGGGGTTCCATGCGATGACGTGTTTTCATGGCATCTTTTGCACTGGTTCAAACTAAGTCATGAAAGATCTGATCTTTTCATTAGCATTTGAACCAATGCAAAAAAGTCGTGAAAGATGCGATCTTTTCATCAGCATTTTGAACCCATGCCAGGGAAGTCGTGAAAGATCCGATCTTTTCAACAGCATTTGAACCCATTCCATGGATCCAATAGAGATGAATTTTGTGCTTTTATTTATACAAATTTTTCTAAATATATAAGATTAATTATTTACAATAAGTGATGTTGTCGGAGATTCGAAATCACAACCAACGTTGCTAAAACTCTCGTTTTAATGATAATGTCATTGCAAAGAGTTGATGAAAATGACACACCAAAGCATTGATGGAAATGACATGCCAAAGCATTGGTGAAAATGACATGTCAAAGCATTTGTGTAAATGATATGCTTCGGATCCAAAAATTGAATAGCATCTTTTGGGGTCCACGCTCTTATAAAATTCATCGATGAAGATGCTAAAAAGATGACATGCCAGATCACTTTCACCCATGATTGAATGACATCTTTGGCATCGAACATTTTGCTGGGAATGAGTACGGTAGCACAGATCGTAAGTGTTTAAGTACAAATCCGAGAGTTGTGTATTTTTTTGTAAAGAAGATAAAGAACAGTTGGTGGTGCACATGTAAGCGTTTAAACAACCTTTAATGCTAGTATGCGTAGCACAGTGTGTAGTGTGTTCGGCTACAATTCAGAAGTTCGCATGATAAAATTCAACAGAAAGCAAAATAAAATAAAAATATGAAGTGTGTTGAAATTGAAAACAAATTCCTCCTCAACTGTTCTTTCTATAAATAGAACATATATTTTTACCTTATTTTTTAACTTATAATGGACATAGAATAACTAGTTATTATATTGGTTATAGAATTACTAGTTTTTCAGTGCGACAGACCCTTGTTCAAATAATGGCTTAGTAGGGGCTTAGGGGGGGGGGGGGGTGCTACCAAAAAGTGTAATAAAAACCAATTACTTGGTAATGATGCTGGGATGCTTCACCTGTAGTGCGATTCTCTAACTCAGTTTTTGAGTTACTGACAGAAAATGGGTAAAATTATTTAAATTTTACCGATATTTGTCGGTTACCCAAAAATGGTCTGACAATGACGTCACCTGGAAACCCGTCAGATCATCAGACCATCTCCTCATGATTGTCAGCATCAGCAGACTGCTCGAATTCATCACCTTTGAACGCCACACTTTCATCAATCATGGGAATGGTAATTGGCCTAGTTTCAGAGAGTTAAATAATCATCGATTCAGCGATCTGCCCAATCCTTCTGACGTTCGGGTACCAAGCAGAAAGGACATCCCGAGACACAATCACTGCTGCAGACGATCGTCATATACTTGCTGATCGAATACCTGGGACACAATTTCCCAGCAGGTATTATCAAATAAATGTACAGGATTGTTGTTTATGGCATCTGCGACTGAGTCTATGCGGATACTACTTAAACCTGCCTGAAAGAATTCTTATACTCTCTTTATAGATCATGAAGATCCCTCCTAACATGCCTGGATGGAGAGTCTTATCCACCATACGGCGATTAGGAAGAATCTTTGTCTCATTAGTCGTATGTAGGTGGCCCACTGAAGACATAGGGAGGCACCCTGTTGCAATTCTCAGAGCGGCGTTCTGACATATTTGAATATTTTGCTATAGCGTTGCATTAATATTGGCGGTACAGCATAGCTTACCACAGATCGACCTATCACGTTATAAATGGTCAAGAAGGTTTCTTTATTTGCACCCCAAATGCTGCCAGCTAGGGACTTGAGGACCTTGTGCCTACAACTCTGCTTGTCGCAGATAGCTGTGGCATGCGCGGACAAGATTAACATACTGTTTAACTCAAAATAAAAAAGAGAGTAAAGTAGTGAGAGAATCACAAGAAAGTTTGTATCAGCATTCAGTGGTTGCTAGACCTGTGACCAGTAAACATGTGGCGGGTGTGTGCGGTTTTGTTCAGTGTCCCCACTAAAATTATGCGTATATCCATGCACATGTTTACTTGTCGGCTGCTCAACGACGACTGATTGTTATTCTCACATACGTTAACGTATATGGATGATCTTGGCTGACTTAGAATCATGGGGTTGATTTTTCAACTCAGTGCTCATCTCTGCAGTTTATGAGGTCAACAGAGTGGTCGTAGATTTCGAGGCGGACATCTGAATATTCCTCGCGTAAAAAAGGTTATAACATCAGTCAAACAGGAGTTCAGGCTTTCACAAATGACATCAGAGAAGGTACTTGACACCAAGATCGTACAATCATCCGCATACGTTACGATCTCAATGCCGTGTAAAGGGAAGAGTCAGAACTTAAAAATTACGGAGATATCACCCCATCTTGGGGAATTCCCCTTTTCACTCTACGGGCTTGGACTTCTTGTTCCTGAATTTCACGTACGACTAGTGAGTGCTTGACTGCATCGTAGGCTTTGGATAAGTCAAGCGTCACCATCACTGCTCTATCACATAGCTTGCTCTGGTGAACCGTCGACTAATATGTGTGGAGATGGCATCCTTACCTGGCTTCAGTAGCGGGGCCACTCCCCCCATTTTCCAGACTTCGGGAAAATGGTTGACTTGCGACAGGTTGAGAACTTTTATGAGAAGTTCGACACAAGGCTCATCCAGCTATTTCGCCATTACCATGGAGATTCCATTGGGACCTAATGCTTTGGATGATTTAGCGTTCCTGATGGCATTCGAAACTTCATCCATTGTACACTGTGGTGGTTCTTCCTCGACAGGAAGATATTTAATGCTCGACAAACTGGCTATTAAAATAACTTTCGCACCTCTTCAGATCAGTCAGCGTAACGTCAAACGTGACTGAAGGCATTTTTTCCTTATTTGCAGGGTTCGAGAGTGACTTAACCGCTGTTCACAATTCACTATTTCTGACTCCAATTTTTCAACTCTTCAAATGATTCAGTTACTTGTTTCGCTTATGCTCACCGACCAACCTATTAACTTCCTGTATCAGCTCCCTGACTGGGGTCACCTGGGTAGGTACAACATTCATTCGGAGAACATTATCCATCTATCGCAGCTGAAGAGCATCAGCTGCCACGATGAACCAGGTCCGTTTAAATTCCTATAGGGCAGGGATCGATAATACCGTGAGGAGGCACTTTTATATGGGGGCTATACCAATACATAGACCTATGTTAAAAATTTTTGGTGGATATTTTTTTGTGACCTCTGAGAACCTCAAATGTTGATTAAAAGGTAGTTCGGTTCAAAAATGTAGCAAAAATTCATAAAATACCGAACATCCGGAGGTACCGTTATATGGGGGTTATACAAAACATGGATCTATATTGAAAATTTTTGGTGGAGGTGTTTTGTGACCACTGGGAACCTCAAATGTTTAATAAAAGGTAGTTCGGTCCAAAAATGTAGCTAAAATTTTCAAAATACCGAAAATCCAGAGGTACCGTTATATGGGGGCTATACCAAAACAAGGACCTTTGTTGACAACTTTTGGTGAAGATATTGTATGGCCACTGGGAACCTCAAATGTTTATTAACAGGTAGTTCGGTTCAAAAATGTTGCTAACATTTTCAAAATACCGAAAATCCGGAGGTACCGTTATATGGGGGCTATCCCAATACATGGACCTATGTTGCAATTTTTGGTAGAGATGTTTTGCGACCACTAGGTACCTCAAATGTTTATTAACAGGTAGTGCGGCCCAAAAATGTATTTAAAATCCTCACAATACCTCGGAAGGTACCGTTATATGGGGGCTATACCAATACATGGACCTATGTTGACTATTGACTCAAATGTTTTTAACGGTCCAAAAGTGTAGCTAAAATTCACAAAATGCCGAAAATCCGTAGGTACCGTTAGATGTGTGCTGGCTATAAAAAATGTTAGCCGATTTAGCTCATCTTTGAACTCAACCTGACTATGGAATTAAGTCACTCGGGTGCACAAATATAGCGTTCTAGCTTAATTATTGCGGATGCTAGAATGATTACAACAGACGAACAGACGCACAGATGGACATGGCGATATCGACTCCGAATTGTATCCAAATCAAGAATATATGGGGATTTCTTAGTGAAATCAAACACTTTCCCAAAAAGGGGTTTTAAATTTCCTTTATTTTTTGCTTTGGCGATGCTGCTCATCAGCAAAACATTTCAGTATATTTTTTTAGATTTTTTGACTAACGGTTTCAGAGATATCGCGCCTTGGAAAAGTCGAATTCTGTATAAACTATATTCAAAGAAATACTCATAACTTCTGTAATATTAGTCCAATTTAAAAAAAATATTTTTTTTGTTTTATAAACTATTTATTAAAAAAGAATAAAAATTTGCACAGTGGGCTTGGACGCAATTTTTGCGATTTAAAATCAATTTTTAACAATGATTGTCAAAATTTAATTTTATTTTTTTGCATTTTCCTTACATATTTTTCTTGTTTTATATGACATCAAAACAAAAAATAATAAAGAATACAACAAATTGATATTAATTGTTGTAATTTTTACATTCTATAACAACGAACTCTAATGCTTTCAGTTCAGTGACAAATTTTTTGACGTTAATATTGACATCGAATTTATGTAAATTTTTGGGTCTTTTCTGAATTTATTAGTGATCAGACAAAAATTGTATCTAATAGCTATTATCCTACGCCTTAAAAACCTTTTTAAAATGTATACTATATAATTTTTTTACTAAATGGGTCATCAAATGACCCCAACATAACGCATGTGATTTTTTTCTAACGTAGTAAGGGCAAGGGAAGACTTCTTCCACGTCAATGAGTGCCGACAGATTCATATTAGCTTAATTATAGGGGTCCGTATTCTTATACGTAGTAGTAGGTAATTTAAATTTTATCCAATGTTTTACCAAAAAATTGAATGTAATTTAGCAATTTGGGTTCTGCACCCTTTTAAATTAATTTATATTTATTTTAAAAAAAGTTTCTAATTTATCCTCTAAACCACTTCACAAAATGTTTGCCAAACTTTTGCAGAAGTTAATCAACCCTTCACCATATTCCCAATTACATTTTTCGTATAAACCACTTTGACCTCTTATTTTCATAATCGTCACTAGGATTATTATTCTTGGCAACACCTTTTATAATTTTACTCACCCTCTCCCACAGACACTCTTGCCTACCTTAAGCTTTGATAAAATATTTGCTAGAAAATAAAATATTCAAAATAAAATTTCTTTATCTGTACATTTAAGTTCGTGTGGACTTCTTCCTTTCCCATCACTCACATTTTCTCCTATCTCTAGCCACGTTTTTGTTTTTATTAAATTAAAGACTACACTCTGCAGTGCTCTGCAAATTGACTAAGAAGAGATCCATTGCTGCTCCAATGCTTTTTCACTTCAACCAATCTCCTTAGGGAATCTTTAGCAAAGGACGTGTTTATGAACTTTGTTATGAAATATATGGATGGTTAATAGACGACAACAACAACGACAGCAACAACAACAACCACACAATACCACATAGTTCAGATGCTGTTGCTTCTAGGATGGATGGCTGATGTTGGTGGCAACATGGATGTTTTGACTACTCTGTGATAACTTAAAGTTAGAGGTGGTTTTTCTCACTCAGTCTCGTTGTCACTCCCGCTGGTATTTGCTCTGTACATTTGTGTATATGTGTGTTAAAGTGCGTGTTGCTGCAATGCTTTGGGGGATTTTTGTAAAGATTCGAAAACGTAGAACTCTCACACACGCACTCACTCACACAAAATTTAATTGACATAACCGCAGAAAAAAACCAGCTTCCAACGCCATCTCGAAAATCTAAAGCAAATTTAAGTCATGTCTTGTCGTGTCTATGGAAACATATTAAATTATTACATTTCTTGGGAATATTCCATGTGGCTCAAATAGACAAATTACATTTTTATAATTGTATTTTATATTATGACTTTGGAGATTATGTTGCGCCATAAAGCGATGTTTAGATATGTAGGTAGGTAGGTAGGTAAAATATTTGCCGCCGAAAATTTTTAAATTTGTATAAGCCGAATTTTAAAGCCATAGACCCAATATTGAAAAAAATTATTGTAAGAAATTGATTGTAATAAAAAAAATGATTCGGAAAGTGAAAAATGACTTTCCGAATCGTCTATCATCAACCCAGGCATTCAGCATGCAAGGCGCGTGTGCATACCATTGAACCACGGTGGCACCCACTATCGATAATCGGACTATCGTTTTGATCACTGTCCTAAAATAATAATTTAAATTTAATAATAATAATTATAAATAATTTGCGACAGATAACCCAAGCGCTATATTACAACGTGGACCTATACTCACAATTCTATATATGTAGGTAGTCTAATAGTTCTAGCGAATACTAATAGCAAAATTTAGGAAGACATGTCCTTCAATAATGTGGTAAAATTCTGTAAAACACCAAAAAACCTGGATGTACTATGGGGGTAATATCAAAACTTCTATGACAGATAATATCAAAATTTGGGCTTATTTCGACAATTCTCTGTAAGAATATTTTATGGCATACAGAAATAAGGCCCCATGGGACCTTTTTCATTCAGCTGTTGGGGTCAATTTGTCTTCACAACAAGTAAATTGAAAATGTGAAAATCAAATTGGGGTCTAATTGAATTTGTCATTGAGGCCTTTTTGCACATGTTTAGGGCCGATATGAAATCAATCGTTTAACAGAAAAAAAAAATTGGGGTGAATTTTCAAATGTTATTATGAAGAAAACGAAAAAAAAATTAGGGTGTAATTTCATAAATTTTATTAAAAACAAACAAAACAAGTAAAAAAATATCCGTCGGCTTTGCCGACAGAGATATAGCCTCAGCCTATCTGAATTTAAACTATCATCTACGAACAGATCGAATGTATTTAGGATATTTTCAGAATTTTGTGGCCCTTTTTGGACATTTGAACTTGCTGACAAAAATGTGGATTAATATTAAAATTCAAAAGTGTTGCGGAGGAGGTACTTAAAGGAATGTACTTACATAGTCCATTACGAAAGTTGATCTTATTTTTGATAGATATCGCGCCCACTAGTCTTTTCAGTGGGTCATCGCATAAATTTTGGACCAGAAAATCGATATCGGACATTTTGGAAGTTAAACTAAATTTGGACAACATATTAGGAGATCCAAAGTTTTGAACAAATTGGTTGCCATGTTCAAGAGACATCATGCATTCCATTTTGCATTTTTAGTGAAATTTATTAAATATTGAGGGGGAAGTACCGTTGTTGCCCATCTTCGAACTGAGACTAAGTTTGGACAAAATATGACGAAAGCCAAATTTTGGACCAAATCGGTTGATCAGTTCGAGAGTGAGTAATAGTGCTCTCCAGCGACTACATATGGTGCTATGGGATTTTTACACCTTACGGGCAGTTTTATCAAGCAGAATGGACTTGCCCCTGAAAAAACTTTTACCGTCGTAATTGAGGCAGCGAATGCAGGTCTTAAAGTGAACTTATCCGAAAATTTGTGTGGTAGGTACGCAAAGGAGTGGACAATTCCATTATATACATCTGGTAGATATATTAATGTGTGTAATACATGGACCACATCGGTCACTCCTTCACATGAAGGAGTTTGCTCATAGATTGTTGAGATGGCGCTCCTACACTTTTGGCGGTCTAACCGCTTCAAAAAAAAAAAAAAAACTCGGAAATCGACGAATAGTCGATTATAATCGATTTTCTGTGGTTATGAACAAGTCCAGAGTCGAGTTTTAGGACAACTGAAATAATCACCAGACCGAAAAATCGCATTTTTAGTTTTAGACCAAAATCGAAAAGTCGAAAAACCGATTATTGTTTTCCATTACCTATCCCTATTTTGAAAATTTCCAGCGTAAATTTTTAGCCATTGTGGGATAACTATAATAATTATTTCAAAGACACAACCAATCGACCCAGTCTACACCAAAAAACAGAGAAGTATGGAGAATAAGATTATAGCGTTGAAACAAGGGTCACAAACGCAACTAAAAACTTTAGTTCGAGAGGTGTATGAAAGTGTGACGCTAAATATTGGACATTTCGGGGATTATCCGCCAGTAAAATTTCAAAACCATCCGATAAATGAACTCAAATTGGATAAAAGAGAAAAAGTAGTCAACTTTTGAGGAGGAGGAGGTAACCGAAAGAACGGACCGACATCGGTCCCGGGCCACACTAGAGTAATTACATGAAATGCATAATTTCAAGTAACTAGTGTACACGGTTTCATGTGTTCTGCAATTTTGCTTTGTTGCAATATTCGTATGAAACAAACATGCCGTTTTATTTTACTTTTTCTTTTACTTTCTTGTCAAAATTTCAGTGAAATTACTCTTAGTGTGGCCCGGGACTAGCCCATCTTGAAACAGGATCTAATTTTGAGAACCACTCCTTTTGCTAGTTATCGTACCAAAAAGCCATTTTCGTTGGTCACCGTAGGATTTTTTAGACAATTTTTGCACTAGGTCAGCAAGCTTGGACTTACTCTAGAAAAATATATACCTTCGATGAACATTAAAAAAACCGTCGAACAGGCCTTACACTGCAATTAAGCGAACATTTTGAATTTTTGTGAGGGACGTTTTCCGACTTAGTCCATCTTAGAACTTGATATACGTTTGGAAACAATTTTACGATATACAAAGTTTCGACCAAATCGGATACTCAGTTCGTAAACTATCGTGCTTATCGGTCATTTTAGTAGGTGTCGGCAGGGTTTTTTAACCTGTTGGGCCATTTGGTACTAAACTCTTCGGATAGGTTCTTTCCTATTTTAACTGAGAACCGAGTATCACTTAATGTCATTATACAAAGCCGAATGAGCATTTCGGGGATACCAAATTCAGACATGGCTTGGAATACCTATGAACGTAGCGGGCTGTCGAAGGTTGCTTTGTAATCGTCAAAAAGGTGTCGATCTGCATCTCTTGGGTCTTCTCCATGATTTGCCGCAGGGTGAATATATGGTTAATGCCAAGTCTAAAGCCGCATTGGTATGGCCCAATTGTTTCATTGACCATAGGTTTTAGTCGTTTGCATAATATCCCTGACAATATGCCCCTATAGTTAGAGCATACAGTCTTATCGCCTTTCTTGTCTTTCGGGTACTCGTTCTTCCTGCCAGATGGTGCTAACTTGCTGATGAATACACCTTATCAGCGCGTCGCCTCCGGTTTTGAACAGCTCGGCTGGATATCCATAGTCTCCTGTTGCCTTATTATTCTTCAGCCGGTTTATTGCTGTCTTTACGTCACCAATACCATCGTCTGGGATTGGATCTGTGGTCACGGTGCGCCTTAACTAATTTTAAATGAAAGATGCTTACACCTGGGACGTTTTTGCGATTCTGAAACTAGAATGCTCATAGATGAGAAATATCAAGAAACAAAAAAATCGCCGAAGGGGTTTTCAAATAAATCCCGATTTAAGTTCACATTTTTAGGGGTTCTTTAGGTTTTCACGATTTTGCTTGGAAACCGCGAGTCCTATGTAAATGGGCACAAATAGAATTTGGTAGTGAAAATTCTCCACAACATTGACCTTTAAGATATTTTCGTAGGTTTTACTGCAATTTCCCAAATTAAACTTATATATCTTGAAAATGGTACAACCTAGCAAAAAATAAATCATCCAATCTTGTAGAGAATTTTCAGGGTTTCAACATTTTCTTTAGTCCATTTTGATATGACTTGCGGTTTCCGAGCAAAATCTTGAAGACTTAAGATAAAAACCTAAAAATTCGAACTGAAGCTCTATTTCTCAAAAATATTAAAACCTACGAAAAAACCTAAAGGTCAGTCTTGTAGAGAATTTTCTCAGCTACAACATTTTCTTTAGACTCATTTCGATACGACTTGCGGTCTCCGATTTATTTAAAAAGCCCTCCGGCGATTTTTTCTGACTTTTTAACTTTTCTTATCTATGAACAATGCTGTTTCAGAATCAGCGAAATCTGTCTCAATTTGAACTTCTATATCTCAAAAACGGTAAAACCTACGAAAATATCATAAAGGTCAATCTTGTGGAGAATTTTGACAGCTATAAAATTTTCCTTAGGCCCATTTACCTGGGACTTGCGGTTTCCAAGCAAAATCTTGAAAACCTAAAGAGCCCCTAAAAATGTGAACTTAAATCGCGACTTATTTGAAAATCCCTCCGGCGATTTTTTTGTTTCCTGAGATTTCTCATCTATGAGCATTGTCGTTTCAGAAACTGCAAAAACTTCCCAGGTGTAAGCACCTTCCATTTAAATTTGGTTAAGGCACGCCGTGTGGTATCTTCGTCGTTTTCGCTACTATTGGACACCAACAGTTTGGAAAAATTATCTTTTCATATCCTGAGCACACTATCTGTATCAGTAACCAAATTACCTTGCTGGTCTCTAGAGGAGGATGGGCCTACACCAAAGCCATCAGTTTGATGTTTCACTCTTTGGTAGAACTTTCGGACTTCATTCTGGCTCCTGTACATCTCGATTTTTTCACACTCCCGCCTTTCCATGATTCTCTTCTTTTCTGCGGAAAAGACGTTTCTCCTTTTTTATACCCTCCACCATAGTATGGAGGGTATATTAAGTTTGTTTTTCCGTTTGTAACGCATTGAAATACTCATTTGCGACCCTATAAAGTATATATATTCTTGATCAGGGTAAAATTCTAAGTCGATCTGAGCACGTCCGTCCGTCCGTCCGTCTGTGGTAATCACTCTAGCATCCACAAAAATGGAGATAGGACGCTGAAATTTTGGGAAAATGCGTCTTTTGTTTGCAGGCAGGTCAAGTTCGATGATGGGCTATATCGGTCCACGTTTTGGTATAGCCCCCATATAACGGTACCCCCCGATTTGCGGTATTTTGACGTTTTTAGCTACATTTTTGGACCGATTTAGCTATAATTTGACATTTAGGGTTCTTAAGTATCAATAAACTTATATAACAAAAGTTGTGGACATAGGTCCACGTTTTGGTATAGCCCCCATATAACGGTACCCCCCGATTTGCGGTATTTTGACATTTTTAGCTACATTTTCAGACCGATTTAGCTATAATTTGACATTTAGGATTCTTAAGTATCAATAAACTTATATAACAAAAGTTGTGCACATAGGTCCACGTTTTGGTATAGCCCCCATATAACGGTACCCCCCGATTTACGGTATTTTGACGTTTTTAGCTACATTTTCAGACCGATGAAGCTATAATTTGACATTTGAAGTTCTTAAATGTCAATAAATATATGTGACAAAACTTGTGGACATAGGTCCACGTTTTGGTATAGCCCCCATATAACGGTACCCCCCGATTTACGGTATTTTGACGTTTTTAGCTACATTTTCAGACCGATATAGCTATAATTTGACATTTAGGGTTCTTAAGTGTAACTAAACTTATATAACAAAAGTTGTGGACCTAGGTCCACGTTTTGGTATAGCCCCCATATAACGGTACCCCCGATTTTCGTCATTTTTACGTTTTTATCTACATTTTCAGACCGATTTAGCTATCAATTGACATTTAGAGTTCTTAAATGTCAATAAACTTATATAACTAGTGGACATAGGTCCATGTTTTGGAATAGCCCCCATATAACGTTACCGCCCGATTTCAGGTATTTTGAGAATTTTACCAACAAGTTTTAACCGAATTATCTGTAATTTGAACATTTGACATTTGAAATTCTTAGTGGTCACCACACCTCTCCACCAAAAATTGTCAAGAAAGCCCCCATATAACGGTACCTCCCGATTTTCAGATTTTAGCTACAAGTTCTTAGTGGTCACAACACCTCTCCATCAAAAATTGTCAACATAGGTCCATGTTCGGATATAGCTCCTGTATAAGTTAGATACATTGTCCCGCAATTTCCCTGCTCGATCAATCACGGATGCTGATTGACGCACTGGCATCTCCTCTACACTTCCCTTAGCGGATACCGTAGTGTGCGGATCGCCGCTGGGCAGTGGTTGTTGTTGGTTTGCTCACCTTGGTACACCTGTATTTTCTCCCTCTCACGGGAATAGTTTGTAAATGTATTTGTAATAGACAAGGGATCCTCTGCGATCACTTAGATCCTATGCGATCACTTGTCGTTTAGCATTGAAAGCGAAAGCACCAAGGCCTCTGTCGCCACATTAAATTACAAAGGTAATTTTGTTGTAATGAAAACATACTAAGCTTAAACTCAATAAAACCTCCTAATTATTTTATACAAAAGAATTGATACCGCTGTGTTTTTATTTCTTTTTGTTTCTCCCACCATTGCTCTACATAAACAGCTCCCATATAACGGTACCTCCCAATTTTCAGTAATTTGGCAAGTTTAGCTACAATTTTTAACAGAACTGACTGTAGTTTGACATTTGAAGGTTGTAGTGGTCACCACACATCTGAATCAACAATATTCAACATAGCCCCAATATAACGATACTTCCCGATTTTCGGTATTTTGAGGATTTTACTTAAAATGTTTAACCGAACGTAGGTCCATGTTTTTGTATAGCCCCAAAACAAACCTCCCGATTTTCCGTACTTTAGCTTTATTTTTTGGACGAACTTTCTGTAATTTGAAATTTAAAAGTCAACAAAAATTCTGCAACAAAAATTGTTCATTTAAGTTCATATTTTCGTATAGCCCAGATACCTCCGAACTAGCTGTTAATGACATTTGAAGTTCCGACGTTATGTACCGATTTTCGATATTTTGAGGATTCTAGCTAAATTTTTTAACCGAATTAGGAGTTATTTGACATTAAAGGCTCCCATCAAAAACTGTCAACATAGGCCCATGTTTTATTATAACCCCTATATAACAGTACCTCCCAATTTCTAGCTTTTTTACTTGTTCTTTTTCTCTTGATACCTCCCTCGTGCGCTTCGCGTTACTATTGATTAAAGACTATCCCCATATTCAAATTCGTCGTATCTGATGTGTTTAGAGTAAGAAAGAAATGTAAACGTATATAAAAATTAACATCACATTTTTCGATTTTTGTCCACTGCGGCAACACTGTGCGACGATGTCTCACAATAGAAATTTACATTTAATTTGCATTTGCAGTTTTCCTCGTTTGATTACATTTATCTCTTTCGCTAATTGCTTACTTAGCTGACTAATGAAAATATATGTTTTCCGGTTTCTGTTAAAAGTTATTCAAATTACACCTCTCTTTTAAAATAAACTTTACAATTGTTTAAATTATGCCCGAGATTGCAGTAAATGCAATCATTTTCAAATTAAATCAACATTATTGTTAGAGAGACGGACAGTAATAGAGATCACGAATGGGGGGTTAAGTGCTCGTACATTAATGCATGTGTGGACACATTAATTTGTAGGTGATTTGCAATTAATTTAATTTACACTTATTAAATTTAACAAATTTTTAAAATTAAAATTTTTTATTTTTTTTTTAATATTAGAAACAACACTATTTCCCGCAAACATCCCAGAAGAGACTACATCTTTCATATAAAGATCGGATATTCAATTTATCAGAAGTATGACGTTGCAACCAAAAAAATTGTTTCGTCATGAACAAGCTGTTGTAGAAAATGTTACATTTGGTCTCAATCGGTTGACTTCGTCCAAATATACTTGGGGCCCAAAATCATTATATATGAGGTACCTTTTTGATCCTAAGGGTTGTTTTAAATAAATATAAATATTTTGTCATGTCTTACGTCATAAATATTTGATCTATTAGAAATCCTTAGAAACCCCACGTAATGTACGATTTTTAAATGCAGTTTTCCTTTACAAAGTAAAGGGCGTTTGCTTTTGTAACATATTTTATTAAATTCACCTTCAAATCATTTTTATAATTTATTAAAATGTATATCACGTTTTTATTGACTTTCTGTGAAATATTTGCAGATATTATGCACAATATCATACATATAGACACACGAACACATGTTTGCTTAAGGATCCCTCATTTACGTGTTTGCAAAAGATGACAAAGACACAATGTAAATTTTGCCATTTTAGATACTATTTTTAGCCGAGCACGCACACACACACAAAGGCGGCATCATCGACGTTATCAAAGATAAACACAGACATACAGTTAACACATGTTCACATAAAATATTTTTTTGTATAATGAAACGCATTTTTTAAATGAAACACAAATTGACGTAATTAACAAAATTTGTGAATATTTGGAGTTCTAAAGACACGCTTATAGCACACGTGAACACCTTTTAGACATAGAAAACACTTTTTAAAAGTTGTGATATTAAAAGCTTTGACTTAATTTGCATGCCTCCTTAATTTTTTCTTATATCTAAGGTTTAGATAATTTTTCTGTACTTTAATTTTGTGAAAATGATTTTGCCACTTATCACGTTTTGTATTTGAACACCTTATGAAAATGATAACAGAAGTCAAACATAATCGTTCATTGTCATTTGTCCCTTGTTAAGACCATCAAAAATACCTTTAATGTCACATTGTCAAGCAATGAGGGTAAATTTGGATGACAGACAACGTGGGCAAAGTAATTATATAAACATACGAGTAGGTATGTACCTAACGGAAAGTATTCATTGACCTAGAGTTGTAACACCAAAATCAACATATTAATTAAAATGTAGCATTTGCAATGAATTTGTGTGACATGTATTTGAAAATTGGTACCTTTTAATGCTTTATCAAATATTTTCTAAACAATACAAATGTGTTTTTTAAAGACAGGCTCATACATCCATTACACTGTGCGACAACAACAAAAATGACAAGGAAAATTGAGCAGATTATGAAAGTAGAGCTAAAAATATGAGACCCGTGCATGGACGTTTTTAAAGTTTACATCGGAAAGTAAGGAAAGTAAGTGGGTAAAGTTCCGACCATTTCTAGTTTTTTTTTTAGAAATATTCGAGTTAAGATATCTTGGAATCCTTGCATTTTAGGTACAGTGGCGGCCATATAATTAAGAACGACATCGTATTAAAAAGTATTTGACTTGCTACGTTCCAAATATTTGAATATTTATATGGAACAAAATTTGTAAATAAAGTACACGGTAAGCACTTTCAAATAAAGCCAAAACATGTTTTAATTCTCCCTCGTTTATACGAAAGAAACCAAGATTTATTAAAATAGTCATAAATCGACCTGGCCACATAATTAAGAACGATATAAGTAAAGGTTACTTAAAGGTAATTTTCATATACAATATGTGAATATATCGTTATGTATTTTAGAAATCGGTTACTTTGATTCATTTTTAGTATCAAATGTCCTTCAATGGTACATATTATTGCGTCTAAGTCTGATAATTAGGCCATACCTAACGTTTTCAAAAATTTGCCCATAATTTGACTAATTTATTTTATTTTTGGGATCTAAAGCCACAGTTTTGGCTTCCTCTCATTCCCTCGATGACGCTCTAAATGATACCCTGTGATTGTCGTTCCATAGTCGGCGCTTACTTACCCTTAAATTGGCTTTTATCCCACTTCTATGAGTCCTTTACGAGGAAATTGTCTGGGAAATAGTTTCGTATGAGCCATTTCCACCTTATAAATCGGCAGGATTGTTGTCTGCAGATAGTAGACTGGAAATAAAAAAATAATTTCGTTTTGTACAAAAAATTGGCCTAACGGTACACCGAACAAAAATGAAAGGTTTAATATTTTGAAAGATTTCATTGCACAATGTCTTTGTGGGTGTGGTAGGCATAGTTATGTAAGACTTTTTAATCAATGAAGCTCATATTAATATCAAAACCAGTCAAATCAATAATATTTATGGATGTAAATACCATTTTTGTATAAACTAATGTCTGATGTACATACACAAAATTATTGTGGAATTCGAGCCTTCAAAACATTATGTTAATTAATGTTATATTCGGTGTGGAATTCTTCCAATTTTTGTGTACACCTTATATTATTGTTTCATTTCCTGTCTACTACCTTCAGACAAAAATCCTACCGCTTTATAAGGTGGAAATGGCTCTTACGAAACTATTTCCCAGACAATTCCCTCGTAAAGGACTCAAAGAAGTGGGATAAAAGCCAATTTAAGGGTAAGTAAGCGCCGACTATGGAACGACAATCACAGGGTATCGTTTAGAGCGTCATCGAGGGAATGAGAGGAAGCTAAAACTGTGGCTTTAGATCCCAAAAATAAAATAAATTCGTCAAATTATGGGGCAAATTTTTAAAAACGTTAGGTATGCCCTAATTATCAAACTTAGACGCAATAATAAGTACCATTGAAGGACATTTGATACTAAAAATGAATCAAAGTAACCGATTTCTAAAATACATAACGATATATTCACATATTGTGTATGAAAATTACCTTAAAGTAACCTTTACTTATATCGTTCTTAATTATGTGGCCAGGTCGATTTATGACTATTTTAATAAATCGTGGTTTCTTCCGTATAAACGAGGGAAAATTAAAACATGTTTTGGCTTTATTTGAAAGTGCTTACCGTGTACTTTATTTACAAATTTTGTTCCATATAAATATTCAAATATTTGGAACGTAGCAAGTCAAATACTTTTTAATACGATGTCGTTCTTAATTATATGGCCGCCACTGTATATAGTGTCTTGGGAAACTTTACTGAGGAGGATATGGGGAATAATTTCGTTAAATATTTTAACCCTAATGCGGTTCATCAAAGGGGTCTTTTTGGTCCTTTTTTCAAAAATCTTTTAAAAACTTCTCTAAACTGTGATCATATCATATCCAAATATTCCACAAAACTGTTCGCCATCAAATTTTACCATAGGTCTCAGAATACACCAAATCTGTAAATCTTATCTAATCGCCAGGAATCTCTAAAAATGAAAAACACATTTTAGGGTTAAAATCGGACTTCATCCGAGTATATTTAAAATTGTCCTATTAAACATAATTTTAGAGAGACGACGTCAGAGACAAAAATATTCTTCGTCAAATTTCAGTATGGGTCACTAAAGAAATGAAATGTCTATTTACATCATATACCATGAACAAATAAGTATCAATTTTGCTGAAAAATATGAAAATGTTTCCCAATTGTTTTGATGAAATTGTTTTCTTCTTTTTTCGAGTTGATACATGAAAGTAATATCAAACTTGTTTCTAGGTGAAAAGTGTCAAAAGAATAAAAATTCTACACAAAATTTCACTGTGAGTTTCAGAATAAACCATATATTTAGGTATACTATTTTCATAAGAAAATTAGATTACAAATGTATATGATCGTATATTCTAGAATTAAATTATTTGTTTTAATTTTGGACTGTTAATTTTACATAATTCCATACTGGATGAAAATCTAACAAAATCCTTCACTTTTTGGAGATATGGTAAAAAGAAGAAATGTTCCAAATCAAATTTCACTATAAGTCTCTGAATAAACGAAATCTGTAACCATAACATATAACATTCTTTGCAGCCCTTGTTTTTGATATAGGGTTTAGGGCCATATTTTATTAATTTTATCCAGATTGTCGATAAATTTATTAATGATTGACTATTATTAATAGTTTTATTTATTAAACATGGTGCGCCTGAACTAGTTTTAAAATAAAGGTGCCTACACCCTTGAATAAAATGTTCATAGAGGAGAAAAATAAAAAAATCGTCGGAGCGCTTTTTAAACAAATAGCCGTCAAAGTTCACATTTTTAGAGTTTTTTAGGTTTTCACGATTTTCCCTGGAAACGGCAAGTCAGTCTTGTGGAAATTGGACTAAAGAAAATGTTTTAGCAGAGAAAATTCTCTACAAGATTAGCATTTAGGTTTTACCATTTTTTAGATACATATGTAAGTTCAGGTCATATTTTTAGGTTTTTTGTTAGGTTTTCACAATTATGCTTGAAAACGGCAAGTCTTATCGAAATGTGACTAGAGAAAATCTTATACCTGTGAAAATTCTCTACAAGATTGGCTTTCGTAATTTTTTCCTAGATTGTATCATTTTTGAGATATATGTATAAATTTAAATTGGAAAATTGCAGTCATGACATTTTTTATAAGGAGGCGATGCAGTCAGTGCATAGTCCAAATTTAAAATTCTATATGGTAAAAACTAAAATTCCTTTAAAATTCTATTCGAAAAAAAAAAAAAATTTGCGAAATCATCTACGATTTTTGGTATAGAGGTTAAGGGAAAAAATTCTGGTTTCAAATCTGTTCGCGTTCACAAAATTGGCCGATGCGCGCAAAAGTTATAGCGGTTTTCATTCTCTTATAAAGAAAAAATATTATAAAATTTCTTAGTTATTGAATTGAGAAAATGTATGCATATGTCAGTAACAGCATTTGATATCCATCAGTAGGTGCACCATAATTTCTAAAATTTGTTTTTATTTTCGCAGAAAATAAAAAAATTAAAACAAGTCTTGGAACAAATCTAGGTTATTCTACCTCAGAGCCCGTATAAACCTCTAAAAATAAGTTAAAAATATTTACAGAATCTAGACAATGCATAGAAACGGGGTAACCCCCAAACTATTTCGCTAAAATCCCATACAAAAATGAATGTATACTTCTACTCGTAGGCGCACAGAGGGGAAATGTGTGATAAAAGTTGATCAAAAGCCCTAGAAAGCTCATTTACAGTCGGATTGATGCAAAATTTTGTACAAAGCATATCTTCTGTACAAGGATTAATCCTATAGAAAATAATGAAAATCGGTCCAGATTTGGATGCAGCTTCCATATATATTCGCATCTGATATGAGATAAAAATTCACCAAAATCACTGAAATTTGACACATGCAACCTGAACTAGCCTAAAAAAACATTGAGCAAATTTTCAAACAAATCGGTACAGATGTATATATAGTCCCATATACATATATTTCATTCCAAATTTTATTTTTTGAAACTTACTTAAATTAAATTTTTCTCAATTCACATGGGAAAAGCCGCGAATGTTTCTGAATAATGCAAACATATTTGATAGGTAGTGGTTCAGTCAGATAAATAAGAGCCCCGGTTATTAGGCGGAACAAAATTTAGTGTGAGTAAACCTTGCAATTCCATAAAACAATATTTCCTATTTTAGTAAAGAAAAATTCGATTTTTTCGGAATGGCGCAAATATGCGCAATTTTTTATGACTGAATCTGTTATTTGAGACTCAAGCGCATAAAACATTAGAAGAAACTATGGTCGGGAAACGACGGGGAAATAGACTTTTTCACTATTGAAATTGTAGTAATCTTAAAAATTATCATAAAAAAATTTCATAAAGAGGACATGTATCACCATTATTAAAGAGCAAAGATGTAAAATCAATCTGAAAATTTTAAATGCTAATATTGTTCGGAGACTGTACAAAAACAATATATATTGAAAAATATAAATTTTCGCGAAAATAATGTAATTTTAATGTTCACCTAATTTCTTAGTTTTCGAAAATTTACTTTTTGTTTTCAGAATGGCTGAGTTCAATCGACTGCTGCATTGGATTGGTTAATCTTACAAAGTCGAGGATGGTTATAGCAAATGTAGAAAAGAGTCTGGTTGCCGTTTATGAACATTGTTTTCATAAAAAACGATTTTCATATTTTGAGTTTTGAGCAACTTTAGGCCTAGGTTTCCCCTTTGTGAGGCGTGGCAAGTTCCGCCAATTTCTACAGGTTTTGAAATATTCGACATCAGATTCCTTGGAATTCTTGCATTTTAGGTATAAAGTGTCTTTAGCAATATTAATGACAACAATGCGGGATATCTTTTTATGAAAAAAATCAACCATCATGCGAGTCACTAAAGGGGTCTTTTTGGTCCCGTTTTTTCAAAAACGTTTAAAAACTCCTTTAACACGTGATCGTATCAGACCAAAATATACTATATACACCAAAACTCTAAATCGTACCTTAACGCCAGGAATCTGCCAAAAGTAAAATCACGTTTTAGGGTTAATGTTGTACTTTATCTGAGCTTATTAAGTTTTGTCCCATAAAACTTTATTCTAGATAGAAGACGTCAAAGACAAAATAATCTCCATCAAATTTCAATATAAGTCGCCGAATAAATGAAATATTTATTTGCAATATACACGTATATCAAGAAAAAATATACATCAAGTTTGCCAACAAAACACCCAAATATTTTTTGAATAAATTTGTTTTGTTAATTTTTCGAGTTGATTCATGAAAGTAACATGAAATTTAGTTCTAGACGAAAGTTGTTAAAAGAAGAAATATTCTACTCAAAATTTCTTTGTAAGTCCTAGAACAAACTAGATATCTGGGTAAAATACTTTGTTAAGAAAATGACGTTACAAAATTAGATATTATAGATATTATAGGTAGAAATTATTTATTACACTTTTAGATTCTTAATTAAAATTTATTCAATACCTAGCCAAAATCTCTCAAAAAGGAGTTTTTAAACGTTTTTGAAAAAAGGGACCAGAAAGCATGAGGATTACTTTCTTTCATAAAAAGATACCCCGCATTGCTGTCAGTAATATTGCCAAAGACACTTAATACCTAAAATGCAAGGATTCCAAGGAATCTGATGTCGAATATTTCAAAACTTGTAGAAATGAGCGCAACTTGCCACGCCTATTTAGGTTACTTCCCGACATAAACTTTCAAAACGCCGATACCCGTGTCTTCTTTTTTCGGTCCTCTTTCATAATCTGGCCGAATTATCTTGTAATTATTTTTTGTGTTGTACAGTGTATTTGTTATCAACAGTTTGGAAAAATTTTCTATCCATATCCTAAGCACATTAACTGTATTTCTTGCCAAATTAGGAGGATGTGTCTGTACCAAATCCATCAGTTTGATGTTTCACTCTTTTTCTCCCGCTCGAGAAAGGATGTGTTACACATTGTTACTGAATGTAGAGCCCTATATGCCGGCACAGTGGTCCCAACCTGCGACAAAAATCGATATCAGCAAATGTCAGCGACAATTCAGCAAATTGTCTCTAAATATATCATATATTAATATTCCAGCAATGTTTTTGTAATTTATAACGGTACTTAAGAAAGCAAAGCAGAAGAAGTTGACATTTACGTATGATCTCTTAAAGACTTTAAAAACGTCACTAAGATTGTGACTTCGTATAAGGCAAATAACTAAAAATTTAAAAGATAAAATATATATATATTTTTTTTTTTAATGGAAGTTTTAGCGAAAGCACGGTGCTCTTGAAGCAACTTTAAATGGAAGGTACTTACAGCTGGAACGTTTTTGGGGATTCTGAAACTACAATGTTCATAGATGAGAAAAATCAAAAAGCAAAAAAAAACCGCCGGAGCGCTTTTTAAATAAATCGCGATTAATGTCGGTTTTTTTGGGCCCCCACAGATTTCGCCTAGGAGGCCCCTCAATGAGTCCATCCCATATATGAAGGCATTTCGTAATCGGTCGATTTTGTTTAAATTTCTACAATCAAATGATTAGCTATCAGCACTTTCTAGTAGCCGACCCAATCCTCTAAATAGCTGCATACGCCAAATATTCCTACCCCCCACAGATTTCGCCTAGGAGGCCCCTCAATGGGTCCATCCCATATATGAAGGCATTTCGTAATCGGTCGATTTTGTTTAACTTTCTACAATCAAATGATTAGCTATCAGCACTTTCTAGTAGCCGACCCAATCCTCTAAATAGCTGCATACGCCAAATATTCCTACCCCCCACAGATTTCGCCTAGGAGGCCCCTCAATGGGTCCATCCCATATATGAAGGACTTTCATAATCGGTCGATTTTGTTTAACTTTCTACAATCAAATGATTAGCTATCAGCACTTTCTAGTAGCCGACCCAATCCTCTAAATAGCTGCATACGCCAAATATTCCTACCCCCCACAGATTTCGCCTAGGAGGCCCCTCAATTGGTCCATCCCATATATGAAGGCATTTCGTAATCGGTCGATTTTGTTTAACTTTCTACAATCAAATGATTAGTTATCAGCACTTTCTGGTAGCCAACCTAATGCTCTAAATAGCTGCATACGCCAAATATTCCTACCCCCCACAGATTTCGCCTAGGAGGACCCCCAATGGGTCCAACCCATATATGAAGGACTTTCATAATCGGTCGATTTTGTTTAACTTTCTACAATCAAATGATTAGTTATCAGCTCTTTCTGGTAGCCAACCTAATGCTCTAAATAGCTGCATACGCCAAATATTCCTACCCCCCACAGATTTCGCCTAGGAGGCCCCCCAATGGGTCCATCCCATATATGAAGGACTTTCATAATCGGTCGATTTTGTTTAACTTTCTACAATCAAATGATTAGCTATCAGCACTTTCTAGTAGCCGACCCAATCCTCTAAATAGCTGCATACGCCAAATATTCCTACCCCCCACAGATTTCGCCTAGGATGCCCCTCAATGGGTCCATCCCATATATGAAGGCATTTCGTAATCGGTCGATTTTGTTTAACTTTCTACAATCAAATGATTAGTTATCAGCACTTTCTGGTAGCCAACCTAATGCTCTAAATAGCTGCATACGCCAAATATTCCTACCCCCCACAGATTTCGCCTAGGAGGCCCCCCAATGGGTCCATCCCATATATGAAGGACTTTCATAATCGGTCGATTTTGTTTAACTTTCTACAATCAAATGATTAGCTATCAGCACTTTCTAGTAGCCGACCCAATCCTCTAAATAGCTGCATACGCCAAATATTCCTACCCCCCACAGATTTCGCCTAGGAGGCCCCTCAATGGGTCCATCCCATATATGAAGGCATTTCGTAATCGGTCGATTTTGTTTAACTTTCTACAATCAAATGATTAGCTATCAGCACTTTCTGGTAGCCAACCTAATGCTCTAAATAGCTGCATACGCCAAATATTCCTACCCCCCACAGATTTCGCCTAGGAGGCCCATCACTGGGTCCATCCAATATATGAAGATATTTGGTCATAGGTCGATATTTCAAAATTTTCACAATTAAGCAATATGAACCAGTTTCATTTGAGGAAAGTGGACAAATTCAGCTGTCCAGCGCTACTTTTCGTGTTTGCACATCTTTTCTAGATCCGGAGCAATATTCTGAAACATATACGTATACTTCAAAAACGATTTTGACAAAATCTATAATCCTCAAAAACGATTTTGTCAAAATCGTTTTTAGCAAGTTGTTCTCAAACTGTAATAAAATGTGTGAGAATGTGTCTTGGCTAAGTGTGGTTGTGGTAGTGGTGGTGGTTTTTCAAAATCGATTTTATCTTCACACCCATAAGAGTGAGGGTATAAAAAATATACGAATTTTTTTGGAAAACTTATCCTAATCGAAATAATGCCCACAAAAACCTATTCAATAGCTTAGTCTGATCGGCATGCCCGCCTTGTCAACGAATTTTGACTTATTAAAAGTAGTAACTGCTTATTTTAGTGGGCAATCAGTAACCACTTATTACGAGAGACATGCCCTTGTTAAAATAATGGGTTAGTAAGGGGTTATGTAATCTGCATTTTTGCAGGGTAAGACAACCAATAAATTAAGTCAAAATATTTGCAAGTATGGACCCTGAAAACAATTTTTTTAGAAAACAAATCTTGTCTATAAAATTTTGACGGGCTATTACTTTATCCTCGGGTTCTATTTTTTAGAGTTGTGTCGTGTATGAACGAACGGATCCGTACTCAGCACATTCGTTTATGTCGTTCATTTAAATTCCTGATGGAAAAGACATTAATGCTTACAAAATTAGCAGCAGAACCACCATAATTAGCTTTACATACAAAATCTACTTACACAAGCTGCGCTAGCGCAAGCATCACAAATTGGCACACACAAAACCAGGGTAAGGCATTGTGACTTCCGTGAGCGTAAATTTACTCTCGCTCACCACCAGTTAGAGTCTACACAAGTTGTGAGCGAGAGTAAATTTACGCTCACGAAGGTCAAAATGCCTTACCTTGCACAAAACAATTCGGTTAGCTCATATCGTTCAGTAAATCATATCGTTCATCTCGTTCTGTTAGCTTCTTTCGTTCATATTCAAAACCACCACCACGTTCAGAAAACCAACACCATTTTTATGCACACAAACAAACTCACACACAATGATTCAGTTAGGTCATATGGTTCAGTAGCTCATGTCGTTCAGTAGATCATATCGTTCATCTCGTTATTTTAGCTTCTCTGGTTCTTTTTGCTTCTTTCGTTCATATTTAAAATCACCACCACCACGTTCAGAAAACCACCACAATTTTTTGCAGACAAACTCACACAAGCTGCGTTAACGCAAGCATCACAAACTGACACGCACAAAACAATCAATGCAGAGAAGAGGAACCCTGAACTATATTCAAAAGAAAATGATGACTAAAATGTTTTATTGAGTGAAAAAGAGCCAACAAACGAAGGGAACGACCCGGATATTTTTTGTGAACGGAATGAAAAAGATCGATCCGCTCAATGAACGAGATTGTCCAACACTACTATTTTTTACTCATATTCCCACTAAAATGGACTAGAACACCCTAAAACCCAATGAAATATTTCTTATAGACTGAATAATTAGGTCTACTGTTTCTGAAATATCCCCCGCCTTAATACAGTTTTTATCTTGGCCTTGGATTGTTTTGAAATTTTGCATCCCTTGTAGTCCTCGCCGTGCCCATTGTCATTCACGAAACGCCAACAAGCAACGATTACTTCTGGTATTGATTCCATTTTACTTGCTAAATATTCATTACATCGTAATTCTGATGAGATGGCATTCTCAAATATTACTATCCCATTCGAGAATGTAAACCTATTTAAAAATTCCATTTGCAATTCCACAACCAACGAACAGCTCATTTTATGAAAATGCAACCAACCCTTAATAATTAAAAACCGAGAAATGCATAACTGCTGTAATTCTTAAATTGTGCTTTTGTCCCCATTTTGTATTTTCTTTTAAACCTAGAAAGTGGAAAACATGGCAAATGCATTAACAATTAACTAGAAAAATAGGGCAAGGTTATGGCAAACAACATAAACACACAAAAACAACAACTTCACATCCCCCAACCCATGGCACTTTATCCGTCTGGCTACCAGCGCAAACACATTTCAGCGCTCCTGCATAACGTTGTGATGGAAGTTACGGAAACCGACGGTGACATTTGCCATAAAACTAATTCCGTATTTTAACGACTTTGTATTCTGAACTGTAACTGTAATTCTGCTGGTAGATATACATATCCTGGTAGAGTGTGTTTGTGTGTGCGTGTGCTTTGTGCCATGGAATAACAACAGAACTTTATCGAAAACGATATTCAGTCGCAACAGTTTAGTTTTTCTTTTTGTTCATTTCTTTTATTTCAATATGTTGTTATTCCTATTAAATGACAGCAATAGAAAGGCAGCAGCAGAAAGAAAAAAAAAACAACCTGGAAAATGTGAATTTATTGCCATCGGCACAAGTAACAGCAATAACAAAACCAACAACAACAATGAGAACAACCATAACAATAAAAGAACACTGTTCTTTTTTTCTTTCGCTCCGTGTCTGTTGATCATTTGCAGTTGAACATTGAAACCGTTATACGCCGAGAGATAATACCATGTAAACAATTTTATTTATTTAAATGGTTTGACTTCTTTTGTTATATTCTTTGTGGCCTAGATTTGTCGGAAACTCGAAATTGGTGTTGGAAAATTTCGAAATATAATAATAATACCAACTGAAATTCGAAACTCAAAATCGAAGATTTACTTTAGGGGAAAAATTGGAATTTAAGTTTTTTTACTTTTTTTAAATTACAAGAAAACCCGCACAGATTATGAAAGTGGACCGAAAAAAAGAATACACGTGTATCGGCGTTTTAAAAGTTTAGGTCGGGAAGAAACCTAAATAGGCGTGGCAAATTCTGCCCAGACTTTGAAATATTCGACATCAGATTCCTTGGAACCCATGCATTTTAGGTATAAAGTGTCTTTGGCAATATTACTGACAACAACGTGGGGTATCTTTATACGAAAAAAATGAACCCTCATGCGAGTCACTAAACGGGTCTTATTGGTCCCTTTTTTATAGTACTAAAATACGTAATTTTACAAAGTCCGATCTGGGTTATCGATATTTTCCCTATATGCAAAAACCATAGGTATTTCAAAAACAATTTTGGATCGAGCACACATAATCTTCTGAAAGAATTTATTATGAAAAAAACATCAATAAAATATATTTTGTGACCGCAGATAACGAAAATGTGAATAAAAACGGTAGAATATGGTCCTAAATCATATATAAAAAGCGAAAGCTTCTAGAGATGTTAAATATTATAGCTACAAATTTCTTTTGTTCAGATACTCATAATGAAATTTGATTTGGAACATTTCTTCTTTTGACACAATCCCCAAAAAGCGAAGTATTTTAGGAGATTTTGACTCAGTATGGAATAAATTTTAATTAACAGTCTAAAAGTTGAACAAATAATTTCTACCTATAATATCTAATTTTGTAACGTCATTTTCTTAACAAAGTATTTTACTTAGATATCTAGTTTGTACTGAAACTTTCAGTAAAATTTTGTGTAGAATATTTTTTCTTTTAACACCTTTCGTCTAAAACTAAATTTCATGTTACTTTCATGCACCAACTCGAAAAAAGAACAAAACAAATTTATTCAAAAAATATTTGGGTGTTTTATTGGCAAATTTGATGGATATATTTTCTTGATATACATATATTGTAAATTCATATTTCATTTATTCGGCAACTTATATTGAAATTTGATGGAGAATATTTTTATCTTTGACGTCTTCTATCTAGAATAAAGTTTTGTGGGACAAAACTTAATAAACTCAGATAAACTACAACATTAACCCTAAAACGTGATTTTACTTTTGACAGATTCCTGGCGTTTAGGTACGATTTAGAGTTTTGGTGTATTCGAGGACCTATAGCAAAATTTTATGACAAATAATTTTGTAGACTATTTTGATCAGATACGATCACATTTTAAAGGAGTTTTTAAACGTTTTTGAAAAAAGGGACCAATAAGACCTGTTTAGTGACTCGCATGAGGGTCATTTTTTTTCATATAAAGATACCCCACATTGTTGTCAGTAATATTGTCAAAGACACTTTATACCTAAAATGCATGGATTCCACGGAATCTGATGTCGAATATTTCAAAACCTGTAGAAATGGGCTGAACTTGCCACGCCTATTTAGGTTACTTCCCGACGTAAACTTTCAAAACGCCGATACACGTGTCTTCTTTTTTCGGTCCTCTTTCATAATCTGGCCGAATTATCTTGTAATTATTTTTTGTGTTGTACAGTGTTATTAATATTTGGGGTCTAAAACGAATAAAAAATTATTTCTTCCTGGTGCCACCTGAATTCTATGTCCATGAAGTCTAGGGTCAAATCTCGGAAAAAACATTTTTTTGAAGAGGAAAATATTGTTAGCAGAGTGCCAGCCAAAGTTAATGAGTATTCAGACAATGAAAAATAAGAGGTGTTGTACTATAGTCGATGTTTCGTTCGATCTCGACTATAAACAGGAGGTTAAATATCATTGAAAGCAAAACATTTCCATCGATCATCCCTTAAAGAACACGAAGAGTAAAGTCAGATTTTGCTAGTCCTGAACATTTTTGAATCCAGGATAGTGGTGCAAAGTTTGTGGAGTAGGTATCATAAAAACTTAACGTAATTGTGAGTCACTAACAGATCTTCTCAGCACAGTCTATAGCAAAAAAAAACTGCAAACCATAATCATCATCAGAATACGAAACTCATCGCCGTTACCGAACAGCAACCGCACTCGTTGCTCTTTCAATCAACCTTTTTGAAATTTAATTGCAACTTAATTGCAGTAGAATACGAGGTATGATAGTGGACTTCGTGAATCGGACGAATATAATAGTCGCGGCGGTGCAGGAAACCAAGCTCACCAACAACTGAGGATGCATCGCAGCAGAATTAAAGCAAGATAGCTTGAGCCTGGCTGTACACGGTGCTCTTGAAGCAACTTTAAATGGAAGTTGCTTACACCTGGGAAGTTTTTGCGGTTTCTGAAACTACAATGTTCATAGATCAAAAAAATCAAAAAAACAAAAAAATCCACATAGCGCTTTTTAAATAAATTGCGATTCATGTTAAATTTTTTGGGAGTTTTCGCAATTTTCACGATTTTGCTTAGAAACCGCAAATTCTATCGAAATAGGACTAAATAAAATGTTGAAGCTATGAAAATTCTCTACAAGATTGACCTTTCTGATAATTTCATAGGTTTTACCATTATTGAGATATAGAAGTTCAAATTGGGACAAAGCATTGACTGTATCGCTACCTTGTAAAACAAATTCATACATGGTGCGCCTTAACTAACTTTAAGTGAAAGCCGCTTACACCTGGGAAGTTTTTGCGGATTTTGAAATGTTTATAGGTGAGAAAAATCGAAAAACTCGCTGGAGGAATTTTTAAATGAATCGCGGTCAAAATTCACATTTTTAGGTTTATTTTAGATGTTCGTGATTTTGCTTGGAACCGCAAGCCCTATCGAGATGGGTCTAAATAAAATGTTGTAGCTGTAAAAATTCTCTAGAGGATTGACGGTTATGATTTGTTCATAGGTTTTACCATTTTTGAGATATATAGATGTTCAGGCCCCATTTTTAGCTTTTTGTTGGGTTTTCATGATTTGTTTGAAAACGGTAAGTCCTATCGAAATAGGACTAGAGAGAATCTTTTAGCTGTTAAAATTCTCTACAAGACAGAATTTCGTAATTTGTTCCTTAGTTGTACCATTTTTGAGATGTATAAGTTTAAGTTGAGAATTTGCAGCCATGACATTGTATAATACAATACAAGGAGGCGATACAGTCAATGCACTGTCCCAATTTGAACTTCTATATCTCAATAACGGGAAAACCTATGAAATTATCATAAACGTCAATCTTGTTTTTTTTCATAGCTTCAACATTTTCTTTAGTCCGATTTCGATTTTCGATATGGTGTAAGCACCTTCTATTAAAAGTTGCTTCAAGAGCACCGTGTGTACATGGAATGCATGAAACTGTAAAGTTGCTAAGTGTACACATCCCACCGCTAAATACCTGTAATCTTAGGTGACTTTAGTGCACATCATGAGATGTGGTTTCGGCCCTAAGTAATGACCGGACATCAAATTGATAGTTCTATGCTTTGCACGGTCAATTAAATACGCCTCTACGCCCGACATAACCATTTCTTCTTTTTTTTTGGTAGACCATGATGTTGCGAATGTCATGACAAACGCTAAATCATTCTCGGCGTTGGGCTCTGATGGAATCTCCATGGTAATGCTGAAACAGTTGAATATCACACAAAAGTTTTAATTTGTCGCTAGCCACCCACATCGTTCTCGAAGTCTGGAAAATACAGACCTATTTCGTTTTGGTCGCCCGTTGCAAAAAACCCTTGAGGCTTTAGTGCTCCCCAGCGTCAGAAATAGCGATTTAGTTAGCACGGATTCCGTAAGCAGCACAGCACGACAACAGCGCCACATGCCATCTCCACACAGTTCCCCAAGGTGGGGTGATACCTCTGGAACTGTTTAAACTCTGCCTTTCCTGTATTCCACCCCCACCAGGCAGCATTGATATCATTACCTGTGGGGGTGGTTGTACGATATTGGTGTCAGGTACCTTCCCTAATGTCATATGTGAAAGGCTGAACGTATACTTAACCGATTTTATAACGAGCGAAGGGTTTACGACCTGTTCATTGTTCTCAGCACATGGGTCACGGAGATGAGCTTAGAACTCCAAGTTCTGGTCGATGGTAACAGTATTTCGACTACCAACTAACTCAAGATTCGGGGTAACATACGACAGTATGTTCACGTCGTCCGCGCATATTACAGCTATCTCCGACAAGCTGAGATATAGGAACAATGACTTCTAGTCCTCTAGCTAGCAGCACTAGGGACGCTGATGAAGAAACCTTGTTGACCACATATAAAACTCACGGGGTCGATCTGTGGTAAGCTATGTGGCGGAAATTTGTTCCGCAATGTAATAATATTTAATCATGTCAGAACGCCGTTTTGAGAACTGCGACATTGTGCCTTATCATGTCATCAGTAAACCATCTGCATGAGGCGACGAATATTCTTCCTATACGGCAACACAATGACATACTCTCGTTGCAGTACTTGCTGGGGTGTTACCGTGGCAGTCGCCCTAGTCACCATCTGGTGGATCGGACATACCCTAACCAGGAATGTCAGGAAGGATAATCATGATATAGAGAGAAAGGCCTAAGTTTATAAGAAAGAATACTTCGACCAGGCAGGTTTGACTAGCATTAATCCAGATGCCATTAACACCTATGGATGCGGTCCTAGGAGTGCATCATCGATCTATGGCAGCTGAAGAACGCCAGCTGTCATGATAAACCAGATTAGTATAAGCTAAACTATATTCAAAACATTTTTTCGCCCGCCACACTGTACCACTTCAACTGACATGCTAAACATACAGTAGCTTTGTTGTCACAATCCATTGATGCAGCCACATCCCCACACATGGCGGTAGGTTCATAGTCAGTTTAAGCATGAAAACGAACGAACAAACATATCCTCACAACAACAACAACTGTTGATCACAATAACACCTACTTGAGTACCCGATCCGGTTCAATATTTCTTCCAAACTAACATCAATTCCGACGATGGCATATATCGGTCGACTTTTTACGATACCTCCCCCAACAATAGTTCAAAAAGTTTCCCTTAACTGTAGCTTAAGAACATTTTTCGAATAAGATTGAATTTTTATTGTAAAAAATCAAAATTCTCCCTCTGCCGCCCGCTTGGTTACGCCGATAATTCGGGCCTTTATAAAAAGATGTGTAGGGAATAAAATTATAAAATTTGAGAAAGACCACTAAGACAACCAAAAAATTTAGTGTGAAGAAGTGCCCCAAAATGTTGCGACATTTCGGAAAGGTATTGTCCGATATAGACCTTCGTGGAATTTGATGTATGGAAGAAAATTTCTGCAAAATCGTACTCATTACTCATTTCAGTTGGTGCCGACACGGTGTTTTGGAGTCATTGGCTACGAAAATGATTACACCGTCGTAATAGTGGATGCGGTGACAACCTGCTGTAAAAACTCATGACATGATTTTGAAATGTGCCCAGATAAATATATTTTTTTTTGCCTTGGTTGTGGTTTGTGGTACTGCTACAGACACACATCCTAAGGGCAAACACAGGAAGAAGAAGATTGAGAAAGGGGAAGTCTGAATCCGAATCTGATAGTAACAGCAAAACAAATGCAACCGGCTTTTAAATCCCGAATAATAAAGAGGTCCACACAAAATGGTAAAGAACAAGGGAATTGTTTTATGGTATCATGGAGTACATACCCTCGCATTACGACTGAGGGTCTGATGAAGGAAATGTGTATTCGAGGATTGGTATTTATATTAGTTCCACACAAAAGTCAGTGGTTCGATCTCAAAAAGAACAACCCAATTTCTGCTCTTCTGTATAGGACAAAGATGACTTATTAAGGGACAAAGATAAAGATGACTTCTTCCACGATATACTCACAAGGTCTTCTCTTGTCGCCGAGTCCGAATATAGCCACTGTTCGACACCTCTTGCAGATAAGCTTTACATTCTCAAGGAATATATCCCAACATTTCATTGAGGTATTTTTGCTGCCGTTAAAAATGGTTGCCATTGTCCACCCTGTTAATCGGACCCATGTGCGTTAGTTCATATTTGTCTTATTTTAAAACTTTCCTATTCTATGTGGCATATCCTTGTACTTTATATTTGGCTTCACCAGTCCAGTCTAAATTTATCACTTCTCCCTTTGCATTGGTAAATATTCCAACTAACTGACAGCGGCAAAACAATATTTTATTACTATCAACATTCTCTCCCACGCTCAAGAAAAAATATATATTTTTATTTTGATTTGTTTTTTTATTTCGAAAAAATAATTTTATTTCTCTGAAGGACCCTCAAGAGTTTTATGGCTTTCACTCGTGTCATTGCATTCATTTTATTTATTCAAAGTTATTTTTAACATTAACGTATTTTTAAAACGAACCTTCTGAGAGAAGGTTGGCCACTGCAACGTGTTGACAAGGAAACGGAATAATTGCAAAAATG
Source organism: Musca autumnalis (assembly GCF_047663935.1). Lineage (NCBI taxonomy): Eukaryota > Metazoa > Arthropoda > Insecta > Diptera > Muscidae > Musca > Musca autumnalis. The sequence goes on from NW_027411866.1 coordinate 225,103,413, forward strand.
TTGATGGGAAGTGGTGGTGGTGGTGGCTTGGCTGTCATTAAGAAAATTGAAATATTGTGGATAACTATAAAAAAGAAAATTTATTTGTGCCAAATAAAAGAAGAGTTATTTATCTTTTTTTAGCGAAGGAAATTTGATGTCTTTATAAATATTTAAATTGACAAAAATAAGACAGTAAGCACGGTGCGCCTTAACTAATTTTAAATGGAAGGTGCTTACACCTGGGAAGTTTTTGCAGATTCTGAAACTACAATGCTCATAGATGAGAAATGTCAAGAAACAAAAAAAAAAAATCGGCGGAGGGATTTTCAAATAAATCGCGATTTAAGTTCACATTTTAGGGGTTATTTAGGTTTTCACAATTTTGCCTGAAAACCGCGAGTCCTATCTAAATGGACCGGAAAAAAATGTTGTAGCTGTCAAAATTCTCCTCAAGATTGACCTTTATGATATTTTCGTAGGTTTTACCGTTTTTGAGATATAGAAGTTCAAATTGAGACAATGCGCATCCTTTTAAAACAATGTCATTACTGCAATTTCCCAAATTAAACTTATATATCTTGAAAATGGTACAGCCTAGGAAAAAATAAATCATCCGATCTTGTAGAGAATTTTCACAGCTTTAGACTTATTTCGATACGACTTGCGGTTTCTAAGCAAAATCGTGAAAATCTAAAAAAAAAACCCTAAAATTTTCAATTTCGATTTATTGAAAAACCCCTCCTGCGATTGTTTCTGTTCTTTTTATTTCTCTTATCTATGAACGTTGATTGCTGTTTCAAAATCCGCGAAATCTTCCCACGTGTAAGCGGTTTTCATCAAAAGTTAGTTAAGGCGCACTGAGCATGATATTGTTTTATAAGGAGGCGATACAGTCAGTGCATTGTCTCAATTTGAACTTCTATATCTCAAAAACGGTAAAACCAACGAAAGTATCATTAAGGTCAATCTTGTGGAGAATTGTCACAGCTACAATATTTTCTTTAGGTCCATTAAAGTACGACTCGCGTCTTCAAAGCAAAATCGTGAAAACCCAGAAACCCTAAAAATGTGAACTTAAATCGCGATTTATTTGAAAATCCCTCCGGCGATTTTTTTATTTCTTAATATTTCTCATCTATGAGCATTGTAGATTCAGAATCTTTCTTTTCATAGAAAACGAAAAAGTCTTCATAGAAATCGGTTGATATTCTGACAGAAGACTGGTTGGTCACCTCATAAAAGAGCGGTCGTCTTCTCATAGAAGACCTTATGGTCGTCTCATTGAGTAGACCTTTTTATAGGAGACCGGCCGATCTGCTCATCAAGGATCAGGCTCATTACATTTTCTATGAATATGATATTCTCATAAAAGACCCGTTGCACTTCCTATAAAAATACTAGCAAATTGCCCGCTACTTCGTATGCTGAAAGGATATTACTCCGTCAGTAATCTTAATTCCAAATTGCAGGTTTCTGCTCTATCCGCTCATTCAAATCCAAGTTGTACTAAATTTAGTACCATTTAGTACTTTTCGTACACATAAGTACGAATTTGCAAAACTACCCCCATATCACAATCGTATTTTCCATCTTACTTACTTAGCTGGCCCATTACAGAACATTTGTTCCATAGGCCGAACTAAGAAAAGATCTCCATTTCTCTTTATTTGTTGCTTCGCACTCTGGAATACCATGCCTTTTCATCTCATCATCCACTTGTTTGCGCTATCTATTTCTTGGCCTGCCAATTCTGCGTGCACCGCCAAGCGGTCCGTATTTATACGCCATTTTAGCGGGTTCATCATCGCTCTTTCTTATGATATGGCCTAGCCAACGCAATCGCTGCATCTCGATACGTTTAACAATATTGATGTCGTTGTATAGTAGATAGAGCTCGTGGTTCATGCGACGTCGATATTCACCGTCAATGCAGATTGGTCCATAGATCTTTCGAAAATTTTTCTCTCAAACACACCAAGCACTGCCATGTCTGCTTGCGCAAGTACCCAGGCTTCGGAGCCATACATCAGCACGAGTAGTATCAGTGTTTTGTAGAGCGTTATTTTTGTTTGACGAGATGTGGCTTTGTTTTTAAACTGCTTACTTAAACCAAAGTAGCATCTGTTGGCCAATACAATTCTTCTTTTTATTTCACAACTGATGTCGTTTGTTGTGCTTACGGCGGTGCCGAGGTATACGAAGTTTTTTACTACCTCAAAATTATAGGAACCAACTTCAACATTTGGCCCGATCTTAATGGGCGCATTGCGCGTCGACACCATCAACTTGGTCTTCTCACCGTTTACCGCCAGACCCACTTTAGCAGATTCTACTTCGACCTTCATAAAGGTATCAGTTAATTATTTTAATGATCGGCCCATGATGTCCATATCATCAGCATAAGCATTCTGGTTCCTGTACATCTCGATTTTTTTACACTCCCGCTTTTCCATCTCTCTCTTTTTTCTGCGGAAAAGACGTTTCACCTCTCTCCTTTTCTCCCTGTATCTCTCTCGTGCGCTACGTGTTGCTACGGATTGTAAAGTAGCCTTATATGCCGCATTTTTCTCTTCGGTGGCAGCACGACACTCCTGATCATACCATGGATTCCTTGGTGGAGGTCTCTGGTATCCAAGTATGGATTTTGCGGCTGTTTGCATGGAGTGGGCAATGCTTTGCCCTAGCGCTGATATGTTATCGGGATGAAGAGTGCTTTGATTAAGAAATTGGGCTAGTTGAGTGGAATATGCTGTGGCTATCTGTTGTGATTGCAGCTTACCGATGTCTAACTTTCGTGTTGTGTCTGTTCGTACTTTGTTTGCTACGTTTAAGCGGGTGCGTACCTTTGCTGCAACAAGGTAGTGGTCCGAATCAATGTTTGCGCCTCGGAACGATCGTGCATCCAACACGTTCGATGAATTTCTTCCATCTATCACAACATGATCAATTTGATTTCTCGTTTTCTGATCTGGAGACAGCCAGGTGCCCTTATGAATATCGAGATGCTTAAATCTGGTACTGCTAACTACCATGTTTTTTGCAGCTGCAAAGTCTATCAGCCTCATACCATTGTTAGATGTTTCACTGTGGAGACTGAATTTCCCGACTGTTGGGCCAAAGATATTCTCCTTTCCAATTTTGGCATTAAAATCGCCTAGAATGATTTTAATGTCATGGACAGGGCAATGGTAATATGTTTCTTCTAAGCGCTCGTAAAATATATCTTTGGTCTGTTCGTTCCTTTCTTCAGTGGGAGCATGAGCGCAAATAAAGCTGATGTTGAAGAATTTATTCGAATTGCAGCAAGTCTTTCATTCACTGGGGTGAAGCTGGATAGCAGATGTTTTAGTCTCCGACTAACTACGAATCCGCAACCAAACTCATGATTTACGTCATGGCAGCTATACTAAAGTGCGTCACCTTTAGGTGTTGTTGTGACGCCTTTCCCAATCCATCGTATTTCCTGGCAGTAATATCGGCCTTGTACTTTTCAATTACGTCTGCCAACGCAAAGACTGCACCTTCTCTATAAAGAGTGCGAACATTCCAGATGCAGATTCGCAGATCATTGTCCTTAAAACGTTTGCGGAGTTCGTCAACTTTAGAGGTGTTTTTTTTTTCTTTTCTTTCGTTTTTTCATAGTAGGCTGTTTTTTCTAGGGGAGGATTACTAACCCGACGCCTAAACCCAAGTTTTTAACGTTCTTATGGGTGAACGCGCGGCACATGTTAGCTCACTACCTTTAACGGGTGTTAAAGGCAGTTCCCCAGGTGAGACCACGGGGAGGTCAGTTTCCACTTGAGATGAAAAAGGGACCAAAATAAATCCTGGGCTTTGCCATGTTAAAACCGGTCAGGACCGTTCCTTGGTATCTTCCATCCCCTACGTCACACTATTTTCCATCAGTAATCTTAATTCCAAATTTCAGGTTTCTAGCTCTATGCGCTCACCTAAATCCAAGCTGTACTAAATTTAGTACCATTTTGAACTTTTCGTACACATAATTACGAATTTCGAAAACTACAACCCTATCTCAATCTTACACTCCGTCAGTAATCTTAATTCCAAACTTAAGGTTTCTGCTCTATCCGTTTATCCAAATCCAAGTTGTACTAAATTTAGTACTTTTCGTACACATAAGTACGAATTTGCAAAACTACCCCTATATTTCAATTCTATTTTCCGTCAGTAACCTTAATTCCAAATTTCAGGTTTCTAGCTCTATGCGTTCACCTAAATCCAAGTTGTACTAAATTTAGTACCATTTTGAACTATTCGTACACATAATTACGAATTTCGAAAACTACCTCCATATCTCAATCTTATATTGCGTCAGTTATCTTAATTCCAAATTTTAGATTTCTAGCTCTATGCGTTCATCCAAATCCAAGTTGTACTAAATTTAGTACTTTTCGTACACAAAAGTACGATTTTCCAAAACTACCCCCCCCCTTATTTTCCGTCTGTAATTTTAATTCCAAATTTCAGGTTTCTAGCTCTATGCGTTCATCCAAATCCAAGTTGTACTTAATTTAGTACCATTTTGTACATTTCGTACACATAAGTACGAATTTGCAAAGCTACCCCCATATCACCATCCTATTTTCCGTCAGTAATCTTAATTCCAAATTTCAGGATTCTAGCTCTATCCGTTCACCTAAATCCAAGTTGTACTAAATTTAGTACCAATTAGTACTATAAATACACATAAGTACGAATTTCCAAAACCATTTTCTTACATCAACACACCTTCCCAACCTTCATTTCCATACCAAATGTCAAGATTCTAGCAATATCTGTTCAAAATATGCAGTTGGTACCAGATTTAGTAATTTGTAGTACTCTTCGTACACTTATAGGTCGAATTTTCAAAAATCCTTTGGTACATCTTTCTAACTCTCCATCAGTAGTGATCCACATTTCAATTTAGTACCTTACCCCTAAACACCAAAAGCAACTCATGTGTGTGTGTGAAGATAAAATCGATTTTAACTAGCGGAGACAAAAAACCACAAAACAAAGTGGTATAACAGTATAAGAGTTGTATAACAGACAGAAAAGATACGCGCGTCTAGTTTCCAACAATGCATAGCACTAAGCATGTCATTGTAGAAATTTTGAGATCCTGAGTAATAGGCCAAAACATATAATATTAATTTTTGGAAACTAGACACCTTTAGCTGGCCAACGCAATTTTCCGTATAGGCGCATCCTTGTTAGATCCTAAGTAATAGGCCAAAACATATAAAATTGCATATCTTCAAAATATTTTTTTTTTTGAAAATTTTTTTCTCAAATTTTCTACAATGAAATGCTAAATCCTATGCATTTTTGGAAACTACACACCTTCAGCTGTCCAGCGCAACTTTCCGTATAGGCTCATTCTTTTTAGATCCTGAATAATAGGCCAAAACATATGATATTTTTGAAAAATAGTTTTTTTTCCAAAAGTTTTCGATTTTCTCAAAATTTCTGCAATGAAATGCTTAGTGCTATGCATGCGCGTATATTTTCGATATCCTGAGTAATAGTCTAAAACATATTTCCTTGAAATCATTTTTCCAAATCGTTTTTACCTTGGTATGAATCTGTTATACAACTGTTATACTGTTATACCACTAGTTTTGTGTTGTTTGTCTCCGCTAGTTAAAAGCGATTTTATCTTCACACACATCAGCAATCCACAGTCTAAATTTCAACTTCCTAGGCGATGATATACATGTCACTCACTCACTCAGTCATCACTAAGCTCTTTTATAAATATAAATATATTGAACAAAACAAACTCTTGAATTTATGGACCCACTTATCTGGTCGTCCTTTTTATTGATTTAAACAACAATTGTGTAACATTTTTTTTATATAATTACATTTCATAACATAACAACTCAACAGCTCAACTGTAAAGAACATTAAAACCTATGTTGTAGTTTCTGCTTGAAATCATCGATTGTAAAATTTTTTGAAACTCTTTCCTTCATTGAAACTTCTCGCACATTAGTCGGTGAACCCAGCAGTTCAACATCTTTCGCATCAAAATTACCTTCAATGCCAATGAATTGATATTTCCTCCCTTCAAAATTTTTTTCTAATACCATTAGAAATATCTTAAAGTTGTTGTCAGTAGTATCAAATGTCCCAGGTGTTGACGGTTCGGCATAAAGTTTCGCTGTTACAATGAAATGTTGATGCCAATAGTGATAATAAAAGTTCGCAGCATACTCCACTCGTGGATAAAGTTCTCGAGACACCACAATGCCATCAGGTGAAGACACACTTTCATTGGTATAATAGGTAACAATTTTGTGTAACGGACATATGTGATATTTCTCGGAACCCAAATGATACTCAAAGACCCGTTCATGGCCTTGGACATTAAAGTTGCCTGTTATAATGTATAATCCGGGATAATGTCGCTTAATGTACTGCAATAGCTCACTGAGACCACGATAGCCACTACGGCTGAGATAGCCTTTAAAGGTTTGGGTCATTTGTATGAAATAAAACTCCTTGGCATCCGAATAGCGTCGATACTTGGTCAAATAACACCAGTTACTGTCACGGCCTTGTAATTTCACCGATTTCATTATGGGATAGGCATGTTTTAGCGAAATAGATGAATAGTCAGGAGGCTGATAATATTCATGATAATTATTGAAATCAGGCGGTAGCTCGGTAGGTACGTTATTATCGTAAAAGTAGTTGCCAAATCCGGTGTCAAAAGTATCCTTCGTTTCCAATTGATTCATTGATAGAAATGTTGGTTGGCCGACACCACGCGTCCATATCAGAAAATATACCAGGAAATTATGTATTGCACCTAAAGGCTCTCCACCATCCGATGTAATATGCAGCAACGTATCGTATTCCATTGTCGTAAGAGAACTGATTCTTTTGAGGAATTGAAATTTATTGGTTGCTTGACTGGGAGCTTTTTTTCGTAGAAATTAATTGAAGTGAATTAAGATTGAGCTGCAGATATAAGATTTGTGTGAAAATTAACCTTTTCGGAAGTTCATTTAATGTAAGCTTTTAGACTTGAAAGGAAAGAAATATTTATGTTATGAAAAGGGGTTATTTGTGTTCTGGTCTTTAATTAAGAACTTTGATTACACGCCCCAATGGGTTAAGAAAGCTGTATCCCAGTTTATAAATGACCCGCTGAAGGGGATATACATAACACACGATATTTTCTTGTGTAACATTTTCAAGAGCTTTACTCTAATGACCGACTAGAGCCACCTGGCAAGGAAGAAAACTGAGGTAAATATGGTAGAATTTTTCAGAATAGGTTTGCAGCGAAGGCCATGATCTTGGATGTAGTTTCGCTGATTCCATAACAACGACAACAATTGTTCCCTTGCTTTATTTTTTTGTATTCGTAGCTTTGTGTTTAATATATACATAAAACCTTGAATTACTAATTAAATTAATTGACTAGTTCGTTGACATGAAGAAAGTGCATTCAGTATATTAGGGTTCAAACATTTTTGCAAATACCAAAACCAAGAAGAACTTTTGGTCTTCCATTAGAAGCCCTTTTAGTCTTCTAAAAGAAGACATTTTTGGTCTTCTACCAGAAGACTATTTGGTCTTGTATAAGAGGACTTTTTGCTCGTCTATAAGAAGACCTGTTGGTCTTTTTTAGGAAGATATTTTGTGCATCTATAAGAAGACTATTTGGTCTTGTATAAGAAGATTTTTTGGTCGTCTAAAAGAAGACTTTTTGGTCTTCTATATGAAGACATTTTTGAACCTCTATAAGAAGACATTTTGGTCTTCTATAAGAACACGTTGTGGTCTTCTATAAGAAGCCCTTTTAGTCTTCTATAAGAAGACATCTTTGGACTTCTATAAGAAGACATTTTGGTCTTCTATAAGATGACATTTTTGGTCGTCTAAAAATACCTTTTGGTCTTCTATAGGAAAACATTTTGTGCATCTATAAGAAGACTTTTTGGTCTTGTATAAGAAGATTTGTTGGTCTTGTATAAGAAGACTTTTAGGTCTTCTATATGAAGACATTTTTGGATTTCTATAAGAAGACATTTTGGTCTTCTATAAGAACACCTTTTTGGTCTTCCATTAAAAGCCCTTTTAGTCTTCTATAAGAAGACATTTTTGGTCTTCTATAAGAAGAAATTTTGGTCTTGTATAAGAAGACATTTTTGGTCGTCTAAAAAATACCTTTTGGACTTCTGTAGGAAGATATTTTGTGCATCTATAAGAAGACTATTTGGTCTTGTATAAGAAGATTTTTTGGTCGTCTAAAAGAAGACTTTTTGGTCTATAAGAAGACATTTTGGTTTTCTATAAGAACACCTTTTTGGTCTTCCATTAGAAGACCTTTTAGTCTTCTAAAAGAAGACATTTTTGGTCTTCTATAAGAAGAAATTTTGGTCTTGTATAAGAAGACATTTTTGGTCGTCTAAAAAATACTTTTTGGTCTTCTATAAGAAGACTATTTGGTCTTGTATAAGAAGATTTTTTGGTCGTCTAAAAGAAGACTTTTTGGTCTTCTATACGAAGACATTTTTGGAGTTCTATAAGAAGACATTTTTGGTCTTCTATAAGAAGAAATTTTGGTCGTCTAAAAAATACCTTTTGGGCTTCTATAAGAAGACTTTTTTGGTCATCTAAAAAATACTTTTTGGTCTTCTATAAGAAGATATTTTGTGCATCTATAAGAAGACTATTTGGTCTTCTATAAGAAGACCTTTAGTCTCTTATAAGAATAAATTCTGTTCTTCTGTAAGAAGGCCTTGCTGTCGTCCATAAGAAGACCTCTTATAGAAGCAGTTTTTTGGGGCTTCTTTTCGTCTTCTATACGACCTTTTGGTCTTCTATAAGAATTGTTGGTCTTCTACAAGAAGTCTATAAGGAGACTATTTGGTCTTGTATAAGAGGATTTTTTGGGCGTCTACAAGAAGACTTGACTCCGCCTAGGTGCTTCACGCATTCTAGCCGGTCCCAAGCCCGGATAAAGGGATCGACATCAATCCCAAATGGCTTCAGAAGACTGGGCGTCTTGGGAAGTAGAAGGATTACGTGCATCTGTCCTCTGAAAGATCGACCTCATACATGGTCCCTCGCCATCACCCCAAGTAGGGTGGCTTTGGGCTGATAACCCAATCTTGAAAAAATACTCTATCAATGAAACGTCAACAAATCGTCGGTGTCATGCTTAAGTGTTCCATACGCCATTTTTGACTTTTTGAGATGCAGGTGGTTTCTAGGGTTTTCCGGTATGCTCTTTCTGAATTTCTAGTCGGCTTTCTCCTATCTGCTCTAGTTTCCGAGATATCCACGCCTCGACGTAAAAGCATAAACTTTTTTCAGTTATGAAATTAATATTTTAAAAACTTACATGTTTAAAACACATTTCAAAAATCAGAATTTTAATTTTCGATTTAGAAGTATTTAATTTATTGAGGCAAATATGGAAAATTTTTTTGTCACTTTGTTCCATGTGATTTACAATATTTCACATTTGTGTCATAAGTGCGGATATGGAACAAATCGACAAAAATTCTTTTTTTTTTTTAAAATCTCTATACCTTTTATATTCCAATACATATTCCTCTAAATTTTTGCAAATATGTTCTATATACTATTATTAGTATTTCAAGTCAAAAATATAAATATTTGCTTTGGCCAGCTCCACACAGTTGTGACGCAAAACATTAAAATGAGATTATCTCAAAACGGGCAAATGGCGTATGGAACACTTAAGCATGACACCGACGAAATGAAATTAGAACATCCCCCATACGACGACTTATGGCTTTAAACAACGAATAATGATTGGAACATGGAACGTTCGTTCTCTTTCCGAAACATCCAGGCTAAATCAAGTACGAAATGAGATGACAAATTACAACATTGACATCCTAGGCCTGAGCGAGGTGTGATGGTTGAAGAGCGGCGTCACAAATATGGCCTCGGGTCACCAATTTCTGCACTCGGGTCATAATAATCTTCGAAATAATCTCCAAATGGCAGAAAAGCTCTCATTCAACATGTCGCGATTTCTGCCCGATTTCGAAAAAAATTCCAAAACATCACTGTCCTACAGGTCTATGCTCCCACCGACCCTGATGATGAGGAAAACAAAAGAATGTTCTACGACCAACTTGAGAACACTTTATCATCTATCCCTGGAGGTGACATAAAAATTCTTGTTGGCGACTTCAACGCGAAAGTTGGTAATAACAACTACAACCTCAAAAAAGTAATGGGCTACCACGGTCTTGGACCAACCAGAAACGACAATGGAGACAGGCTAATAGACCTATGTGCCAGACACCAACTATTCATCGGCGGAACTATGTTCCCACATAAAGATATACACAAATACACATGGGAGTCTCCTGACAACCGCACACGAAACCAGATCGACCACATAATTGAGAGCAAACTTTTCCTTGGTTGTTTGCTGGACGTAAAAACACTTCGTGGTGCTGATATTGATAGCGATCACCATCTTATTGTAGGTAGTTTCAAACTACGTCCCGCCGCCATCCATACCACAAAGAAAAAACCCAGATACAACATAAAGAAACTGCAAAATCCACAAATAGCTGTGCAATACAAAAATGCAGTAACACAATACTTAAATTCCCCTCGTAGAGAGCACACTTGGTCAAATATACAAGATGCGTGCTGCCAAAGTGCGAACCAAATACTCGGCACTCATAAGCGCAGCCACAAGCCATGGTTATCTGACGAAACCCTCCGAGAAATCGCGAACCGCAGAAGGCTTAAAAACAAGATCAACCGAAGTAAATCTGCTACTGATAAAATAAATGCCCGAACCTTATACCGCCAGTCGGCCGCCAAAGTTACATATATGGCAAGGAGAGATAGAGAAGCTTATTATAGTAGCATCGCAGAATCAGCAGAAATCGCATCATCAATGAGCAATATAAGAGATGTACATGCTGCTATTAAACAGCTGAGTGGCAAACAATCACGTACCACAGACATACTCAAATATGGAAATGGCAATGATCTCACCAACACAAAGGAGCAACTGCTACGCTGGCGTGAGTTCTTCTCCGCACCGAGCTCTGTCGCAGCCTCCACCGATGCGCAGGTTTACGCCTGCAATGAATATAGGCGCATGCCTAGAAGAGAAATCTCCACTGCCACACCTAATTTTGCAGAAGTACTTCAAATATTATCCAAACTGAAGAACTCTAAAGCGCCGGGCCCAGATGGAATAACTGCAGAATTACTGAAATACGGTGGCGAACCCATCGCAGAAGCTCTCACGCCAATAATTAAACGTATCTGGGAGCATGAGACTATTCCAAATTTCTGGAAGGAGGGAGTAGTCGTAACAATGCCGAAAAAGGGAGATCTGAAACTATGCAGTAATTGGAGAGGCATCACCTTATTAAATGCGGTCAATAAAATTCTTGCGTCGATAATTCTAAAATGCATTTCCCCTGCCTTGGATAACATACTAAGGAAAGAGCAAGCAGGCTTCAGACCAGGGAGATCTTGCACTGACCACATCAACACATTACGCATCATCATCGAGCAGTCTATCGAATTTAACAGCAGTTTATACCGTCTTTTTGTGGACTTTGAGCGAGCTTTCGAAACAGTATCCAGACCAGCACTATGGGATGCACTGAGCTCCAAGGGAATCCCAGATAAAATTATAAGCCCCATTCGCGAATTATACACAGATGCGAAATCCAGAGTACGTTTTAAAGGCGAAGAAAGCCCGCCCTTCGAACTACACTCAGGGGTGAAGCAAGGATGTGTCCTTTCGCCCACACTGTTTCTCCTACTACTGGATTGTGTACTCCAACAAACCAACATCGAAGCTCCACTGGGAATACGTTGGTCCGTAAACGACTTTTTCCATGACGTCGACTACGCTGACGACATCTGCCTTTTTGCAAATCGCTTCTCCGATATCGTGTCGACCGCTTCTCTTACCTAGGAAGCACAATCTGCAAAGACGGAGGTTCAAATGCCGATATTACTGACAGAATCAACAAAGCCCGGACAGCTTTTCACTCTCTACACAAAATCTGGAGAGCAAACAACATAACAACAAAAACAAAGGTCAACATTTTCAATAGCTGTGTAAAATCTGTCCTTTTGTATGGTTGCAGTACCTGGGGTACAACACAGGTCTCTCTTAGGAAGATTCAAGCCTTTTACAATAGTAGCTTGAAACAAATCCTGCGAATTTTTTGGCCTAACTGGGTAACTAATGAGCAACTCTACGTGATGGCGAAATGCAATACAATAGAACATGAAATCCGCAGACGCAAATGGACATGGATTGGACACATTTTGAGGAAACCTCCTAGTGAAATCTCAAGACAAGCTCTAGATTGGAACCCACAAGGCCATCGAAATCCTGGCAGGCCTCGAAATACATGGATCCGTGTTGTGAAGATGGAATGTCTCTCTTGCAATCTTCCCTGGAACCAAGCAAAAATTCTAGCTAATGATCGACAAAGATAGATATATATATATATATATATATATATATATATATATATATATATATATATATATATATATATATATAAGAAGACTTGTTTAAGAATACATTTTAGGACTACTATAAGAAGATCCTTTGGTCTTCTATAAGAAGACATTTTGGGTTTCTATTAGAAGTCCTTTTTGGACTTCTATAAGAAGACTTTTTGGTATTCTATCAGGAGATTTTTGGTCTTCTATCAGGAGGCATTTTGGTCTTCTATAAACGGTTTTTTTGGTTTTCTATAAGAAAATATTTTCATTTTCTATAAGTAGACCATTTGGTCTTCTACCAAAACACTTTTTATTCTTCTGTAAAAAGTCATTTTCGTCTTCTATAAGAAGACCTTTTTGTCTTCCATAAGAAAGACTTTGGTTTTCTATAAGAAGGCATTTTGCTCTTCTCTAACAGACTCTTTGGACCTTTTTTGAGTCTTTTATAAGCAGTCATTTGGTCTTCAGTGGGGAGGCAAACCATTTGGTCGTCTATTAGAAGACTTTCTAGTCTAGGATTTAAAAACAAAACAAAAAACTTATTATATATGGACCCACAGAATCATCAGATTTTATTTCATTTATTATAAAAATTCTGTAAAATTTCTTCAGTAAATTGAATTTCCTCTTACTTCTTTCATTAATTCATAAGCTGTATATGTTTTCGGGCCTCTGTCGCTCATTGGAACCTCTTGCACATTAGTCGGTGAACCCAGCAGTCCCAAATCTTTGGGATTAAAATTCCCCTGATGGCCAATGAAATAATCTCTTCTGCCATAGTTTTGTTTTAAAATCTCCAAAAAGTTCTTAAACGCACTGGAAGTGGCATCATATGTCCCCGCTACTGAGGAATTGACATACAGTTTCGCCGATACAATAAAATGTTGATATGAATGACCGGAATAAAAATCCACCGCATACTCCACACGTGGAAAAAGTTCACGAGACACCACAATGCCATCTGGGGAAGCCAAACCTTCATTATCATTACAGGTAATAATTTTGTATAACGGACATATGTGATACTCCTCGGAACCCAGATGATATTCAAAGACCCGCTCATGGCCTTGAACATTTAAGTCACCTGTTATCACATATAACCCGGGATAATGTCGTTTAATGTACTGCAATAGCTCACTGAGGCCACGATAACCACTACGGCTTAGATAACCCTTAAAGACTTGAGACATTTGTATGAAATAAAACTCCTTGGCATCTGAGTAGCGTCGATATTTGGTCAAATAACACCAGTTGTAGTCGCGGCCTTGTAATTTCACTGTTTTCGTTATGGGATAGGCATGCTTTAACGAAACAGCTGAATAGTCACCTTCCGCCTTCACCTCCCAATAGCCTTGCAGATAATGTTGGTGATAATTACTGAAGTCATGCGGTACCTTTGTGTGCACAATGTTATCCTGACTATATTTGGCAATTCCAGTATCGAAAACATCTTTGGTGGCCAATTGATTCATTGACATAAATGTTGGTTGGCTACCTCCAGATTTACCACCACCACCGCCACTACCCGTCCATAGTAGAAAATATAGAAGGAAATTATTTATTGAACGTAAAGGTGTTTCGGTTTCCGATGAAAGATGTAGCAACGTATCGTATTCCATTGTCGACAGAGAACTGTTTCTTTTGAGCAACTGAAATCGAATGTGTGTATGACTTGAGGTTTTTATACAAATTAATCGAAATGAATAAACATCGTGCTGCGAATACACGTTTAGTACATTTTAACCCATAAAAGACCCCATAAGAGTCAGTTTAACCTTAAAAGAAAATAACATTTAATTTAAATTAATTTGAATTTGTAAGCTTTCACTGCATGCCCCAATGGGCTAATAAAGCTATATGGGTATTTTTAAATAACCCACCGGTTGCGATTTGCATAATAAACGCTGCAAGTTTCATTTTATTGTTTTCTTATATTGTTAAGAGTATTAAAGTCAGCTTTAGTTGATTGCATATGTTAGTGACCCACTGGCCAACTGAGTCATGTAAAGGAGAATTTTTAGTATTGGTTTGCCGCAAAGGTCCCGCTTTTGCTAGAGCGTCGATGATTCAAAATCGTCACTGCATATATTTATGTTTGTATTTTGTTCCCTTGCTTGTTTTTATTTGCATTTGGTGCGTTTGTAGAATTCCGTTCAATATTTACATAAAACATAGTATAATTTAGAATAACAATTAAAATAAGTATGTAATTAAAAAAAATTAAGTAACAGTGTTTTATTTATAAATGCACTTAAAAGTAGAAAATAATTTTGATGATGGAATCTCTCAAATAAAACGCTTGCATTTAAATTAAAACTTGTGATAATATTGAACGGCAAGCGTTTTATTTGAGAGATTCCATCATCAAAATTATTTTCTACTTTTAAGTGCATTTATAAATAAAACACTGTTACTTAATTTTTTTTAATTACATACTTATTTTCTAGTTTTTAGTGCATTTAAAAATAGAACACTGAAACTTATTAATTTTATAATTATTTTTATTTTTTTTTTTTTGTAAATACATTTTTTTAAGATTTTCAATTTTATTTGTATATACTTGAGGTTATAAATGATATTTAATGATGGTGCCCATATAGCGGTACCACCCGATTTAAGTTGTTTTGAGGATTTTGTCTTCGAGTTCCCAGTTGTACAGAAACGTCCCCACCAAAATTGTGTACATGGGTCAGATTTTGAAATAACCCAGCAAGCATTTTTTATCGCCCATTACCCGAAGCAGTCACTCCCAGGCGATAGAAGTGCACATCCGCGATCTCGCATTCTAATTGAAGTAGACACACCGTTCGGGAAGAAATGAACCACGTCCACGACACTACTTGTAAATGCCGCTTTCGAGACTTCCTAGAAGTACTTTTAGCGATAAAATTGGTAGTGACGAAAAAAAATATTATTTTTTTCTTTTTATTTCTATTTTTTTTCTTTTTACTTTTTTATTATTTGAATTATTTTTCCAAAGTACCCGAGGTTTTAAAGAACTATTCTTAGTTGAAATTAATGTTGTAATTTTAAAAATGTGATATTGCCTGTCCTGGGAATCAAACCCATGACGTTAAGAATGCAAAGCAAACATGCTAACCACTGCACTAAACATCGGATAGACTAATTTCTTATATTAGTTCAAGGTTGTACACGCCTCAAATGAACGTAAACAGTCGAAGTGTCTACATTGACCAGAGAATGTGTCTGCCCACGCGATAGTCGTAAGTAGTAGCATTGTTAGTATAAAAAAGCAATAATAGAATTTCGATCTCCTTTTCTGACACTAGGTAGTTATTCAAGAAGTTTAAAAAGGGACAGCAATGCAATTGTTATTGTAAAATGATAAACGATCGCTATTTTCTAGAATAGAAGTTCAGAATGCGATTACTTCTGATAGAGGAAGTGAGAAACTCACTTCCAAATGCCGGCAGGGAAGTATTTATTTTTTGACCGTTTGTGTGCTTGTGTGTGTGGACGTGTGTAGTAGTGAACAAGTTAGACTGAATGTGGAAAAGGCAAGTTGAGAAGGGGAAATTCGGAGAAGGTTGTTTGGAAGTTCGGAGGGGGGTGGAAGTTCCTAACATCCACCTTCATAACACCACCCCTTCGAACAACCTACACCGATATTCCGAACAACCTCATCCAAACTTCCGAAAAATCTCCTCCGGACAACCTCATCCGAACCATTTATAGGGGCTATATCAAAACCTGGACCTATGTCCACAATTTTTAATGGAGAAGTTGGGAACTCGAAATCAAAGTTATAGCAATTTCGGCCAAAAAATTAAGACAAAAACACTTGAAATCAGGTGAAGCCGTAATATGGGGGCTATACCAACACCTGGACCTATGTCACAATTTTTGGTGGAGAAATTTCTGTACCACTGGGTACAAATGAAGATAAAATCCATTAAACACTTGAAATCGGGCGGTACCGCTATATGAGGGCTATACCAAAACCTGGACCTATGTCCATAATTTTTAATGGGTACGTTTCTGTACCTAGTTGTCAAAAAGCAGCCAATACGGGCTTAAAATGACGATAAAATACCATAAATCGAGGAAAAAATGGACCCATATTGATTTTGGTTTCATATTCATGTATTGCCATCCAAATCTGAAAAGTGTACAAAGTTTTAGTTCGATTGGTCAACTACAACTGTGTGAAAAATGAGTTACCAGATTTGAAAAGCAAATTAGATAAAAAACTGTAAAACAGTGTAAAAATGGACCAATATTGGTTTTGATTTCATATTCATGTATTGTCATTCATATCTGAAAAGTGTGCAAAGATTTAGTTCGCTTGGTCAATTACAACTGTCTTAAAAATAAGTTACCCGATTTGAAAAGCATGTAAAATTGAACACTGTACAACACTGTAAAAATGGACCAATGTTGGTTTTGATTTCATATTCATGTATTGTCATCCAAATCTACAAAGTTTGCAAAGTTTAGTGCAACTGTGTGGGAAATGAGTTACCAGATTTGAAAAGCAAAATACCGGAAATCGGGTGGTACCGTTATATGGGAGCTATAAGAAAAAATGGACCCGTATTGATTATACCCTCAGCCTTTAGGCTATGAAGGGTATATACACTTTCATACGGGCAAAATGTGCCTCATCGAAATAATGGTTTTAGACCCCAAGTATGTTTGGACGAAATGTGTTTCAGACAATTTGGAGTCGATTGAGCAATGTCCGTCCGTCTGTCTGTCTGTCTGTCTGTCTGTCTGTCTGTCTGGCTGGCTGGAGCGCACGATAACTCTCGAACGGATGAACCGATTCGGTTCAAATTTTGGCTTTCGTAATGTTTTGCCCAAACTTAGTTTAAGTTCGAAGATGAGCTATATCGGTCCACTCCTTCCGGTACCTCCCCCAAAAAAGTTCGAAAATGTTCGGAAAATTTGTGCGCACGATAACTCTCGAAGGGAGTAACCGATATGGTCCATACTTTGCCCATCGTGGAGCGTGTACCAGACTTAGATCAGGTTTTAATATGGACTCAATTGGTCCACTCCGTCGGGTACCTCCCACACAAAAATTTGGAAAAGTTCAGTTTAGGACCATCTCTCGAATCGCTTTGATTTTTGCTTTAGCAACTTGTATTCACTGCCCTCCATACGACGGTATAAGTTTCATCAGGGGCAAGTCCATACTTCCTGAGAAAATAGCCTGAAAGTTGCAAAAAACCCCTATGACACCGTGTGAGGAGGTTGGAGGGCAAAATAACTCTCGAACAGGTCTGCCGATTCGGTCCAAAGTTTGGTCTTAGTAATATTTTGTCCAAACATAGTTTAAGTTCGAAGATAAGCCATATCGGTCCACTCCTTCAGGTACCTCCCCCACAAAAGTTCAAAAATGTTCGGTAAAATTGTGCGTACGATAACTCTTGAAGAGAGTGGCCGAATCGGACCATACTTTACATATCTTAATATATCTACCAGATATAGATCAGGTTCAAATATGGACTATATTTGTCCACTCCATCCGGTACCTCCCACACAAAATTTCGGATACATGTTCACTTTAAGACCTGCTTTCGAATCACTTTGATTTTTGTTGAAGCAACTTGCATTGGCTGCCACAATTGCGATGGTAAAAGTTGTTTCAGGGGCAAGTCCATACTTCTTGAGCAAACATCCCTGAAGTTGTAAAAAACCCCTATGGTACCATATGTAGTGGCTGGAGATCCATTCTTTTTAGTATCTCCTCCGCAAAACTTTTGATCTCTAATCCTAATCAACATTTTTGTCAGTTCAAACGCCCAAAATTCCCTAAATACATGCGTTTTTTTTTGGGAAAAAATTGTTTCAATATACACAGGCTGAGGGTATATCTCTGTCGGCCAAGCCGACTGATACTTTTTTACTTGTTTTGGTCTCATATTCATGTATTGTCATCTAAATCTGAAAAGTGTGCAAAGTTTTACTTCGATTGGTCAACTGCAACCGCTTTAAAAATCAGTTACCAGATTTGAAAAGGGGGTTAAGTTAGACACCGTAAAAACACTGTAAGAATGGTCCAATATTGGTTTTGATTTCATATTCATGTATTGTCATCCAATTCTGAAATGTGTGCAAATTTTAAGTTCGATTGGTCAACTGCAACTGTGTGAAAAATTAGTTACCAGATAAACAGTGTAAAAATGGACCAATATTGGTTTTGATTTCATATTCGTGTATTGTCTTCCAAATCTGAGAAGTGTGCAAAGTTTTAGTTCGATTGGTCAACTGCAACCGTGTTAAAAATGAGTTACCAGATTTGAACTAAACACACACCAAGGCAAGTTAAATAAAACACTGTAAAAAAAACAATTGGCTTATACATTATAATGCGTGCATTTCTAATTTCGTTTACAATAACTTGCACAAATACATAAGTACGTATGTATGGGATACACATATCGTACCTCCTCCATTAAAGGGAATTGTAGAACAAACTCTCCATGTAGTCCCTAATAAAAGTTGAATCCTCTTTTTTGTAAAATCAACTTCAGTTGATGATAAAACTCAACTTCTGACTCCAAATACCCAAGGAGGTATGCACATATTACACTGTGCAACCAAATGCATTTTTTTTAAATGATGGGAAAATCCTAGTAGATTATGAAAGTAGAGCTAAAAATCTGAGACACGTGTATCGGCGTGTTAAAGTTTACGTCGGAAAGTAACCAAAACAGGCGGGGGAAGTTCCGCCCATTTTTAAATTTTTCGAAATATTCGAGTTTAGATATCTTGGAATCCTTGCTTTTCAGGTATATAAAGTTGAATCCTCTTGTTTGGGTAAAATCAACTTCAGTTGATGATAAAACTCAACTTCTGACTCCAAATACCCAAGGTGGTATGCACATATTACACTGTGCAACAAAATGCATTTTTTTCAAAATGATGGGAAAAACCGAGTAGATTATGAAAGTAGAGCTAAAAATATGAGACACGTGTATCGGCGTTTTTAAAGTTTACGTCGGAAAGTAACCAAAAAAGGAGGGGGAAGTTCCGCCAATTTTTAAATTTTTCGAAATATTCAAGTTTAGATATCTTGGAATCCTTGCTTTTCAGGTATATAGTGTCTTTGGCAACTTTACTTAGGAGGGTTTGGGAAATATTTTTGTACTTTTCCGAAAATCGTTCAAAAACTCATTAAAAATCCGAATATTCTACAAAATCATCTTTGTAGTTTTTTTGGACCACACCAAATTGTGCATGTGAGAGCCCATATGACACCTATATTTTCACTGGACCATTGCCGTAGACCTCTAGTGTATTTTCGCATGCAATATAAGTAACCAATGGCTTATCCTAACTACGGAATTTAAGTTGAAAGTATTAAAAATACGCAATTTTGGCAGGTCTGATCTGAGTTTTTTTTTATATTTTTCAAATATATATTCACCACAGATGTTTTAAAGCTGTTTAAATTGAACGCACAAAATATTCGGTATGAATTTATAACGAAACCCCATCAATAAGATATTTATATTTTTCAATCACAACGACAATCTGTATGAAAATTGGAAAATATGGCCCTATATATCAAAAACAAGTGCTGCTAAGAATGTTATATGTTATGGTTACAGATTTCTTTTATTCAGAGACTCATAATGAAATTTCATTTGGAACATTTCTTTCTTTAACAATATTCCCAAAAAGTAAAGGATTGTAAAATTAACAGCCCAAAATTAAAACATATAATTTCATCCTAATATATATAAACTTGTAATCTAATTTTTTTAAGGAAACAGTGTACATAGATTTATGGTTTATTTTAAAACTCACAGCGAAATATTGTGTAGAATTTTTCATCATTTGACACTTTTCACCTGTAACCAAGTTTTATGTTACTTCCATGTATCAACTAGAAAAAAGAAGGAAACAATATTCACCAAATAATTGGGAAATACTTTCATGTTTTTTCAGCAAAATGGATACTGATATTTTCATGCTATAGAATGTAAATAGACATTTCATTTCTTTGGCGACCTATGGTGAAATTCGACGAAGAATATTTTTGTTCCTGACATCATCTCTCTAAAATTATGTTTTGTGGGACAATTTTGAATAAACTCAGATGAAGTCCGACTTTAACCCTAAAAACGTATTTTTCATTTTTAGAGATTCCTGGCGATTAGACAAGAATTACAGATTTGGTTTATTCTGAGACCTATAGTAAAATTTTATGGCGAACAATTTTGTAGAATATTCGGATTTGATACGATCACATTTTTAATGAGTTTTTGAAAGATTTTCGAAAAAAAAGGACAAAAAAGACCACTTAGATGAACCGCATGAGGGTTAAAAATATTTCCCAAACCCTCCTAAGTAAAGTTGCCAAAGACACTATATACCTGAAATGCAAGAAATTCCAAGATATCTAAACTCGAATATTTCGAAACATTTTAAAATAGGCGGAACTTGCCCCGCCTATTCTGGTTACTTTCCGACGTAAACTTTAAAAACGCCGATACACGTGTCTCATATTTTTAGCTCTACTTTCATAATCTACTCGATTTTCCTTTTTTTATTGTCGCACAGTGTTATAGATCTTCGATCGAGGAGACTTTTTGGTCTTCATTGAGAATGGGTATATGGGTCTTTTAATGGTTTTTCTAATATAAGAAAAAAGAGATAGTTTCATAGAAGGTCAGTATGTTTTCTAGGTACCAAGTGTTTCTCATTGGAGACCCATTGTGTCTTTTTATAAGATTTTTTTTTTTTCTTCGAACACCAAAAAGGGTATCTTCTCGTCTATGGTCGCTTATTGGAATACCAATTTATTGATTAGTACTACTTTAGAATCTCGATAATTCGTTATCCAAGGGAGCGGTCATTTTATAGGAATTATCGAGGTTTTCGATTCAGCGAGGTTAAAATGCAAAGGAAATGGCTTTAAGGGACCGACAACTTATACGAATTATCGAGTATTTCGATTTACCGAGGTAGGAATTATCACGATTCTACTGTATAAGGAAATACAATTTTTTTCTATTAGAAGACCTTTTGGTTATACGAGGGCGGTTCGGAATCTTCTTAGCCTATCAATGAAAGAGAATAGTTAGTTTTTCAAAAATATTTTTTTTTTTAATTTTTCAATATAATCTCCTGAAACTTCAATACACTTAGTCCAACGCTTTTCTAGCAATTCTATCCCGTGATTAAAATAGTTTTCCTCAAGGTCTTCAAAATAGTGGTTTACATCTGTAATTGCATCTTCATTTGAGGTAAAACGCTTGTCAGCATGGAATTTTTTTAGATTTGGGAACAAGTAAAAGTCACTGGGAGCTAAATAAGGAGAATAAGGTGGGTGGTCAAGCAACTCGTACTTTAATTAGTTGATTTTAGCCGTTGTTAAAACACTTTTTGTGTTGTAAGCCAGGACGTTTTTCTCGAATTTGTACATTTAATTGATCCAAAAGATTGCAATAGTACTCTGAATTTATTGTTTTACCCTCTTGCAGATAGTCAATCAATAAAATACCTTTGAAGTCCCAAAAAACCGTTGCATAACCTTACCAGCCGATTGAATTGTTTTTGCCTTCTTTGGGGCACTTCCTCCAGCTTCAGTCCATTGTTTGGATTGTTCTTTTGTCTCTGGAGTATAGTGGTGGATTCATGTCTCATTAACAGTTATGAAACGACGCTTAAAATCCATTTTATTTCGCTTAAAACGATCCAAACAAGCTTGAGAAATGTTCATTCTTATGCGTTTGTGATCGACTGTTAACAAATGCGGCACCCATCTTGCAGAAAGCTTTTTCATCTGTAGTTCTTCATGCTAAATTAAATGGACTCGATCATTTGAGATGCCCATGATATTAGCAATTTCACGCACTTTTATTCGTCGATCATTTAATACCATATCATGCACTTTGGCTACAATTTCTGTTGTTGTTGCTGTTTTTGGACATCCACTACGTGGTTCATCTTCAATGCTTGTACGACCACGTTAAAATTCAGCAACCCAATTTTTGACTGTTGCATATGAAGCAGCACTTTCACCTAACACATTCACCATATCATTATGAATTTTTTGTCCCGATAAACCGTTTTTATGTAAATATTTAATGACAGCACGCATTTCTAATTTTTCCATTGTAAAAAAATTGCGGATGCGTCTTTTTTGAACACCTGTTTCTATATGAAGGAGTTGCCAGATCGAAACAAATTTTAACATGTGTTCATAACAGAGATGGAAGTTTCCAAAACACTTAACTTTTTTCTGTTTCTACCGCGCTTTTTGTGCTAGGTTAAGAAGTTTCCGAGCTGCCCTCGTAGTTTGGGGTACATGTAATATTCGCTTTAGAAAGTATTTTTGTAACATGTTTATCTTAACGAAGTACTAGAAACCCCACACTTGCGCCTCATAGCTTTGTATGGATCTACAGACAGCTAGGAATAGTTTTCATTTGGCATTTATTTGTATATCTGTTCTGCCTACAAATTGGTTCCATGTGGCAGTGATTGCATTCTTCGCTTCATTAGTTCTATTTTGCACATGTTTGAGGAATTTCATCTTTGGTGTGAACATTTTTATACCCTACACCACACAGTGGTAAGGGGTATTATGTCTTTGTGCATTTGTATGTAACATACAAAAGGAAACGAAATAGACCCATAGTTCCTTTTGGGGATATACATATAATCACTTTCTGAGTCGATTTATGCATGTCCGACCGTCTGTCTGTCTGTCCGTCTGTCCATGTATTTTTGTTCGCAACGTACAGGTCGCATTTTTTGTCCGATTCAGCTAAAACTTGGAAACTATAATTTTTTTAGCCATAGGAAGGACGCTATTGCTTTTGGTGAAAATCGGTTCAGATTTGGATATAGCTCCCATATATATGTATTTTCAGCCGATTTGACGTATTTGCTGCACCAAACACGCTGTATACGTCCGATTTTGATAAAACTTTGAACGTTTGACTGAATTCGGTCTAGAAATAAGTGTGCCAAATTATATCGAAATCGGTTCAGATTTGGATATAGCTCCCATATATATTTTCGCCCGATTTGACGTATTTGCTGCACCAAACATGCTATATACGTCCGATTTTGATGAAATTTGGAATGTGTGATTGACTTCGGTCTAACAATAAATGTGCCAAATTATATCGAAATCGATTCAGATTTGGATATAGCTCCCATATATTTTTTAGGCCGATTTCACGTATTTTCTGTACCAAACACGCTATATTTGTCGGATTTCGATGAAATTTGGAATGTGTGACTGTATTCGGTCTAGAAATAAATGTTCTAAATTATATCGAAATCGGTTCAAATTTGGATATAGCTCCCATATATTTTTTCGGCCGATTTTGCGTATTTGCTGCACCAAACACGCTATATAAGTCCGATTTTATTGAAATTTTGAATGTGTGACTGAATTCGGTCTAACAATAATTGTGCCAAATAATAACGAAATCGGTTCCGATTTGAATATAGCTCCCATATACATTTTCGCCCGATTTCACGTATTTGCTGCACCAAACACGCTGTATACGTCCGATTTTGATAAAACTTTGAATGTTTGACTGAATTCGGTCTAGAAATAAGTGTGCCAAATTATATCGAAATCTGTTCAGATTTGGATATAGCTCCCATATACATTTTCGCCCGATTTCACGTATTTGCTGCACCAAACACGCTATATACGTCAGATTTTGATGAAATTTGGAATTTTGACTGAATTCGGTCTAGAAATAAGTGTGCCAAACTATATCGAAATCGGTTCCGATTTGAATATAGATCCCATATATTTTTTCGCCCGATTTGACGTATTTGCTGCACCAAACACGCTATATACGTCCGATTTTGATAAAACTTTGAATGTTTCGGTCTAGAAATAAGTGTGCCAAATTATATCGAAATCGGTTCAGATTTGGATATAGCTCCCATATACATTTTCGCCCGATTTCACGTATTTGCTGCACCAAACACGCTATATACGTCAGATTTTGATGATATTTGGAATGTTTGACTGAATTCGGTCTAGAAATAAGTGTGCCAAACTATATCGAAATCGGTTCCGATTTGAATATAGATCCCATATATTTTTTCGCCCGATTTGACGTATTTGCTGCACCAAACACGCTATATACGTCCGATTTTGATAAAACTTTGAATGTTTGACTGAATTCGGTCTAACAATAATTGTGCCAAATAATAACGAAATCGTTTCCGATTTGAATATAGCTCCCATATACATTTTCGCCCGATTTCACGTATTTGCTGCACCAAACACGCTATATACGTCCGATTTTGATGAAATTTGGAATGTTTGACTGAATTCGGTCTAGAATATGTGTGCCAAATTATGTCGAAATCGGTTCAGATTTGGATATAGCTCCCATATATTTTTTCGGCCTATTTCGCGTATTTGCTGCACCAAACACGCTATATACTCGTAAGTTCGATTTCAATGAAATTTTGAATGTGTGACTGAACTCTGGAAATAAATGTGCCAAATTATATCGAAATCGGTTCCGATTGGGATATAGCTCCCGGCCCCGCCCGACTTTGATCCTTTCCTTACTGGTTCATTTTTCTTAGTCTTCCTCCGTTTCTAAACACCATGATTTAGGATTTAGTTAAGTTAACTTCTAAGCTCATTAAATCGCAATACGTTTCCAACTTATCTATCATAGATTGTAGTACTTTTATATCATCTGCGAGGATAACAATGTCGTCAGCATATAATAATATCCTGATGTTAATGTTGTGCTCAAACAGTCCACTGTATAAGGAAATATAATTTTTTTTATTAGAAGACCTTTTGGTTATATATGAGAATATCTTCTGAAAATCTTCTTCCTATTGGTCTTCTACGAGAAGACCCTTTGACTTTAGTTTTGTGGATAATTTAGTCTTCTATAAGTCGACCGACTGGTATATTATAAGAAGACATTTAATATTAGACCTCCAAGAGAAGACTGCTCGGTTTTCTTCTCTGAGAAACCCTATATGTGTTCTATAACAATGCCCATTGATTCCCATTGACCCTATTGAATTGCATATTAAGGTATATGGTCTTTCAATTAATAGACATGTTAAAGATCCATTAAAGGTCCCCTCGGTTTTTTATAAACATACCTCCCACACACAATTTTGGATCAGTTCACTTTAAGACCTACTCTCAAATCGCTTTCTGTTGAAGCAACGTGCATTCGCTGTCTCAATTAGAGGTAGTTTACACTATCTATCAATGTCATATGACACGAAAAAAAAAAACATTCCATATCTACCCACGGAGGCAATGTGGAGACGTAGTTTTTTTAAATGTTTGCTGGTGTGGGCCCACAGAGTAAAAGGCGTAAGGAAAATCTCCAATATTGCATATATTAGCGAATATATAACGATGGAAAATTTCATGTCATATGACATTAACATATAGTGTAAACTACCCGACGGTTAATACTTTTTCAGGGGCAAGTCCATACTTCTTGAGAAAACAGCCCAAAAGGTGTCCAAACTTCGTTTCAGTTCGAAGATTGGCAACAACTTCCCTCCAATATTTAAAAAATGTCACTACGCACGTTATCCCTTGAACGGGGTAACCAAATTGGTCCAAATGTTGGATCTCCTAATATTTTGTCGAAATTTAACGAAAGTTGTGAAAATGATAGGACGAAAATGTTCACAAAAAAATTTAATTTTTTTTTTGCAAAATTATTTTTTCAAGTCGCTTAAACAATGCATGGTCCTACATCAAGCGCGTGCTGACCACGTTTAAGTTAAAACATGTCAAATAGAAATGTCAAATGGCGCCTGGCAACACGTGGTATTGCCTAGGCCAGAGGCTTATACACTAGCCACCGTATTTAAAAAAAAATAAATAAAATGCAAAAAATAATGAAAATTTATTTGATTGTTAAATGTCCTACAAAATAGTACACACAAAAATAAATACCCAAAAATGGGTATTTACCCAATTTTATACTCTTTTGGTATTTACCCACTGTCCATCTCCAACCAAAGCATATTTTTAGGCTTTTTCCAAAAAACAAAATCTCATTAAAATTGTAAAACTCAAAATAAAACAAAAACAAAGATTGTAGTAAAGTTTTTCCATGGCCAGATATGATAAGCAATTCAACAAAAATAAAAACATTTTTAAATAAACAAATAAACTCTTGTAAACACCGAACTAAATAAGAGAGTGAGAGAAACACCGAATTTACATAAAAATTGTATTTTTATTTATACACAAGTAAAGAACTAACTTTTCAACAAGACAACTCTTTACATAAATAAATTCTGCAGTGTTTTGTTTTCTGTTTTATATTTTATTTTATTTCAAGATTGGATTGTCGTGTGGCAAAGTCACACCACAACATCATTTCGACATTACAAAAACAAAACAAAAACATTCTCCCAGAAATGTAATCATCTATAAACAGTGACCTAAATATTTGCATTTAGAAAAGTTCTTAACCAAGGATGAGGAAAGCAAGAGGCTGGGCTTACTTTGCTTACTTTAGCATATAAAGAGTGTGTTGGGCTTCCTCTTTCTCCTGCAGCAGCACCTCAAAAGAGGAGAATGGTGTGTTGTTGATGTTGTAAACAAAGAAACACACCATAAAGCCAGTCTATGTTCAAACACTTATATTTCCATGCTCAAAGTGACGTCTCTTTGTTACTTAGCCACTCATAACAACCTTCCTCCAAATGAAGGCATTTCCTTAAATATCTTTATAAGGATATCCAAGATAATTACTTATACTTTCATTCGCTCACTCACCCACCCACAATCACTTTCAATTTATTGTTGTTTCTCGCTTTCACTTCCTTAAAAATCTTGTAATACATATTTTGTTGCCGTCAAGCAGACCAGCCTTAATCGTTTTGCAGACATTGTTATTGTCGCCATTTATGGCTGGATTACTAATAACCCAGCTTTGGTTGAAATCATTTAAGCGCTAAAAATAAACTTTAAAAAGCACTTCCGTTTGCATTGGAGGCTACGCTCCTCTTTGGCTGCTTGGATATTTGTTTCTTCAGCAGACCATGGCGGCGAAGAGTCGGTGAGAAGGGTGATCCTTTTAGTTGTTGTTACTACATTTTGTATATTACAATGAATTATTTTTTGGGTAGTGTACTTATTTTAAAATTTGGTTGGTTTTTATGGCATCAAGAAAGGATTTTATTTCCTATCTCGCAGCTTGTTTAACTATGTCGAACGAAAATGAAAACGAAAGAAAACAAGTAACAAGTAAGAACGGCGTTAAGTTTGGCCGGGTAAAATGGAATAATTAGTTTCCTTTCGTGTATGAAGAAGACTTAATACTAAATTTCAGCAATATCGGTAAAACAATCTGAAGCACCATTCTATGGGGGCTATTTCAAAACGTCGATCTATACCGACATATTTCTGACGGAAAGTTTTTAGGCTCAAAGAAGACTAAATACCAAATTTCCTATATTTCGGTAAGAGAATGTGGCTAAAACTTATAAAATACCCAAAATCAAGAAGTACGCTTCTATGGGGATATAGGAAGACGTGGACCTATACTGATAATACTCTTGTGGAATATTTTATAACTCCTGGAAGACGAAATAACGAATTTCAGCCATTTCGATGTGATAATGAAGCTAAAACCTTCAAAATACCGAAAATCGGGAGGTACCGTTCTACGGGGGCTATATGATGGTGTGGACCGATACCGACAAAATTCTGGGGGAAAGTTTTATACCCCTAAAGAAGACTACGTAACAAATTTCAGCCATTTTGGTAGGATAATGAAGCTAAAACCTTAAAAATACCGAAAGTCGGGAGGTACCGTTCTAGGGGGGCTACATGAAGGCGTTGACCTTGACGAAGACTATGTACCAAGTTTCAGCCGGTGTGATATTGAGGCTAAAACCTTCAAAATACCGAAAATCGGGTGGTACCGTTCTATGGGTGCTATATGAAGGCGTTGACCTATACCGACAAATTTCTGGGGGAAAGTTTGATACCCCCAACGAAGACTAAGTACCAAGTTTCAGCCCTTTCGGTGTGATAATGAGGCTAAAACCTTCAAAATACCGAAAATCGGGAGGTACCGTTCTATAGGGGCTATATCAAAACGTGGACCGATATATCCCATTTTCAATACCAACCATCCTGCAAGTAATAAAAACTTTTGTACCAAATTTTGACACTCTATCTTTAAAATTGCCAGCTGTATCTTGATTTCAACAGACAGACGGACGGACGGACAGACGGACATGGTCAAATCGACATAGAATTTTATGCTGATCAATAATATATATACTTTATAGGGTCTCCGAAGGAGGTACTTGAAGGAATGGACCGACATAGTCCATTATGAAAGTGGATCTTATTTAGGGATTCATATCTCGCATCCACTAGTCATTTCAGTGGGTCATCGTATAATTTTTTGGACCAGTATGCCAGGAAGCATGGACTTGTCCACGGAAAACACAAAATCGTTCTAAACAGGACCATAACGAACACCATCGGTATACATTTAGAAAGGATCTTCGAACAGTCCCTAAACTGCACTTGGACACAAACGTTGAAATTTTGTGGGAGAGACACCCTAAGAAGAGGACATATATGGGCCAATTCGGAAGTTAAACTAAATTTGGAGATCCAAAGTTTAGACCAAATTGGGTGATCGGTTCCGGAGTTATCGTGCTCTCCAGCCACTACATATGGTGCCTGTTTTCTAAAGAAGTATGGACTTGCCTCTGAAAAAAACTTTTACCGACGTAATTAAGGCAGCAAATTCAAGTTGCTTCAACAAAATTCAAAGTGATTCGGTAGCAGGTCTTAAAGTGAATTTATCCGAAATTTTGTGTGGGAGGTAACCGAAGGAGTGGAAAATATAGTCCATATTCAAACCTGATCTATATCCGGTAAATATATTAAGATGTGTAAAGTATGAACCAAATATGTCACTCCCTTCAAGAGTTATCGTGGCCTCAATTTTTCCGAACATTTTTGAACTTTTGTGGGAGAGGTACCTGAAGGAGTGGACCGATAAGGCTCATCTTCGAAACTAAACTAAGTTTGAACAAAATATTACGAAGGAGAGTTAGCTTGCGCTCCAACCACTAGACACGGTGTCACAGGGGCTTTTTGCACCTTTCAGGCTATTTTCTCAGCAAGTATGGACTTGCCCCTGATGAAACTTTTACCGGCGTATGGGGGGCAGTGAATACAAGTTGCTACAGCAAAAATCAAAGCGATTCGAGAGCAGCTCCTAAACTGAACTTTTCCGAAATTTTGTGTGGGAGGCACCCGAAAAAGTGGACCGAAATTTCACGATATGCAAAGTATTTCACGATATGCAAATTTTCCGAACAGTTTCGGACTTTTGTGGGGGAGGTACCGAAAGAAGTGAACCGATATAACCCATCTTCGAACTTAAACTAAGTTTGGACAAAATATTGCGAAACCCAAATTTTGGACCGAATCGGTTGAACAGTTCAAGAGTTATCGTGTACTCCAGACGCTGCATATGGTATCTTAGGGTTTTTTACACCTTTCGGGCTGTTTTCTCAAAAATTATGGTCTTGGCCCTGAAAAAACTTTTACCGTCGCAATTGAGGTATTGAATGCAAGGTGATTCAACAAAAATCAAAGTGATTCGAGAGCATGTCTTAAAGTGAACTTATTCGAAATTTTGTGTGGGAGGTACCCGAAAGAGAGGGCAAATATAGTCCAAATTCGAACCCGATCTATATCTGGTAGATATATTAGGATGTGTAAAGTACGGACCAAATCGGCCACTCCCATCAAGAGTTATCGTGTGCACAAATTTTCCGAACATTTTCGAACTTTTGTGGGGGACCTGAAGGAGTACACCGATATGGCTTAATCTTCGAACTTAAACTATGTTTGGACAAAATATTACGAAGGCCAAATTTTGGACAGAATCCGCAGATCCGATTGAGAGTCATCTTGCGCTCAAACCACTACAAAGGGTGCCGAACCACTACAAAGGGTGCCAAATTGTATACTTTCAGACTATATTCTCATGAAGTATGAACTTGCCCCTGATGAAACTTGTACCGTCGTATGGGGGGCTGTGAATACAAGTTGTTACAACAAAAATCAAAGCGATTCGAACACAGGTCCTAAACTGAACTTTTACGAAATTTTGTGTGCGAGTTACCCGAAGGAGTGGACCGATTGAGTCCATATTGGCACCTTATCTGGTCTGGTAGAAATTTCACGATGTACAAAGTAGAGTGACTGAAGCGGTTACTCCATTCAAGAGTTATTGTGCGCAAAAATTTTCCAAATATTTTTGAACTTTTGTGGAACTTTTTTGCAAAAGATATCCAAAGGTGTTGATCGATATGTTTCGGAACTTGATGTATGCTTGGAAGAAATTTTACGAGATGCAAAATTTCGATCAAATTGTATACTCGCAAGTTTTTAAGCCATAATCTCAGGAAGTACGGACTTACCCCGGACCAAATTGTACTGTAATAGGGGTAGCGAAGATAGCCTACTCCAAAACAATTTCTAAACAATTCGAGACCAGCTCGTTAGCTTCAAGAAATTGTATAATTTTGTGTTATTCTTGTTGTTAATTTTTCTGATTAATCTGGCTCTGGGTTTATCTTCAGTTATAGGAAAGTGCCTACTTCGATGGGATGTAACCACAGATATACTATAGTTAGTTGAATAGGAAAAGGTGCAATTAGTCGTGGCAGCTGACGCTCCTCAGCTGCGATAGATGGTGGATGATATCCGAGGACCGCATAAACACGAAAGTTGTTATGGCACCTGCGATTGCATCCATGTAAATGCTATCTAAACCTGCTTGATAGGCATGTTGACCTCTCTTTTTAGATCATGAAAATCTCTCCTGACATGCCGGGTTTGGGAGAGACATATTCAACACGGAAACACCCGAGCACGTACTGCAGCGAAAGCATGGCATTGTGTTGCTTTACTGGACGAATCTTTGTCTCATCATGTGGATGATCCACTGATTACAATGAGTAGGCACCCTGTTGCAGTTCTCAGGGCGGCTTTCTTACAGGTTTGAATATTTGTCTGTTGCACTTATTTTCACGGACCAAGCTGACGCCGCATAGCATACCACAGAGCGACCTATTGTGTTATATGTGGTCAACAAGGTTTCTTTATCTGTACCCCAAGTGCTGCCCGCTAATGACTTGAGGACTTTGTTCCTAAATCTCAGTTTGTTGCAATAGCTGTGGCATGTGCCGACGACATGAAGATGCTGTTGAGTGTGACCCCTAGAACTTTGGGGTATTGCAGCTTTTCACAAACGACTTCAGGAAAAATACCTGACGCCAAGATCGTACAATAAACGGCATACTTTACTATATTAATGCCGTTGGGAGGGGGCGGAATACAGGAGAGGTTGAGATTAAACAGTTCCGGAGATATCACCTCACCTTGGGGAACTACCTGTTTCACTCTTCGGGGTTTGGATCTCTTGTTCCTGAATTCAACGTACGACTGGCTTCCACACATATAATTGATAATCCAACGTTTCAAACATGACCGGTGAGTTGTCTGCTCCATGCCCTCAAATAGGGTAGAGTGCTTGATAGTATCAAAGACATTTGATAAGTCAAGGGCTACCATCACTGTTCTATTACACGGTTCTAGTTGAGTTCTCGACAACTATGTGTGGAGATGACGTGCTGCACCTGTTATCGTGCTGCTTAAAGAACCCATGCTGAAGATCGGCAATTGGATAGCTATTTTTAAAGGTGGGGAGAACTAAAGCCTCAAGGGTCTTTGATACGGGCGCCAAAGGCGAAATCGGTCTGTACGATTCAGCTGTGCTGATGGCATCCTTGCCTGGCTTCAGTAGCAGGACCACCTGCCCTTTTTTAAATTTCGGGAACGATGTGGATGTTGAGAACTGTAATGATATGTATACTCGTTTCCAGGCACATCCAGCTGTTTCAGCATTATAATGGAGATCCCATCAGGGCCCAAAGCTGTGGATGAGTTAGGGTACCTGATGGCATTTGCAACATCATCCATTGTAAATTGTGGTGGTTCATTCTACGCAGGAAGAGATCTTCTCTTCGCCCTGTCGATTGAAATAACTTGCGACATTTTCGGATCAGTCAGCGTAGCGTCGCAAAACATCATTTAAGTCCTATCTTCCTTCTACCCATGGTTCGAGAGTGACTTTATCCTTTGTCCACAATTCACTTATTGCGGTTGCAATATTGGAAATCTTGAGATAATTTAGCCACTTGTTCCGCTTGGGTTCACCGGCCA
The DNA here is from genome assembly GCF_047663935.1 of Musca autumnalis. Classification (NCBI taxonomy): domain Eukaryota; kingdom Metazoa; phylum Arthropoda; class Insecta; order Diptera; family Muscidae; genus Musca; species Musca autumnalis. The sequence goes on from NW_027411866.1 coordinate 225,136,123, forward strand.
ACATGTTAACTTACAGTATCATCTCCCTGAATCTGAGGTCACTGCAGTTGGCACGACGAAGCGTCTCACGCTAATTTACTAATCCCGTCGCCTCTGCTGGGAAGTTTGGTTTTACTTCGTGTATTCGACCAGCATGTATATGGTGAGCGGATCTCTCAAACGGTGATTAGTGAACTCTCTGAAACTTGGCCAAATAGCTTTACCATGATTGATAAAAGTACGGCATTCAAAGTTGATGAAATCGGGTGGTCTGCTGATGGTGAAAATTATGGGTAGATGGTCTGATCCGTGTAAAACGACGCGTTGCCAGGTGACGCTAATTCTGGTAGGAGCGTGCTCATTGACCCTGCATCTGCTCAGCCAGCACTGTAGCCCTCTGGTCGTTTCCGAGGATTGAATGTCACAACTCATGATAAGCATTAAAGTCCCCCAATATCCGACACATATTTGTATAATTTTGTGTGCGAGGTACCTGAAGCAGTGGACCGACTTAGTCCATATTGAGACTTGATCTATGCCTCGAAGAAATAATGTCATGCGCAAAGTTTGTGTGAAATCGATTGCCCTTTCGAGTTATTGTTCGCACCTTTATAGCAAAATGTTTTGAACTTTTGTGGAGGAAGTACGCGAAAAAAATCCTTGTATTTTAGACCAGTTTTTATTTTTATGTTTTTTTGTCATATCCTTAATGGCATCTCTATCTATCCTCGTCCTGTGACACACTCAGTATGTATGTCTGTTCGCTTGCTGATTTATATGGCGTCATTATAACTTGACAATGACACTGGCATCGTTATCATATTTCCTAGATATTGCATGCAAAATAAAATTGAAAAAGGAGAAAAACGAGAAGAAGAGGGAGAGAGGAACACGCTTGTTTGGTCTTATTGTTTTTGTGGTATTTTGGTATTTCTGTGGTTTTCACTTTCTTCCTTAGTAATTAAGAAATTCTTTTGGTTAGATATTGGTTTTGGCTTGTTGAAAACGTCAGAAATTGTCAAATAATTTGCCAGTTTTTGGGAAGGTTTGGTTTCATATTTCTTGTTTTGTTGAGTGTTATTCTTCACTGATGGTTCTATTGATAATAACCATAAAAGTCCCCTGATTAGAACTTAGACCGGAAATACTCAAAGAAAATAGTTAAACGTTTCTCCATACTTCTCGTCTTCCCCAGTAATATTGCCTGGGGTCACCGTGGTCATCAGTTAGTGTCGTGTTGAGTAACATGCGCTCTGGGAGCATGTCCTGATTTTGCTCTTCGGCAACAAGTCTATGCAGTTGGTCGAGGAGCTCCATAGCGCACAATTTTTACAGAAACCGGAAAAACTTTTAATGAATTATGATTCACCTTCATATCTTTGGACTACTTTCTGTATATCATGAATATCTCTCTAGACGTGACTGTGGGGTGTGTGTACCTTGGATGTCTTGAATATTTTTGTATATACCGCCCAAGCAAATGCTACATCGAAAACATTTTGTTATTAGTCCGGTCAAAATAGACATTGAAATAGCAAAAATTCCCTCAGAGCTGAATTTTGGTGGAGAGCTAGGGTTTGCCATTAGAAGCAACGTCCTAAAAGTCCCCATCGATCCCATGTGTGCAAAATAAATTATTCGGGGTCAAAGGTAAAATGTTAAGGGTTTTTTAGGTTTTCGGATTTATTTTTTGAAAACGGTTGATCTAATCAAAAAGTGACTAAAGTTAATATTGTAGACAGAAAAATTATCTACAAGTTTGACTTTCATAATTTTTTTCCTAGGAGGAACCATTCTTGAGATATAGCTGTTCTACAAAACACATGATTTTTATGCACTTATAAGGGAAATATGCACATATTCAGACGAACCCGCTAAAATAAGCAAAGTAATCGGGTCTGTCCCCCAAAAAAATATATATTTTGTTGAAGAGCGAAATTATAGCTATCTTCATGTTATTATTCAATGTTAGAGTCATTTTATGCAAAAATAGCCCATTTAACCCACATGTATAATCGAAAGCCCAACGGGAACGACCCCAACGAAAACTCTCCGAGTTTTTTCAAGTTTTGTCCGAAGGTAGGGTTTGTTGCGCTGATTACGGAAATGTATAATTTTCAATGGTTGCGGATCCGGTTTGCCGGTTATACGACCCGAAATTCCAAATTTAAAAACCGGGTTAGACCCGGTTCTACTGAACCGATTACTGCAAAGTGGATATCGTTTGAAAGCTTACGGAAGTATCTAACACATAGTGTCGTTACTTTAACCGATTCGCCTCATAATGTACTTACGCGGTAAAATGGTAAGTCTTTTTTAAAAATCACGAAGACCACTCTTGCAGACAATTATTGAATCTACAACTCTTACTTTAGCCGGCTTTTGCTAAGTCTTACCGTTTTTGAGAAAAATTAAAAAAACTGAATAATGCCTCCAAAAATGATCTTTGACCCCGAATAACTTGTTTTGCACACATAGGATCGATGGGGACTTTTAGGACGTTGCTTCTAATGGCTAACCCTAGCTCTCCACCAAAATTCAGCTTTGTGGGAATTTTTCCCCCTTATACGCATGTCTATTTTGACCGGACTATATGTTGACACACAGGCAATATCTTAACGTCCTTATGTAAATGTTAAATCCACGACATGATGAGGCACCCTGTTGCAGTTTTTAGGTCTGCATTCTGGTTTGTAAATTCTTCAATTACATATAACTTACGTTGACATAACAATGTGGCGCAGTATAGCTTACCACAGTCCGACAGATCACGTTATATATAGTTAACAATGTTTCATTATACGCCTCCAAGTGCTTGCTGCTAGGGAATTGAGGGCTTTGTTCTTACTCCTTTTCTTGTCCACATAGCTGTGGCATACACGGATGACTTACATAAGTCATAAGTAAGTTATCAAATCTGATCTTCAGGACTTTGAGATCATTCAGTGGGAGATTAACCTCCGCAGTACACGCGAGGAATTGGCTTTGTGGAGAATATTTTCATTTTCCGCGAGTGAAAGTACTCAACATGACCAAATGGATAGGAACTAATCCTGCTCAAAAAGTGTTATCAACTATGGGCTTGACGCCATAAAATTACAATCATCCGCGCATTTAATTTTCTCAATGCCGTCTAGAAGCCGCGGAATTGCAGAAAGGTAGAGGTCCAACAGTTCCATAGATATAACCCCTCCTTAGGGGACCGCCTTGCTTCACTCTATGAGACATCTAGTTGCTGAATTCCACACATGACTAGCGGCCACGCACATGGTTGGTGACCCAACGTAGCATGAATGACCGTATCCAAGACTTTAGTCAGGTCCAATGCTAATATTATTGATGTGTGACACGGTTCCGGTTAATACCTCGGCTAATATGAGTGCAAATGGCATGTAGTGCTGTTGTGGAACACCGGTTGATGATCGGCAACTAAATAACACGCTTTAATTGTGAGGAGAAGTAGTAACGCCTCAGGAATCCTCGCTACTGATGACAAGAGTGAGATGTGCCAATATGAAGCACCTTTTCTAGCATCTTTGCTTGACTTCAAAAGTAGCGATACCACCTTGCCGAGTTCCAGGCTTCGGGGACTATTAGGGTGACTAAAATACTCGATTCTTGGTTCAGAGGACCGACAAAATATTAGGAGATCCGAAGTTTGGACCAAATTGGTTGTCTTGTTCAAGAGCTATCGTGCATACCTCTTTTGTGATATTTTTTAAATATAGTTGGAAAGTACCGAAAGTTGTGGACCGGTATTGCCCATCTTCGAACTGAAACTAAGTTTGGACAAAATATGACGAAGGCCAAATGTTGGTCCAAATCAGTTCGAGAGTTATCGTGCTCTCCAGCCACTGCATATGGTGTCATAGAGGTTTTTTTTACACCTTTTCGGATATTTTCTCAAGAATATGGACTTGCCCCTGAAAAAAACTTTTACCATCGTTATGGAGGCAGCGAAAGCATGTTGCTTCGACAAAAATCAAAGTTATTCGAAAGCAGGTCTTAAAGTGAACTTATCCGAAATTTTGTGTGTGTAAGGTACCCGAAGGAGTGGACAAATATAGTCCATATTCGAACCTGATCTATATCTGGTAGATATATTAGGATGTGTAAAGTATATACCAAATCGGTCAATCTCTCCAAGAGTTATCGTGCGCACAATTTTTCCGAATATTTACGAACTTTTGTGGGGAAGGTACCAGAAGGAGTGGACCGATATGGCCTATCTTCGAACTTAGTAGAAAATATTTCGAATACCCAATTTTTGACCAACCACTACACCCGGTGTCATAGAGGTTTTTTTGCACCTCAGGAAGTATGGACTTGCCCCTGATGAAACTTGCACCGTCGTATAGAGGGCAGTGAATACAAGTTGTTACAACAACAAGCAAAGCGATTCGAGGGCAGGTCGGAAATTTTGTGCGGGAGTTACCCAAAGGAGTGGACCGATTGAGTCCATATTGGAACCTCACCTTTGTCTGGTAGAATTTTCACGATGTGCAAAGTATGTATCAAATAGGTTACTCCCTTCAAGAGCTGTCGTGCGCACAAATTATTCGAACATTTTCGAACTTTTATTGGGGAGGTACTGGAAGGTGTGGACCGATATAACCCATAAATAAATAAGATATTACGACAGCCAAAATGTGCGCACGATAACTCTCGGATGGAGTAACCGAATTGGTCATTACTTTGCATATGGTAATATTACTTTCAGGCATAGATCTAACATGGATATAATATGTCCATCATAGTATGGAGGGTATAATTAAATTTGTCATTCCGTTTGTAACACATCGAAATATTTATCGGAGACCCTATAAAGTATATATATTCTTGATCGGGGTAAAATTCAAAATCGATATAGCCATGTCCATCTGTCTGTCCGTCCGTCTGTTGAAATCAATATACATCTCGCAATTTTTAAGATAGAGCTTTGTAATTTGTTATAAAAGTTTTTATTACTCCTAGGATGTTTTGTATTGCAACTAGGCTTATCGGTCCACGTTTTGATATAGCCCCCAAAGAACGGTACCACCCGATTTTCGGTATTTTGAATGTTTTAACCTCACTATCGCACCGAAATGGCTGAAATTTGGTACTTAGTCTTCGTTGGAGGTATACAACTTTCCCCCAGATATTTGTCGGTACATGTGCACGCCTTCATATAGCACCCATAGAACGGTACCACCCGATTTTCGGTATTTTGAATGTTTTAACCTCACTATCACACCGAAATGGCTGAAATTTGGTACTTAGTCTTCGTTGGTGGTAAAAAACTTTCTCCCAGTATTTTGTAGGTATAGGTCCACGCCTTCATATAGTCCCCATAGAACGGTACTTCCCGATTTTCTGTATTTTGAAGGTTTTGGTCACAATAATCCACCGAAATGGCTGAAATTTAGTATTTGGTCTTCATTTGGGGTTTTAAACGTACCATATGAAATTTGTCGGTATAGGTCCACGCCTTCATATAGCCCACGGTACCACCCGATTTTCGGTATTTTGAAGGTTTAAACCTCATTATCATACCGAAATGGCTGAAATTTGGTACTTAGTCTTCGTTGGTGGTATAAAACTTTCTCCCAGTATTGTGTCGGTATAGGTCCACGCCTTCATGTAGCCCTCATAGAACGGTACCTCCCAATTTTCAGTATTTTGAAGGTTGTGGCCACAGCAACCCACCGAAATGGCTAAAATATAGTATTTGGTCTTCATTTGGGGTTTTAAACGTACCATATGAAATTTGGCGGAATAGGTCCATGCCTTCATATATATAGCCCAAATAGAACGGTACCACCCGATTTTCGGTATTTTGAAGGTTTTAGCCTCATTATCACACCAAAATGGCTGAAATTTTGTACTTAGTCTTCGTTGGTGGTATAAAACTTTCTCCCAGTATTGTGTCGGTATAGGTCCACGCCTTCATGTAGCCCCCATAAAACGGTACCTCCCAATTTTCAGTAATTTAAAGGTTGTGGCCACAGCAACCCACCGAAAGACTGAAATTCGTTATTTAGTCTTCCATGTAGTTATAAAATATTCCAAAAGAGAATTATCAGTATAGGTTCGCGGGTTCCTGTATCCCCCATAGAAGCGTTCCTCTTGATTTTCGGTATTTTGAAGGTTTTACCGAAATATCAGAAATTTGGTATTTAGTCTTCTTTAAGTCTGAAAACTTTCCGTCAGAAATTTCTAGGTATAGATCGACGTTTTGATATAGCCCTCATGGGATGATACCTCCCGAATGTCGGTATTTTGATGGTTAGTCACATTTTTTACCGAACTTGTTGAAATTTTGGTATTAAGTCTTCTTCATAAACGAAAGGAAACTAATAATTCCATTTTACTTCAATAAAACTCGTGGTGGAGGGTATAACAAGTTTAGCCTGGCCGAACTTAACGCCGTTCTTCTTTTTGCAACATGTTGTGTATGCGTTCCTGATTAAGACGGTACAAAATTTTTCGGGGGGCAAATCCATACTTCCTGAGAAATTGACCCAAAAACTAAGGACTATTGTCGTCAGAACTATTATGTTTGATTATTTTCTTTAGGTCCGAGGCTGAGGTAAGTCTCTGTTCGCACAGCTGATTGATACTTTCTTACTTGTTTTGTCGGCAAGTTCAAAAGCCAAAAAAGGGCTACAACATTTGAAAACCCCCTAATACATAATTGTTTTGGGAAAAGGATTTCGAAAGTCGGATTTGAAAGTCTCAATTCACACAGGCTGAGGGTATATCTTTGTCTGCAAAACTGACTGATACTTTATTTACTTGTTCTTATTGAAAAGTATCTATTCCCAAAAGTCTAAATGAGCAGCCTCCGATTCTTTTTTGAGTTTAACGAGGCTTTTCCACGTACATGCATACATTTTGCTATCATAGACATTTTTACAATGTTATTCCATGTAAAATATATTAAAATACATATAAATACATATAAATACATTGAATATTAACATATATTTGCATTTTGTGTCAGCCCTGACACCGACCATTGACAGTTCGTTCACTGCAGTTCTGTAGTTAAACACAACATCTTCACATTTTATAGTTGAACTTTTTTTGAATGCATGGTTTTACTGTCAAGCCTTCAAACTGAATGAACTCTTGTGGATTAGACTCTTGACGGCATGGCACTACTTGAAGAATAAAATTTTTTGCTACTTCTTCTTCTTCTTCAGCAGCTTTTTCTCATGCTACTTCTTATACAACAGCAAGCATCATTTGACTTTCATCATTTCTTTAAGGCAGTTTTGCATATTTTCCGTTGCTTTTCTACAGGAAACTCTACATAAAAGAAATGAAAAACACCAGTTTTTTAGATATTCCAAATTTAAGACTACAACCACTTTTAGAGATTTAAAAGTATTAGAAGGAAAATGTAAAGTTTTTAGTTTAAAAGTTGTAATTATCTTTACATGACTGTTACTATGCATAGCAGCAACTACAACTACCTTTTTAACTGTGCCACTGTAGTGGGTCACAGTGGTAGTTTATATTCTGTTCTATTTAACAACAACAGCAAAAAAGCCCAAACGAAACAAGACCAACAGCAACAACTACAAAATCTGCAACGAAATAATATTAAAATCGCCTTAAGTAATTTTATTCCAAAAAATGCAAATAATGCAAATAATGAATTTTTAAAGTTTTTCTTCATTCTTTATTTTCGTTTTTGATCTTTGTGAATTAAAGATTCACAAAAGTTTTCTCCCGTATTTGGGTTATGTCTAAATTTGAATTTAATTATTTAGAGTAAGGAGAGGACAAAAAACCCCCAGCTAAAATCTTTGAAAAGTGGCTTTGTGTCATTGATCTGATTTGAGTGTTTATTTTTTGGTGAATTTCTACCCCCCTGTCCCCATAAACTGTGTATGTTTAAACTTCTAAAGGATATTTTTTATGATAATTTTTTGTTTGCTTTATTTTTCATGTATAAAATGTGCTTGTGTGTGTTTGTAGGATACTTATCTTTTTAAAAGATTTTTGTAAAATATACTACATACGTGTGTATATGTTTACACACATAATATGTTGTTGTGTATGTCATGTTTAAAAGCTATCATGTGGAAAATCTTAAAAAATATATGTTTTTTGTCTTGAGCAAAATTTTTCAAATGCCTTGTGGCTTTTTCTTTAAAGCCATAATGTTCTTTAAAGAGATTTAAAAGATAGTCAGCTAATGTTATGTGACATTTTAAGAGGACATGGTATGATGGACATAAATATGAATGTATATGTGTTTATGTAAAAAATCATAGCTAATTTCTACCATAGTAGTCCACCGGCTATTTATAGTGGAATGTCCACTATAGTGGTTTTAAAAAATCGATGTCGGATTTTTTTTATACGGCACCCTCCTAAAAAGTTTAGTTTTGTTGAAAAATAAGATCGCCAAAGTTTGAGCACAATCGGAATGTGTTAACACGTGCCACTGGGGGGTTGAAATTTCCATTTTAGTTGGTCACCATATAACTTAGAGCTTTTGGACCATTATGTCAGGAAACATGGATTTGTCCACGAAACAGATAACGTCGCTTTAAACAGGGTCACTAAGAGTACATTCGGTAAAACTTTCCAAAGGATCTAAAAATGTTGAACATATGTATGGGTGTCACTCTAAGGAGTAAGTGGACGATAGGCCCAATTTTGAACATAAATCAAGTTTGGACAAAATATTTCGATATCCAAAGTCCGGACCAAAGCGGTTGCTCCGTTTAGAGATATCGCGCGTACCATTTTAGCGAACAATTTCGAACTTTTGTGTGGGAGGTACCGGAAGGAGTAAACTTATAAGCACTATCTTCGAATTTTACCTAATACCATAAGAAATATTACGATATGCAAAGTGGGGACCAACGCAGTAATCCGTTTGAGAGTTGTCGTGCGCACCAGCCACTACACATGCTGGTCATAGGAGTTATTTACAGCTTTCGGTTCATTTTCTCAACAAGCTCACTCAAAAACTTGTACAATCGTAATAGGGGTATTGAGTGCAACCTGTTGCAAGAACAATCTAAACGATTCGAGAGGAGGCCCTAAACTGCACTTCTTCGAAATTTTGTGTTGGAGGTACCCGAAGGAGTTGACATATATAGTCCCTATTCTAACCTGATCTAAGTCTTATTACGATGTGCAAAGTATGGACCAAGTCGGTTACTTGCTTTGAGAGTTATCGTTAGCACTCTTTTAGAGTAAATTCTGAATTTTTGTGGGGGAGGTACTCAAAGGAATGGGCCGATATGGCCCATATTAAAACTATATTTATGTTTGGGCAAAATACTATGTCTGGTAAATTTTAGACCGAATGGGTTAATCCGTTCGCGCACTCCATCCACTACACATGGGGCCATAGCGGATTTTTAGAGCTTTCGGGCCATTTTCTCAGGAAATATGGATTTGCCGCTGATTATATTTGTACCGTCGTGATGGGGGCTGCGAATACAAGTTGTTACAACAAAAATCTTAACGATTCGAGAGGAAGTCTTAAACCGCACTTCTCGGGATTTTTTTGTGGGAGGTACCCGATGGTTTGGACCGATATAGTCCATATTCGAACTTGATCTTAGGCTGAATATTTCGATGTCCAATGTATGGACGAAATCGGTTAGTCTTTTCGATAGTTATCGTGCGTATAGTTTTTGGGAAAGATTTTAACTTTTGTGGGCCAGGTACCCACGGTAATTGTAAAAACTGTACAAAAATCTTTGCTAAGTCTTATCTAATTCATCCTGTCATGAGACAGGATGTTAGAGGCTCTGTATTTCGTTCATCGCTCATTCTTATGATATGGCCTAGCCAACGAAGTCGTTGCATCTCGATACGTTTATCTTTACTGATGTCGTTGTATAGCAGATACAGATCGTGGATCATACGACGTCAATATTTACCGTCAACGCAGATTGGCCCGTGGATCCTTCGAAGAATTTTTTCTCTCAAACACACCAAGCACTGCCTTATCTGCTTGCGCAAGTACCCAGGCTCCGGAACCATACATCAGCACGGGTAGTATCAGTGTTTTGTAAAGCGTTATTTTTGTTTGACGAGATGTGGTTTTGTTTTTAAACTAATTACTTAAGCCACAGTAGCATCTGTTGGCCAACACAATTCTTCTCTTTATTTCACAACTGATTTTGTTTCTTGTGTTTATGACGGAGCCTAGGTAGACGAAGACTTTTACTATCTCATAATTATAGGAACCAATTTCCGCTGTTGACCCGAGCTCTATGGACGCATTGCGCGTCGACACCTTCAACTTTGTCATTTCGCCGTTTACCACCAGACCCACTTTTGCTGATTCACATTCGACCTTCTTAAAGGTATCCGTTACTTCCTTTACTGATCGTCCCATGATGTCATCAGCATAAGCAAGTAACATGTGGATGTTGCTGTAGATTGTGCTATTTCTTTTGACATTTGCATCTCGTATAACCTTTTCCAGCAGGATGTTGAACAGGTCACACGAAATGCTGTCTCTTTGTCTGAAACCTCTTTTGGTACTGAATTGTTCGGAGAGGTCATCTTAGAAAGCCGGATAAGCTTTGCGGGGATACCAAATTCAGACATGGCTTGGAATACCTTTCGGCTTTGGGGGCTGTCGAAGGCTGCCTTATAATCGACTAAAAGGAGGTAGGTGTCGATCTTGGGTCTTCTCTCTTTTTCTCCCGATACCTCTCCCGTGCGCTACGCGTTGCTACTGATTGTAGAGTAGCCCTATATGCAGAATTTTTCTCTTCGGTAGCAGCACGACACGAACTACAACGATTGCGTTGACTTCGCCAAGTCAGCAGGATGCCAAAGAGGTATTTGAATACGAGCCTCTCGACGGTATACGCCCCAAGGGAAGGTCAAAACTCCGATGGAAAGACCAAGTTGAAGAAGATATCACAAAACATGGCATCCAAAATTGGAGAAGTTAAGCAAAAGATCGGTGCGTTTGGAATTCTATTCTTAGTTCGGCTTATGGAACAAGACGTTCTAAGTAAGTAAGCAGCACGGCACTCCTGGACATACCATGGATTTCTTGGTAGAGGTCTCTGGTTTATAAGTATGGATTTTGCGGCTGTTTGCATGGAGTGAGTAATATTTTCGGGACGAGGAGTGCTTTCATTAAGCAAATGGACTAGTTGAGCGGAATATGCTGTGGCTATGTGTTGTGTTGCAGTTTACAGATGTCTGATTTTCGTGTTGTGTCTGTTCGTACTTTATTCGCTACGTTTAGACGGGTACGTACCTTTTCTGCAACAAGGTAGTGGTCCGTGTCTATGTTCGCTCCTCGGAACGAACGTACATCCAACACGTTCGATGAATGTCACCCATTGTACAAATAACTTTTGTACATACTTTCGGCTCATGTCGAGGCGCTGGAAAAATCGATAATTAAAAATAAATCTTCCACTAGAATTTCCAGCAGCCTAACTAAGCCGGTCAGGACTTTTCCTGGTATCTTTCACCCCCTACGTCACCCACCGATTTAAAAAAAACGTGACCGACTTAACTGAACATACATACATATGTATGTGTAAGCATTTTGGACTTCTGTGCGGTATACCTACATTTTCCCTATTTGTGTGGATGACTTGACTGCAGGGTTTGGGGAAATTTGGCAATCCGTATCGTGAAGCATGGACTTTCCCATGAATAAAATTATACCATTTTATTACGGATCAAATTGTAGCACGACTCGAGAAGAGCCTTTAGCTTTTAACCTCAAAAGTGTTGAACTTCTTTGTGGATACACCCAGAAATGGATTGATGTGGATTGAATATGGATTTTTGATTCTCTACGACCTAAGAGGTCTTCTATAAAATAGAATACGCCTTAAGTGGTATTCTATGGAATAGAAGGTGCCTTAAGGGATCTTCTATGGAAGATAATATGCCTTAAGAGGATTTCTTTGGAATGTCATCTATAGAATAGAAGACGCCTCAAGACATCTTCAGTGGAATATTAGACGCCTCAATGGCTCTACATGGAACAGAATGCGTCTTAAGAGGTCTTCTATGAAGCAGAAGACGCTTATAAAGGTAAATGGAATAGTTGACGCCTCAAGAGGTCTTCTGTGGAATAGAAGACGCCTGAAGATGTCATATATGAAATAGGAGACGCCTTAAGGGTTCTTATATAGAATAGGATACGTCTTAAGAAGTCTTCTATGAAACTGAAGTCTTCTGTGAAAAAGAAGATACCTATGGAGGTCTTCTTTGTACTAGAAGACTCCTATAGAGATCTTCTTTGTTCTAGAGAATAAAAGATGCATAAGGAGGTATTCTATAGAACAGAAGACGCATTAAGGGGCATTCTATAGAATAAAAGACGCCATTAGAGGTCTTCTCAGGAATAGAAGACACCTTTAGAGGTATTCTATGGAACAGAAGACACATTAGAGGGCTTCTATAGAATAGAAGACGCCTTAGGTCTACTATAGAATACATGACGACCTTGTAGGTCTTTTATGGAAAAGAAGACGTATTAAGAGGTCATGTATAGAATAGAAGACACCCTTAGTTTAGAGGCCCTATAAAGACTTCCATGGAATAGAAAAGATGTAGCGAAATCAAAAAGTCATTTAAAGCAAGTTTAACTTTTCCATGTTGAGAATTGAACCCACGTTCCAAATAAAGCGGGTCATATTTATTGTAGGATTTATCAGAATGTTTCATTTTACTAAACTAAACCAAAAAACTGCGCAATATTTGCATGGGTAGTCGATTTTTCAATTTTATTTGATTCAAACCGATTCTGATGATCGCAAAAATTGGACACTTTTTTGTACATTTTTTATTATAATTGGGATATTTTCTGAAAATATGGCAACACCGTCAAGTTTTTTCTTGGAAATGTTGGCATAGTATAGGACTCTCAACATCTAAATAGTATGGATCTGTAATACGAACACATCAGAAGATACCTTAACATATAAAAAGAAAAAAAATCAAACCTATTCAGATGACCGCTAGTGTATAACTGCTACATTTCAAGTGTACCTTTATTTACATGGTAGAGCAAATAAGGTAAAGTAAATACAACAACAAATACAGCTCTACAACAACCTCATAGAAATTTGTTTTTGTTTGTAATGTTAGTGTCACCTGTATATGTAAAAAAAATATACGTTAATGTATAAAAACGCATTTGCATTTGAAAACGAAAAGTTCTAGGACAGTGAAGGCATTCTACAGTCGACACATTTGAAGAGCTGCTTAACCAACAGCGAAAACAACAGCGTTTGTCATGAAGAAATACATTTCAACGGCCAAATATCCGTTAATGTATAAAAACACATTTGCATTTGAAAAACGAAAAGTTCTAGGACAGAGAAGCCATTCGACAGTCGATACGTCTGAAGAGCTGCTTAACCAACAGCGAAAGCAGGTAACGTAATTTGGTGACTGTGTGGGTTCGAGTCCTTGGCTTTCTTTTTCACTTGCAAAAAATTTCCGATCATCAAGCTTAATTCTATACGAGACAATTAACAAAATAAGAAAATGTCTATAAATTATTGAAATTTAAAAAACTAAAAAATTTTCACATTTGATTGAATATGTTGGAAAACATTAATGAAAATTCGTTACATTTTCAATTTTAATGTTTCCATATCATTCCACTAAATTCATAATTTCCCACAGATAATAGAATTCTTGCAAACATTTTTGGGATCGCTGGAAATTCATTGAAAAAGGAGAATCTGTTTCAATCTTTTGTTTTTGAAATCAAAGAAGCACATGTTTATCAGGGCTTTATTTTTTTCAAATTTAACAAAATATCACACACATTAACAAATGTTTTACCGCCTCTATAAGCAGTTTAGTGTGCGGCACGTCGTTCGGACTTGGAGGAGGTTATGAAGATGTCTTTATGGAAAATACTTCTTTTCGGAATAATATATGTATTTTTTCTTCAAAAAATATATTTCTCTAATGTGCATCGAAAAGAAATAAATATATTAGATGTCATATGGAATTTGACACTAACGATACAGCCCAGTTCAGTCAGCTGGGTATTAATGTTACCTTATATTGTTCTACCATGCTTTATTTACATATATTATTCACATGTAATAATAACGATTTTTTATTTTTTCTTTGCAGGTAAGAACTAATATGTTAAGTATATTTTGTAAACAATTTAATTTAATTTTTAAGGTAAGTCAAAATAGCAATCCTTAAATATAACCTTAATTGTGAAATTACCTTATAATATTAAGCCTGTTCCAGAACTCGCAAGAAACTACTAATTTTTACTACGATAAAATTTTTCCTTTATAAAGTCAAAAAATAGTACAAATTAGTAGTTTTTTGCAGTTTGATTGAGAATAGTATGTCTATATTATTCTCAATTAATATATATTATCATTACTGTGTATGAGAAATGACATGCTGTTGAAAAATGTCAATGACCCGCATTTTACAAAAAACGCAAGCTGTTGGTGATAAATATCCTAAATCTGTCAAGAACAAACATAACCTATTTTTCCTATGGTTATCTATATTTTATCATAATTATACGCCAGACACATTCATTTACATAAAAAAACTTTTAACCAGCATTACTCTTTGTTTTAAAATTAAAACAAATTGTTTAAAACAAAAAGAAATAATTATCACTCCCACGTATTTCTCTCTTTTTTTTTTGCTGAGTGAAATAATTCAAACAAAATGTCATCTTTATCTTAAAAGAAATACGAAAAAACAACTTTTATAATTTAATGCAAAAATCACAACAAACGATAAGCTTGCAATGATAATTGCCCAAAGGCAAAGGCTAGGAGTGACTTTTGTTTTTTGTGACAATGTGGGAATTTCCTTTAGGTTATCGGGTATTGAAGGCAGGGGAGGAGACAAATTGATTAAATTTGATTATCACCACAAATCGATTAAAATCACATTCATTATACATATTAAGATTAAATATTTTACGATATTTAAAAATTGATATCATTCTGTGTGAAAGATATAAACAATAAAAATCTATTGTGTGAAAAATATTGAGATTATTCGTACTTCCCAGCTCAGTTAATCATGGATGTGTCTTTGACAACATCACAGATAGTCTGTATAAGTTCCATCTGAGGAGCAGCATCAGCAAAAAATAAAGGAAATCAAAAACCATTTTTTTCCAAAGTGGCCGATTTCAATCAAAAGTCCGTAAATAGTTTATGAGCTTTTGCAATGTAGAAAGAAAGAGGAAAGATTATGGGCAACTTTCATCTTGTACATAAATCTGAATATTGTGTGTTCTTATTTCTTGCACTTTTCGCCATTCGCATCTCAACCTTTTTCTTTATTTTTTGTACCACTATTTCGGAATTAAAAACCTATCAAATGAGACTTTTTTGTAATTTTATTGTAGTCTAGAAAATTTTGAACATAATTCAGTATAAAATTTTCGACTTTATAAATTGTTTCTACTGATTTTTTCATATGAATATTGTAAGCATCGATTTTCATCAAATTCCAAGACCCTAATACACATTTTTTGCACAATATTTGTTGGCAATCAACACTCACGGCATTTATTTATAATTATAAATAGTTTTTTTTTTTTGTAAAACTTTACCACATCTGACAAAGGATTTGTGTAAATTCTTATGGTGGTTCTATCCTGGTGAACCATTAAAACATGCTAATATTATGGCATTTTTTCATAAAACGTGTAAAAAGTACCGTTATAACGCATATGTGAAACATGTTAGGTATTCAATATATACTATACTCTACATGTCTACAAAAATATAATTTACAATTCCTCTCCTATCGTCAGATATAACGGTATTTGCAAGCAAATATTGGTCGGTTCTATTCAGATGAACCGGAGTGTACATACCTCTTTATTTCTTTCTTTATTCCATTTGTCTTATCACCTTAAGATGCCAATTACATATCGTCGGTGTCATGCTTAAGTGTTCCATACGACATTTTCCCGTTTTGAGATAAACGCATTTTAATGTTTGCCTCACAACTGAGTGGAGACGACGAGGGTATATACACTTTCATACAGGCAAAATGTGCCTCATCGAAATAATGGTTTTAGACCCCAAGTATGTTTGGACGAAATGTGTTTCCGACAATTTGGATTTGATTTAGCCATGCCCGTCTGTCTGTCTGGCTTGCTGGAGCGCACGATAACTCACGAACGGATCAGCCGATTCGGTCTAAAATTTGGCTTTCGTAATATTTTGCCCAAACTTAGTTTAAGTTCGAAGATGGGCTATATCGGTCGACTCCTTCTGGAACCTCCCCCACAAAAGTTCGAAAATGTTCGGAAAATTTGTGCGCACGATAACTCTTGAAGGGAGTAATCGATTTGGTTCATACTTTGCACATCCTGAAATATGTACAAGACTTAGACAAGATTTCACTATGGACTCAAACGGTCCATTCCTTCGGGTACGTCCCACACAAAATTTCGGAAATGTTCAGTTTAGGGCCATCTCTCGCATCGCTTTGATTTTTGTTTTAGCAACATGTATACACTGCCCCCCATACGACGGTACTAGTTTGATTAGGGGCAAGTCCATACTTCCTGAGAAAATAGCATGAGAATTGCAAAAAACCGCTATGACGCCGTGTGAGGTGGTTGGAGCGCAAGATAACTCTCGAACGGATCTGTCGATTAGGTCCAATATTTGGGCTTAGTAATATTTTGTGCAAACTTAGTTTAAGTTCGAAGATAAGCCATATCGGTCCACTCCTTCAGGTACCTCCCCCACAAAAGTTCAAAAATTTTCAGAAAAATTGTGCGTACGATAACTCTTGATGGGAGTGACCAATTTGGTCCATACTTTACACATCCTAATATATCTACCAGATATAGATCAGGTTCGAATATGGACTATATTTGTCCACTCCTTCGGCTACCTCCCACACAAAATTCCGGATAAGTTCACTTTAAGACCTGCTCTCGAATCACTTTGATTTTTGTTGAAGCAACTAGCATTCGCTGCCTCAATTACGACAGTAAATATTTTTTCAGGGGCAAGTCCACACTTCTTGAGAAAGCAGCCCGAAAGTTGTAAAAAACAACTATGGCACCATTTGTAGTGGATTGAGAGCTCGAACCGAATACTGCGTTCGTCCACACTTTGTATATTGTAATATTTCTTCGAATGTTAGATGAAATTCGAAGGTGGTGCTTTTGAGATTTAATCATATCCATACGTTTGTCGGTTCATACGCCAAAAATGTTCATAAGTTTTTTTTTTGGAAAAAACAAATTATTTCAGTCCACGCAGGCTGAGGGTATATCTCTGTCGGCAAAGCCGACTGATACTTTTTTACTTGTTTAAATGTGGTTTTTATACCCTCAGCATTTATGCTAACGAGGGTATATACTCTTTCATACGGGCAAAATGTGCCACATCGAAATAATGGTTTTAGACCCCAAGTATGTTTGGACGAAATGTGTTTTAGACAAATTGGAGTCGATTGAGCAATGTCCGTCCGTCTGTCTGTCTGGCTGGCTGGAGCACACGATTACTATCGAACGGATGAACCGGTTCAAATTTTGGCTTTCGTAATATGTTTCCCAAACTTAGTTTAAGTTCGAAGATGGGCTATATTGGTCCACTCCTTCCGGTACCTCCCCCACAAAAGTTCGAAAATGTTCGGTAAAATTGTGCGCACGATAACTCTGGTAGGGAGGAACCAATTTGGTCCATACTTTGCCCATCGTGAAATGTGTACCAGGCTTAGATAAGGTTTCAATATGGACTCGATCGGTCCACACCTTCGTGTACCTTCCACACAAAATTTCGGAAAAGTTCAGTTTAGGGCCATCTCTCCAATCGCTTGCATTCACTGCCCCCCATACGACGGTTCAAGTTTCATCAGGGGCAAGTCCATACTTTCTGAGAAAATAGCCTGAAAGTTGCAAGAAATCCCTATGAAACCGTGTGAGGTGGTTGGAGCGTAAGATAACTCTCGAACGGATCTGCCAATTCGATCCAAAATTTGGCCTTGGTAATATTTTGTCCAAACATAGTTTAAGTTCGAAGATAAGCCATATCGGTCCACTCCTTCAGGTACCTCCCTCACAAAAGTTCAGAAATGTTCGGAAAAATTGTTCGTACGGTAACTCTGGAAGGGAGTGGCCGAATTGGTCCATACTTTACACATCCTAATATATCTACCAGATATAGATCAGGTTCAAATATGGACTATATTTGTCGACTCCATCCGGTACCTCCCACACAAAATTTCGGATAAGTTCATTATAAGACCTGCTATCGAATCACTTTGATTTTTGTTAAAGCCACTTGCATTCCCTGCCTCAATTACGATGGTAAAAGTTTTGTTCATGGGTAAGTCCATACTTCTTGAGCAAACAGCCAAAGGGTGTAAAAACCTCCTATGGCACCATATGTAGGGGCTGGAAATCCATTCTTTTTATTATCTCCTCCGCAAAACTTTTGATCTTTAATCCTAATCAACATTTTTGACGGTTCAAACGCCCAACATTTTTAAAACCCCCTAAATACATACGTTTTTTTGGGAAAAATTGTTTCGATATACACAGGCTGAGGCAAAGCCGACTGATACTTTTTTACTTGTTAAACTTGCAGGTTATAAAAATTTTAATTGTATACCTGTGAAAACGTATGCTTTCTCGTCAAAACAAAGATATCTCGGAAAGTAGAGCAGATAGGAAAATTCCAAAAATTCTGAAAGAGCATACGCGAAAAACCTGGAAACCACACATATCTCAAAAAGTTAAAATGACGTATGGAACACTTAAGCATGACACCGACGATATGTCAACAATGATTAGAAATGTCTGATGGTTTTTATACCCTCAGGCTTTAGGCTGAAATAATGGCCCATCTGTCCGATTCTGTCCCAAAATAAGAGCTTCTTTATGAATTGTCCAAACTTAGATCAAGTTTGAAGATGGAGCATATCCGTCCACTCCTTTGGGTAGCTCCCCCACAAAAGTTCAACATTTGTAGATGAAATTGGTCGCACGATAACTCTCGAAGGGAGTAACCGATAGGGTCCAAACTTTACACGTTGTAATATTTCCTACAGACATATATCATCTTCGAATATGAATTATATTGTATATTGGTCCACTCCCTCGAGTACCTCCCACACTAATTTTCAAAATGTTTGACATAAGCGTAGTTTAGGGACATTTGTCAGATCGGCATAATTTTTTTAATGCAGACTGTTCTCGCTGCACCTTTCAGGACTGCACAATTTCTATTTTTATTTTCTATTTCTATAGCCCCCATTTAGCGGGAGGTACTTAGATATTTAGGTATTTTAGATATTTTGATGTTTTCATCTATATGTTTAGCCCGAATTGGCTGTAACTTAGAGTGTGGAGTTTCCAAGGTCCAGAAACATCCCCAACAAAAGAAGTGGACATAGCTCTAGGTTTTGATATAACCTCTAGTTTTTACATACATTTTTTGCTCAAATGGGCTGTAGTTTGACATTTGGGGCTCCTAGGAGTAGGAAATCTTAAGCATCAAAAATTGCATGTAAGCATGTAAAATTGTTTTTATGTAATTTTTTGGTCGTATTTGGTTACGGGGTTCTCAGTGGCAAAAAAAAAACATTATTTATTTAATAAAATATTTAAAATAAAAATGAAAAAAAAAAACATATCCTAATCAGTTTATTCATTTTCGAGCTACATTGGGCACCGTAAACTGCTTTAGTAAAAACAGTGTTTCGTAGGCGGACATTTGCTAGAAAAGTTTGCAACATTTTCCACAAGAAAAACATCCCGGAAGTTGTTGCTCAACGTTGCTTTAGATAAAAACAAAATACCCTAAAAAAGTTTGGTAGATTTCTTGTAAAAAAAACATGAAAAATTACTTTTAGTGGTGCCCAATAAGTGGTCAAGATCAAAGAACCCTTCTCTAATTTTATGACGACTCGAGCTCAAGAATAAGTGTGACTGATGAATTCGTTTAAATGCTAATCCAACCGAAACACTCTCGTAGCCGCATATGTAAACCAAATTAACTACTCCCACTGTCATGTGTCTCCACATTGCAGAGAATGCACATAACTATTTTGATAGTTGTCGAAAAATAACAACAACCAATTTTTCATTGATAATAGACTTGATAAGTGGCGCAGAGCGAATAGGAGCGGATATGATTTGCAAATGGGAGTACTCTTAGTTGTTGTCATACCGTTGTCTTATTTTTAAGCTTGGATATTTCCTAAATAAAATAAAAATAATTTTTTTTAAGCAATAATATATACATGACTGTTTTTGTAACTCTATTATTCTCCTTTGCGTATGTTTTTGAGCACAGAATTCTCCGGTCCCTTACAATACATTCTGCTGTTTTTGTTGTATTGCCTTTTGTACATGATGTTTTTGTTGTAATGTGTCACTAACTTTTATCGGTTATATGGTTTCTTAAAGATTGGGGAATCATAGGCTATTTGACATTTAAGCCGAGACTCTCCCTCCAAAACCTTTAAATTGTTCGTGACTGTTTTTCTCTCCTCACCTACTCTCCGCATCCTAGACAGCGTCACACTCAACAATGCTTACTCTAAAGTCGGATTAGTAATCCCTTGAAGGCGGATTATTATACTTTTTTATCATGACCTAATTTGGCTATCAACAAATCCCAGGAGTTATTCAAAGGATCTGGTACATTAAACGTAGTCAGCTAATACTGTCTTTCGCTTTTGTTGCTTCGCGATCTGCCTGCCATAATATTATTCCTTATATTCGGCAACCACGAAGTCTTGTATATGTCGAGATATTTAATTCTTGAACCACTACAACTGCATTCATTTTAGGATCTTTGTTTCCTCGTCAAGATTGAACTTTCCGGAGCCGAAAGAAAATATATGCTCTCCTCAATATAATATAAATGGCCCATGTGTAATATAAATGGTATTTTTTATAAATCCACAATCTATAGAACAGTGTATGTATCTCCGCCAATTTAAGTTTCCTGTATTGATTTACTTAAGCCCATCCTGGCCATTATTTCCTACTGTTTACATGACTACTACCATAATTATGTTTGATTGTTTGCTAGAATTTGATTAGCACCAAGGAAAACTCATTTATTTTCTTATTAGTATTCTTTAGGGGTTATGGGGGCAGGAAGGAGCAAGCATACAACTAGATACTGTGTAATAACAACCAAGCGTTGTCGTACCATGGATATGGAATCGATATTGACACGATGACAAACACTCAAGAAAATGCACAATCATTTATTATTAATATCAACAAAAATGGATAATGACTTTTGAAGTAATTTTAGATAATTAGGTTGGTGATGGCTGGTCTTGAGCTCAATTTCCGATTACACACACGTGTAATATTTGACAGGATTAATGAAGTAATGTTCTTTACATTACATGTTGAATGACAAAAGTATGAGGTGTGGCCTACATTTTATTTTGAGGAGCATGGGATTATAAGATTTAAAAAAATGGAATGGTGGAAAATTTTGGAGCTTTCTTGACATTTCTCCTACATATGTTAAGTACATTCTAGAATGGATATCAAGCTGATCCAACTGCTGCCATTTATATCCGAAATGGGTTTCTTATAATTCCTAAATTGTTTATTAAATTAAACCTTTCTGTATTCCCATCTAAATCCCTTAATATTTATACAACATCTTAACCTTTCAACTGTTCGTTTTTTCTGAGTGTT
This sequence comes from Musca autumnalis, assembly GCF_047663935.1. NCBI lineage: Eukaryota > Metazoa > Arthropoda > Insecta > Diptera > Muscidae > Musca > Musca autumnalis. The sequence goes on from NW_027411866.1 coordinate 225,157,754, forward strand.
GCAGATGCCTTAACAAATTTTTTCTTAAGTACATATTTTTGTGGGATTTGTGGTTTATCAAAACTTTTTGTGATACTCATCATTGCCACAATTGTGGTATTTTTTGTGTTATTATCAATTTTAGTGTGTTTTTCTTTTATTCTTCTTTTCAATCAAAAAATGATAGGCAGTGGATAAAGGAGATCCGATATCAATAGAACCAATCAATTCTTTGATACAGTCAATAGACAAAAAAGGAAATTAATTTCAAAAGGAAATTAAATTGAAATTGTTTGAAAGAAAGAGAAGAAATCGAAATAATGGCATTATGGAATGAATTCAGATTGACATGTTCCACAGGGTTTGCAAGGATATGCAATGGTTGTGCGAATTATGATAGTTGTATCGAACATACAAATTGAGGCTTAAGTCTGGGATTTTTTGATCATACAGGGAAGGAACAATTTAATGAAGAATAGAAAATAAAACATATAAAAATTGTAAGTAATTTTGTTGTCATAAACGAATCATCAGTTTAAAAAGCCAAGAATTTCTCTCAGGTTCACTACCTTTAACGGATGTTGGACGTTCCTCCTAGCTGACACTTCGATAACGTCAACTTGTTAAGGGGGGACCAGCAAATTCTTCAGTTAAAGCCAATCTAGACTGTTGCTTCCATCATTCCCTTCGCCACCCCTTGGAAAATTCCACTCACCCGCCAATATGATATGACTACCAACAAATCGCCTTTCTTCTTCTTCTTCTACTTCACAATTTCAAGTGTCCATGACTAAATCAAGTTTTCAATTAGCTAGAAAAAAAAGACAATTAAATATTCTATCTGTCTATGATATGTTTTAATTTCAATTCAATTGAAGTGTTTCGCACTTAAGTTTGAAGATGCCGCCCTCGTACAACTTGGTAGGACTATCATTTTAATATAAACAATTTACACGCAGCCAAGAAGCCAATAGCAACAACAGCAGCAGCAACAACAACAACAGCTCAACACTCAAGAAAGTAATTCATTATTATTTATTTAAAAGATAAACAACAATTCGTAGATACGGGGTGAGTAATAAGCACGACCGCAGCAGATAACTGATTTCAAAGTGTGATGTTCGGTGGTGGTGGAAGACAATGGCTTTGTTGTTTTTTCTTCTTGCCGCATTTGGACTAATTTAATCAAGATAATACCAAATTTAATTAGCTAAATTTGGTTTTTCTCACCGACAAAAAATAAAATAAAAACAAAACAGATTTTGGCACATGCAAAGGATTAACAGTTAAAAATAAATTTGCAACAACAAAAGGTGCTATATATGTACTTTTATATTTTTAATATAAAAACAAATTATTTTTATATTTCTTTTGTTTTTGGGATTTTGTTTTTATTTTATTTATTTATTTATTTTTTTTTTTTTTTTGTTATCAAATGTTATTTGTTATTTTTCTCCGTCTTCCTTAATATGGATTTCTTTCTCTTTGAATAACTTTGTTCTAACTTAATTTATTTAGAGTAGAAACTATGTTATCTTATCAATTTTCATTTGACAAGTTCATTTCTCTCTCTGTCTAGTTGTTCAGAATTTAGTTAAATGTTGAATCATATGTCCATTCACCTTGTCATGTTTTTTTCGTACTTGAATTTTTACTTAATCCCCAACTTGAATACAGTAGTGACAATTGCCATAAAACTTATCTCTAGCCTTGTTTTATTTAATTCGTATACATGGCTGTTGAGTGAACACTAGCAGGTTGTAACTAATCCATTTAATTTTTAACTGAGCAACCATAAAGTATATAGCTTCTTATTCATTGCCAGCTAACCAAAGGAGCCTATTTTTTCGGCCGAAATGTTTAACCTCCCAGACTGTCATTAAAGAAGTAAAGTAGTAAAGTTTTCGGAGTAGTAACTTTATTGTTGTATTTGGAACCGTTTGGACCTGTGGTACCGTGTTTTGATTAAAAAAAAAACTAAATTAAATTAAAGTATTTTTGTATGCCTCATTTATTCTAAAACCTAGCCGAAGCAGCCGTTGTAACCACGGTTTTGTGGTCGGAGTCTAGTGAATTTTGCCCGCGCCGGAGTCGTGAAAAAAGCTCGACTACGATTCCGGGCAATAATTTATCCACATTTATTAAAATGTTTTTATGTCTTTCCCCTTTTCTAATAAAAAACTATAAAAATAAAACATATATTAAAAAAGCATATTTTTTTTAAATTTCAAAAAAAATCTAAAATTTGTTTAAAAATTAGTTTTTCATAAAACACACATATTAAAAAAAAAACATGTCACATAGTTTTGGTTGTTTGGATTCGAATCTTCGGCTTTCCTTTTCTACTTGCAAAACTCATCGGTCATTAAGCTCCACTCCAATGAGAAATTAATTAAAAAATGTTCATTTGTGGCTAATACGTTCACTCCACCTCCGACTACATCTTCGGGTGTTACACCACTCCACCTTCGTGGTGTTGTTCCACTAGTCAGTATTCGTAGTATACTGTAGAGGTTAACATAGAACTAACAATAACGAACGACGACCCGAACAACCGAGCCGAGTGCACAATTACCGAGTGGCCGAATCGCCTACAACACGAGAGCAGAGGGCCGGAGCAACCATACAAACCTAAAGTGGCCGAACGTCTACAACACGGATCACCGAGCTATACACCAAAATTCAGATTAATGTTTCGGTATTTTGAATATTTTAGCTAAACTTATCAACCAAATTGGTTGAATTTTGAGATGCAGGGTTTTCACTTTACAAAACACTATTCCGATTATTATTACTTACTTACTTAGCTGGCCCATTACAGAACATTTGTTCTATAGGCCGAACTAAGAAGAGATCTCCATTCCTCTCTATTTGTTGCTTTGCACTCTGAAATACCGCGCCTTTTCATCTCATCATCCACTTGCTTGCGCCATCTATTCCTTGGCCTGCCAATTCTGCGTGCACCGCCATGTGGCATGTATTCATACGCGTTTTTAGCGGGTTCATCATCGCTCATTCTTATGATATGGCCTAGCCAACGCAATCGCTGCATCTCGATACTTTTATTGATGTCGTTGTATAGCAGATACATCTCGTGATTCATGCCACGTCGATATTCACCGTCAACGCAGATTGGTCCGTAGATCTTTCGAAGAATTTTTCTCTCAAACACACCAAGCACTGCCATGTCTGCTTGCGCAAGTACCCAGGCTTCAGAGCCATACATCAGCACGGGTAGTATCAGTGTTTTGTAGAGCGTTATTTTTGTTTGACGAGATGTGTCTTTGTTTTTAAACTGCTTACATAAAACAAAGTAGCATCTGTTGGCCAATACAATTCTTCTTTTTATTTCACAACTGATGTCGTTTGTTGTGTTTACGGAGGTGCCGAGGTATACGAAGTCTTTTACTACCTCAAAATTATAGGAACCAACTTCAACAGTTGGTCCGATCTCAATGGACGCATTGCGCGTCGACACCATCAACTTGGTCTTCTCACCGTTTACCGCCAGACCCACCTTAGCAGATTCTCCTTCGACCTTTATAAAGGTATCAGTTACTTCTTTTACTGATCGACCCATGATGTCTATATCATCAGCATAAACAAGTAACATGTGACTATTGGTGTAGATTGTGCCACTTCTTTTGACGTTTGCCTCTCCTATAACCTTTTCTAGCAGGATGTTGAAGAGGTCACACGAAAGGCTGTCTCCTTGTCTGAAACCTCTTTTGGTACAAAACTCTTCTTTTAACTGAGGACCTCGTGTCAGTTAAAGTCATTTTACAAAGCCGGATGAGCTTTGCGGGAATACCAAATTCAGACATGGCTTGGAATACCTTTGAATGCAGCGGGCTGTCGAAGGCTGCTTTATAATCGACAAAAAGGTGGTAGGTGTCGATCTGCATCTCTTGGGTCTTCTCCAGGATTTGCCGCAGGGTAAATATCTGGTCAATGGTGGACTTGCCACGTCTAAAGCCGCATTGGTATGGTCCATTTATCTCGTTGACCATAGGCTTTAGCCGTTCGCACAATATCCCTCACACGATCTTGTAGGCAATAGGGAGTAGACTTATGCCCCTATAGTTAGAGCATACAGTCTTATCTCCCTTCTTGTGGACGTGGCACAGGATACTCAGGTTCCAATCGTCGGGTACGCGTTCTTCCTGCCAGATGGTGCTAACTAGCTGATGCATGCACCTTATCAGCGCGTCGCCTCCGGTTTTAAACAGCTCGACTGGTAAGCCATCGGCTCCTGCTGCTTTATTATTCTTCAGCCGGTTGATTGCTGTTTTTACCTCATCTTGGCCGGGCGGTATACATTCTATACCATCTTCTGGGATTGGATCTGTGGTATCATCGTCTTCGCTACTATTGGATACCAGCAGATTGGAGAAATGTTCCTTCCATATCCTGAGCACGCTATCTGTATCTGTTACCAGATTACCTTGCTGGTCTCTACAGGAGGATGTGCCAGTTCCAAAGCCATCAGTTTGATGTTTCCCTCTGTGGTAGAATTTTCGCATTTCATTCTGTCTCCTGTACATCTCGATTTGTTCACACACCCGCTTTTCCGTCTCTTTTTCCTGCGGAAAAGACGTTTCTCCTGTCTCCTTTTCTCCCGATACCTCTCTCGTGCGCTAGGCGTTGCTACTGATTGTAAAGTAGCCCTATATGCCGCATTTTTCTCTTCGGTAGCAGCACGACACTCCTGGTCATACCATGGATTCCTTTGTGGAGGTCTCTGGAATCCAAGTATGGATTTTGCGGCTGTTTGCACGGAGTGGGCAATATTTTGCCATTGTGTTGTTATGTTATCGGGACAAGGAGTGCTCGCGTTAAGCAATTGAGCTAGTTGAGTGGAATATGTTGTGGCTATCTGTTGTGTTTGTAGCCTATCGATGTCCAACTTCCGCGTTGTGTCTGTTCGTGCTTTATTTATAACGTTTAGACGGGTACGTACCTTTGCTGCAACAAGGTAGTGGTCCGAATCAATGTTTGCGCCTCGGAACGATCGTACATCCAACACGCTGGATGAATGTCTTCCATCTATCACAACATGATCAATTTGATTACTTGTTCTTTGATCTGGAGACAGCCAGGTGCCCTTATGAATATCGAGATGATTAAATCTGGTACTGCTAACTACCATGTTTTTCAGCAGCAAAGTCTATCAGCCTCATACCATTGTCAGATATTTCACTGTGGAGACTGAATTTCTCGACTGTTGGGCCAAAGATATTCTCCTTTCCAATTTTGGCATTAAAATCGACTAGAATGATTTTAATGTCATGGCCAGGGCAACGGTCATATGTTTCTTCTAAGCGCTCGTAAAATATATCTTTGGTCTGTTCGTCCTTTTCTTCAGTGGGAGCATGAGCGCAAATAAATCTGATGTTGAAGCATTTAGCTTTTATTCGAATTGCAGCAAGTCTTTCATTCTCTGGGGTGAAGCTGGATACGAGATGTTTTAGTCTCCGACTAACTACGAAACCGCAACCAAACTCATGCTTTACGTCATGGCAGCTATAATAGAGTGTGTCACCTTTAGGTGTTGTTGTGGCGCCTTTCCCAATCCGTCGTATTTCCTGTATGGCAGTAATATCGGCCTTATACTTTTCAAGTACGTCTGCCAATGCGAAGACCGCACCTTCCTTAAAACGTTTGCGGGGTTCGTCAACTTTAGAGGGGTTTGTTTTTCTTTTCTTTCGTTTTTTCATAGTAGGCTGTTTTTTTCTAGGGGAGGGTTACAAACCTGACGCCCAAACCCAAGTTTTTAACGTTCTTATGGGTGAACACGCGGCACATGTTAGCTCACTACCTTTAACGGGTGTTAAAGGCAGTTCCCCAGGTGACACCACGGGGAGGTCAGTGTCCACTTGAGATGAAAGATGGACCAAACCGGTCAGGACCGTTCCTTGCTGGGGGATGGAACCCAAATCTAGTAACTCAATTTCCACACAGTTGCAGTTGACCATCGAACTTAAACTTTGCACACTTTTCAGATTTGGATGACAATACATGAATATGAAACCAAAACCAATATGGGGTCCATTTTTTTAAAGCCCCCATATATTTTGACGTCTGTTTTTTAAATTGTCCACACCATTGCAGTTGTCCAATCGAAGTAAAACTTTACACTTCAAATTTAAATGACAATACATGAATATGAAACCAAAACCAATATGGGTCCATTTTTTCCTATAGCCCCCATATAGCTGTACCAGGTATTTTGAGGATTTGATCTTCATTTTTAGCCCCAATTTGCTGTAATTTGGCATTTGGGGTTCCCAATAGTACAGAAACTTCCCTACCAAAATTTATGGACATAGGTCCATGTTTTGGTATAGCCCCCATATAGCGGTACCACCTGATTTCAACTGTTTTAAGGATTTTATCTTCATTTTTGGCCGAATTGGCTGTAACTTGGCATTTGGAGTTCCCAATGGTACAGAAACTTCGCCACCAAAAATTGTGAACATTGGTCCAGGTTTTGGTATAGCCCCTATGAACGATACCACCCGATTTCAGGCATTTTAAAGTTTGTATCTAAATTTTCGGACTAAAATGGCTGTAATTTGGTTAACAAATTAAGTTACAGTTGAAGCAATCCATATTTCAATAATTACACTTTAATGCCCTCTACATTTCAATAGTAACAATATTCATAGTTTTGTACCTTTGTCATTGTGAGTTTGTAAAAATTCCAATTCCCCATTGTGATTGATTCATTGTATTTTAAAGTTAACTGACAGAATGCAACTATGTAAATAATTTATTCTACTACTCTTGTAAAACAACCCATTAATTACTACTTTCGATATACCATTTTATGCAACTGTAAACTATTAACGCCCTACTATTTCTTCTCACGATTAGTACTTAGGCTAGAACAAAATTCAATAAAATCGCTCAGTTTGTGATCTACATTCTAACGCGTTACATAACCATCAGATAAGATCACAAGGGGTGATCTCCATTCTAACACGTTATGGTAACTATCAGATAAGATCACAGTGAGACAATTTGTCCGTCCGGCAGTCTACAACAATCCTCACTTGTGTTTTCATATACAATCGACACCAGATTGTTATACAGTGTTGTTTTTTTATAAATGCACTGAAAACTAGAAAATAATTTTTCGCTTTGCTTCAATATGTATATTCTTCTTCATGATAGAATCTCTCAAATAAAACGCTTGCAATTAAATTAAAATTGGTGACAAAACAAGTAAAAAAGTATCAGTCGACTTTGCCGACAGAGATATACCCTCAGCCTATGTGAATTGGAACTTTCATCTACGGGCAGATCTAATGTATTTAGGGTTTTTCAGAATTTGGGCCATTTTTGGACATTTGAACTTGCTGACAAAAATGTGGATTAGGATTAAAGTTCAAAAGTTTAGCGGATGAGGGAATGGACCGACATAGAGTTATATCTTTTCGATAGATATCGCCTCCACTAGTAATTTCAGTGGGTTACCGTACACCTGTTGGACCAGTATGCCAGAAAGCATGGACTTGTCCACGGAAAACATAATATGGCTGTAAACAGGACCACAAAGAACATCATCGGTATAAATTTCCAAAGGATCTCGGAACAGACCCTAAACTGCACTTGGACATAAATGTTGAACTTTTGTGGGGGAGGTATCGTAAGGAGAGGATCGATATGGGCCATTTTAGAAGTTAAAATAAGTTTGGACAAAATATGACGAAGGGCAAATTTTGGACCAAATCGGTTTATCAGTTCGAGAGTTATTGTGCTTTCCACCTACTGCATATGGTGCCATAGGGGTTTTTTACAACTTTCGGTCTGTTTTCCCATGACGTATGGACTTGTCACTGAAAAAACTTTTACCGTCGTAATTGAGACAGTGATTGCATGTTGCTTTAACAGAAATCAAAGTTAGTTAAGAGCAGGTCTTAAAGTGAACTATTTTGTGTGGGAGGTATCCGAAGGAATGGACAAATATAGTCCATATTCAAACCTGATCTATATCTGGTAGATTTATTAGGATGCGTAAAATATGGACCAAATCGGTCTTTTCCTTCAAGAGTTATCGTGCACACAATTTTTCCGAACATTTTATAACTTTTGTGGGGGAGGTACCTGAAGCAGTGAACACATATGGCTTATCTTCGAACTTAAACTAAGTTTGAGCACAATATTACGAAGGCCAAATTTTGGTCGGAATCGGCATATCCGTTCGAGAATTATCTTTCGCTCCAACCACTACACAAGGTGTCATAGGGGTTTTTTCAACTTTCAGGCTATTTTCTCAGGAAGTATGGACTTGCCCCTGATGAAATTTGTACCTTCGTATGGGGGACAGTGAATACAAGTTGTTACAACAAAAACCAAGGCGATTCGAGAGCAGGTCGTAAACTGAACTTTTCGGACATTTTTGATGGAAGGTATCCGAAGGAGTTTACCGATTGAGTCCATATTGGAACCTCATCTAAGTCTGGTAGAAATTTTACGATGTGCAAAGTAAGGACCAAATCGGTCACTCCCTTCAAGAGTTAACGTGCGCACAATTTTTTCGAATATTTGTGTATATAATCCAACTTGGAACTTGAACTTAGTTTGGAGAAAATATTACGAAAGGCAAATTTTGGACCCAATCGGTTGATCCGTTCGAGAGTTATCTTGCGCTCCAGCCACTACACACGGTGTCATAGGGGTTTTTTGTACCTTTCAGGCTATTTTCTTAGGAAGTATTGACTTGCCCCTAATGAAACTTATAGCGTCGTATGGGGGGCAGTTATCTTGCGCTCAAGCACTACACAAGGTGTCATAGGGGTTTTTTCAACTTTCAGGCTATTTTCTCAGGATGTATGGACTTGCCCCTGATGAAACTTGTACCTTCGTATGGGGGACAGTGAATACAAGTTGTTACAACAAAAACCAAGGCGATTCGAGAGCAGGTCGTAAACTGAACTTTTCTGACATTTTTGATGGAAGGTACCCGAAGGAGTTTACCGATTGAGTCCATATTGGAACCTCATCTAAGTCTGGTAGAAATTGACTTGCCCCTAATGAAACTTATAGCGTCGTATGGGGGGCAGTGATAATAAGTTGCTACAACAAAAATCAAACCGATTCGAGAGCAGGTCCTAAACTGAACTTTTTCGAAATTTTGTGTGGGAGGTACATGAAGGAGTGGACTGATTGTGTCCATATTAGAACTTCATCTAAGTGTGGTAGAAATTTCACGATGTGCAAATGGATCAAATCGGTTACTTCCTTTAAGAGTAATCGTGCGCACAAATTTTCCGAACTTTTGTGGGGGAGGTACCGGAAGGAGTGGACCGATATAACCCATCTCCGAACTTAAACTAAGTTTGGACAAAATATTGCGAAAGCCAAATTTTGGACCAAATCGGTTCATCCGTTCGAGAGTTATCGTGCGCACCAGCCAGACAGACAGATGGACGGACATTGCTAAATCGACTCCAACAGCTGAAACACATTTCGTCGAAACATACTTGGGGTCTAAAACCATTATTTCGATGAGGCACATTTTGCCCGTATGAAAGTGTATATGAAGAAAAGAAAAAATTTTTTAGTTTTCCATAAAAAAAAAAATTAAAAATGTTTTTTTAAGCTACATGAATGATTTTTGGTACATAGATTGGGAAAAAAATCCCATTCTTAAATCTGTTCGAGATACTAATTTTGGTTGTTGCGCGCAAAAGTTATGGCGGTTTCAATTCTGATAAAAAGAAAAAAATCTTTAAAAGACTCTAATCATTATATTGAGAAACTCTCTTAATTAGGGGCTTCCTACATACTATATGGTTACTGAGGTCCCATAACTTTAGTGAAAAAGTTGTAAATTTTCGCGAAAATTAGGAAAGCATTCAAAACAATTGGTAGTTTACAACTTGTTCTAATAAAATTCAAGCTGTTTATGCATCTGAAAAATATATAAAAAATATGTACGTAATCTAAACATCGCGAAGATTCAAATGAAACCAAAACTATACAAATCCGTTTAGCGGTTTGCATATTATAGCAAAAAACAAAAAAATATATTGAGGAAATTTATAAAATTTTTGTAAGAGAAAATATTTATTAAAATTTATTTTGTGAGTTAGTTGAACAAAATGTAAGAAAAATGGGTCGGAGTTTTTCTTCTATTTTAGTTAAATTCCACGCAATAAATCACATTTTTTATTTTAATCACTTCTCGAAAACACGCTAACATCTAGCAGAAGATATGGATATCTTTCAAATAAATGTTGGGTTCCTTTAAATGGGGTATAATCTTGAAATAAAATTGTATCGGGTAATGTTCATTTTGAAATGCGTGTAAATCGCGAAATCCTCAAAATCACTTGATGCGCATGCGTTTTACCAATACAGCGAATTCTTCTCTTTTAATTTGTACACATTTGCCAGAATTTACTTTGGCCGCTAAGATGTAGCATCGTCTGCAGTTTAGTGTGCAACAAACTGTATTACGCTTATATTTTGCACAAAGTGCATACACTTTTTATGCGCATCCGATTTCACTATCAACCGTGAAAAAATACATCGATCTAAACATATTTCAATAAAATCCATCAAGAACCGTGGATGTAGCATCACACAGTATTTTTTGGATAAATCGGATACAGCTCCCATGCCACTAAATTTTTCAAACCGCTGTTTTCGCACAAACGCGAGTGATGATTCACTTTCTTCATTGAAATAGAAACGATCCACATAAAACGCTAATTAGTCAGCGATATTTTGAAAAACATTTTTCGCAAATGTTTAAATTTTTGCAGTAGCCATTTCCGCCGTTCTAGTAGATGGATTTTTACGATCTGTGATTCGTATGATCCGGATCGTCGAAAAACTAAAATATCGCGGGGTACCAGCACACCCAAAACGATATTGTAAATACTGTACCCAAAAAATAGGTTTTTTAGAAAAAATATCGCACTAAATTTTGGCCTTTGGCAGTAGATTACTCTGCTGCTGTGTGGGCTACATACTCAGTATACATATCAGATTATGCGAAATCGCGAGTTCTTTAATCCTATAATTGATTTTTCGAAATATCCGAATGCGCGTCCCAGTTACATAAAAAATACAAAAAACACCTGAAATCCGGCTTCCAAATGTCAGCATCCATAAAAGGTGGATGCAGTGGAAATTTTGGAAAGTGATACATTAGAAGTGTAATCTTCATTTTGCATTCTCCTACTTTTACTTTGGACAGATGTCCGTCATTTGAATGGTTTAATCAGAAATCGAATAGCAATGTAAAAAACCTGTTTAGCTTCAACGTGTTTTTAACTATGTGTTTTCCTTTACGCGGTCATAACTACCATTTTTTTTGCTAAATTTTCGAGCTTTGTACAAAAACATCTAAATAAATCCAGCAATAGTCATAGTTACTGGTAAACTACAATAGTTCGCGTATTATAATAGTGCAAACCTTGGCTTCATGGAAACTAAAAAATTTTGACTTTTCCTCATATATTTATATTTAAAAAAATATGTCACATAGTGTTGGTTGTGTGGGTTCGAATCTTCGGCTTTCCTTTTTCACTTGCAAAAATCATCGATCATTATGCTCCACTCCAACGAGAAATTAATTAAATTAGTTTGTCACGGTGCGCCTTAACTAATTTTAAAGGAAAGTGCTTACACCTGGGACGTTTTTGCAGATTCTGAAACTAGAATGCTCATAGATGAGAAATATCAAGAAACAAAAAAATCGCCCGAGCGATTTTCAAATAAATAGCGATTTAAGTTCACATTTTTAGGAGTTCTTTAGGTTTTCACGATTTTGCTTGGAAATCGCGAGTCCTATGTAAATGGGCGCAATGAAAATTTTGTAGCTGTGGAAATTCTCCATAAGATTGACCTTTAATATATTTTCGTAGGTTTTACCGTTTTTGAGGTATAGAAGTCAAATTGAGACAATGCACTGACTGACTGACAACATTTTCCTTTGGCCCATTTACATAGGGCTTACGGTTTCCAAGCAAAATCTTTAAACCCTAAAGAAAAACGATGCGAGAGCAGGTCCTAAACTGAACTTTTTCTGAAAATTTGTGTGGGAGGTACCCGAAAGAGTGGACCGATTGAGTCCATATTGAAGCCTCATTTAAGTTTGGTAGAAATTTCACGATATGCAAAGAATGGCTACTCCCCTCAGATGTTATCGTGTGCAAAAGTAAATATGTGACACTCTTTCTGCTATTGCGAAACCTTGTTCCACATTGTTCCCTAAAAGTTCTACACCACTAAATTTGGAATTCTACTAAAATTTCGAACTTGAGGAAAAATAAAATAGCTCACAAGGTGTAAACGCTACGGTAATTTATTAGAACGTTTCTTAACGGCAACAGTTCTAACTACCTAACAAAAAAAACAATGAACACAATATCTATTGTAGTTTCCGAGAAGTAGCTACTTTTTTCTCCAGAAATTTGCAAAAATGACGAATTTTCCAAATAAGAGGAAATTGTCGTTTTTAGGGGCACACCTCGCCTAGAGCTTACAAAATTTGACCTACCCTTTTGGTTTCCTTAGTTTCAATATAATTACTATCGAATCCCATATAGAAATTAACAATCGTTGACGACAAAAATTTAAGGTTTTGGAAAGGAAAATCGATTTTTGAACCATTGTGCGGCGACCTATTCTATGCACCGTATTGATTAGGAGGAATCTTCGACCGAAGGTCGTCACAACAACACTTACAGTGTTGGCCAAAACTAAAGCACCCCCTTAGTACATTTTTTAAAAAAAAAAACAATGTTGTAAATTTGTTTTGTATTTTTCTTTTTATTTATTTATATCCTTATTATTGGAAAGTATACACATAAGGTGTTTAGAATTTAACAAACAAAAGTAAAAATTTAAAAAACATTTTAGATCGCAAATATAAGCATTCGGCGGTTACCAGAGCTCCGAATACTCGCTCGAATTCCACTCGCGAGTGAAACTCTTCTTGAATTAGAGCAATTAGACGGGGGCAAATTGCCCTTTTCCCCACCCAAACAAAAAGTTACCCCACTTTCAAATATACTTGCCCAACCTTCACCAAAAAAATTGCACCCAAAAAACTTACAACCTCTTCCAAATTTTCACTCGCGAGTAAATTGGATCTCTGGTGGTTACAGCTCATGGTTTTATAGACAAAATGAAACAGGTTTCCAAACACAAAATATAATTTTTTCTTTTTGTTTTATAAAAATTTACATGATATTTTAAATTTAAATATGTAAATTTTGCCACTATCGATCACTTTCTTCTGCCTTTTTTTCATTTTAACAATTACTTTTGTAAGTAACGAATTATTTGGATACATGATTTTTTTGACCATTTATTGTACGGGTACTTTATCAATTTATTTAAACTCATAATAATCCCAGCAAAAAGTTCGATGCCAAAGATACCATTCAATCTGGCATGTCATCTTTTTTGAATTTTCATAGATGAATTTTATATGAGCGTGGACCCCAAAAGATGCTATTAATTTTTTGAATCCAAAGCATGTCATTTACACCAATGCTTTGGCATGTCATTTTCACCAACCCTTTGCAATAATATTATCATTACGACGAGAGTTTTAACAACGTTGGTTGTGTTTTCGAGTCTCCGACAACATCTAGACTATTGTAAATAATTAATCTTATATATTTAGAAAAATGTGTATACATAAAAATACAAATTCATCTCTATTGGATCGATTGAATTGGTCCAAATGCTGATGAAAAGATCGGATCCTTCACGACTTCCTTTGCATTTGTTCAAATGCTAATGAAACAAGTAAAAAAGTATCAGTCGGCTTTGCCGACAGAGATATACCCTCAGCCCGTGTATATTGAAACAATTTTTCCCAAAAACGTATGTATTTAGAGGGTTTTAAAAATTTTGGGCGTTTGAACCGACAAACATTTTGATTAGGACTAAAGATCAAAAGTTTTGCGGAGGAGATACTAAAAAGAATGGATCTCCAGCCATTACATATGGTGGCATAGGTGGTTTTTACACCCTTCGGTCTGTTTGCTTAAGAAGTATGGACTTGCCCCTGAGAAGACTTTTACCATCGTAAATGAGCAGCGAATGCAAGTTGCTTCAACAAAAATCAAAGTGATTCGATATCAGGTCTTAAAGTGAACTGGCTTATCTTCGAACTTAAACTATGTTTGGACAAAAGATTGATAAGGCCAAATTTTGAAGCGAATCGGCAGATCCGTTCGAGAGTTATCTTGAGCTCCAACCACCTCACATTGTGCCATAGGGGTTTTTTGTACCTTTCAGGCTATTTGCTTAGGAAGTATGGACTTGCCCCTGATGAAACTTGTACAGTCGTATGGGGGCGGTGAATAAAAGTTGCTACAACAAAAAAACAAGTTGCTAAAACAAAAACTTTTCCGAAATTTTGTGTGGGAGGTACCCGAAGGAGTGGACCGATTGAGTCCATATTGAAACCTTATCTATGCCTGGTACACATTTCAGGATGTGCAAAGTATGGACCAAATCGGTTACTCCCTTCAAGAGTTATCGTGCGCACAAATTTTCCGAACATTTTCGAACTTTTGTGTGGGAGGTACCGGAAGGAGTGGACCGATATAGCCTATCTGCGAACTTAAACTAAGTTTGGGCAAAATATTACGAAAGCCAAAATTTGAACCGAATGGGTTCATCCGTTCGAGAGTTATCGTGCGCTCCAGCTAGCCAGCCAGACAGACAGACGGACGGACATTGCTTAATCGACTCCAAATTGTCTGAAACACATTTCGTTCAAACATACTTGGGGTCTAAAACCGTTATTTCGATGATGCACATTTTGCCCGTATGAAAGTGTATATAGCCTCGTTAGCATAAATGCTGAGGGTATAAAAATGGTAAAACTGGTAAAACTTGAAGAAACTTTAACGTAAAAGAACAATGCTTGTAATACCTTTTAAGAATTCAATGAGGACTTCTGTACGTATGACTATTAAACAGCATATAACACATACGACACACTTGTCTTAACGCTTTACATATTTTAAAGCAGGGATGGCCACCAACAACAACTTTCCTATGCCCGCGGGCATACGAAACACACGTACACTATAAACACATTCGTTAGGTTGATACATTGTTTACGTTTCCACGCACACTAGCGCAAGTTATAATCTGCAAATTTGTGTTTTTGGCCATCCCTGTTTTAAAGCAACATGCACATGTAAATGACGTGGCTGCTCAGAAGAACATGATATTACCTTGTCTCAAACGAAATATCAAAAATGCAGTTTATTTTTTAGCTACTAAAATGTTTTACAAATTCTTCGAATAATTAATAATAAATTCTTCACTTTAATGGACATTTATGCCCACATTCGATCATAAGACTGATGAAACATAACATCGGAATTTATCATTTTTTTACCTTAAAAAAATAACATCCCATGCATCGCTTTAACTACCAAGTTCTTTTCTCTTACTGACAAATTTATGCTGACACCTACAACTGAGTGATTTGTTTGAAATCTTACAATGGAAAAATCCCATAAGGTCTGACTGGCTGCTTCCAAACAAACCAAAAAAGCAGACCTAATTATAGCCACTTATCTTTGATAAGATGAAATTCAGACGAGGTAAAAATTATGGCAATTAAGTGATTACTTTTTTTCAAGTATATTTAATTGCTGCAATTGAGATATTATCAGAGGTAGCTGAGGCAAAAAAAAAAAAAACTAAAAGATGCCAGAGATGGAAAGAGAAACGTGTTTTGAAATTTGATACCTTTTGAGTATAGTGATACAAGTGCCGTTAAACGATTGAAGTAAATGGAAAAGTACAATTAAAGCTTTCAAAATGTTAATTTAACGGCAAAGGCATGCTTTAGAGCGGTTGTGCTCAAAATATTTTGTGCATTGGTTTCTCTGATCAAAGGAAAGCCTTTGCTACACCACGTGAGATGAGAAAAAAGAGAACATATGTTGTTGTTGCAGTAACGTTAACGTGTATGGGTGATCTTGGATGCTTTAGAACAGCATTCGGCACACAACAACAACAATTTGAGCAAACACTGTTGTCAGTGCACGGTTTTTCAATTAGTGAGTGAAAAGAGAAGCTCTTTTTGCTTGCTCGCGAGTAAAGAGGTGCCGAATTCTGCTTTAGAATCTCCATGCATCACGACGGGCATTTTGAAAAAAGTACTTTTAAGAATTTTTTACGGTCTAAAGTTTCCGAAATGTCCTTATGTCATGATGCCTTAATTGATTACTCTAATATAAATTATCAAAAACAAAATTATTAAAATTGTTTTCATGTAATTTTTTTCATAGAATAAAAATCCAACAAATTTTCTCCCGTGTAATTTTTTTTAAAACTTTCCGATTTTTTATAAATTTTCTTTCTCATATTTTTCTAAAGTTAATGAAAGAATCATTTTGTATCACTTTCTCTATTATGTGTAGGTGAGTGAGTCTCTGAGATACATACACTATCATGACAAACGTCACTCTACGTTTTTGTAAATACGACTTATCTTGAAAAATATAAACCAACCCTAACCCAAAGTAAAAATAAAAAAAACACTGTGGAAAATATTCAACCGTCTTTATAGCGGTAAATATCAACAATAGCAACAGCAATAAACCAAAGAAAATAATAATAAAATAATTACCGGTATCTCAGATAAACACAGAACAAAAACTCGAGTAAAAACACAAAGACGTTGTCATTTTGTGTGTGTTTTATTTTTGAAAACGTTTTTCATGGAAAAAGGTGAGAATTAAATAAAACGTTAATTCTCGGTCCAATGTGACGCAAATCTAAAGACCATTTCAACAGAAACTGGCACGCTTTTGTAGCAGAGCATAGAGCCATAGTAGTGGACATAATATGAATGGGTGGAATTCGAATGGTTCTTTACGACTGATGTAAACGTTACAGTCAACTCTAATGTATATGTCCTACCATACCGAAAACTTGGCACGGTACGTCTGAACCAACTATAAGTGGAAGGCGCTTATACCTGGGAAGTTTTTGTGGATTCTGAAACTACAATGTTCTGGGATGAGAAAAAACAAAAAATCTCCGGAGCGCTTTTTAAATGAATCACGGCCACAGTTCACATTTTTAGGATTTTTAGATTTTCACAATGTTGCTTTGGAAACTGCAAGTCCCATCAAAATGGAATTAGAGAAAATGTTGTAGCAGTGAAAATTCTCTACAAGATTGACTTCTATGATATTTTCTAGGATTTTATCGTTTTTTGAGATATAGAAGTCCAAATTGGGACAATGCACTGACTGTATCGCCTTCTTATGAAATAATGATGTTGGCTACATTTCCTAAATATTTCCACAATAAATTGTTGATGTAGCATCACAAATATTTTCGTTCGTTCGTGTGTCAAGATTCAAAAATTCTATAAACTGGATTGGCTGTATCTCTAAAGAATCGGGAGACAAGTGAGTGCGTTTAGCTGGACAGTTAAGCAAATGCATCGAGTCGTTCTGGGCATGTATTGGGTGTGGTGTGGTGCATCGTAAGGACCTTATTTTGTCTGAAATCACTCATGTTAGCCTTTACGGCTGGCGTTCTTCTGCAATGATGGCTGGGGTGTAGTCTCCGAATGCGGCATTCACAATCAGTCTTTGCAACTAAATCATTGTGAATGCTATTCAATCCTGTCTATAGGCTCTTTGATCTAGGGATTCTCATTTATACCTTTTTACCTCTCAGTCTAGCTTTTGAAAATCGCTCCTGATGTGCCTGAGTTGGGAAAGCCTGTCATTAAACAAAAGACTTGGAATTTTTCAAATATGCAAAAGTTTTTACCTCCTAAGGGATTTTTTATCAGATTCCCGAACGCCCTATGCAAAAGTGTTTACCTCCTGAGGGATTTTTTTTATCAATTATTTTTACTCTTCCCGTCTGCCTCAAGTATATATTTTTAGATGTTTGATGGACTAGATTACTTACTTACTTAGCTGGCCCATTACAGAACATTTGTTTCATAGGCCGAACTAAGAAAAGATCTCCAATTCTCGCTATTTGTTGCTTCGCACTCTGGAATACCGCGCCTTTTCATCTCATCATCCACTTGTTTGCGCTATCTATTCCTTGGCCTGCCAATTCTGCGTACACCGCCAAGCGGTCCGTATTCATTCTCTTATGATATGGCCTAGCCAACGCAATCGCTGCATCTCGATACGTTTATCTATATTGATGTCGTTGTATAGCAGATACAGCTCATGGTTCATGCGACGTCGATATTCACCGTCAACGCAGATTGGTCCGTAGATCTTTCGAAGAATTTTTCTCTCAAACACACCAAGCACTGCCATGTCTGCTTGCGCAAGTACCCAGGCTTCGGAGCCATACATCAGCACTGGTAGTATCAATGTTTTGTAGAGCGTTATTTTTGTTTGACGAGATGTGGCTTTGTTTTTAAACTGCTTACTTAAACCAAAGTAGCATCTGTTGGCCAATACAATTCTTCTTTTTATTTCACAACTGATGTTGTTTGTTGTGTTTTTTACTACCTCAATATTATAGGAACCAACTTCCACAGTCGGTCCGAGCTCAATGGACGCACTGCGCGTCGACACCATCAACTTGGTCTTCTCACCGTTTACCGCCAGACCCACTTTATCAGATTATCCGTCGACCTTCATAAAGGTATCAGTTACTTCTTTTACAGATCGGCCCATGATGTCTATATCATCAGCATAAGTAAGTAACATGTGGCTATTGGTGTAGATTGTGCCACTTCTTTTGACGTTTGCCTCTCGTATAACCTTTTCCAGCAGGATGTTGAAGGAATCACACGAAAGGCTGTCTCCTTGTCTAAAACCTCTTTTGGTACAAAACTCTTCGTAGAGGTTCTTTCCTATTTTAACTGAGGACCTCGTGTCAGTTAAAGTCATTTTACAAAGCCGGATGAGCTTTGCGGGGATACCAAATTCAGACATGGCTTGGAATACCTTTGAACGCAACGGGCTGTCGAAGGCTGCTTTATAATCGACAAATGGACAAAAAGGTGGTAGATGTCGATATGCATCTCTTGGGTCTTCTCCAGGATTTGCCGCAGGGTAAATATCTGGTCAATGGTGGACTTGCCAGGTCTAAAGCCGCATTGGTATGGTCCAATTATCTCGTTGAACATAGGCTTTAGTCGTTCGCACAATATACCTGACACGATCTTGTAAGCACTGGGGAGTAGACTTATGCCCCTATAGTTAGAGCATACAGTCTTATCTGCCTTCTTGTGGACGGGGCACAAGATACTCAGGTTATAATCGTCGGGTACTGGTTCTTCATGCCAGATGGTGCTAATACACCTTATCAGCGTGTCGCCTCCGATTTTGAACGGCTCGGATGATAAGTCATCTGCTCCTGCTGCCTTATTATTCTTCAGCCGATTTATTGCTGTCTTTACCTCATCTTGGCTGGGCGGTATACATTCAATACCATCTTCTAGGATTGTGACTGTGGTATCTTCATCGTCTTTGCTGTTATTGAATACAACAGTTTTGAAAAATTTTCTTTCCATATCCTGAGTACACAATCTGTATCAGTTGCCAGATTACCTTGCTGGTCTCTACAGGGGGATGTGCCTGTACCAAAGCCATCAGTTTAATGCTTGACTCTTTGGTAGAATTTTCGTACATCATTCTGGCTCCCGTACATCGCGATTTTTTCACACTCCCGCTTTTCCATCTCTCTATCTTTTTCCTGCGGAAAAGACGTTTCTCCTCTCTCCTTTTCCCCCTGTATCTCTCTCGTGCGCTACGCGTTGCTACGGATTGCAAAGTAGACCTATATGCCGCTTTTTTCTCTTCGGTGTCAGCACACCACTCCTGATCATACCATGGATTCCCTGGTGGAGGTCTCTGGTATCCAAGTATGTGTTTTGCGGCTGTTTGCATGGAGTCGGCAATGCTTTGCAATTGCGCTGAAATGTTATCGGGATGAGGAGTGCTTTGATTAAGCAATTGGGCTAGTTGAGTGGAATATGCTGTGGCTATCTGTTGTGATTGCAGCTTAGCGATGCCCAACATCCGTGTTGTGTCTGTTCGCACTTTGTTTGCTACGTTCAACCGTAGCAATGTTTGCGCTTCGGAACGATCGTACATCCAACACGCTCGATGAATGTCTTCCATCTATCACAACATGATCAATTTGATTTCTTGTTTTCTGATCTGGAGACAGCCAGGTGCCCTTATGAATATCGAGATGATTAAATTTGGTACTGCTAACTACCATGTTTTTTGCAGCTGCAAAGTCTATCAGCCTCATACCATTGTCAGATGTTTCACTGTGGAGACTGAATTTCCCGACTGTTGGGCCAAAGATATTCTCCTTTCCATTTTTGGCTTTAAAATCGCCTAGAATAATTTTAATGTCATGGGCAGGGCAACGGTCATATGTTTCTTCTAAGTGCTCGTAAAACATATCTTTGGTCTGTTCGTTCTTTTCTTCAGTGGTTGCATGAGCGCAAATAAAGCTGATGTTGAAGGATTTAGGTTTTATTCGAATTGCTGCAAGTCTTTCATTCACTGGGGTGAAGCTTGATACCAGATGTTTTAGCCTCCGACTAACTACGAATCCGCAACCAAACTCATGCTTTACGTCATGTCAGCTATAATACACTGCGTCACCTTTAGGTGTTGTTGTGATCCCTTTCCCAATCCATCGTATTTCCTGTATGACAGTAATATCGGCCTTGTACTTTTCAAGTACGTCTGCCAATGCGAACATTCCAGGTGCAGATTCGCAGATCATGGTCCTTAAAACGTTTGCGGGGTTCGTCAACTTTAGAGGTGTTTTTTTTTTTTCTTTTCTTTCGTTTTTTCGTAGTAGGCTGTTTTTTCTAGGGGAGGATTACTAACCCGACGCCCAAACCCAAGTTTTTAACGTTCTTATGGGTGAACGCTCGGCACATGTTAGCTCACTACCTTTAACGGGTGTTAAAGGCAGTTCCCCAGGTGACACCCCGGGGAGGTCAGTGTCCACTTGGGATGAAAGAGGGACCAAGATAAATTCTGGGCTTTGCCATGTTAAAACCGGTCAGGACCATTACTTGGTATCTTCCATCCCCTACGTCACCTGCGCAAATTTTAAGCACGCGTTAAAAATTCTTACCAGCTTGGACGAAATATAGTCCACTTCCCTTTGAAGTAAGGCCGGGAAGATCTGGTCAGGTCCTGCTGCTTTGTTTGGTGAGAAGCTCATTATGGCTTGCTTAAACATAGAGTTGTCTATTTTTTGTACTTCTTCTGATGCGTAGACATTTTCCGTAGAAAGCACTGTTTGGGCCGCAGTGCTCGAGGGGAAGTGTGTTCTCATCAGAAGGCCTAAGGTTTCCTCGCTTGTTTCAATCTTCCTTCCCATTTCATCAACCATTAGCTCGGCTTGTGTATGGGTTTTGGATAGAAACTTTTTTATTTTTGATACGTCGTTTACGCTATCTACCTGTTCGCAAAAAAAGTTTCCAGAAGTTGCGTTTGGCGTTCCTTGTCAATTTTTTGTATTCTTTTAGTTTTGATTTGTAGTTGTCCCAGTATACAGGTAATTTTTTTCGTTTTGCCCTATTGTAAAGTCTACGGACCTCTTTGCCTTTGTTCCGAATTTCCCCTGTCATCCAGGGTTTTTCGTAGGCAGACTTCCTTTCTCGTAGGGGACAACTATCCTCGAAAGACTTTACCAGGTCTTCGGCTAATTTGTTGACTTTACTGTCAATGTCCTCTTTACTTAGGCATTCCTCATCTTCTCCTTGCCCCAGTCTGTACCTTAATTTAATTCCGAACTTGGTCCAGTTTTTTTTTGGATTTGTTACGAAATGTTATCCGGTTTGGCGGTGGCCTTGATATTTTGAACCTAATATACCTGTTGTCAGAGAAGGAGTGGTCATCTGAGACAATCCAGTCATGTACCTCGTTTTTTAGGTTTTCTGAACATATTGTTATATCAAGTACTTCCTCCCTAATTCAGTTAACAAATGTAGGTTTATTTCCTACGTTAAGAGTTATTAGGTCGTTAGTACTCAAATAATCTAGAAGGGCTTGACCCCTTTTGTTAGTGTTAGTACTACCCCACGAAAATGTGCTGTGAGTTAGCATCGCTACCTACTAGTACTTCATTACCTGTTTGCTTGATTTTCCTCACCAGCTGCTGCAATTCCGACGTAGGTGGTAATGTCGGGGAGTCGAACGGTAGGTATATAGATGCTAAGTATATATTACCATTCCCTTGCTTCAATGCCGTGGCGTCCGACGATGACAACTCTGGAGAGAAAAGAAAGCATACATTTTTATGGACAATAATACAGGTCCTCGGGCGGGTACCTGTGCTAGCGTAGAAAAGTTGATAATTTATATGGTTCAATCCAGAGACCTTGTACTTCACTGTCCAAGGTTCATGGATTAGACCTATATGTATATTACCTTTGTTCATTTTCTCCATCAGCGCATGAGTTGCCGTTTCGCTCCGATGGAGGTTGATCTGGATGACCTCAATCATTGGTCGTCCAGTAGACGGTTTTCTTAAGAGGCGCTGATGGGTTCGTCTTCCTCTGTGTCTTCGGTCGGTAGGTTTTTCTCCCTCCTCTCCGACTCTTGCCCTTCCAGTCTTGAAGGTGACTGCGTTGCAGATTTAGGACGCCCTGCCCTTCGTCTTTGAGAGACTGGCTAGTGAGAGGTCGTCAATTCCCACCACAAGGAGAGTGCCCTCTTCTTCCTCCTCCCTGTGGAACACTTCCCACCTCTTCCCTTCCAAAGTCTCATTTTGTTTTTCAAAGACTTCGAGCATGCGCTCTGTCTCCAAATTGCAGCCATAACCTTTTACGAAGACTGCCGCTTTAGTCATGTGAGGTACCTCACCCAAACGTATTAAATTGAGATATTCTACAAAATGTTGCAAACATATATTTGTTTGGACACAAACAAACTATGTTTGGATCCAGACATATATTTGTTTTCAATCAGTGGATCCAAACATATTTCTAACATATATTTTTCTGCGTGCAGTAATACCCTCATGCCGATAGAAATCGATAAAATAATGTTTTTCGCCAACTATTTATTTATATATTCTTTTCGATTTATTCCCATTATTATTTTTTTTGTTGCTTTAATAATTCACTACTTTTAAAAACTTTTTTGATAGCCGGGTGATTGATTAGCGCCAAGAAGAGTTATCAACAACACATGCCGTTACGAACCTTTGCGAACTTACAACAACACCATACATAGAGTGACTCTCACAAAATTTTGCGGCGGCTAACGTTATAATTAAAAGAGGACAGAGCAGAAAAAAAACAGTTTTTCTCATAACAATAAATTCTCAAATAAACAAAAAACACACACAAACGGCAAAGCAAAAAAAAAAAATATGGCAAAAAAAACTTTAAGGAAAACACAAAGCAAAACACGAAAAAAAAATGTGAAAAGAAATTCAAATCAGTTAGTAGAGTCGTCTAAGCCCTAAACGTAACATCGATAAAAAATAACGGCGAAAAAAATATATAGTCGCAACGGGATTTTGTTAGTGAATTTAATGTTAGAAGTACTGAAGTTTTGAAATGACTAAAGGAAAATATGAAAAATTATTTTGTGTGATTTTAGTGTAAAGTGATTTGCGTGTTGAATGATTGTTGAAGTGTCGTGGGAAATTAAGAGTAACAAGAAAGAAGTTAACAAAATCATCAAGAATCCACTAATATTTTTTTGTTAATCGCTGTTGTTGTAATAAAGTGAAATCGTGCGTTATGTCATGGCGTGTCATTGCCATGTTAGTGTTGTTTTCAATTTGAAGTGCCGCATTTAGCAAAGAAGGGCCAATGCCAATTTAACTGCTCATTTGTAAAAAAAGGAGGCCCTAGAAAATATGGAAAAATATCCTTAAACATGCCACCTGATAATTAATTGTTATTTCCACTAATGGTGCATATGTGTGTGTGTGAGTCGGCCACAAACAAGTGCGTGAGTGTCTCAAAAGAAAAAAAAAAATTCCCTTGTGAGAGTAGAGGACCTAGAAGAAGCACGTGCTTGTTTGTTTTGTTTATAACGTCACGCTAGAAACGTGTTCTCGTTCTTGCTATTGTTGCTGTTCTTCTTACTGTGTGCTAAACGCATTCACAACAAAACAATTAACTGCCGACTTCTACAAACTTTGGTGCTACACAAACGGAAAACAAAGACCAAAAACCGGCCCGCATTGATCAAAAAGAAACCTGCAAATTTGTATTTATCGCTACTGTTGCGTGCTGCTGCTGTT
This sequence comes from Musca autumnalis, assembly GCF_047663935.1. Taxonomy (NCBI): domain Eukaryota; kingdom Metazoa; phylum Arthropoda; class Insecta; order Diptera; family Muscidae; genus Musca; species Musca autumnalis. The sequence goes on from NW_027411866.1 coordinate 225,181,964, forward strand.
ATTGCTGATATTATTGTTGTCTAATCGAAATTGCCCTGTTCCACCTCCTCCTACCAGCAACCATAAAATGTTATTTTCGGCCAGCTACCGTATTACGCTCATAATGGGTATGTTAATGTGTGTTGTGTTTTTATTTGTCTTCATCTTTACACTCCTCCACCTCCACTTTATCATCGATAATTGCTAATTTCTTCGTTTGAGGGTAACTTCAAACGTTTTGTTTCTTTCTTTGTTCAAACAAGTTGAAAATTTGTTTATATGTATTTTTTTATTTATAAAGTATTTAGGTTCTTGTTTATATTTTGCAACTGTAAAGAACTGTTTTCATAAGTTTGCAATTGTAAGGAGAAAAAAAAACAAATATTAGATTTTGAATACCTACATTGTTAATGGAGAAAGATAAAAGAGTTTGTGTTTGGTCGAAATGGAATATGAACAAATCTGATGCTGGATGGAGGGACCACCGCACAGTAGTGCAGGAATTGATTTTCCTGGCCAAAACCCATAGTTTTTGTCGTCACCGATTGTTTTGATTGTAAACATGTTGAAACTAAGGAAGCCAAAAAAGTTGGGTCAAAATATTGGAAAGTGTGGGCGGGGCGTGCTCCTAAAGAGGATCATTTTTCGGAATATTGCAAAATACGTAAATTTTGCAAAGGAAAAGTAAAATAGCTCACTTCGTGTTAACGATACGGTAATTAATTGAAACGGGTCTTAAATAAAATAATCTTACCTACCTAACAATGTTCCGTTTTGACAGAATGATGCCCGAGAGTGTCCTCTTTCAGCCCATATATACTTTTATACCCGTCCCGCTACATCCCTTCAGCACTTTTTACCCTTTTTGAAATTACATGGGAACAAATGTGTGTTGTATACCCTCAACATTTATGCTAACGAGGGTACATACACTTTCATACGGATGCCTCCACACCAAATATTGGAAAAGTGCAGGTTAGGACCTCCTCTCGAATTGTTCTGATTTTTCTTTAAACAGGTTGCAGTCAAGACATCTATTACGATGATACAAGTTTTTTTCAGTGGCAAGTTCATACTTCTTGAGAAAATTACCCGAAAACTGGTGGCTGGTCCAAACTTTGGATCTCGAAATATTTTGCCCAAACTTACTTTATGCTCAAAAGTGGACCCTATCGGCCCATTCCTTAGGGTACCACCCACACAAATGATCAACATTTTTGTTTAAGTGCGGTTAGGGTCTGTGCGAGAATCGTTTGGAAATTTTTACCGTTGGTACTCCTAGTAGCCCTGTTTACAGCAATATGATGTTTTTCGTGGGCAAGCCCATGTTTCCTGTCCAAGTCCACGTTTCCTATCGAGAGGAATGACTCCCAAAATATGACACTTCCAAAATGGAATATGTCGTTCCATTCCTTTAGTTAACTCCCCATGAAAATCTTTTTAGGAATTTTTTTTTGAAACCACTAAATCGTGGATTTTTAAAATAATTTTGAAACCACTAAATCGTGGGTTTTTAAAATAATTTTTAGAAATTTTTTAAACCACTAAATCGTGGATTTTTTCAATAATATTTAATTTAATTTTCTAGCCACTATATCGTGGATTTTTAAAATAATTTTTAGAGGAATTTTGAAGCCAATTTTAAGTAATTGTTTGAAGCCACTAAACCGTGGATTTTTAAAATAATTTTTAGAGGAATTTTGAAGCCAATTTTAAGTAATTGTTTGAAGCCACTAAACCGTGGATTTTTAAAATAATTTTTAGAGGAATTTTGAAGCCAATTTTAAGTAATTGTTTGAAGCCACTAAACCGTGGATTTTTAAAATAATTTTTAGAGGAATTTTGAAGCCAATTTTAAGTAATTGTTTGAAGCCACTAAACCGTGGATTTTTAAAATAATTTTTAGAGGAATTTTGGGTTTTTAAAATAATTTTTAGTACTTTTTTGAAACCACCAATTCAAGGATTTTTAAAATAATTTTTAGGAATTTTTTAAGACACTAAAAATGAATTTTTAAACCAATTTTAAGTAATTTTTAGAAACCACTAAATCATGGATTTTAAAAATAATTTTGAGGAATTTTTTAAAACCACTAAATCATCGATTTTTAAACTAATTTCAAGTATTTTTTGGAACCACTAAATCGTGGATTTTTAAAATAATTTTTAGGAATTTTTTGAAAACACCAAATCGTGGATTTTTAAAATATTTTTTTTAATAATTTTTAATAGAATTTTCTAGCCACTATAGAGGATTATCAAAATAATTTTAAGGGGAATTTTGAAGTCAATTTTTAGGAACTGTCTGTCTGAAGCCACTAAATCGTGGACTTTAAAATAATTTTTAGGAATTTTTTGATACTACTAAATCGTGGAATTTTTAATAATTTGTAGGGGAATTTTGAAGCCAATTTTTAGGAATTGCCTGAAGCCACTAAATCATGGATTTTCTAAATAATTTTTACTAATATTTGAAGCCACTAAATCGTGGATTTTCTAAATAATTTTTACAGGAAATTTAAAGCCACTAAATCGTGGATTTTAAAATAATTTTTACTAATATTTGAAGCCACTAAATCGTGGATTTTCTAAATAATTTTTACTAATGTTTGAAGCCACTAAATCGTGGATTTTCTAAATAATTTTTACAGGAAATTTAAAGCCACTAAATCATGGATTTTAAAATAATTTTTACAGGAAATTTAAAGCCACTAAATCGTGGATTTTAAAATAATTTTTACTAATATTTGAAGCCACTAAATCGTGGATTTTCTAAATAATTTTTACTAATGTTTGAAGCCACTAAATCGTGGATTTTCTAAATAATTTTTACAGGAAATTTAAAGCCACTAAATCATGGATTTTAAAATAATTTTTACAGGAAATTTAAAGCCACTAAATCGTGGATTTTAAAATAATTTTTACTAATATTTGAAGCCACTAAATCGTGGATTTTCTAAATAATTTTTACTAATGTTTGAAGCCACTAAATCGTGGATTTTCTAAATAATTTTTACAGGAAATTTAAAGCCACTAAATCATGGATTTTAAAATAATTTTTACAGGAAATTTAAAGCCACTAAATCGTGGATTTTAAAATAATTTTTACTAATATTTGAAGCCACTAAATCGTGGATTTTCTAAATAATTTTTACTAATGTTTGAAGCCACTAAATCGTGGATTTTCTAAATAATTTTTACAGGAAATTTAAAGCCACTAAATCATGGATTTTAAAATAATTTTTACTAATATTTGAAGCCACTAAATCGTGGATTTTCTAAATAATTTTTACAGGAAATTTAAAGCCACTAAATCGTGGATTTTAAAATAATTTTTACTAATATTTGAAGCCACTAAATCGTGGATTTTCTAAATAATTTTTACTAATGTTTGAAGCCACTAAATCGTGGATTTTCTAAATAATTTTTACAGGAAATTTAAAGCCACTAAATCATGGATTTTAAAATAATTTTTACAGGAAATTTAAAGCCACTAAATCGTGGATTTTAAAATAATTTTTACTAATATTTGAAGCCACTAAATCGTGGATTTTCTAAATAATTTTTACTAATGTTTGAAGCCACTAAATCGTGGATTTTCTAAATAATTTTTACAGGAAATTTAAAGCCACTAAATCATGGATTTTAAAATAATTTTTACAGGAAATTTAAAGCCACTAAATCGTGGATTTTAAAATAATTTTTACTAATATTTGAAGCCACTAAATCGTGGATTTTCTAAATAATTTTTACTAATGTTTGAAGCCACTAAATCGTGGATTTTCTAAATAATTTTTACAGGAAATTTAAAGCCACTAAATCATGGATTTTAAAATAATTTTTACAGGAAATTTAAAGCCACTAAATCGTGGATTTTAAAATAATTTTTACTAATATTTGAAGCCACTAAATCGTGGATTTTCTAAATAATTTTTACAAAAAATTTAAAGCCACTAAATCGTGGATTTTAAAATAATTTTTACAGGAAATTTAAAGCTACTAAATCGTGGATTTTAAAATAATTTTTACTAATATTTGAAGCCATTAAATCGTGGATTTTCTAAATAATATTTACAGGAATTTTGAAGCCACTAAATCGTAGATTTTTAAAACAATTTTTACTTAAATTTGAAGCCACTAAATCGTGGATTTTTAAAATAATTTTTAGAGGAATTTTGAAGCCACTAAATCGTGGATTTTTTAAATAATAATTTGGGGGAATTTTGAGTCCACTAAATCTTGGATTTTTAAAATAATTTTTAGAGGAATTTTGAATCCACTAAATCGTGGATTTTCTAAATAATATTTACAGGAATTTTGAAGCCACTAAATCGTGGATTTTTTACATAATTTTTACTAATATTTTAAACCACTAAATCGTGGATTTTATAAATAATTTTTACAGGAATTTTGAAGCCACTAAATCGTGGATTTTATAAATAATTTTTACAGGAATTTTGAAGCCACTAAATCGTGAATTTTTAAAATAATTTTTACTAATATTTGAAACCACTAAATCGTGGATTTTCTAAATAATTTTTACTAATATTTGAAAGCACTAAATCGTGGATTTTCTAAATAATTTTTACAGGAACTTTGAAGCCACTAAATCGTGGATTTTTAAAATAATTTTTAAAGGAATTGTGAAGCCAATTTTTAGGAACTGTTTGAAGCCACTAAATTGTGGATTTTTAAAATAATTTTAAGAGGAATTTTGAAGCCACTAAATTGTGGATTATTAAAATAATTTTAAGCGAAATTTTGAAGTAAAAAATCGGGGATTTTTTAAAACAATTTTTTGGAATTGTTTAAAGCCACTAAATTGTGGATTTTTAAAATAATTTTTAGAGGAATTTTGAAACCACTAAATCGTGGATTTTAAAATAATTTTTAGAGGAAATTTAGAAGCCACTAAATCGTAGATTTTTAAAATAATTTTTAGAGGAATTTTGAATCCACTAAATCGTGAATTTTTAAAATAATTTTTACTAATATTTGAAGCCATAAAATCGTGGATTTTCTAAATAATTTTTACTAATAATTGAAGCCACTAAATCGTGGATTTTCTAAATAATTTTTTCCGGGAATTTAAAGCCACTAAATCTGGATTTTAAAATAATTTTTATTAATATTTGAAGCCACTAAATCGTGGATTTTTAAAATAATTTTTAGAGGCATTTTGAAGCCACGAAGTCGTAGATTTTTAAAACAATTTTTACTTATATTTGAAGCCACTAAATCGTGGATGTTTAAAATAAATTTTAGAGGAATTTTGAAGCCACTAAATCGTGGATTTTTAAAATAATAATTTGGGGGAATTTTGAAGTCACAAAATCGTAGATTTTTAAAACAATTTTTACTTATATTTGAAGCCACTAAATCGTGGATTTTCTAAATAATTTTTACAGGAAATTTAAAGCCACTAAATCGTGGATTTTAAAATAATTTTTACTAATATTTGAAGCCATTAAATCGTGGATTTTCTAAATAATATTTACAGGAATTTTGAAGCCACTAGATCGTAGATTTTTAAAACAATTTTTACTTAAATTTGAAGCCACTAAATCGTGGATTTTTAAAATAATTTTTAGAGGTATTTTGAGTCCACTAAATCGTGGATTTTTAAAATAATTTTTAGAGGAATTTTGAGTCCCCTAAATCGTGGATTTTTAAAATAATTTTTAGAGGAATTTTGAATCCACTAAATCGTGGATTTTCTAAATAATTTTTACAGGAATTTTGAAGCCACCAAATAGTGGATTTTTAAAATAATTTTAAGAGGAATTGTGAACCCAATTCTTAGGAACAGTTTGAAGTCACTAAATAGTGGATTTTTAAAATAATTTTTAGAGGAATTTTGAAGCCACTAAGTCGTGGATTTTTTAAATAATTTTAAGAGGAATTGTGAAGGCAATTTTTAGGAATTGTTTGAAGCCACTAAATCGTGGATTTTTAAAATATTTTTTAGTAGGAATTGTGAAGCCAATTTTTAGGAACTGTTTGAAGCCACTAAATCGTAGATTTTTAAAATATTTTTTAAGAGGAATTGTGAAGCCAAATTTTAGGAACTGTTTGAGGCCACTAAATCGTAGATTTTTAAAATAATTTTTACTAATATTTGAAGCCACTAAATTGTGGATTTCTAAAATAATTTCTAGAGGAATTTTGGAGCCACTTAATCTAAATTAAATCGTGGATTTTTAAAATAATTTCTACAGAAGTTTTGAAGCCACTTAATCATGAATTTTTGAAATAATTTTTAGAGGATTATGAAGCCGCTAAATCGTGTATATTTTAATTAATTTATAGATAAATTTTGAAGCCACACGCCCAAAAATTCTAAAGGCCCCCTAAATACGTACTTTTTTGGGAAAAAGGTGTTTCAATTCAATTCCCACAGACTGAGGGAACACCTCTGTCGACAAAGCCGACTGATACGTTTTTACTTGTTTCCATACCGTTTCCCATAAGAGTTAATATATGAGTTTTTATAAGAGTTATATGAGTTTTATGAAAACCCAAGGAGCATTTTTTTTTAATTTTGGAAAAAAAATTAAATTTTTTGAAAAAAATTGTAAACATTAAAAAAAACTCCAAATCTTTTTTTTTAATTTTCATTAGGTATTTTTATGGTATGTTTATCTGTTTTTGGTCTCTTTCAAAAAGTTAGAGCATTTAAAAATAACTTTGATGCAAAATATGAAAAAAACTCAAATTTTTTACTTTGACCTTGAATTCCTCTGCAACAACTAGACCGAATTCAAATGTTTTTAATGCATCGGAAAGCTGATTATTTTATCTGCCGAACAAAAGTATGAAAATATCTCTATCCGTTTAAAAGTTACAGAGTTTTGACCAGCAAAAAACGACTCTGAACCCCGGTGCACAGTGGTTCTTCATGAGCTAATTTAATGTGGAATTACAATGAAACATTTTGCAGACGTCACAACAAATTAAAAAGAATACTGAGTAGAGATGTTTTCTAAAACAACTGGACAAATATTGATGTAACGTGACGTACGAATGTATAAGAGAGAGAGAGAGAGTAAATATAAAGCATATAGCTTTATAAAGTGTACATTAGGGTTATGATTTTTTTCTCCAAAATGATTTCCTGTAGTGAGAATGAATGAACTTTTGCCAATAAATGCCTAAGATAACATAGCATTCCATTTTATTATAAAAAATGTTTTCAGTTAAATATCTGCTTACAGTGAATTCAAAATATTGTAAAAAGTTCTGAAAAATAAAAACTTTTAAAGCTTTTTGTGCAGAAGTTTTTTATCGAATCATTTTATAATTGAGATTTTATGTAATCTTAGGTAACAACTCATCAAAATATCATACATGGATACGAGGTCGTAAATAAGTCATAACCCTAGTGTACCAATGTAATGGTTTGTCACTAAAGATGCATATCTTTATATAAGTATTTATACAGGTGCTTAATCTCCTCGTTTCACTTCTCTACCGAGAAACTTTTTGCAGAACTATAACTAAAAGAAGATGCAAGTAGTGCTGCAATGACTTTGAAAAATTTTAACAATTATTTTTTTTTAATAACTAACATAACATTTGACAGAAAATTGCAAAAATATACACTAGCAAATAAATAATTAAAAATACAATTCAGCACATCATATGAATGATGAGCTTACTTAATGAAGCGTTGCAAATTATCGTTACTAGCAATTTGTCTAAAAAATCTCAAACATGTTAGTCCGTTAGTTTTTTTTTTTGCAAACAAACAAAACCTAAACCAAATTACCTCAAAAAAATGAAACAATAGTAAACGTTCCCTTTAAAATCAGCGAATACAATTTTAATTTGTTGAGGAAATTAAATAAACAGCTGAAACCAAAACCTAGCATTCTAAAAACAAAATATTCCCAACAATTATGTCCTCCTATCCATTAAATACATACGGCGCTCTAGTCCGTATCACAATCTAATTAAATATTAATATAATGTGTCAGTTCAACTCATCATTTTAGTGCGCAGATGATGACAGTGAAATGGACAAAACGCAGAAAACACATCACAGTATTATTAGATTAGATGATGATGTTGATGCGTGTGGTAAATGGGAATTTAATTTACACTGACATTTTGTCCTTCACGTGTGCGACAGAGAGTGAGAGATTTTTCACATGGAAGATAATTTCTTACAGTGATGTTTGATTCGATTCTGAATGAAAATTAAAACATATAAATCAACGACTTTTAACATAATTTTTAGGAATTTTTGAAGCCACTAAATAAATCGTGGATTTTTAAAACATTTTTTAGAGAAATTATGAATTCACTAAATCGCAGGAGCCACTAAATCGTGGATTTTTTAAATAATTTTTAGAGGAATTTTCAAGTCACTAAATCGTGGATTTTTTAAATAATTTTTAAAGGAATTTTGAAGCCACTAAATCGTGAATTTTTTTAAATAATTTTTAAAGGAATTTGGAGGCCACTAAACCGTGGATTTTTTAAATAATTTTTAGAGGAATTTTTAAACCACTAAATCGTGGATTTTTTAAATAAGTTTTAGAGGAATTTTAAAACCACTAAATCGTGGATTTTTTAAATAATTTTTAGAGGAATTTTAAAACCACTAAATCGTGGATTTTTTAAATAAGTTTTAGAGGAATTTTAAAACCACTAAATCGTGGATTTTTTAAATAATTTTTAGAGGAATTTTAAAACCACTAAATCGTGGATTTTTTAAATAATTTTTAGAGGAATTTTAAAACCACTAAATCGTGGATTTTTTAAATAATTTTTAGAGGAATTTTAAAACCACTAAATCGTGGATTTTTTAAATAAGTTTTAGAGGAATTTTAAAACCACTAAATCGTGGATTTTTTAAATAATTTTTAGAGGAATTTTAAACCCCTAAATCGTGGATTTTTTAAATAATTTTTAGAGGAATTTTAAACCCCTAAATCGTGGATTTTTTAAATAATTTTTAGAGGAATTTTAAAACCACTAAATCGTGGATTTTTTAAATAATTTTTAGAGGAATTTTAAAACCACTAAATCGTGGATTTTTTAAATAATTTTTAGAGGAATTTTAAAACCACTAAATCGTGGATTTTTTAAATAATTTTTAGAGGAATTTTAAAACCACTAAATCGTGGATTTTTTAAATAATTTTTAGAGGAATTTTAAAACCACTAAATCGTGGATTTTTTAAATAATTTTTAGAGGAATTTTAAAACCACTAAATCGTGGATTTTTTAAATAATTTTTAGAGGAATTTTAAAACCACTAAATCGTGGATTTTTTAAATAATTTTTAGAGGAATTTTAAAACCACTAAATCGTGGATTTTTTAAATAATTTTTAGAGGAATTTTAAAACCACTAAATCGTGGATTTTTTAAATAATTTTTAGAGGAATTTTCAAGTTAGTAAATCGTGGATTTTTAAATAATCTTTAGAGGAATTTTCAAGCCACTAAATCATGGATTTTTTAAATAAGTTTTAGAGGAATTTTAAAACCACTAAATCGTGGATTTTTTAAATAATTTTTAGAGGAATTTTAAAACCACTAAATCGTGGATTTTTTAAATAATTTTTAGAGGAATTTTCAAGTTAGTAAATCGTGGATTTTTAAATAATCTTTAGAGGAATTTTCAAGCCACTAAATTGTGGATTTTTTAAATAATTTTTAGAGGAATTTTAAAACCACTAAATCGTGGATTTTTTAAATAATTTTTAGAGGAATTTTCAAGTTAGTAAATCGTGGATTTTTAAATAATCTTTAGAGGAATTTTCAAGCCACTAAATCATGGATTTTTTAAATAAGTTTTAGAGGAATTTTAAAACCACTAAATCGTGGATTTTTTAAATAATTTTTAGAGGAATTTTAAAACCACTAAATCGTGGATTTTTTAAATAATTTTTAGAGGAATTTTCAAGTTAGTAAATCGTGGATTTTTAAATAATCTTTAGAGGAATTTTCAAGCCACTAAATTGTGGATTTTTTAAATAATTTTTAGAGGAATTTTAAAACCACTAAATCGTGGATTTTTTAAATAATTTTTAGAGGAATTTTAAAACCACTAAATCATGGATTTTTTAAATAATTTTTAGAGGAATTTTAAAACCACAAAATCGTGGATTTTTTTAAAAATTTTTAGAGGAATTTTAAAACCACTAAATCGTGGATTTTTTAAATAATTGTTAGAGGAATTTTAAACCCCTAAATCGTGGATTTTTTAAATAATTTTTAGAGGAATTTTAAAACCACTAAATCGTGGATTTTTTAAATAATTTATAGAGGAATTTTAAAACCACTAAATCGTGGATTTTTTAAATAATTTTTAGAGGAATTTTAAACCCCTAAATCGTGGATTTTTTAAATAATTTTTAGAGGAATTTTAAAACCACTAAATCGTGGATTTTTTAAATAATTTTTAGAGGAATTTTAAAACCACTAAATCGTGGATTTTTTAAATAATTTTTAGAGGAATTTTAAAACCACTAAATCGTGGATTTTTTAAATAATTTTTAGAGGAATTTTAAAACCACTAAATCGTGGATTTTTTAAATAAGTTTTAGAGGAATTTTAAAACCACTAAATCGTGGATTTTTTAAATAAGTTTTAGAGGAATTTTAAAACCACTAAATCGTGGATTTTTTAAATAATTTTTAGAGGAATTTTAAAACCACTAAATCGTGGATTTTTTAAATAAGTTTTAGAGGAATCTTAAAACCACTAAATCGTGGATTTTTTAAATAATTTTTAGAGGAATTTTAAAAGCACTAAATCGTGGATTTTTTAAATAATTTTTAGAGGAATTTTAAAACCACTAAATCGTGGATTTTTTAAATAATTTTTAGAGGAATTTTAAAACCACTAAATCGTGGATTTTTTTAAATAAGTTTTAGAGGAATTTTAAAACCACTAAATCGTGGATTTTTTAAATAATTTTTAGAGGAATTTTAAAACCACTAAATCGTGGATTTTTTTAAATAAGTTTTAGAGGAATTTTAAAACCACTAAATCGTGGATTTTTTAAATAATTTTTAGAGGAATTTTCAAGTTAGTAAATCGTGGATTTTTAAATAATCTTTAGAGGAATTTTCAAGCCACTAAATCATGGATTTTTTAAATAAGTTTTAGAGGAATTTTAAAACCACTAAATCGTGGATTTTTTTAAATAAGTTTTAGAGGAATTTTAAAACCACTAAATCGTGGATTTTTTTAAATAAGTTTTAGAGGAATTTTAAAACCACTAAATCGTGGATTTTTTAAATAATTTTTAGAGGAATTTTAAAACCACTAAATCGTGGATTTTTTAAATAATTTTTAGAGGAATTTTCAAGTTAGTAAATCGTGGATTTTTAAATAATCTTTAGAGGAATTTTCAAGCCACTAAATCATGGATTTTTTAAATAAGTTTTAGAGGAATTTTAAAACCACTAAATCGTGGATTTTTTAAATAATTTTTAGAGGAATTTTAAAACCACTAAATCGTGGATTTTTTAAATAATTTTTAGAGGAATTTTCAAGTTAGTAAATCGTGGATTTTTAAATAATCTTTAGAGGAATTTTCAAGCCACTAAATTGTGGATTTTTTAAATAATTTTTAGAGGAATTTTAAAACCACTAAATCGTGGATTTTTTAAATAATTTTTAGAGGAATTTTAAAACCACTAAACCATGGATTTTTTAAATAACTTTTAGAGGAATTTTAAAACCACTAAATCGTGGATTTTTTAAATAATTTTTAGAGGAATTTTAAAACCACTAAATCATGGATTTTTTAAATAATTTTTAGAGGAATTTTAAAACCACTAAATCGTGGATTTTTTTAATAATTTTTAGAGGAATTTTAAAACCACTAAATCGTGGATTTTTTAAATAATTGTTAGAGGAATTTTAAACCCCTAAATCGTGGATTTTTTAAATAATTTTTAGAGGAATTTTAAAACCACTAAATCGTGGATTTTTTAAATAATTTATAGAGGAATTTTAAAACCACTAAATCGTGGATTTTTTAAATAATTTTTAGAGGAATTTTAAACCCCTAAATCGTGGATTTTTTAAATAATTTTTAGAGGAATTTTAAAACCACTAAATCGTGGATTTTTTAAATAAGTTTTAGAGGAATTTTAAAACCACTAAATCGTGGATTTTTTAAATAATTTTTAGAGGAATTTTAAAAGCACTAAATCGTGGATTTTTTAAATAATTTTTAGAGGAATTTTAAAACCACTAAATCGTGGATGGTTTAAATAATTTTTAGAGGAATTTTAAAACAACTAAATCGTGGATTTTTTAAATAATTTTTAGAGGAATTTTAAAACCACTAAATCGTGGATTTTTTAAATAATTTTTAGAGGAATTTTAAAACCACTAAATCGTGGATTTTTTAAATAATTTTTAGAGGAATTTTAAAACCACTAAATCGTGGATTTTTTAAATAATTTTTAGAGGAATTTTAAAACCACTAAATCGTGGATTTTTTAAATAATTTTTAGAGGAATTTTAAAACCACTAAATCGTGGATTTTTTAAATAATTTTTAGAGGAATTTTAAAACCACTAAATCGTGGGTTTTTAAAATAATTTGTAGAGCAATTTTGAAGCCACTAAATCGTGGATTTCTTAAATAATTTTTAGAGGAATTTTAAAACCACTAAATCGTGGATTTTTTAAATAATTTATAGAGGAATTTTAAAACCACAAAATCGTGGATTTTTTAAATAATTTTTAGAGGAATTTTAAAACCACTAAATTGTGGATTTTTTAAATAATTTTTAGAGGAATTTTAAAACCACTAAATCGTGGATTTTTTTAAATAAGTTTTAGAGGAATTTTAAAACCACTAAATCGTGGATTTTTTAAATAATTTTTAGAGGAATTTTAAAACCACTAAATCGTGGATGGTTTAAATAATTTTTAGAGGAATTTTAAAACAACTAAATCGTGGATTTTTTAAATAATTTTTAGAGGAATTTTAAAACCACTAAATCGTGGATTTTTTAAATAATTTTTAGAGGAATTTTAAAACCACTAAATCGTGGATTTTTTAAATAATTTTTAGAGGAATTTTAAAACCACTAAATCGTGGATTTTTTAAATAATTTTTAGAGGAATTTTAAAACCACTAAATCGTGGATTTTTTAAATAATTTTTAGAGGAATTTTAAAACCACTAAATCGTGGATTTTTTAAATAATTTTTAGAGGAATTTTAAAACCACTAAATCGTGGGTTTTTAAAATAATTTGTAGAGCAATTTTGAAGCCACTAAATCGTGGATTTCTTAAATAATTTTTAGAGGAATTTTAAAACCACTAAATCGTGGATTTTTTAAATAATTTATAGAGGAATTTTAAAACCACAAAATCGTGGATTTTTTAAATAATTTTTAGAGGAATTTTAAAACCACTAAATTGTGGATTTTTTAAATAATTTTTAGAGGAATTTTTAAACCAGTAAATCGTGAATTTTTTAAATAATTTTTAGAGGAATTTTAAAACCACTAAATCGTGGATTTTTTAAATAAATTTTAGAGGAATTTTAAAACCACTAAATCGTGGATTTTTTAAATAATTTTTAGAGGAATTTTAAAACCACTAAATCATGGATTTTTTAAATAATTTTTAGAGGAATTTTAAAACCACTAAATCATGGATTTTTTAAATAATTTTTAGAGGAATTTTAAAACCACTAAATCGTAGATTTTTTTAAATAATTTTTAGAGGAATTTTAAAACCACTAAATCATGGATTTTTTAAATAATTTTTAGAGGAATTTTAAAACCACTAAATCGTGGATTTTTTAAATAATTTTTAGAGGAATTTTAAAACCACTAAATCGTAGATTTTTTAAATAATCTTTAAAGGAATTTTGAAGCCGCTAAATCGTGGAATTTTTAATAATTTTTAAAGGAATTTTAAAGCCACCAAATCGTGGATTTTTTAAATAATTTTTAAAGGATTTTTGAAGCCACCAAATCGTGGATTTTTTAAATAATATTCAAGGAATTTTGAAGCCTCTAAATCGTGGATTTTTTAAATATTTTTTAAAGGAATTTTGAAGCCACTAAATCGTGGATTTTTTAAATAATTTTTAGAGGAATTTTAAAACCACTAAATCGTGGATTTTTAAATAATTTTTAGAGGAATTTTAAAACCACTAAACCGTGGATTTTTTAAATAATTTTTAGAGGAATTTTAAAACCACTAAATCGTGGATTTTTTAAATAATTTTTAGAGGAATTTAGAAGCCACTAAATGGTGGATTTTTTAAAAAACTTTTAAAGGAATTTTGAAGCCACTAAATCGTGAATTTTTTAAATAACTTTTTAAAGGAATTTTGAAGCCACTAAATCGTGGATTTTTTAAATAACTTTTTAAAGGAATTTTGAAGCCACTAAATTGTGGATTTTTTAAATAATTTTAAAAGGAATTTAGAAGCCACTAAATCGTGGATTTTTTAAATAATTTTTAGAGCAATTTTGAAGCCACTAAATCGTGGGTTTTTAAATAATTTTTAAAGGAATTTGGAAGCCACTAAATCGTGGATTTTTTAAATAACTTTTTAAAAGAATTTTGAAGCCACTAAATCGTGGATTTTTTAAATAATTTTAAAAGGAATTTAGAAGCCACTAAATCTTGGATTTTTTAAATAATTTTTAGAGCAATTTTGAAGCCACTAAATCGTGGATTTTTTAAATAATTTTAAAAGGAATTTAGAAGCCACTAAATCTTGGATTTTTTAAATAATTTTTAGAGCAATTTTGAAGCCACTAAATCGTGGATTTTTTAAATAATTTTAAAAGGAATTTAGAAGCCACTAAATCTTGGATTTTTTAAATAATTTTTAGAGCAATTTTGAAGCCACTAAATCGTGGATTTTTTAAATAATTTTAAAAGGAATTTAGAAGCCACTAAATCTTGGATTTTTTAAATAATTTTTAGAGAAATTTTGAAGCCACTAAATCGTGGATTTTTTAAATAAATATTTAGAACAATTTTGAAGCCACTAAATCGTGGATTTTTTAAATAAATATTTACAACAATTTTGAAGCCACTAAATCGTGGTTTTTTTAAAAAAATATTTAGAACAATTTTGAAGCCACTAAATCGTGGATTTTTTAAATAAATATTTACAACAATTTTGAAGCCACTAAATCGTGGTTTTTTAAATAAATATTTAGAACAATTTTGAAGCCACTAAATCGTGGATTTTTTAAATAAATATTTAGAACAATTTTGAAGCCACTAAATCGTGGATTTTTTAAATAATTTTTATAATTTAATTCATCTTTTTTGGCCCGATGGCTTTGAATTAATGTTCGGTTGTTAAATAAATAAAAAAATAATGTCTCTCAATTTATTCAAATTTATTCCATTTGCCGTGTTTCCGTCCTAATTAGATTCATTACAATAACAATATGTTGTTAAGCAGTGGTGTTTACACCACAACAGGACATGCACTAACTATGTCCTACAACATTGTAACTAAAAATAAAACAATATTTTTGAAGGACACCCACCACCTACCTGTGCTTTCGTCGTTGTTGACTCACGACCCAATGCGTGGTATAATAATATTATGTTTTGTGTGTTGTGCCAATTTTATTTATGTCAGCCAACACCAGGGACAAATTACTGCTGCTTCACATTAGAAGTTAATAAACAAATCCAAAATTTGGAAAAGCCAAATTTAATTTGTGTCACCAAATTTTGTGTGCGGTTGGCTTACTAACTGCGACGCATTTAAGTGGAACATTTGGAAAACTCATTTACATGAAATGTTTTTTGTGGGTACATTGGTTTTTTTGTTGTAACTAATGATTCTATATTACATGAAATGTGAAATAAATTTTTAAATGTTAAACAAATACAAAATTCGATAACCTGTAATTTGTTTTAGTAATACAAATTTTCGCTTGGCTACAGATTTAATGTTAGTTTACGCTAAATAGGTTTAACGCCGGGTAAATAATGAGGTCAGTATTTGAATAATAGATGTCTAGATGCAATTAGTTATAATGGTTTCGATAATGCAGATATAATTATTTCGGATTTTTTACTTTATATAAATTGAATTTGATTTTCTAAAAAAATCCATATTTACAATAGTCAATTTTTTCTGCGGCAATTGTCAGTTTGTCGGTGAGAGAGGGTGTTGAAAGGCTAATATAAGTATGGACTATGAGCTGAAGTTAAGCAATTATTTTCATATGTGCAAAATTGTAAAATATAAAATATAAATTAAAAGTATTTTGACTTCTTAGATTGTTTCTTCTATGTCCTATAGCGAGAAAAGAGAAGAGATTAAGAGAAAATATTATCATATATTTTGTCCTGACAGTTTCTCCCTTTCCTCCCGCATTCGAAGTAATTAATGAATTATTTAAGTTTTTTAAGAAAATGTCAACATCAGTGCTTTTTTAATTTACCTTAATAGCCTCCAGGGGGTCTTCAAAATCCATTATTCCTTCATGCTTCATTTACCACATACACACCCACATTTTTATGTAATTTGTCAAAATCTTAAGATAAAATATTTTTAAAATAATAATCCAGTAAAGACCACATAAATAATTTCTCTACTCTGATAAACTGAAACTTTGACGGCAAGGTCATGGCAAACGCCCGTAGAAATAGTCTGTGACAAATTAATCTTAATTAAAATGTTTATCAACAAAACAAAAAAACGCTTTATGCTGGGAAAATTTATTTATGTGACAGTTTGCACAGTGGAGTACAATTTTTAGGAATCAACTGAGGGGGATCAGAATTTGTAGGTTATCAGATGAGGCTAAACTGAAATGTAAAGATGGAGCAATTAGAGCGATTGAGAGTTATCATATGCCCTGGCACACTGAGGTGTTATGTGTACAACGTTTGAGAAGAACAAATGTTGCTTGGGTTATCGATAATAGTGGAGTGTACCTCGACTTCATCATTTAAATGAAAATGATCACTTTTGGCTTTCAAGCATGCCAAACTGTTTATCCCCCCACCAAAAAATATATTCATATAATAAAATTAAAACCCGTGTTACAGCTTTTCTTCTTAACAATGTGTTAGCGATGCCAATGTCCCACTGTATATCTGTGATTATCTTAAGATATGGTATACGCCCAAACAAGAAAAGAGAAAACTTACTTGCCACCTTAGACTACCAATGCTGATAAGGTTGTACGGATGAAAGGGGGGGCTAGTTCTTATTTAACAATGCAGACATATTCTATCCGAAGGTGGTGTTAATGTTTGATAAGACTCTGTCAACGATAAGAGATGAAATGACAACATTTCAGCATTTTCATTTGGGAGACATTGCGTGTGAAACATGAAATGAATACGAATCATATTATAATTGGATCTTTGAAGGACACAACGGAGTTGATGGAAATTTATTTTATTTGAGATCTTATAGCAGGGATGTTACATTACATACATACGCACCCAACATTATAGAAACATTCCGTTGAATGGAAATGGAAATAGTAATTATGTCTCAGATACAAATTTATATAACCACTTTTTCAATTTATTATTATGGAAGGCATGATAAGTGAACCATAAAAAATCCATCACCGGCAAAACGGTCAAAAGTACTTTTCTCTGATTTCGAATCTTTCCAGGCTGTTGACAGGCCTTGAATGAGTCCTCGGATCTGTGTAACATTGAGCGACAGTGAAATCTTACCATTTTAGTTGGAGAATTAGTAAAGACTGAAGAATAAATGATGATCAAGTCGCTCCAATGAACGTAGGATACTGAGCCTTTCAGATTTGGATGGAAAGATATGTTATCTGGGACCATTATCTGAACTTCTATTAGCTGACTTCAGGGCTGTGATGTTGTATGATCAGATCATTAACTCTGTAGTAGACGCCGTATATTAAAGCCTAGTAAGTTCAAGTTGGATGTGATACATTTGCGGAGTCGTTTCCTAGCCGAACCAGTGCTGAGCATCTGTCTCAGCGTAAACCTTGCTCTTAGGACGTACATGGACGAGCTGTCTAAGAACAAAGAGGAGACTAGAGGGTATTTTTAAAGGACAATGGGGATGATTTCTGGGGTACAGTATACCTCCACCAGTTTAGCTAAGAAAATCCCCATTGGATCCAGGGAGCCATTCTTAATCCATTTCGGATCACAGAAATGTTTTCCTTCCTTATTTAGTATCTAAAAATGCCCCGAGAAACTATCGTCGGTTACGTCAGACCGTAGAGTGATATTTTCAATTATTGCCCTATAAATCTTCTCGGAGACTATGTTCGCTCAGTTCGTATCGTAGAGGGAATACTCTAAATAGTGGAATTTCTCTACAATTTCTTTAAGGAACTATTCGCCCAATTCGAATCGTACTGAGAACTTTCCAATAATCAGTGATTGATGATTGCTATCGCAGGATCCTACTAAAAATCTTAAAAAAATCACTTTTATTGGTGTCTTTGGGTCCTCTTGAAAATCTTTACAAAAATCCACGTTTATTGATGTCTTAGGGTCCTCCTAAAAATCTTGAAAAATTCCGGTTTGTAGGACTCTGGGGTCCTCCAAAAACTTTTTCAAAATTCACGTCTATGGTAGTTCAAAAAATCTTTAATATGAATATCTTAAAAGCCCCTTTTAATGGAAAAATGTTTTTAAAATCTACTTTTTATGGAAAAAATATTTTAAAAAACATCACTTTTTATGGAGAAAAACATTTTTAAAAAATTCCCATAAAAAATATTTTGTTTTTCAAAATAGTTAGGCTTAATCCCATAGTCGTTGTTTTAATATTTTATTAAAACAACTTTAATTTATTAGTGGGAAAAAATTGGCGATGTTTACCAAGGGGTAAGGCAGGGAAGACTACAGTTTCAGATCTCGCCACAGATCTTCATCAGTTCCCTTGTTTCTTGTTTTTAACAAGAAACTTTTTACACCCAAGTGTCAATTGCTTTGTTTATAAATTAAAAAAAAAAAAACATTTTTAAAAAACTTCACTTCTGAAAAAAATGTTTTTAAAAATTCGCGTATTATGGAAAAAAATATTTTCAAAAAATCTGCGTATTATGGACAAAATATTTTTAAAAATTCACTTTTTATAAAAAAAATTCACGTTAATTAAAAAAAATATTTTTAAAAAATCCACTTTTTACAAATACACTTTTTATACAAAAAAATCTCAGTTATGTTGTCTTTAAATTAAAAGAAAAGCATTTAAAAAAAATCACTTATGAAAAAAATATTTTTAAAAATTCGCGTACTATGGAAAAAATATTTTCAAAAAATCTGCGTATTATGGACAAATTAATCTTAAAAATCCACTTTTTATAAAAAAAAAGAAATCCACGTTAATTGAAAAAAATATTTTTAAAATATTCACTTTTTATACAAAAAAAAATCTCAGTTTTGTTGTTTTTAAATTAAAAAAGCATTTTTAAGAAAATCACTTATAAAAAAATATTTTAAAAATTCGCGTATTATGGAAAAAATATTTTCAAAAAATCTGCGTATTATGGACAAAATATTTTTAAAAATCCACTTTTTATAAAAAAATTGACGTTAATTAAAAAAAATATTTTTAAAAAATCCACTTTTTACAAATACACTTTTTATACAAAAAATCTCAGTTTTGTTGTTTTTAAATTAAAAGAAAAGCATTTAAAAAAAATTCACTTATGAAAAAAATATTTTTAAAAATTCGCGTATTACGGAAAAAAATATTTTCAAAAAATCTGCGTATTATGGACAAAATATTTTTAAAAATTAACTTTTTATAAAAAAAATAAAAAAATCCACGTTAATTGAAAAAAAAGTATTTTTAAAAAATCCACATGAAAAAAAATTTACTCAAAAAAATATTTTTAAAAAATCGACTATAGTTTGAGAGAATATTTTTAAGAAAATATTGAAATTTAAATTTTTTTTTGCAAAAAATCTACGTTGATAAAAAATTTTTTAATCCACGGTGATAAAAATTATTTTTTAAAAAAATCGTCGTTTTTAAATAAGTGTTTAAAAAATTCATCATCAATTAAAAAATCACTATTTTTAAAACTTTAAAAATGTGTTTTTTTATTAATTCACGTTTTTTTTTAAATAAAATATTTCCAAAATTCCAGGTTGATAATTTTTTTTTTAAATATTCATGAACAAAATATTTTTAAAACTCCACCTTTTATGGAGAAAATATCTTTAAAAAATTCACATAATTTTTTTTTTTTAAAAATCCGCAAATTATGGAAAAAGCATTTTTAAAAATTCATTTTTAATGGAAAATTTTTCTTTAAAAAATCCATGTATTATGGAAAAGTCCAATTTTTATGGAAAACATATTTAAAAAGACTCTAAAAAGTATTTATTTATTGTAAGATAATGCAGCATAGTCTCAGTTTTGTTGCTTTTAAATAAAAAAATTAAAAAATCCGTCAACAAATCTACGTATGTATTACACATGAAATATTTTAAATATTCACTTTTTATTAAAAAAATCTCAGATTTATTGTTTTTAAATTAAAAAAAAAACATTTTAAAAAAAATTCACTTATGGAAATTTTTTTTAATAATTCGCGTATTATGAAAAAAATATTGTCAAAAATTCTACATATTATGGACAAAATATTTTTAAAAATTCACTTTTTATAAAAATAAAAATCCACGTTAATTGAAAAACATTTTTAAAAAATTCACTTGAAAAAATCGACTTTAGTTTTAGAGAATATGTTTTAAAATATTGAAATTTTGAAAATATTTTTGTTAAAAATCCACGTTGACAAAAAATATTTTATTTTTAATGCTCGTTGATAAAAAATATTTTTTTTAAAAATCCTTGTTGATAAAAAAGTGTTTTTTTAAAAAATCATCATCATTTAAAAAATTATACAAAATCATCATTTTTAAAAAATCCAGGTTGATATTTTTTTAAACACCCATGTTTATTAAATAAAATATCTACTTTTATTTATTAAAATATTTTTTCGGAAATACATTTTTAATTTAAATAGAGATTAATTAAAAAACTATTATTTTTAAAAAATCGACGTTATTAAAAAAAATGTGTATATCGTTCATTTACTAAAACAGTGACATATCTATAAAAAAAACCGTAGGGAAAGGATTAAAGTAGGGAGGGGCCGACTATATGATACCCTACACCACTGTGAATAGGTAAAATATATATGGGAGCTGAACCCAAACGTGAACAGATTACGATATAATTTGGCACATATATTTCTAGACCAAACGCCGTCACACATTCCAATTTTCATCAAAATTAGACATACATAGCGTCTTTGGTGCATCAAATACCTTAAACCGGGCGAAAATATATATGGGAGCTATATCCAAATCCGAACCGATTTCGATAAAATTTGGCACACTTATTTCTACACCAAATTCTGTCACACATTCCATATTTCATTGAGATCGGACATATATTACGTCTTTCGTACACAAAATACCAAAAATCGACCGAAAATATACATAGGAGCTATATCCGAATCTGAACCGATTTCGATATAATTTGGCACATTTATCTATAGACCAAATTTCATCACACATTCCAAATTTCATCAAAATTTGACTGATACAGCATGTTTGGTGCATCAAATACCTCAAATCGGCCGAAAATATATATGGGAGCTATATCCAAATCTGAACCGATTTTCACCAAAACCAATAGCGTTCTTCATTAGGCTAAAAAAATGATCTTCCACAATTTTCAGCCAAATCGAACAATAAATGCGAACGGACGGACAGACATGCATAAATCGACTCAGAAAGTGATTCTATGCATATCCCTACAAGGAACTATGGCTCTATCTCTTTTCCTTAGGCATGTTACATACAAATGCACTAACACATAATACACTTACCATAGGGTGGTGTAGTGTATACAAAGTTTCGAGAAAAGTGCGTTTAAAGTTGACGTTGGACCAAGCACAAAACATAAAATAACTACTTGGAGCATATTTTGCAAATAGCTAGCCAGATATCAGTGATACATTACTGAGCATGATTAGAGGTGTTTTATTGCTTCATAAATTCGAAAACTCTTTTGTTGAATTATGCCAAACTTGTAGTAAATCAGCTGTAACTCGTTGATTTTTACAGATATCAGCGTGAAAATTTGACACAAGATAAAGTAGAAGTCATAGAAAAAATAGAAATTGCTAACTTAGAAAACGCATTGTTTGATTTATGCCACTCTTTGAGTAAATGAAAGATATATTTTTTTTAAATTGTCTTTTAAAAAAAAAGTACATTTAGTAAGGACACAGATTTGAGTATATAAGAGAAATCCACCCTTGACCCTTCCGGGAATTTCATATACAATCCAAAACAGTTATTGAGTTATGTCTCATGCATATTATAACATTAATTATGATTTTAACGTCCGTTTTTCGTCTTAGATGTCCTTTTCACCCCCTAGAAAGGAAAACTGGTTCATAAAAATGTACCAAATTTTTTTTCTAATCCCGTTATTGAACTCAATATGATCTATAATACGACCCAATATTCCTTGTTTTTCTTGGCCGAGAAAAAAACGTGTTTCCTTACACATACATTTTTAAATAAATGTCAAATGTGACTATTGGTTTGCCATTGCGTACTGCGCTAGTCTCGTATAACTTACCACACTTTTTTTCACATTGACCCAGTTCCTAGTCCAACGCAAACAACTTCTGAAAGTATTTAGATGAACACTTTTTTTTCAAATGCCGTCTTCTACAAACAAGCATGTTTTAAGCTGGGTCAAAAACAATAACAACAGTGAATCCTCATTTATTACGACTACCGATTGTTACCATAGGACCCTGAACCATACCCACGTCTATTAAAGCTCAATGTTTAGAAGCTATCCTACCGCTCCTAAAAAATGTCTATTAGTTGTGCATGGGTGAAAGAGGTTCGACTTTATACCACATTGTGATTGTTGGCTTGATTGCTTTTCCCTGTAAAGTTCTGTTGCGTTTTGTCCATTTGAGTTGATTGTCATCGACAGTGTTTATAAATGTTGTTGCAGGGCCTTAAGGGGCGATTGTTGGTTAGTTGGTCGGTAGGTATCTTTGGGCTTCTATGCCAGCCAGCTTCATATTCACTTATTGTTGCCCTGAAACCCAAGGTAACTTGGAACAATAAATGAGTGGCGATACTAGCAGAGGAATCAAATTTCTAAACATGTGTGCTAGCTAGCCAATGTAATAACCTTTGAAAATGGAGTAGAAGCTAGGATTTATGTATGTATGTTGGTATGTACGAGTCCAATGAAGAGGTTTGATTACTGATGGTGGTAGACACAAAGATATTTCTTGCTTGCTTTTGCTGGTTGGGTTGGTCTGTCTCATTATTATTAGATGTCGCTGATTGTGTTGTCCTTATATCACTCATTTTTATTGTTGTCCAGTTGAAGGTTATTGCCTGTCACAAGTTTTGTAGAAGAAAGAATAACAACAAAAAACAGTTAACAATGTCCGTACAGAACAAACATATCGTTTGTTGTTATAGCTCGAAAAATGTAGAGTCGGCACGCACATTAACACTAAAGTGGGGTGAAGAATTTGTATAAAGTGAAAAATGATGTAAACTTAAAAATGTGTCGCTGTATATGGGGGAGAATAGAAAATACTTTAAAAATATATGTGAACTAATAAAAGACACCGTTTTATAAGTTAAATGTGTGGAGTTACAAATAAATAAGTAAGACTTGGAATCCTGCGGGGATATTGTAGGCTAAAACTTCATATTTAGAATAAATGTCAGTATATATGCGAATATGTTATTTGTAAAAAACTATATCTAAATCCTTATATCCTTTGATAAAACAAATATTTTTTAAAAAAATCCACGTTGATAAACAATTTTTTAAAAGATCTACGTTGATAACAAATTATTTTTTAAAAAATCGACGTTGATAAACAATTTTTTTAAAAGATCTACGTTGATACAAAATTAGTTTTTTATAAAATCCACGTTGATAAATTATTATTTTTTTAAACTCCACCTTGACAAAAAATTTAAATAATCCACGTCGATAAAAAATATTTTTTAAAAAATTCGTTAATAAAAATAAAAAATATTTATATATATCGTTAATAAAAAATATTTTTAAAAACTCCACGTTAATAAAAAATATTTTTAAAAACTCCACGTTAATAAAAAATATTTTTAAAAAATCCACGTTAATAAAAAATATTTTTAAAAACTCCACGTTAATAAAACATATTTTTAAAAAAATCCACGTTAATAAAAAATATTTTTAAAAAATCCACGTTAATAAAAAAATATTTTTAAAAAATCCACGTTAATAAAAAATATTTTTAAAAAATCTACGTTAATAAAAAAATATTTTTAAAAAATCCACGTTAATAAAAAATATTTTTAAAAAATCCACGTTAATAAAAAATATTTTAAAAAACTCCACGTTAACAAAAAATATTTTTAAAAAATCCACGTTAACAAAAAATATTTTTAAAAAATCCACGTTAATAAAAAATATCTTTAAAAAATCCACGTTAATAAAAAATATTTTTAAAAAATCCACGTTAATAAAAACAAGTAAAAAAGTATCAGTCGGCTTTGCCGACAGAGATATACCCTCAGCCTGTGCAAATTGAAACACTTTTTTCACAAAAAACGTATGTATTTAGGGTGTTTCAAAATTTTTGTAGTATGAACCGACAAAAATGTTGTTGACTTAAACTAAGTTAGGAAACAATATTACGAAGGCCAAATTTTGGCCGGAATCGGCATATCCGTTCGAGAATTGTCTTGCACTTTGTTTATAAACTTTCAGGCTATTTTTTTAGGAAGTATGGACTTTCTCCTGAGGAAACTTGTACCTTCGTATAGGGGACAGTGAATACAAGATGTTACAACAAAAACCAAGGCGATTCGAGAGCAGGTCCTAAACTGAACTTTTCCGTAATTTTGTGTGCGAGGTACTCGAATGAGTTTACGGATTGAGTCCATATTGGAACCTCATCTAAGACTGATAGAAATTTCATAATGTGCAAAGTATGAACCAAATTACCCCCTTCAAGAGTTATCGTACGCACAAATTTTCGGACATTTTCGAACTTTTGTGGGGGAGGTACCGGAAGGAGTGGACCGATATAATCCATCTTCGAACTTGAACTAAGTTTGGACAAAATATTACGAAAGCCAAATTTTGGACCGAATCGGCAGATCCGTTCGAGAGTTATCTTGCGCTCCAACCACTACACACGGTGTCATAGGGTTTTTTGTAACTTTCCGGCTATTTTCTCAGGAAGTATGGACTTGCCCCTAATGAAACTTACTTGCCCCTAACTTACTAAAATCAAAGCGATCCGAGACCAGGTCCTAAACTGAACTTTTCCGAAATTTTGTGTGGGAGGTACCGGAAGGAGTGGACCGATTGAGTCCATATTGGAACCTAATATAAGTTTGGTAGAAATTACACGATGTGCAAAGTATGGACCAAATCGGTTATTCCCTACAAGAGCTATCATGCGCACAAGTTTTGCGACAATTTTTGAACATTTGTGGGGGAGGTACCTGAAGGAGTGGACCTATATGGCCCATCTTCGAACTTAAATCGAATCTGGAGAAAATATTTCGATACCCAAAATTTGAACCGAATCGATTGATCCGTTCGAGAGTTATCGTGCGCACCAGCCAGCCAGACAGACAGACAGACCGACAGACAGACAGACGGACGGACATTGCTAGATCTACTCAAAATTGTCTGAAACGGATATCGTACAAACATACTTGGGGTCTAAAACCATTATTTCGATGAGGGACATTTTTGGCCGTATCAAAGTGTAAATACCCTCTTTAGCCTAAAGGCTGAGGGTATAAATATTTTTAAAAAATCCACGTTAATTGTCAAAAATATTTTTAAAAAATCCACGTTAATAAAAAATATTTTTAAAAAATCCACGTTAATTGTCAAAAATATTTTTAAAAAATCCACGTTAATTGTAAAAAATATTTTTTAAAAATCCACGTTAATTGTAAAAAATATTTTTTAAAAATCCACGTTAATTGTAAAAAATATTTTTTAAAAATCCACGTTAATTGTAAAAAATATTTTTTAAAAATCCGCGTTAATTGTCAAAAATATTTTTTAAAAATCCACGTTAATTGTAAAAAATATTTTTAAAAAATCCACGTTAATTGTCAAAAATATTTTTTAAAAATCCACGTTAATTGTAAAAAATATTTTTTAAAAACCCACGTTAACTATAAAAAATATTTTTAAAAAATCCTCGTTAATTGTAAAAAATTATTTTTAAAAAATCCACGTTATTAAAAAATATTTTTAAAAAATCCTCGTTAATTGTAAAAAATTATTTTTAAAAATCCACGTTAAGTGTAAAAAATATTTTTTAAAAATCCACGTTAATTGTAAAAAATATTTTTTTAAAAAATCCACGTTAATTGTAAAAAATATTTTTTTTAAAAAATCCACGTTAATTGTAAAAAATATTTTTTAAAAAATCCAAGTTAATTGTAAAAAATATTTTTTTAAAAAATCCACGTTAATTGTAAAAAATATTTTAAAAAATCCACGTTAATTGTAAAAAATATTTTTTTTTAAAAATCCACGTTAATTGTAAAAAATATTTTTTTAAAAAATCCACGTTAATTGTAAAAAATATTTTTTAAAAATCCACGTTAATTGTAAAAAATATTTTTTTAAAAAATCCACGTTAATTGTAAAAAATATTTTTTAAAAATCCACGTTAATTGTAAAAAATATTTTTTAAAAATCCACGTTAATTGTACAAAATATTTTTTAAAAATCCACTTTAATTGTCAAAAATATTTTTTAAAAATCCACGTTAAATATAAAAAATATTTTTTAATAATCCACGTTAATTGTAAAAAATATTTTTTTTTAAAAAATCCACGTTAATTGTAAAAAATATTTTTTTTAAAAATCCACGTTGATTGTAAAAAATATTTTTTAAAAACCCACGTTAAATATAAAAAATATTTTTTAATAATCCACGTTAATTGTAAAAAATATTTTTTTTTTAAAAAAATCCACGTTAATTGTAAAAAATATTTTTAAAAAATCCACGTTAATTGTAAAAAATATTTTTAAAAAATCCACGTTAGTTGTAAAAAATATTTTTAAAAAATCCACGTTAACTGTAAAAAATTATTTTAAAAATCCATGTTAATTGTAAAAAATATTTTTTAAAAATCCACGTGATTTGTAAAAAATATTTTTTAAAAATCCACGTTAATTGTAGAAAATATTTTTTAAAAATCCACGTGATTTGTAAAAAAATATTTTTTATAAATCCACGTTAATTGTAAAACTTGTTTTTATAAAAAATTCACGTTAATTGTAAAAAATATTTTTTAAAAATCCACGTTAATTGTAAAAAATATTTTTTAAAAATCCACGTTAATTGTATAAAATATTTTTTTAAAAATCCACGTTAATTGTAATAAATATTTTTTTGAAAATCCACGTTAATTGTAAAAAATATTTTTTAAAAATCCACGTTAATTGTTAAAAATATTTTTTAAAAACCCACGTTAATTGTAAAAATATTTTTTAAAAATCCACGTTAATTGTAAAAAATATTTTTTGAAAATCCACGTTAATTGTAAAAAATATTTCTTAAAAATCCACGTTAATTGTAAAAAATATTTGTTAAAAATCCACATTAATTTTAAAAAATATTTTTTAAAAATCCACGTTAATTGTCAAAAATATTTTTTAAAAATCCACGTTAATTGTAAAAAATATTTTTAAAAAATCCACGTTAATTGTCAAAAATATTTTTTAAAAATCCACGTTAATTGTAAAAAATATTTTTAAAAAATCCTCGTTAATTGTAAAAAATTATTTTAAAAAAATCCACGTTATTAAAAAATATTTTTAAAAAATCCTCGTTAATTGTAAAAAATTATTTTTAAAAAATCCTCGTTAATTGTAAAAAATTATTTTTAAAAAATCCACGTTATTAAAAAATATTTTTAAAAAATCCTCGTTAATTGTAAAAAATTATTTTTAAAAATCCACGTCAATTGTAAAACATAATTTTTAAAAATCCAAGTTAATTGTAAAAAATATTTTTTTAAAAATCCACGTTAATTGTAAAAAATATTTTTTAAAAATCCACGTTAATTGTAAAAAATATTTTTTAAAAATCCACGTTAATTGTAAAAAATATTTTTTAAAAATCCACGTTAATTGTAAAAAATATTTTTTAAAAATCCACGTTAATTGTAAAAAATATTTTTTTAAAAATCCACGTTAATTGTAAAAAATAATTTTTAAAAATCCAAGTTAATTGTAAAAAATATTTTTTTAAAAATCCACGTTAATTGTAAAAAATATTTTTTAAAAATCCACGTTAATTGTAAAAAATATTTTTTAAAAAATCCACGTTAATTGTAAAAAATATTTTTTAAAAAATCCACGTTAATTGTAAAAAATATTTTTTAAAAAATCCACGTTAATTGTAAAAAATATTTTTTAAAAAATCCACGTTAATTGTAAAAAATATTTTTTTAAAAAATCCACGTTAATTGTAAAAAATATTTTTAAAAAATCCACGTTAATTGTAAAAAATATTTTTTAAAAAATCCACGTTAATTGTAAAAAATATTTTTTAAAAAATCCACGTTAATTGTAAAAAATATTTTTTAAAAAATCCACGTAAATTGTAAAAAATATTTTTTAAAAAATCCACGTTAATTGTAAAAAATATTTTTTAAAAAATCCACGTTAATTGTAAAAAATATTTTTTAAAAAATCCACGTTAATTGTAAAAAATATTTTTTACAAAATCCACGTTAATTGCAAAAAATATTTTTTACAAAATCCACGTTAATTGCAAAAAATATTTTTTACAAAATCCACGTTAATTGTAAAAAATATTTTTTAAAAAATCCACGTTAATTGTAAAAAATATTTTTTAAAAAATCCATGTTAATTGTAAAAAATATTTTTTAAAAAATCCACGTTAATTGTAAAAATTATTTTTTAATTGTAAAAAATATTTTTTAAAAAATCCAAGTTAATTGTAAAAAATAATTTTAAAAAATCCACGTTAATTGTAAAAAATATTTTTTAAAAAATCCACGTTAATTGTAAAAAATATTTTTTAAAAAATCCACGTTAATTGTAAAAAATATTTTTTAAAAAATCCACGTTAATTGTAAAAAATATTTTTTAAAAAATCCACGTTAATTGTAAAAAATATTTTTTAAAAAATCCACGTTAATTGTAAAAAATATTTTTTAAAAAATCCACGTTAATTGTAAAAAATATTTTTTAAAAAATCCACGTTAATTGTAAAAAATATTTTTTAAAAAATCCACGTTAATTGTAAAAAATATTTTTTAAAAAATCCACGTTAATTGTAAAAAATATTTTTTAAAAAATCCACGTTAATTGTAAAAATTATTTTTTAATTGTAAAAAATATTTTTTAAAAAATCCAAGTTAATTGTAAAAAATAATTTTAAAAAATCCACGTTAATTGTAAAAAATAATTTTAAAAAAATCCACGTTAATTGTAAACAATATTTTTTAAAAAATCCACGTTAATTGTAAAAAATATTTTTTAAAAAATCCACGTTAATTGTAAAAAATATTTTTTAAAAAATACACGTTAATTGTAAAAAATATTTTTTAAAAAATCCACGTTAATTATAAAATATATTTTTTAAAAAATACACGTTAATTGTAAAAAATATTTTTTAAAAAATCCACGTTAATTGTAAAAAATATTTTTTAAAAATACACATTAATTGTAAAAGATATTTTTTAAAAAATCCACGTTAATTGTAAAAAATATTTTTTTTAAAAATCCACTTCATTGTAAAAAATATTTTTTAAAAATCCACGTTAATTGTAAAATATATTTTTTAAAAATCCACGTTAATTGTAAAATATATTTTTTAAAAATCCACGTTAATTGTAAAATATATTTGTTAAAAATCCACGTCAATTGTAAAAAATATTTTTTTAAAATCCACGTTAATTGTAAAAAATGTTTTTTTTTAATCCACGTTAATAGTAAAAAATGTTTTTTTTTTAATCCACGTTAATAGTAAAAAAGTTTTTAAAAAATCCACGTTAATTGTAAAAAATATTTTTTAAAAAATCCACGTTAATTGTAAAAAATATTTTTTAAAAAATCCACGTTAATTGTAAAAAATATTTTTTAAAAAATCCACGTTAATTGTAAAAAATATTTTTTAAAAAATCCACGTTAATTGTAAAAAATATTTTTTAAAAAATCCACGTTAATTGTAAAAAATATTTTTTAAAAAATCCACGTTAATTGTAAAAATTATTTTTTAATTGTAAAAAATATTTTTTAAAAAATCCAAGTTAATTGTAAAAAATAATTTTAAAAAATCCACGTTAATTGTAAAAAATAATTTTAAAAAAATCCACGTTAATTGTAAACAATATTTTTTAAAAAATCCACGTTAATTGTAAAAAATATTTTTTAAAAAATCCACGTTAATTGTAAAAAATATTTTTTAAAAAATACACGTTAATTGTAAAAAATATTTTTTAAAAAATCCACGTTAATTATAAAATATATTTTTTAAAAAATACACGTTAATTGTAAAAAATATTTTTTAAAAAATCCACGTTAATTGTAAAAAATATTTTTTAAAAATACACATTAATTGTAAAAGATATTTTTTAAAAAATCCACGTTAATTGTAAAAAATATTTTTTTTAAAAATCCACTTCATTGTAAAAAATATTTTTTAAAAATCCACGTTAATTGTAAAATATATTTTTTAAAAATCCACGTTAATTGTAAAATATATTTTTTAAAAATCCACGTTAATTGTAAAATATATTTGTTAAAAATCCACGTCAATTGTAAAAAATATTTTTTAAAAATCCACGTTAATTGTAAAAAATGTTTTTTTTTAATCCACGTTAATAGTAAAAAATGTTTTTTTTTTAATCCACGTTAATAGTAAAAAAGTTTTTAAAAAATCCACGTTAATTGTAAAAAATATTTTTTAAAAAATCCACGTTAATTGTAAAAAATATTTTTTAAAAAATCCACGTTAATTGTAAAAATTTTTTTTTAAAAAATCCACGTTAATTGTAAAAAATATTTTTTAAAAAATCCACGTTAATTGTAAAAAATATTTTTTAAAAAATCCACGTTAATTGTAAAAAATATTTTTTAAAAAATCCACGTTAATTGTAAAAAATATTTTTTAAAAAATCCACGTAAATTGTAAAAAATATTTTTTAAAAAATCCACGTTAATTGTAAAAAATATTTTTTAAAAAATCCATGTTAATTGTAAAAAATATTTTTTAAAAAATCCACGTTAATTGTAAAAATTATTTTTTAATTGTAAAAAATATTTTTTAAAAAATCCAAGTTAATTGTAAAAAATAATTTTAAAAAATCCACGTTAATTGTAAAAAATAATTTTAAAAAAATCCACGTTAATTGTAAACAATATTTTTTAAAAAATCCACGTTAATTGTAAAAAATATTTTTTAAAAAATCCACGTTAATTGTAAAAAATATTTTTTAAAAAATCCACGTTAATTGTAAAAAATATTTTTTAAAAAATCCACGTTAATTGTAAAAAATATTTTTTAAAAAATCCACGTTAATTGTAAAAAATATTTTTTAAAAAATCCACGTTAATTGTAAAAAATATTTTTTAAAAAATCCACGTAAATTGTAAAAAATATTTTTTAAAAAATCCACGTTAATTGTAAAAAATATTTTTTAAAAAATCCATGTTAATTGTAAAAAATATTTTTTAAAAAATCCACGTTAATTGTAAAAATTATTTTTTAATTGTAAAAAATATTTTTTAAAAAATCCAAGTTAATTGTAAAAAATAATTTTAAAAAATCCACGTTAATTGTAAAAAATAATTTTAAAAAAATCCACGTTAATTGTAAACAATATTTTTTAAAAAATCCACGTTAATTGTAAAAAATATTTTTTAAAAAATCCACGTTAATTGTAAAAAATATTTTTTAAAAATACACATTAATTGTAAAAGATATTTTTTAAAAAATCCACGTTAATTGTAAAAAATATTTTTTTTAAAAATCCACTTCATTGTAAAAAATATTTTTTAAAAATCCACGTTAATTGTAAAATATATTTTTTAAAAACCCACGTTAATTGTAAAATATATTTGTTAAAAATCCACGTCAATTGTAAAAAATATTTTTTTAAAAATCCACGTTAATTGTAAAAAATGTTTTTTTTAATCCACGTTAATAGTAAAAAATGTTTTTTTTTTAATCCACGTTAATAGTAAAAAAGTTTTTAAAAAATCCACGTTAATTGTAAAAAATATTTTTTAAAAAATCCACGTTAATTGTAAAAAATATTTTTTAAAAAATCCACGTTAATTGTAAAAAATATTTTTTAAAAAATCCACGTTAATTGTAAAAAATATTTTTTAAAAAATCCACGTTAATGATAAAAAATATTTTTTAAAAAATCCATGTTAATTGTAAAAAATATTTTTTATAAAATCCACGTTAATTGTAAAAAATATTTTTTAAAAAATCCACGTAAATTGTAAAAAATATTTTTTAAAAAATCCACGTTAATTGTAAAAAATATTTTTTAAAAAATCCACGTTAATTGTAAAAAATATTTTTTAAAAAATCCAAGTTAATTGTAAAAAATATTTTTTAAAAAATCCACGTTAATTGTAAAAATTATTTTTTAATTGTAAAAAATATTTTTTAAAAAATCCAAGTTAATTGTAAAAAATAATTTTAAAAAATCCACGTTAATTGTAAAAAATAATTTTAATAAAATCCACGTTAATTGTAAACAATATTTTTTAAAAAATCCACGTTAATTGTAAAAAATATTTTTTAAAAAATCCACGTTAATTGTAAAAAATATTTTTTAAAAAATTTACGTTAATTGTAAAAAATATTTTTTTAAAAATCCACGTTAATTGTAAAAAATATTTTTTAAAAAATCCACGTTAATTATAAAATATATTTTTTAAAAAATACACGTTAATTGTAAAAAATATTTTTTAAAAAATCCACGTTAATTGTAAAAAATATTTTTTAAAAATACACATTAATTGTAAAAGATATTTTTTAAAAAATCCACGTTAATTGTAAAAAATATTTTTTTTAAAAATCCACTTCATTGTAAAAAATATTTTTTAAAAATCCACGTTAATTGTAAAATATATTTTTTAAAAATCCACGTTAATTGTAAAATATATTTGTTAAAAATCCACGTCAATTGTAAAAAATATTTTTTAAAAATCCACGTTAATTGTAAAAAATGTTTTTTTTAATCCACGTTAATAGTAAAAAATGTTTTTTTTTTTAATCCACGTTAATAGTAAAAAAGTTTTTAAAAAATCCACGTTAATTGTAAAAAATATTTTTTAGAAAATACACGTTGATAAAAAAATATTTTTTAAAAAATCGAAGTTTATTAAATAGAATGTTTTTCAAATCGACGTTGATAAAATCTTTTTTAAAAAAATCTACGTTGATAAAAATATTTTTTAGAAAATTCACTTCGATAAAAAAATATTTTTTAAAAATCCAAGTTTATTAAAAATAATGTTTTTTAATCCACGTTCATAAAAATATATATTTTTAAAAATCGATGGTTATAAAAAAAATATTTTTTAAAAAATCCACGTTTATAACTTTTTTAAATCGGTGTTTATAAAATAAATGTTTATTTTTTAATTTTTTAAAAATTTAAATTTTTTTAGCTATTTGTTTAAAATATCAATGCTTAAATAAAATATTTTTTAAATCAAATTTAAAAACATTTTTTGCAAAAATTGACGTTTTTCCATTAAACTACGCTTTCCATTTAACTACACCGCTTTTCCATTTAACTAAGACAATATTCTCTCAAAAGTAATGGGTTTTTATTTTTAAATTGTCCTCAAATCCCGACATGTGTACATATTTGTTGTGGCTTTTCCCACCCAGTTGCATAGCTGCATCACCACCACAAACATGCATGATGCATAGCCGCCCCACTTGAATATGGCTTCATTTGCCTACTCAAATCTGCAATTCATAAATTGCAAAGTATGAAACACTTTTTCCCGAGTATCAAACAAAAAAACCGTTTTTGCGTTAAAGGCCGTTGCCGCCATAACTGGACTATGAATATGTGTGTGTTTGTTGGTTGACATTTCAAACGACACGAGTCACCACTAAACAACCAGTAACGCATTCAAGCGAACAATACCAGAAGGCAAGCGACCAACCATCAAAGCTCTAAAGACCTAAACTTCCATCACAACCCATCACCAATACCAACCACCAGCACCGCCACCACCACCAGTACACAAACATAACAAGGGCAACAGTGTTTTGTTGATGACATTATATCAAACACGTGTATGTTATATGCATGTGGAAGCCTCTAGCCACTGCTGTGATAGTTCCATATAATGTCCACTAACATTTGACCGCAGACCAAGCAACAACAACAACAGCGATCAATGAAAAAACAATTGTGTCGAACTAAAGTTAGGTCAAAAAGTGTTTTTTTTTTTTGGTTGGTGGTTTGTTTGTCCAGTATACTAGTACATGTTTTATAGTGTTTGTTAACACATACATATATACATGAGTGTATGACTGAATTATTTATACACCTTTAGAGGGTATAACAAAGTATGTATGCACCAATGAATACATTACAAAATAAACAACAGCAACAACAAAAATGTTGTGCATTCGTGGTATTACAAGAATTCTGGTAGCTGTTGTGTAAAAATAAATAATTTGTTAACATTGTTGAGGAGTTGGAATTTTGAATATAGTTTGTAAACATTTTACATATTTAAGTAAATAACAATGTGGAGTTGTATGTGAATGTTTAGGAACAAGTTAACAAAACGACGTACTACCAAAATCCTTAAAGAAATGTTAATTTTTTTCTCCCTCATTTTCGGGGTTTTCAAAATTGTGTGTTTTTTTGACGTCCGAACATGCCAACAAAAATTTCTAAATTTTGGGGGCATTTATCTTAATGATTGTGGACGTTCCAAGAAAAGCGCATATTTTGAAGATTACTTATATTGGTCCACTCCTTCCGGTACCCCCCTCATAAAAATTCGAAAATGTTCGAAAATTTGTGCACACGACAACTCTTGAAGGGAGTAACCAATTTGGTACATATTATGCACATTGAGAAATTTCTACCAGACTTAGATGATCAATATGTGGATCAATCAATAACATGCATCAATCGGTTCACTCTTTCGGGTACCTTCCACACAAAATTTCGGACAAGTTTCAGCAGGGGCAAGTCCACTCTTCCTGAAAAATAGCCTGAAAGGTGCAAAAATCCCCTATGACACCGTGTGTAGTGGATTGAGGGCAAGATAACTCTCGAACGGATCTACCGATTCGGTCCAAATTTGGCATTCGTAATATTTTGTCCTAACTTGGTTTAAGTGTGAAGATAAACCATACAGGTCCACTCCTTCAGGTACCTTCCCCACAAAAGTTCAAAAATGTTGAGAGTGACGGATTTGTCCATACTTTACATATCCTAATATATCTACCAGATATAGATATAGATCAGGTTTAAATATGAACTATAGTTGTCCACTCTTTCGGGCACCTCCCACACAAAAATTCGAATAGGTTCACTTTAAGACCTGCTCTCGAATAACTGTGATTTTTGTTGAAGCAAATTGTATTCGCTGCATCAATTCGACGGTAAACTTTT
Organism: Musca autumnalis; assembly: GCF_047663935.1. Taxonomy (NCBI): domain Eukaryota; kingdom Metazoa; phylum Arthropoda; class Insecta; order Diptera; family Muscidae; genus Musca; species Musca autumnalis. Next base: position 225,217,613 of record NW_027411866.1, read on the forward strand.
TTTTCAGAGGCAGGCACCGAGAGGTGTAAAAGCTCTCGAGCTGATCAACCGATTTAGTGCAATATTTGGCCTTTGTCATATTTTGCCCAAACATAATTGCATACTGGTCCACAACTTCCGGTACTTCCACCCAATATCTAAAAATGACACTAAAATGGTATGCACGATATCTTTGGAACAGGGTAAACAATTTGGTCCAAACTTTGGATCTCCTACTATTTTGTCCATATTTAGTTTAGGTGCCTCCACCACAAAAATTCAACATTCGTGTCTAAGTGTAGTTTAGGGTCTGTTTCGAGATCCTTTGGAAATGTATACCGATGCTGTTTGTTGTGGTCCTGTTTACAGATATATGTATTATGTTTTCCGTGGACGACCGACTGAAGTGACTAGTGGGCGTGATATCTATCGAAAAGATATGACTCCCAAAATATGATCCTCTTCCATAATGACGGTCCATTTCTTTAAGTACCTCTTCCGCGACACTTCTGAAATTTAATCCTACTTCAAGTTCAAATGTCCAAAAAGGGACACAACATTCTAAAAAAAACCTTAAATACATTCGATCTGTCCGTAGATTAATGTTTCAATCCACGTAGGTTGAGGGTATATCTCTGTCTGCAAAGCCTACTGACACTTTTTTACATGTTTTTCAGCCATTTTAATTGGTCTCCGTATGATTTAAATTTACCCACCAACAACATTACATCACCACAAGCAGTACCTTTTCCAAAGGATCCTCGAAAAGTTCTTAAACTGCACTTAAAGGAAAATGGTGAACATTTGGGAGATACAGATCCACTTGGAACTAAATATACGTTTGCCAAAAAATTGTACGATGTGCAAAGTTTCGTCCAAATCGGATACTCTATTCGTATCTTCGTGCTCATCTGTCATTTTAGTTGGTGTCACCAGGGTTTCCTAGAGACTTTGGTCCATCTCAAGAAGGATAGAGTTGCTCTACAAAACAATTGATCGTCGTAAAAGATGCCATAAAGGTAAAAACATTTAAAAGCATCAAAAATGTGTCCTTAAACTGCACTTTTGCCTGAAGGAGGGAGTCGATATGGCCCATCTTCGAACATAAACTTAGCTTGGAGAAAATATTAAATGATCCAAAGTTTGGAACAAATCGGTTGATTCTTTTTTAATCGACTTCAATTGCCTAAAACGCATTTTGTGCCAACATATATATGTAGTCTAAGGAGTCTAGGGAGCCCCGTGATACTTGGGCACCTTAAAAAGTCCCTCCACAAATTCAATATCTCATGGATATCCAAAAAAACGAAAAAACCTTCGGCTAATGTTGGTATGGATGCCGTGGCACCCTCAGTCTTAACTTCCTCTACCTGACTGTTAGAATAATAGACAATTACAGTTATTCTCTCACTACTGTCGGCAGCAGCTCAAGTTCGTGTGTGACACATAAACGGAATGTAATTGTGGCTGGGATGCAAATACCCCTCAGTATCTCAGCCATGAAAAACTTCACAAAGAGTGGTGCTTTTAGGCACGCCGTTCGGACACGGATGTAAACAGTAGGTCCAATATCATTGACCTAATATGAATCGGGGTGCACTTACTCATATGAGAAAAGTCTCTTTTTCCCTTCAGGATGTATGTACAGTAGAGCGACCCGAAAAATTAAAAAAAAGGAACTCCAAAAAAAGTGGACCAAAGTTTCAGGGAAGACAGCATTCCAGACGACATTTGGAAAATGTATTACTGATGGACGAGGAAGAATCTAGAGATACTAAAGTGTGCAATGTTCCCACCACCACTTAGGATACCTACCTCGGAAATTATGCTGAATCGACCTCTTAGGGCGGAAGTTGGTAAAAGAAACTCATTCAACAAAAGAATGGATGGTTCGCTGACATCTTCGTCTTCTGTTCCATAAAATGCCAAAGCAGGACAGAAACATACAACAATACTCTCTGAGCGATAATTTCAGTTAATGAGAACACACCTCGGAGTTGTGAGAAACCTCACGATGAACTATCCCTATCCTTTTACAAACGAAAGGAATTTCGACGAAATTCTCACATAAAGTGGGAACAAGAGTGATACCTGTCGAAACCCCTATAGGATTGAGCAAGTCCCCACATCCTCTTCTAGTGACAGGACGGATACAAAGGTTTTGACAAAAGCGCAATATTGGAAAATAGAGGAGCTGTTGATACCACCAGAGACACCTTAAACCTTAGAAATGAATCCGAAGGTAACTGTGTCACAACCTGTGAAGGTTAAGAAGATCTTGGAGGTCATCTTATTCCCCTCTCAACGGCAAACGGATAGTCTTCGGCCAATGCGCTTAGATCACAATCTTCCAAAAGGCTGCGACAAAGCCAAAAAAAGGCAAAAACTGCATGTACCAGAACGCTCAGAAGAATGTTCCGCTTTGCTTCTCAACTGCCTGACTTACCAAATTCCGTACCAGAGAAAACATCCAATAAAGGCGCCAACGCAAACTGTCGGAACATTTGTGAGTCTGTGACACCATGAGACGAAGTTGTGCACGCAAACTGTCTAAGCATTAATGCGTACTTGACAGTCTCGACCCATTCCAAGGCCGTAAATCCACAGCCAATTAATCGAAAATCATGGCCAGTGCTCGTAAAGAGGTTAAGTTCTTCTGAGGAACAGCAGACAACAAGGAAGTAGTCGACACTGTCACAATCGATACATCCGTTCTTTCGTATGATTCCGTGACGATTAATAGACTAAAATGCCTTCCGTCAGTGCAACTTCGCAGCAGCCTCGTACGTCTGCGAAATCGAGCAAGGTTAGTGGAAAGACCAATTTTACGCCAAAACCTTGATCGTCTAATCCGAAGCATTATGAAAAAACTGACGATGACGGTTAGCCCAAAATGATCTGAGGGTGGCATAAACGAGGCTGATACCATTGATTCTCATAAAAGATTCAGAGAACTTCTTTTAGAAGATCTATCGATTTTCTGCAAAAGAAATCCACAAAACTACTCCAAAAAGATCTATGATGATCTATGGATCATCTCCATGAAAATCTGTAGAGTTTCCCAAAGAAGAACCATAGGCCTTCTTACCGGTGATCCATAACTATTCCTAAGAAGATTCATTGATCTTCTTAAAAAATACCTATTGATCGTCTCAAAGACCACTCGATCTTTTTAAAGAAGATCCATCGAAATTCTCAAAATATTTTATCGACATTCTCACAGAACATCCGTCGATCTTCTCAAAGAAGACCCATAGATTTTGTCGTAAAATATTTACCGTTCTTCCCAAAGAAGATAAATAGATCTATCGATCCTCTCAAAGAAACCCCACCAATCTTCTCGAAAGAAAAAACTCATCGATCTTCCTAAAGGAGGTCCATAGGTCTTCTCAAAGGAGATCCATCGGTCTTCCCAAATCTTCTCTCAAAGATCCATCGATTTTCTCAATGAAAATCCATCGATCTTCTTAAAGATCTTCTTCAAAAAAGTTCACTATTTGTTCAAAAAAGTCCAATCGATCTTCTTGAAGCAGATACATTGATACTTTCTAAGAAGACCCATTGATCTTTTCGTCAAGGATCCCACGATATTCTCAAAGAAGATCGAAGGTATTCTTCTAAAAGAATTTCCCCCGATCTTCTCAAAGAAGATCCGTCTATTTTCTCAAACAAGATCCATCGATCTTCTCTTAGAAAACCATCAATAATCTACGAGGAGGTCCATTGGTATTCTTAAAGAAAATCCATAGGCCTTCTCGGAGAATATCATCTCTCGAAAGATCCATAGATTTTTTTTAAAGATAATTTTCATAAAAAAGAAGACCCATCGATCTTCTTGAAGCAGATCCATTGATACTTTCAAAGAAGACCCATAGATCTTTTCATAAAAGATCCCCCGACCATCTCAAAGAAAATCGAAGATATCCTTTTTAGTTCCATCGATCTTCTCAAAGAAGATCCGTCTATTTTCCCAATCGATCTTCTCTTAGAAAAACCAACAATAATCTGTGAGAAGGTCCGTCGGTCTTCTTAAAGAAGTTCCATAGGTCTTCTCAAAGAAGATCCATCGGTCTTCTCAGAGAATATCTTCTCTCAAAAAAATCCATCGATTTTCTCAACGAAGATCCATCGATTTTCGTAAAGATCTTCTTCAAAAAAAAGATCGATAGATTTGTTAAAAGAAGACCCATCGATCTTCTTGAAGCAGATCCATTGATACTTCCAAAGAAGACCCATAGATCTTTTCGTAAAAGATCCAGCGATCTTCTCAAAGAAGATCGACGATATTATTCTAAAAGAAGTTCCATCGATGTTCTTAAAGAAGATCCGTCTTTTTTCTCAATCGATCTTCTCTAGAAAAACCATAAAGGTCTCTTAAAGAAGTTCCGCAGGTATTCTCAAAGAAAATCCGTCGGTCTTCTCAGAGAAGATCTTCTCTCAAAAAATCCATCGAATTTCTCAACGAAGATCCATCGCTTTTCTTAAAGATCTTCGTTAAAACATTCGATAGATTTGTTCAAAGAAGACCCATCGATCTTCTTAAAGCAGATCCTTTAATACTTTAGATCTTCTAACGAATTTTCTTCGATCTTCACAAAGGCGATCAATCGATCTTCTCAAAATCTCACTCATCCTCTTACAGACAATCCATCGATAGTCTCATAGAAGATCCGTAAATTTTCTCACAGAAGATCCATCGATCTTCTCATAGAAAATCCATCAATCTTCCTTAAGAAGTTCCATCAATCATTCTAAAGTAGATCCATATACGCCTCTAAGAAAATCCATCGATGAAGATCCATTAATCTTCCATCGGTCGTCGTAAATATGATCCATCAATCGTCTTAAAGAAGATCCTTAATCTTTTCAAATAAGGTCAATCGATCTTCTCGAAGAAGATTTATCAATCTTATTAAAGAAGACCCAGCGATCATTTCTCAAAAATTCCATCAATCTTTTCTTAGAAAATCCATCAATCATCTGTGAGAATATCCATCGATCTTTCTAAAGAAGATTCATCGATCTTCCTAAAATTATTAAAAATAAAAGATCCATCGATCTTCCTAAAGAAGATCCATCATCTTTTCTTAGAAAATCCATCAATCTTTTCTTAGAAAATCAATCAATCATCTGTGAGAAGATCCATCGATCTTCTTAAAGAATATCCATCGATATTCCTAAAGAAAATCCATCGATCTTCCTAAAGAAGATCCACCATCTTTTCTTAGAAAATCCATCAATCCTTTCTTAGAAAATCAATCAATCATCTGTGAGAAGATCCCTCGATCTTCTTAAAGAATATCCATCGATAGTTCTAAAAAAGATCCATCGATCTTCTTAAAGAATATCCACCGATATTCCTAAAGAAGATCCATCATCTTTTCTTAGAAAATCCATCAATCCTTTCTTAGAAAATCAATCAATCATCTGTGAGAAGATCCCTCGATCTTCTTAAAGAATATCCACCGATATTCCTAAAGAATATCCACGGATATTCCTGAAGAAGATCCATCATCTTTTCTTAGAAAATCAATCAATCCTTTCTTAGAAAATCAATCAATCATCTGTGAGAAGATCCCACGATCTTCTTAAAGAATATCCACCGATATTCCTAAGGAATATCCATCTGAGAAGATCCCTCGATCTTCTTAAAGAATATCCACCGATATTCCTAAAGAAGATCCATCATCTTTTCTTAGAAAATCCATCAATCCTTTCTTAGAAAATCAATCAATCATCTGTGAGAAGATCCCTCGATTTTCTTAAAGAATATCCACGGATATTCCTAAAGAAGATCCATCATCTTTTCTTAGAAAATCCATCAATCCTTTCTTAGAAAATCAATCAATCATCTGTGAGAAGATCCCTCGATCTTCTTAAAGAATATCCACCGATATTCCTAAAGAATATCCACGGATATTCCTAAAGAAGATCCATCATCTTTTCTTAGAAAATCCATCAATCCTTTCTTAGAAAATCAATCAATCATCTGTGAGAAGATCCCTCGATCTTCTTAAAGAATATCCACCGATATTCCTAAAGAATATCCACGGATATTCCTAAAGAAGATCCATCATCTTTTCTTAGAAAATCCATCAATCCTTTCTTAGAAAATCAATCAATCATCTGTGAGAAGATCCCTCGATCTTCTTAAAGAATATCCACCGATATTCCTAAAGAAGATCCATCATCTTTTCTTAGAAAATCCATTAATCCTTTCTTAGAAAATCAATCAATCATCTGTGAGAAGATCCATCGATCTTCTTAAAGAATATCCATCGATATTCCTAAAGAAGATCCATCGATCTTCCTAAAGAAGATCCACCATCTTTTCTTAGAAAATCCATCAATCCTTTCTTAGAAAATCAATCAATCATCTGTGAGAAGATCCCTCGATCTTCTTAAAGAATATCCATCGATAGTTCTAAAAAAGATCCATCGATCTTCTTAAAGAATATCCACCGATATTCCTAAAGAAGATCCATCGATCTTCCTAAAGAAGATCCATCATCTTTTCTTAGAAAATCCATCAATCCTTTCTTAGAAAATCAATCAATCATCTGTGAGAAGATCCCTCGATTTTCTTAAAGAATATCCATCAATATTCCTAAAGAAGATCCGTCGATCTTCTTAAAGAATATCCACCGATATTCCTAAAGAATATCCGCGGATATTCCTAAAGAAGATCCATCATCTTTTCTTAGAAAATCCATCAATTCTTTCTTAGAAAATCAATCAATCATCTCTGAGAAGAATTCTCTATCTTCTTAAAGAATATCCACCGATATTCCTAAAGAATATCCACGGATATTCCTAAAGAAGATCCATCATCTTTTCTTAGAAAATCCATCAATCCTTTCTTAGAAAATCAATCAATCATCTGTGAGAAGATCCCTCGATCTTCTTAAAGAATATCCACCGATATTCCTAAAGAATATCCACGGATATTCCTAAAGAAGATCCATCATCTTTTCTTAGAAAATCCATCAATCATCTGTGAGAAGATCCCTCGATCTTCTTAAAGAATATCCACCGATATTCCTAAAGAATATCCACGGATATTCCTAAAGAAGATCCATCATCTTTTCTTAGAAAATCCATCAATCCTTTCTTAGAAAATCAATCAATCATCTGTGAGAAGATCCCTCGATCTTCTTAAAGAATATCCACCGATATTCCTAAAGAAGATTCATCATCTTTTCTTAGAAAATCCATCAATCCTTTCTTAGAAAATCAATCAATCATCTGTGAGAAGATCCCTCGATCTTCTTAAAGAATATCCACCGATATTCCTAAAGAAGATCCATCATCTTTTCTTAGAAAATCCATCAATCCTTTCTTAGAAAATCAATCAATCATCTGTGAGAAGATCCCTTGATCTTCTTAAAGAATATCCACCGATATTCCTAAGGAATATCCATCTGAGAAGATCCCTCGATCTTCTTAAAGAATATCCACCGATATTCCTAAAGAAGATCCATCATCTTTTCTTAGAAAATCCATCAATCCTTTCTTAGAAAATCAATCAATCATCTGTGAGAAGATCCCTCGATCTTCTTAAAGAATATCCACCGATATTCCTAAAGAATATCCACGGATATTCCTAAAGAAGATCCATCATCTTTTCTTAGAAAATCCATCAATCCTTTCTTAGAAAATCAATCAATCATCTGTGAGAAGATCCATCGATCTTTTTAAAGAATATCCATCGATATTCCTAAAGAAGATACATCGATCTTCCTAAAGAAGATCCATCATCTTTTCTTAGAAAATCCATCAATCCTTTCTTAGAAAATCAATCAATCATCTGTGAGAAGAACCCTCGATCTTCTTAAAGAATATCCATCGATATTTCTAAAGAAGATCCATCGATCTTCTTAAAAAATATCCACCGATATTCCTAAAGAAGATCCATCGATCTTCCTAAAGAAGATCCATCATCTTTTCTTAGAAAATCCATCAATCTTTTCTTAGAAAATCAATCAATCATCTGTGAGAAGATCCATCGATATTCCTAAAGAAGATCCATCGATCTTCCTAAAGAAGATCCATCGATCTTCCTAAAGAAGATGCATAGATCTTCCTAAAGAAGATCCATCGATCTTCCTAAAGAAGATCCATCATCTTTTTTTAGAAAATCCATCAATCCTTTCTTAGAAAATCAATCAATCATCTGTGAGAAGATCCCTCGATCTTCTTAAAGAATATCCATCAAAGAAGATCCATCGATCTTCTTAAAGAATATCCACCGATATTCCTAAAGAAGATCCATCGATCTTCCTAAAGAAGATCCATCGATCTTCCTAAAGAAGATCCATCAATCTTTTCTTCGAAAGTCAATCAATCATCTGTGAGAAGATCCATCGATCTTCTTAAAGAATACCCATAGATATTTCTAAAGAAGATCCATCGATATTCTTAAAGAATATTCATATACATATCTTCTTCTAGACAGCTCATTATGCATCTGAGAGATGATCCATCGATCTACTCATAGAAGATCCAACTATCATTTAGTGGAAGATCCATCACTCTTCCTAAAAAAGATCCAGCGACCTTCTCGAAGAAGATTCATCAATCTTCTTAAAGAAAATCCATCAACTTCCCAAAAAAATATTCATAAATTTTCTTAAAGCATATTCATCAATATCCTTAAAGAAGATCCATCGATCTTCTCGACGAACATTTATAAATCTTCTTAAAGAAAATCCATTAATCTTCTTAAATAATATCCATCAATCTTCTTAAAGAAAATCCATCAATCTTTCTAAAGAAGATCCATCAATCTTCTTAAGGAAAATCCATCAATCTTTTTAAAGAAGATCCATCAATATTCTCTTAGAAAATCTGCCGATCATCTGCCAGAAGATTCATCGATCTTGTCATTGAAGTCAATTGATCTTCTTAAAAAAAATCCATCAATCGTCCTTCTCAAAGAAGATCCGTCGAGCTTCGAGAATATTCATCTATTTCCACATGCTCTAATAGCAAATCTTTCGATCGCATAGTAGAAGATCCATCTATTTTCTTATAGAAGATCAACCGATTTGGTATATTTTCGATGAGAAGAAGATCTTAGAATCATTTAAATGAAAGTTCCTACATTACCTGAACAATTTATACGATTTAAATGCTCAAATCCATCCATACATTATATGATCCATCTGATCGTCCAACTTCTTAATTTCAATAGAAAGATTAATTCTTATTCCATTTGAATATTCCTTGGCCTTCTACACATGTAATATCTTCAGTGAATGAATATTATAACAGTTTATATCGACAACTTTTCTATTTTTATTTTGTTCTTTTAACTTTCACTATAAGATATGACGCTAAGAGCAAATTTACCACTCCTCAAAATAAGAGAATATTTGGAAAATTCCGGTAGGAAAACCTAAACTGAGATTTTTCAAAATGAATTAAATTCTACATAATCTGTTCCCTTTAATTTACTTTTCTATATAATTTAAACTATCTCATTCCCTGGAAACAATATCATCATCAATTTCACTTAAACAACTTTCGAACAAAATTTTCCAAAACATTACACTTTATAATTGTGTTAAAAATTTCCACCATTTTCCGCTACCATCCCAAAAGGGGAAATATCTATTTCAACTTTTCCCATTCATATAAAATTTCTCGCTAATTTGAAATATTACCCCTTTGTCCAATAATACTTCAGCAGCAAATTGAAGTTGTCTCGTTTCCAGTTTCCGTATCCTTTTCACACTAAACGGCGACGTGCAGGGAAGGAGGTATCAAAACTAATAACATGAACATGAAATTAGGAAACCATTGTGAAAGGCAATGGCTTTTAATTGCCATGAAATGCGATCCCTCATCTCCTTCATCTCAGCGCCGGCAAGAAAAAGGGGATTTGTGAAAATGAGTGAGAGAAAACACTTGAAATGTTGGTGTAAAGTGCAATTAATTGATTTCCAGTGCAATGAATGAGTAAATGAATGCTTGCTTGCGAATAGAAGGTAATCTAAGGAACGAGGAGGTCAAAACAAAATTAGAAATGTTTCCTCTGCAAAATGAAGGAAATTAGAAAAATCACTTAAAGCTAAACTCCATGTGCTGTTGCAGAGAACTCTTTAAGCAGCCTTTTGTGAGATGTTTTTTAATGTGAAATGCAATTGAATGGTTGAGAGAAACGTACAAAAGTGATAATGGTTCATCGATGCGTATTAGTATTGACGTAATGTATACACAATAGGGGACGTGGCAAAAATACCCCTCAGTAATGTTGGCGCCGTTCGGACTCGGCGATAAACTGTAGGTCCCCTATTATTGAACTCATATGAATCGGGGTGCACTCATTGATATGAGGGAAGTCTCCCTTGTCCCGTATGGGATGTTTGTGGAAGATCGAACTGTTAATTATATTTTTCAACTTTACTTCAGTGAACTACTACTACTGAACAATTTTATTGTCATTTTTGAGTGTTTAGCCCTGAACCATATTTTGAAATTGTGGTTCCAAATATATCCTGTCACTATCTTTCCACTTTATCTGACCTTTCGTTTGTATCATGAAATAATTTTGGTATTTTTTTTTTTTTTCTTTCTTTACAGTCGCGTCGACAATCAGTCAGCTTCACCGCCATGCCACCTGGCGTTTTAGCCAATGACAGTCGTAACAATTCCACCGATGACATACAAATCGCTTTAGCCCCACACATACAAACCTATTTAAGTCAAACTGGTCGTCGTCATTCCTGCTGTAGCGTCATGTTGCCCGTTGCCTTTGAGAGGGCTGCCTCCAATTCATGGCTAGACCCGAAATTCGATTCAGCCGTACTGGAAGGTCAATTTCAGACCAGCGTCTTTTCACATGTGCGAATGAGATATCGGTAAGTCGAATTAGTTATGAGAAATATATTGTAAGGGTAAGATGTTGTTAGAACGTAATACTAAAAATCAAGTTTGAGTTTAGGGGCAACCGCTTAAAACGCTTTTGAAAGTAAAGTACTTTTGGTCGTATAAGTAATGGAATACAGTAACGCTCAGAGAAGGTACGTATAATTCTTCTATGCGTATACTTCATATCATTACTTATTCGTCTGGAGGTATTGACAATTCTAGCTTGAAATGTTTTTGTTTTCCTTTATTTTTCCACTTGGGAACATAGGACTTGAAATGTATCTGCTTTAAATTTTTACTTAACTTATTTCTGTTACTCATTTTTAATTTTTCCAAAGGTGGCTGTTACGGCTCGCGTTAATCCACCTATTATTTCTATGTCATCTGCGTAGGCCAGTAACATTATTTCTTTATTGTATATTGTGATATTTTTATCTCTGGCCGTGTATACATTCGTATCTCGTATGACGTCTTTCAGAAGAATGTTAAATAGGTCAAACGATAGACTGTCACCTTACCCGAAACCTTGTTCGTGTTAAAAGGCTAGGAGATGTTCTTTCCTATTATAACTGCTGATCCTATTAGGTTTGTAGGGATACCAAAGACAGACATGGTTTGGAACACATTGATTTAATTGGCCTGTCGAAGACGACCTTGTAGTCGACTAAGTCGACGTATTTGGAGCGGTGTGAAGATTTGGTGTTACCCAATTATTTTATTGACCATAAGCTTTTGACGTTCACACAGTATGCTCGACAGCACTTTTTTTGCGATGGGTAGGAGGCGTGTGCCTCTGTAATTGGCACAAACCGTCTTGTCTCCTTTTTTGTGACATAGTAAACCAAGGGTGACGTAGGGGATGGAAGATACCAAGCAACGGTCCTGACCGGTTTTAACATGGCAAAGCCCAGGATTTATCTTGGTCCCTCTTTCATCTCAAGTGGACACTGACCCCCCGTGGTGTCACCTGGGGAACTGCCTTTAACACCCGTTAAAGGTAGTGAGCTAACATGTGCCGCGCGTTCACCCATAAGAACGTTAAAAACTTGGGTTTGGGCGTCGGGTTAGTAACCCTCCCCTAGAAAAAACAGTCTACTATGAAAAAACGAAAGAAAAGAAAAACAAACCCCTCTAAAGTTGACGAACCCCGTTTTAAGGACCATGATCTGCGAATCTGCACCTGGGAAAGACTTGCTGCAATTCGAATAAAAGCTAAATTCTTCAACGTCAGCTTTATTTGCGCTCATGCTCCCACTGAAGAAAAGGACGAACAGATCAAAGATATATTTTACGAGCGCTTAGAAGAAACATATGATTTTAATGCCAAAATTGGAAAGGAGAATATCTTTGGCCCAACAGTCAGGAATTTCAGTCTCCACAGTGAAACATCTGACAATGGTATGAGGCTGATAGACTTTGCAGCTGCAAAAAACATGGTAGTTAGCAGTACCAGATTTAATATTCATAAGGGTACCTGACTGTCTCCAGATCAAAGAACAAGTAATCAAATTGATCACGTTGTGATAGATGGAAGACATTCATAGAGCGTGTTGAATGTACGATCGTTCCGAGGCGCAAACATTGATTCGGACCACTACCTTTTTGCAGACACAACGCGGAAGTTGGACATCGATAGGCTGCAAACACAACAGATAGTCACAGCATATTCCACTCAACTAGCCCAATTGCTTAACGCGAGCACTCCTTGTCCCGATAACATAACAACACAATGGCAAAATATTGTCCACTCCATGCAAACAGCCGCAAAATCCATACTTGGATTCCAGAGACCTCCACAAAGGAATCCGTGGTATGACCAGGAGTGTCGTGCTGCTACCGAAGAAAAAAATGCGGCATACAGAGCTACTTTACAATCAGTAACAACGCGTAGCGCACGAGAGAGATATCGGGAGAAAAGGAGAGAGGAGAAACGTCTTTTCCGCAAGAAAAAGAGAGAAATGGAAAAGCAGGAGCCGAAAATTCTACCAAAGAGTGAAACATCAAACAGATGGCTTTGGTACAGGCACATCCTCCTGTAGAGACCAGAAATGTAATCTGGTAACAGATACAGATAGCGTGCTCGGGATATGGAAGGAACATTTCTCCAATCTGCTGGTATCCAATAGTAGCGATGGCGATGATACCACAGATCCAATCCCAGAAGATGGTATAGAATGTATACCGCCCGGCCAAGATGAGGTAAAAACAGCAATTAACCGGCTAAAGAATAATAAATAAAGGAGCCGATGGCTTACCAGCCGAGCTGTTTAAAACCGGAGGCGACGCGCTGATAAGGTGTATGCATCAGTTAGTTAGCACCATCTGGCAGGAAGAACGCGTACCCGACGATTGGAACCTGAGCATCCTCTGTCCCGTCCACAAGAAAGGAGATAAGACTGTGTGCTCCAACTATAGGGGCACAAGTCTTCTCCCTATTGCCTATAAGATAGTGTCAGGGATATTGTGCGAACGACTAAAGCCGAAACGAAACGAAATAATTGGACCATACCAATGTGGCTTTAGACCTGGCCAGTCCACCATTGACCAGATATTTACCCTGCGGCAAATCCTGGAGAAGACCCAAGAGATGCAGATTGACACATACATATCACCTTTTTGTCGATTATAAAGCAGCATTCGACAGTCCCCGCCGATCAAGGGTATTCCATGCAATGTTTGAATTTGGTATCCCCGCAAAGCTCTGGAAAAGGTAATACGAGATGCAAATGTCAAAAGAAATGGTAAAATTTACACCAATAGTCACATGTTACTTGCCTATGCTGATGACATAGACATCATGGGACGATCAGTAAAGGAAGTAACTGATACCTTTAGGAAGGTCGAAGCAGAATCTGCGAAAGTGGGTCTGGCGGTAAACGGCGAAAAGACGAAATTGATGGTGTCGACGCGCAAAGCGACCATAGCGCTCGGACCAACTGTGGAAGTTGATACCTATTATTTTGATGTAGTTAAAGACTTCGTCTACCTCGGCACTGCCATAAACACAACACACAACATCAGTTGTGAAATAAGAAGAAGAATAGTATTGGCCAACAGATGCTACTTTGGCTTAAGAAAGCACTTTAAAAACAAAGCCACAACTCCGAAGCCTGGGTACTTGCGCAAGCAGATAAGGCAGTGCTTGGCGTGTTTGAAAGAAAAATTCTTCGATAGATCTACGGACCAATCTGCGTTGACAGTGAATATCGACGTCGTATGAACCACGAGCTATATCAGCTATACAAAGACATGAATATAGTTAAACGTATCGAGATGCAACGATTGCGTTGGCTAGGCCATATCATAAGAATGAAAGATGATGAACCCGCTAAAAAGGCGTATGAATACATGACACATGGCGGTGCACGCAGAATCGGGAGGCCAAGGAATAGATGGCGCAAACAAGTGGATGAAGAGATGACAAGGCGCGGTATTCCAGAAAGCGAAGCGAAAAACAGAGAGAATTGGAGATCTTTTCTTAGTTCGGTCTATGGAACAAATGGCCAGCTAAGTAAGTAAGGATGCCAAAGTCAGACATGGTTTGGAACACCTTGATTTAATTGGCATGTCGAAGACGACCTTGTCGACAAAGTCGACGTATTTGGAGCAGTGTGAAGATTTGGTATTACCCGATTATTTTATTGTCCATAACCTTTGGACGTTCACACAGTATGCTCGACAGCACTTTGTATGTAATGGGTAGAAGACATGTGCCTCTGTAATTGGCACAAACCGTCTTGTCTCATTTTTTGTGACATAGTAAACTGAGGTTCCAATCGTAGGGCATGCTTTCTACCTGCCAACGTTTCGCTTATGAAGTGATGCATATTAATGCCGATTTATTCCTGTCATGACCTCCCTTTGGCTAGGTGGTAGACATTCAAGGTCGTCGTTTGCGATTGGTTTTGCGGTATCTTCATCGCCGACCATATTCTATACTAAGAGCTTCATGAAATGATCCTTCCAGTTCCCCTCAGTACGCTATTCGTATCAGTTACCAGATTTCCTTCATCTTATTTGCAGGAGAATGTGCCTGCACCACACACTTCAGTATGGTGTTTTAGACTCTGGTGGTTTTTGGTACCCAAGAATAGATTTTGCGGCAGTTTAAATAGAGTCAGCTATTCTTTGGCACTGCGCTTACACATTGTCGGGACAAGGAGTGCCGTCTTTCAGCATGTGGGCCTATTAAGCGGAGTAGGCTTGTGCTATCTGTTGGGTTTGCAGCATCTGGAC
This sequence comes from Musca autumnalis, assembly GCF_047663935.1. NCBI lineage: Eukaryota > Metazoa > Arthropoda > Insecta > Diptera > Muscidae > Musca > Musca autumnalis. The sequence continues at coordinate 225,232,700 of NW_027411866.1, forward strand.
ATCCAGTTTCGGTCCCATGTTTGATCGCACGTTTGCTGCAACATTAAGACGAGTACGTACCTTGGCTGCTACAAGGACATGGTCCGAATCGATGTTTGCTCCTCGAATCCATCGGACATCTAACGCACTGGTAGAATGCCTTTCGTCTTTCACAATATGATCGATCTGGTTTCTCGTTTTCCCATATGCGTATGTCGAGGTGGTGGAACCTGGTACTAATCACTACTAGACTTGGGCAATCTAGTTCCCGGAGCGGATCGATCTTTCTAGTTCCTTTTCCCAAAAGGAACTAGTTCCTTAAAATAGTTCGATAGTTCCAAATAGTTCCGAGATCGATATAGTTCAACGAATATTTCTCTTTCATCGTTTCTTTCATTCCAAATAGTTCCGAGACCGAAATAGTTCAACGAATCTTTCTCTTTCGTCACTCCTTTTGTTTCCTTTGTTTCAAATAGTTCCGAGACCGAAATGTTTTCACTGTTTGGTGGATGAATTGACATAAAAATAAATAAATTGCAGCGAACAAACAGCAAAAACGAAAGATCGACGTAGGGGTAAAATTGAAGGAACGAGAAATAAGAAAGGAACTATATAAACTCAAGAGCTGGACATAGTTCTAATAGTTCCTTGTCCGGAATAGTTCCTTGGAACAAGTTCGTTCCGGAACTGCATAACTCTACTCACTACCATGTTTTCTCAATGGGAATAAGTGAGTTGTATGCAACGGTTAAATCACTCTAGAAAAAATAAAAATATGACCTCAGTCACGTTTGGCGATATTACACTGACTGATCCGACGAGGTGAGCAAGTTATTTTAATCGATAGTTTGTCGAGCATACCGGGAGTGTTAGGGCGAAGAGAAGAGTACTACATCGCATTAGATCTCTTCCTGCAGAATATGAACCACCACAATTTACAATGGATGATGTTGCAAATGTCATCAGGAACGCTAAGTCTAAAGCGTTGGGCCATGATGGAATGGTAATGCAGAAACAGCTGAATAAGCCGGGAGTCGAGTATCTCACTAAAGTTCTCAATCTGTCGCTATCCACCCACATTGTTCCCGAAATCTGGAAAATGGACAGGTTGTTGTAGCAACGCATATATGTTCGTTCGTGTATTATTTCAGTTATCAAGTTCCTCTGTATCCAGACTCAAGAATTCTGCAACCTGGACTGGTTGCGTCCATAAAGCTGGGCAGTTGAATAAATGCAGAGTGGTCCCAATCCACATGCTGGGCATATGTTGGGTATTGTGGCGTCAATTCTGGCCCAATACGAATTGAAGCGGCTGCATCGTCCGGATCTTAACTGAGCTAAAACCACTCGTGTTTGCCTTGACAGCTGGCGTTCTTCTGCTGCGATGGATGGGGATGGTTTCAGAGTACGGCATTCACACTGTATCTTCGTACTGCTTGCGCAAACATGTTGGTATGAATGAGATTCAAGTCTGCCTGATATGCTCGTTGATCTAGCGGTTCTCTTTTACACCTTTGGACCTCTCTTTCTAGATCTTGAAGGTCTCTTCTGACGTGCCTATGTGGGGGGGGAGCCTGTCCATTAAATCGTGACAGGGATGCTCACTGCGGTAACACCCAAGCAGGTGCATCGACAACATCTTATTGTGCTGACGCACCGGTAAAACCTTCGCCTCCTCATGAAGATGGTCCACTGGTGTCATGAGGAGGCACCCTGCTGCAATCCTCAGGGCGGCATTCTGGCAGGTTTGAATCTTCTTCCACTGCGATGCGCTAACCTTTGCAGACCACGCTGGCACCGCATAGCTTACCACAGACCGTCCTATTGTAAATCCCGCGACGGCCGGTTCTATGCACCGGATTGACTCGGAAGAATCTTCGACCAGCGGCCGTCACCTCAACAATTATGTGTTTGTGTTCGTGTAAATGGACAGGTTGGTCCCGTTATTGATGCCAGGCAAGGATGCCAGTAAATGTGAATCATACAGACCGATTTCGCTTCTATCGCCCGTAGCGAAGACCCTTGGGGCTTTAATTCTCCCCAGTGTTGAAAGTAGATATCCAGTTGTCGATCATCAGCATGGATTCCGTAAGCCGAACAGCACGACAACAGCGCTGCGCGACATCTCCACACATATTAGTCGAGGAGAACACAACCAGATCAACACGTGTGATAGAACAATGATGCTGACGCTTGGCTTGTCAAAAAGATTTTACACTGTCAAGCGCTTCACGCTGTGTGAGAACATCGAGCAGACTACCCTCCGGACAAGTTAGAAACCGTGGATAATCACTGCAGTGAAAAAGGGAGTTTCCCATCTGCGGAACAGTTTAACCTCTAGCTCTCCTTATTCCACCCCTTCCAGACGGCAACATATCGCTTATTTACTCAAAGAGTGACACATCTCAAAAAATCAAGTTTCGAGAAAAATAAAAATAAAATAACTACATGGACCATCTTTTGTAAGGATGTAGCCATATATCAGTACTAAATTTCTGTGCAAGATCAAGCATGATTTGATGGATTTTAGTGCTTAAAAAACTCAATTTTTTTTTTACTTCTTGAATTTTAGAGATATCAACATGACAGAGATATCAATTTGACAGAAGATAAAGTAGAAGTAGAAGAAAAATTGAAATTGTTAACTCCAAAAACCCATTTTTTGAGTTATGCCACTCTTTGAGTAAATGATCGATATGCAGACATTTGTATGATCTTGGTGTCATATACCTTCCCTTATGTCATTTGTGAAAGACTGAAGTCCTTCCAACCGAGGAATAATCAAATCTCCACCACTAAATCTAGGTCCACTATGTTCACCACATAGACGACATATGTGAGTACTAAGTTGAATGGTCTATAGCTGCGGAATTCCGACCACCAACTACCCCAAGATTCCGCTCATTACAAAGCTATATGCAACAAGCTGAGATGTAGGAACACGGTTCTCAAGTTCCTAGTCGGCAGCACTTGGGTTGTAGATAGAGAAACTTAGTTAACCACATATAATGTGATAGGTCGGTCGGTGGTAAGCTATGCGGCGCAACATGTTGCCTCCTCATGTCTTTAGTGGACCATCTACATGAGGAGACGAAGAAGCAACAGTCATGACATTGTTTTATAAGGAGGCGATACAGTCAATGCATTGTCCCAATTCGAACATCTATATCTCAATAACGGTCAAACCTACGAAATTATCATAACGGTCAATCATGTAGAGCATTTTCATAGCTACAACATTTTCTTTAGTCCCATTTCGGTTTCCAACCAAAATCGTGAAAACCTAAAAAACACCTAAAAATGTCAATGTGAATCGCGATTTATTTACGCTCCAGCGATTTTTTTTTTTTTTTTTTGGTTTTTTGATTTTTCTCATCTATGAACATTGTAGTTTCAGAATCTGCAAAAACTTGCCAGGTGTAAGCACCTTCCATTTAAAGTTGCTTCAAGAGCACCGTGGGAATCTTATACAGCAACACAATGGCAAGCTTTCGTTACAGTACTGTTACCGTGAGAGCCATTCTAATCACCATATGATCGATAGGACCCCCAACCCAAGCATGTCAGGAGGGACAGAGGCTGAGGGTATATCTCCTTCAGCAAGGCTGACTGATACTTTCTCACTTGCTATAACTTCAAATCTATGTCCCAGAAACATCTATCAAGATATGAGACTGTATAATGTCAATTCCATGCGTCCTTATTTAGAGCTTCCAGCAATAAATAATCATATACACCCTTACTATTTGAGTTCCTTTGCCTCTTTTCTGTCGTTGAGGTCGAGAGGGTTCAATGGTATTGCGGAGGCAGCTCGTGTGGTTGTGTTACAGAGTTGTCCAACAACAATATTTCATTATACCTTCCAAAGCGGTCTTCTTTTTTGCGAATAATTAAGTGTCTCTTAAGTATTAGAACCGTATTAATTTTTTAATGCATAGTGGTGATTTTTTATTAAAATTTTATTCATATACATTGGTGCGTATAAGTATTGATGTATTACATACGCTGTCGAAACTTTCTACATACATATGCACTGGAACGTATACTTACGTATTTGTATTTCGTATACGCAGTGAGGTACGTCCGCTAAAACAAATCGTCTGTTTTCTTTTTTTTTATTCTTCTAAAACAAATTGTCTGTTTTCTTATTTTTTATTCCACTAAATGACTACAAATTTGCTTAATATTTCAACATAAAAAATACAATAAAAAAGAAAGGAAATCCATTAAAATTAATTTTAACAACTTTAATACTGCAACAATACAATTTTCCAACGTCCCTTTACCTATCACCAGTAGGTCGTTGTCTTACACTATATTACACCAACAAAAACAATGACGACAAGAAAGGTAAACAGCAACAAGAAAACAAACCAATTTTCTTCAACAGAAGCGGCAATGCACCACTGACTTGTGTCCAACTTTTTTATGGTTTTGTGTAGCCCATTAAGAATTTAAAAGCATGTCCAAACACACACACACACACCCTCATAGACAATATGTATACCCCCATTACCAACAAGTTAAATACAATGTTCACGTACAAATAACCATCTGACTATCCTACTAGGTATTGGTTGGTTGGTAACCACCTTTAACTATCACTATGATGGCGTCGGCAGCACCGTCGTATGCATTGCAAAAGTTAAGTCATAAAGTTAACAACAAAATTATTTATGAAAGTCCATGTTCACAAACACTAATACGGACATAGGAAGCATACACGAACGAGAAGTGCAGACTTCAGTTGTGAATTTTGTTAATGTTGTAAGGGTGTTTTTTTTTTTTTTTGTTCATCCGGGGACATGTTGCAAATGCAAGCCATATTGCACCATTTTGTGTGAAGAAAAGTGGAGCAACGATTGTGGGAAAATTTTAAATTGTTTCAGGTTGCTAAATTTTGAATATCTCTTTAAATTAGTGCAATTCTAGGGAAAAATTTAAATTATTTAATACGATAACATTTTTAAACATCTAAATAAATAAATAAATAAACAAATAAATAAATAAATAAATAAATAAATAAATACATAAATAAATAAATAAATAAATAAATAAATAAATAAATAAATAAATAAATAAATAAATAAATAAATAAATAAATAAATAAATAAATAAATAAATAAATAAATAAATAAATAAATAAATAAATAAATAAATAAATAAATAAATAAATAAATAAATAAATAAATAAATAAATAAATAAATAAATAAATAAATAAATAAATAAATAAATAAATAAATAAATAAATAAATAAATAAATAAATAAATAAATAAATAAATAAATAAATAAATAAATAAATAAATAAGTAAATAAATAGATAAATAAATAAATAAATAAACAAAATAAATAATAAAATAAATAAATAAATAAATAAATAAATAAATAAATAAATAAATAAATAAATAAATAAATAAATAAATAAATAAATAAATAAATAAATAAATAAATAAATAAATAAATAAATAAATAAATAAATAAATAAATAAATAAATAAATAAATAAATAAATAAATAAATAAATAAATAAATAAATAAATAAATAAATAAATAAATAAATAAATAAATAAATAAATAAATAAATAAATAAATAAATAAATAAATAAATAAATAAATAAATAAATAAATAAATAAATAAATAAATAAATAAATAAATAAATAAATAAATAAATAAATAAATAAATAAATAAATAAATAAATAAATAAATAAATAAATAAATAAATAAATAAATAAATAAATAAATAATGTTTAACAAATGTATGATCATCTGTCAAAGACTTATATTCGTCCCTCCCCTTATGAAACAACAAAGAGAACGAAAAACAAACCCCTATTGGGCAAGTCCATGTTTTCTGGTCCAAAAGCTATACAAATGGTCTAAAGGTTCGAACCGAGTGACTGGAATTTTATAACATTTTTTGCTCACATAATATTTCATTCAAAATTAACACAAATAAACTCGAAGGTGAATTGGACAACTTCTTCCGGAACCTCCCTTCAAAAGTTCAAAATTTTCGCTTAAGTGCTGCTTAAGGGTTGAGGATTGTTTTTGAAGATCTCATCGTAGGTTCTCCGATATTTCATTCAAAATTAAACTTAATAAATTTGGAGGTGAAATGGACAACATCTTCCAAAACCTCCCTCACAAAAGTTCAAAATTTTCGCCTAAGTTTCGCAGTTTAATGGTTGTTTGAGAATGGTTTTAAGCATTTCATCTAAGGTTGTCCTTATCGTCCTGATTACACTATGCAACACTGAAAATGCAAACTACTTCCAGTATGCATTCTTTGAAAGTACATAAATCCTAGTAGGGTATCAGCTAAATTATTGGGAGTTGAACCAAGAAACCTTTTGCAAACATTTTCCAAATAAAGTTCTGAGCAATTCTTCAGAACATTCTGAAACTCTAAAATGCTTACTCCATGTTGTTTCAGCGGTATTTTACATAATATCTTTTACAACACGTATTTCAAACACAGTTCACACCAACAATTTATTCTCGCATTTCCGCATTTGAAAAATATGCTGAAAACAAGGTGATAGAGGCACTTTACACCAATGGCATGTTCTGAAGAGTTGTGTATTACATTCCAGCGAATATACTTTCAAAAGAAAACCTTGAGAAAAAATTAATGGTTTTGGAGATATAGTGCAATATCTATACAAATTATCTATACAAATTTCGATATTTCATAAAATTTGAGGCAATAAATGTAATTTTTCGCGTTAATTATTTCTCCAATTATTTTATTCTCGGCCTTATCTACAAATTCGCTTCAGAGGTCAGATGAAGATTCACCTAGGTTTCAGAGATATAGCCCAGCATTTCTTTAAAAAGTCAATATTTAACCATGTTTAGGTGGGACCATAAAATCCAAGCTGGATCTGAAATCCTAAGCTCAAATTGTTTGCGCAAGATTACCTTAAAAACGTGGCACAGTCTTACAGTGGTATAATTTTGTTCGTAAACAAGGCAGACGTAGTGTCCTATACGGTCTAAAAAATCCTGTGGTGACCACTACCACCACCGACGCACTATGTCGCGGGTGCATATTAAATGTGGCCAAAAATGGAAGGGGTTATCGTAGGTGTATCAATTTTGGTACACGCACTTATTATTGACTTACAATCTCCAGGACAAAAAACTGGAATGGACGGTCCTCTTTTTGATATAGCCCCACAGAACCGTATCGCCAGATTTTCGGTATTTTGAAAGTTTTAGTCACAATGACCAACATAAATGACTGAAATTTGGTGGTTAGTCTTCGGCAGAGGTATGAAACATTCCAACAGAGAATTGTGGGTGTAGGTCCACGTTTTGATATAGCCCCATAGAACAGTACCTCTTGATTTTCAGTATTTTGAAGCTTTTATCCTCATTATTACACCGAAATTACTGAAATTTGGTATTTATTCTTAGTTGGGGGTATAAAACTATCACCTAGAATTTTTTTTTCGATATAGGCCCACGCCTTCATATAGCCCCCATAGGACGGTACTTCCCGATTTTCGGTATTTTGAAGGTTTAAACCTCATTGTCACACCAAAATGGCTGAAAATTTGTATTTAGTCTTCGTTGGGGGGTTATAACTTTCCACCTGAAATCTGTCGGTGTAGGTCCTCGTCTTCAACCCACCTAGAATCGTACCTCCCCATTTTCGGTATTTTGAAGGTTGTGGCTCAATATCCACCCGAAATTACTGATCTTTGGTGTTCAGTCTTCATATTTTTTGATTGATTATTGAATACATCAACCAAATGTTGATTTCCCGCGAAAATAAAAACACATTTTGGAAATATTGGTGCATCTACGGATGGATATCAAATGTTGTTACTGATATATGCTTACATTTTCTCAATACAAAAAATAAGAAATTTTAAAATATTTTTTCTTTATAAGAGGATAAAAACCGCTATAACTTTTGCGCGCATCGGCCAATTTTGTGAACGCGAGCAGATTTGAAACCAGATTTTTTCCTTTAACTCTATACTCGCGAATTTTTTTTTTTTTAATTTTTTTCAAATGGAATTGCAAAGAAATTTTGTTATTTGCCATATACACTTTCATACGGGCAAAATGTACCTCATCGAAATAATGGTTTTAGACCCCAAGTATGTTTGGACGAAATGTGTTTCAGACAATTTGAACTTGAATTAGGCATGTCCGTCTGTCTGTCTGTGTGGCTGGAGCGCACGATAATTCTCTAACGGATTAACCGATTCGGTCCAAAATTTGGCTTTCGTAAAATTTTTGCCAAATTAGCTTAAGTTCCAAGATTGGTTATATTGGTCCACTTCTTCGGATACCTCCCACACAAAACTTCGGAAAAGTTCAGTTTAGGACCTGCTCTCGAATCGCTTTAATTTTTATTGTAACAACTTGTATTCACTGCCACCCATACGACGGCACAAGTTTCATCAGGCACAAGTTTCATCAGACTATTGCTGAGAAAATAGTCTGAAAGGTACAAAAAACACCTATGGCACCGTAATTACTCTCGAACGGATCTGGCGATTCGGTCCCTTCGTGATATTTTGTGCAAACATAGTGTAAGTTCGAAGATAAGCCATATCGGTCCACTCCTTCAGGTACCTCCCCACAAAAGTTTAAACATTTTCGGGAAAATTGTGCGCACGATAACTCTTGATGGGAGCGACCGATTTTGTCCATATTTTACATATTCTAAAATATCTACCATATATAGATTAGGTTCGAATATGGACTATATTTGTCCACTCCTTCGGGTACCCCCCACACAAAATTTAGCTTGAAGCAACTTGCATTCGCTGCCTCAATTACGACAGTAAAAGTTTTTTCAGGGGCAAGTCCATACTTCTTGAGAGAACAGTCCGAAATTTGTAAAAAATGACACCATATGTGGTGGCTGGAGAGCTCGAACCGAATACTGAGTTCATCAACACTTGGATATTGTAATATTTCTTGGAATATTAGATGAAATTCGAAGGTGGTGCTTATAGGTCCACTCCTTCCTGCACCTCCCCCACAAAAGTTCGAAAATATTCGCTAAAATGGTACTCGCGATTTCTCACTTTGGATCTCTAAATATTTTCGAAACTTAGTTTATGTTCAAATTTTGGCCCTATCTGTCCAATCCTTGTGGTACCACCCACACTAATGTTCAACATTTTTGTGTGGTTAAGGGTCTGTTCGAGGATCCTTTGGACATTTTTACCGAAGGTTTTTCTAGTGGCCCTGTTTACAGCGATATTTTGTTTTTCGTAGGCTAGTGTGATAAAAAAGCCCTATGTATCGATATCCCCGTAAATTTTTAAGGTTTAATCCTATCCATACTCTGTCGGTTCATACGTCCAACATTTTGAAAACCCAACTAAATACATAAGTGTTTTTTTTTTTTTTTTTGAAAAAAAGAATTTCAATCCACGCAGGCTGAGGGTATATCTCTGTCGGGAAAGCCGACTGATACTTTTTTACTTGTTTTAATTGATATTTTTAAAAGTGTCTCCATTCCAAAGCAAGTTTATTACGCACTTAATAAGCCCACAAAAATATATGATGATCGGTCCATTCGTTTTCGAGCTATAGCCAACACCGCAAAACGCTTTGTTAAAAAAGGGGGTAACCCCTGAGTGAGGTGGCCACTGAAAAAGAGAAATAACATTTTCGTCTGCAAACCTCTGCAGCTGAAACCTTTATACATTTGAAGTAGATAGAACGCTGGGAAGAGAAAGAAGAGAAAATACCTGAAATCGGGTGGTACCGTTATATGGACTCTACATCAGTCCACGTTTTGGTATAGCCCCTACTTAACTACTACTTAACTACTTGACGTTTTTAGTCACATTTTCAGACCGAAATAGGTATAACTTTGGGTTCCATAGTGACCAAGAAACTTATATTCCAAAAAATTATGCACATATGTAGGTACCATAACGGTACCTCCCGATTTTCGGTATTTTGAGGATTTTAGCTACAATTTTTAACGGAACTAGCTGTAATTTAACATTTGATGTTGCCAGTGGCCACGAAACTTCTTCACCAATAATTGTCAACATAGGTCCATGTTTTGGTATAAGCCCCCATATAACGGTACCTCCCGATTTTCTGATTTTGAGGGTTTTAACCCCATTGTTTGCCGGAACTACTCGATATTTGATATTTGAGATTTTCAAAGGTCACAAAACGTTTTTACTAACAATTTTCAATATAGTTCCACTTTTTGGTATAGGCCCCATCTAAGCGTACCTGCCGATTTTCTGTATATTGAGAATTTTACCTGTATTTCTTTACCCAAGGCACATTTATATAAGGTAGAAGTGGCAATCAGCTGTACTTTTTTTGTTTTCAAAATGTAATAGTGTCTACTCATGAAATTTGAAACTTCGAAATTTGCTACCATAAAATACTTCTTTCCATTATAAACGTGTAATAACAATGACCTACGACAGTTCTGAATGCTTTATATTCACATTTTGGTTCAAATTTATTCTATTTTAGAGGAATTTCAAAAAAGTATTTATGTTTTCCCTGAGAAATATTTTAGAACGACCCTATTATTCAACATTTCCTTTGACATTAAATTTCCAATAACAACAATGTTGTTTTTGTAATTTTGTTAGTTGTTGTAATGCATGCATATACATACCTATAAATATGCCTTGTCTTTACCGAACATGCTGTAATTTGATATTTGAAGTACCTATTGGTCACAAAAATTTCTTCACCAAAAGCTGTCAATATTGGTCCCTGTTTTGGTGTAGCCCCCTTTTAGCGGTATTTTCGGTATTTTGAGGGTTTTAGCTACATGCACATACAAAAATTTTTGCACCAAAAATTGTCACCGTAGGTCCAGCCTTTGATATAACCCCAATACAAAGGTACCACCTTATTGAACACATTTTTTAGATTAGATAATTAAGGCAATTGGCGTATCCGAGGTCAAAAAATCAGCTCGGCCGAACTTAACGACTTTTTACTTGGTTCTTCTTCTACAGCCATAGGTTAAGAGTATTTAACTGTCAAAACCCGAATGTTTCTTTGTTATATGTTTTTAACTTGAACATTTTTATCATCTATTAACTATACTTTAGTTAAAGTCACTTAAGCTTTGTAACAAAATTCATTTATATGTAGTTGGTAATTGACCGCATTGCACAGTGGGATGTACTTATAAGTATAATTTTCTTAAATTTCAAAAATATTTCATATTTACGAATATACCGTGACAAGGTAGCAGATCTCACATTACAGGCATAGTTCTCCCATAACTTTTAAGGGATAAAGTAGAATAGGTTTCGAACTTATTGCCATCTTCTGTAAAAAAAGTGAATATGTATGTGAAGCATTGCATTAACACAATTGTTAAACAAGTTTTAATGCCATTTTTAGGGTAATTATTGTTCTTCTCTTACTAGAATCGTTTATAAAGACCATCCTCAAAAAAACATCGACATTCCTTTGCGTATGTCCCTAGCTACCCTCGAATAACAAATCCCCGAAAAAAGTATATGGTTGATAAAGACAAGCATTTTTTCGACTATAAAACAATGTCTTCCTTACTTCGACTTTTATCTAAAGATCTTCCACTGTGTATCGTAACCACAATAACACCATTTAAGTTAATTATCCGACATGTATTTATTTATGTATTATTAACACAGAACCACAGAACAGACCGAAAAAATGTCCCCCAGGTTAACACAATTGGCAGATAGGCTTTCAGCGCAATGAGAAAAATACATGTGTCGCCATTTCGCAGACTGCAGACGACAGAGCAACAAAAATGACTATCATGGGAAATTAATCAGAGGTGGCAAGCAAAAGGAGAATTTAATTATAGGCGGGTCAGTGAAAAGTAGTAGTAATTAGGTGATTCGACAAGTAATATTTTTTGCAACAAAGTTAAATTATACAACGCGATTCTTGGAAATATAAAATGCTTAAAATTTTGTTTAAATTTAAAGTAAATTTTACTTATTATTTGCTTTACATTGATGGGCATATTTTGTGGCCTACAAATAGCTTCTAAGGTGGTTAGGGCAACGAATTTCCTTCATTAACATTACTTTCTTACTTTTTAGTTTTCCAGTCCTAATCAAGAAGGCTTTTTAGTGGCCCTAAATCACCAACATTGTTGTGGTATAATGTCCATGAGCTATTTGTTACACCACTTCACCATCTATAGCCCTATCTTTCTCTCCTTCTGCTCAGCAGTCAATAATAACGGTTGACCACTTAGTTAATGGTGTCGCAATGGCCTTAACGGCTGTTAATACTTCCTTGGCTCTTTCTTCTTTTATTAACATTTTATCTTAAGAAAATTCTAAAGTTTTATTCTCTATTTTCTTCCTCTTTCTGTGTTTTTTAATGGCATTTGCTTTTCTTATTAGATTTTCTGCTACCGCAAACAAAGAAAGAACTTTTAATTGATGCTAATTAGCAATAATAAGTTTTGTGTGCGTCCGCAAATTAGTTTAGATTGCATTAAACAAAAAAGAAACTAATGATCGACACGAGTAGACACACTTTTAATACGATGGCGTTTTTGCATCATCACCACTTCAATACTTCATGGAGTAGAAAATTACTTTTGTCACGTCTCAAGGAGGATTATTGTCCTTTTCTTTACGGCTGTGACTTAATGAGTTATTACATTTCTCTTTAACATAAAATTATAAGGATATTTGTAATTGACAAAGTGGGAGGTGCTGAAATGAACCTATTTTAAATACAATTCGTTAAGGTGGTAAAAGGAATCGGGTTGAAACTCCACCAAGAGTTTTAGAGATTTTTTCAAAAAACGCGATGAGAACAACAAATAGATATTTTTAAGGGGACCCAATGGATTTTTTACGATTTTTCAGAGGACCCCATGACAACAATAAAGGTGGATTTTTAAAGATTTTTTCAGAGGAATCTAATCACAATAAACGTGGACTTTTTAAAAATTTTTCTTAGGACCCCTTGACAACAATAAACGTGGATTTTTTAAAGATTTTTCAGAGGACTCTATGACCACAATAAACGTGGATTTTTTAAAGATTTTTCAGAGGACTCTATGACCACAATAAACGTGGATTTTTTAAAGATTTTTCAGAGGACTCTATGACCACAATAAACGTGGATTTTTTAAAGATTTTTCAGGGGACTCTATGACCCCCATAAACGTGGATTTTCAAAGATTTTTCAGAGGACTCTATGAACACAATAAACGTGGATTTTTTTAAAGATTTTTCAAGGGGACTCTATGACCACAATAAACGTGGATTTTTTAAAGATTTTTCAGAGGACTCTATGACCACAATAAACATGGATTTTTTAAAGATTTTTCAGAGGACTTATGACCACAATAAACGTGGATTTTTTAAAGATTTTTCAGAGGACTCTATGACCACAATAAAAGTGGATTTTTTAAAGATTTTTCAGAGGACTTATGACCACAATAAACGTAGATTTTTTAACGATTTTTCAGAGGACTCTATGACCACAATAAACGAGGATTTTTTAAAGATTTTTCAGAGGACTCTAAGACCACAATAAACGTGGATTTTTTAAAGATTTTTCAGAGGACTCTAAGACCACAATAAACGTGGATTTTTTAAAGATTTTTCAGAGGACACCATGACAACAAATGAGAACCAATCCCACGGCAGCGGGTTCTTTCGTACCGGATTGACCCGGAACAACACAAAATCATCGTTCCGGCCAGCGGCTGCCACCTCAATGTACAAATGTTTGCATTTGTTTCGTTTTTTTGTGTTGGGAGCAGGATATCCCTGAATGCCTGCTCCGAATTCTTTTGGTCCGTGCCGGGACGGAGGAAAACCCAGGACCAATATATCTGTGCTCAGTTTGTCACATCCGCATCTTCACCCACATTCAACCTTCGGTGAGATGCAATAGATGTCAGGAGTTGGTGCATCTAAGGGGTTGCTCTGGACTTGTCCACCTGAGGGACTACGACAGGGATTATGTTGCTGCATGCTGCGTGAACACAGTCCCCAGTGAGTCGTCGTCGGACTACGAAACTCCCTCGTCGTCTGACTACGAAACTCCCCCGCAGTCCCCTCGACGACAACAACCGCACACGCAGCTTTTAACACCAGCCGTTGTTGCCCCAATCCCCGAAAATGCATCCTTTTTGCAATTTAATTGCAATGGACTCCGAGGTAAGATCGAGGAAATTGTAGATTTCATGAGTCGGAAGAACATCAAGGTCGTGGTGGTGCAAGAAACCAAGCTGAACGACAACCACAGCTTAGAGCATTGTGTTGGTTATAATGTGATAAGGAAAGATCGCACCAGAAGTGGAGGTGGGGGATTAGCTTTCCTATTGCATCTTGGGCCTGTCTCTAATGACCCGTACATGGAATATATGGGGGTAGCAGTCAGGTGTGGAACTGCCGAGATAGAGTTGCTGAACGTATACATCCCGCCGAGAAATAGCTGTATCTCAGATTATAGGCCTGACATTAGCCCGCTCTTGGAAGGTCATAATCGTCTGGTCCTGGGCGACTTTAATGCGCATCATGAGATGTGTCATTCGGCCCTCGGAAACGACCAGAGAGGTACAGCGCTGGCTGAGCAGATTGATAGCTCTACGTTTTGCACGGTCAATGAGGACGCCACTACCAGAATTAGAGGAGAGTGTCACAGTTCGCCAGACATAACCATCGTGTCACCTGGTCTGACAAATGACGTTACCTGGCAACCCGTCAATTCTCTTGGATCAGACCATCTCCCCATAATTGTCTCTATTAGCAGACCACCCGACTTCATCACCTCTGAACGCCGCACATTCGTCAATCATAAGAAAGCTGATTGGCCGAGTTTCAGAGAGTTCACCAATCACCGCCTCAGAGAATTGCTCAATCCTTCTGATGTTCGGGTAGCGAAAAGGAGACGCCATCACTACTGCAGCCGCTCGCCAAATCCCTGCTGGTCGAATACCCGAAGTAAGACCAAACTTTCCAGCAGAGGCGACGGGATTAGCAAATGAGCGTGATGAGCTTCGTCGTGCCAACCCCAGTGACCCCATATTCAGGGAGCTGACACTGGAAGTTAACAGGCTGGTCGGCGAGCATAAGCGGAACAAATGGTTAAATCATCTGAAGAGCTGCAACATTGGAGCCGGTATAGGTGAATTGTGGGCAACGGTTAAGTCACTCTCGAACCCTGGAAGAAAGGAAGATAGGACCTCAGTCACGTTTGGCGACATTACGTTCACTGACCCGAAGGGGTGCGCAAGTAATTTCAATCGACAGTTTGTCGAGCACCCCGAGGTTGACAGGGCGAAGAGAAGAGTATTACGTCGCATCAGATGTCTTCCTGCCGAGGATGAACCACCACAATTTACAATGGATGATGTTGCCAATGCCATCAGAAACGCTAAATCATCCAAAGTGATGGTCCCTGATGGAATCTCCATGGTAATGCTTAAGCAGTTGGATAAGCCGGGATTGGAGTATCTCACTAAAGTTTTCAACTTGTCGCTAGCCACCCTCGTTGTTCCCGAAGTCTGGAAAATGGGCAGGGTTGTCCCACTACGGATGCCAGGCAAGGATGCCAGCAAAAGTGAATCGTACATGCCGATTTCGCTTTTGTCACCCGTAGCAAAGACACTTGAGGCCTTACTCCTCCCCAGTATCAGAAATAGCTATCAAGTTTCCGATCATCAGCATGGATTCCGTAAGCAGCACAGCACGACAACAGCGGTGCACGCCATTACCACATATATCTGTCAAGGACTCAACCAGAGACGACCGTGCGATAGAACAGTGATGGTGGCGCTTGACTTATTAAAAGCCTTTGATACAGTCAGGCACTCCACGCTGTTTGAGGACAGTGAGCAGACAACCATCCGGCCAAGCTTGAAACGTTGGATAGTCAACTATATGTGTGGACGCCAGTCGTACGTGCAATTCAGGAATAAGAAGTCCAAACCCCGTAGAGTGAAACAGGGAGTCCCCCCAAGGTGGGGTGATATCTCCGGAACTGTTTAACCTCTAACTCTCCTGTATTCCGCCCCCTCCAGACGGCATCGAGATCGTAACGTATGCGGATGATTGCACGATCCTGGCGTCGGGTACCTATCCTGATGACATCTGTGAGATACTGAACAACTATTTAACCGATCTTACCACCTTTTCCCATTCGAGGAATATGCAGATTTCCGCCACAAAATCTACAGCCACTCTATTCACCACATGGATAACGCAGTTTGGACGTGAGTTGAATGTCGTGGTCGACGGTAGCAGAATTCCGACCACAAACTGTCCTAAAATTTTAGGGATCACATTCGACACTACATTCACGTCGTGCGCACACGCCACAGCTATCTGCGACAAGCTGAAAAGTAGGAACAAGGTTCTCAAATCCCTGGCCGGCAGCACTTGGGGTGCAGATAAAGAAACCTTGTTGACCACATATAACGCGATAGGTCGGTCTGTGGTAAGCTATGCGGCTCCAGTCTGGTCCCCGAGATTATGTGACACGAATTGGAAAAGCTTCAAACTTGCCAGAATGCCGCCCTGAGAACAGCAACAGGGTGCCTCCTCAAATCTTCAGTGGACCATCTACATGAGGATGCAAAGATTCTTCCAGTTAAGCAACACAATGAGATGCTTTCGTTGCAGTACCTGCTTGGATGTTACCGTGTGAGCCATCCCAATCACCATCTTGTGGGTAGGCCCGACACATTCAGGCAGATCAGGAAGGATATCCATGCTCTAGAGCGAGAGGTCCAACGATACAGAAGAGAACCCCTAGATCAACAAGCATATCAAGCAGGTTTTTATATAATTCACACGGACGCAATTGTCAAGGCGTTAAGCATTATAGTGTGAATAAAGTACTCGGAGTATGTCCCCATCTATCGCAGCTGAGCGTCAGCTGCCACGACAAACCAGAGTAGTTTTGGCTCAACTACGCTCGGGATATTTCAGTAGCCTAAATTATTATTGGGCGGAAATCGATCGTGCCCGGCAAGACATCTGCGGCATGGGCCCGCACGACACAAAACACTTTTTCAACTGCCCCACCAAACCTACCCATCTAACTTCAGTGGATCTGTGGCTACATCCCATCGAAGCAGCCATTTTTCTGGAACTGGAGGTAAACCCAGAGCCAGATTGAACAGAGGAACGAACATACAAACATAATAAAAAAACGCTGTTACAACAACAACAACAACAATAAACCCTTATTTTTCAAAGATTTTTCAGATTTTGTTTAAAGACAATTTAAATGGATGTTTAAGATTTTTAGGAGGACCCCTTACATCTTCACTCCCGCCTTCCAATTACTCTTTTTAAATGAAATAACCATTTAAGAATCTTCCCTCTCTTCCTAATTTATTCAACAAAACTAACATTCTCTCTTTCTTTTCAGATTTGCCCTCTACTACATTCTCCTCTGTTCGCTGGCCTGGTTTCTCTATTTCCTGGTGGATGGTGGTTCTGAAGATTTCTGGCGTCCTATCTCAAGTTCCTTTTCACTGCTATCGCTAATAACAATCATGGCATTGTGTTTTACCCGTTGGGATATGTATCGGGCAAATCATGTTGCCACATCAGCCATAACTGCAGCGCTGTTGTGTGCCACCTCATTGGCATTTCTCACCTATACAGGACGGGCGTTTAGTCCGTTGGGTCATTTTGCCATATGCCTAGAAATTGTTCTGCTCATCTACACCGCCTTGCCAATGAAGCTGTGGCTAAGTGCCCTAATAGCCATAACATATACCGTACTCTTTGAGGCAGTAACACATATTGTGGTTGCCGGGAATGCTGTTCACGGAGGCCAACCGGAATTTAGTTATAAAATACTTGTCTTACGTATCCTGTGCCATTTTTGTGTCCATTTGGTGGGTGTGCATGTTCTGGTAATGAATCTGGTGCGAATGCGTGGTACCTTTATGAAGGTGGGACAAAATCTTCTAGTCCGAAGACAATTGGAAATGGAGAAACAATTGAAAGAGAAAATGATACATTCCGTTATGCCTCCCAAGGTGGCGGATATGTTGCTCAACGAAGGTGGGATTGATGGCAATGCAGATGGTAGCATAAAACCTGAGTCCCATTATATGCGGCCAAGACCCTCAAATGATGTCAAGTCACTGTTTCGTCCCTTCCACATGCATAGCATGGATAATGTAAGCATTCTCTTTGCTGACATCGTTGGCTTTACGCGTATGTCTTCGACCAAGACCGCGGAACAATTGGTGGAAATTTTAAATGATCTCTTTGAACGTTTCGACGATCTGTGTAGAATAAAAGGATGTGAGAAAATCTCCACATTGGGAGATTGTTATTATTGTGTATCTGGTTGTCCGGAGCCCCGACCCGACCATGCAATTTGTTGTGTGGAAATGGGTTTGGGTATGATTGATGCAATGCGTTGCTTTGATGCCCAACGTCATGAAGGTGTTAAGATGCGGGTGGGTGTCCACACGGGTACTGTGCTATGCGGTATTGTTGGCACAAGGCGTGTTAAATTCGATGTCTGGAGCAACGATGTTACATTGGCAAATAAGTATGTTTGTGTTTGTAAAATTAAGAGTTTTAATATTTTATTGGTTTAAATTTCTGCTTTTACAGAATGGAATCTACCGGAAAGCCTGAACAGGTCCATATATCCGAGGTGACAGCCAACTTTTTGGGGGAATCGTATTATTTGGATGAAGGCGAAGAGGTGTTTGGTGAGTAAAAATTGTTGAGGAAGTTTTCAAAAAGTTTTCTATAAATATAAAATGTGAAATATAAATTATTAAATATAAAATAAAAAATATAAAATAGAAAATAAAAAATATAAAATAATATATAAAATATAAGTATAAAATAACTGGGTTCCCCGGTACACCGGTAGGTCCAATACATTTTGAACGAAACTCTAATAGTAAGCCAAATATTATTTCCCTTTTTACTTAAAACACTTTCTAATTCATTTCCCTTTTCTTCCACCTCCAGGTCACCGCACCTACTTTGTAGTGGGACGTCGAAAAGACATCTCCCGCACGAATAGCATTTGTCCCAGTGTCCATGTTACCTCGAACGGCAGCCACTTGATGTTACCGGGCATTCCAGGACAACCCGGATCTCTGTCACACAGTGCAACAAATATATCGGTAATACATCCAAATGTGCCACCCGCCTCACCGGTTGGACAACTATCTTCATCGCTCAATCCATCACCTGTCCTTTCGATACGACCAAGACTGACATCGCTGAGTATGAAATTACGCAAGAAATCACAATCACGTGACTGTGATATAGAACGTGGTATCATACATCCCGCGGCGGCGGGTATACCACCCGTTATTGTATGCCGTGAAAGACCAAAGATTATTATTACAACAAAAAGTTTACCGGGATCTTTAGATTCGGAAAATGATCCAAATGAGACGGCCAACAATGAAGATGTCGCTCCCAGAGCCAATGGCAAAACCCACTTAACAAATGGTTCAACCGCAGCGAGACCAAAGATCAGATTAAAGGTATGGAAAGTGCCAAGATTTCTTAAGAAATTCGAAGAGAAAACCAAGACCCATGATAAGGCCACAAGTACCGATGTTAGTATTAGTTTAATGAGTAATGGACCAAAGACACAAACCACAACAACGACAGCAACAACAGCCGCAGGGCCAAATGAAGAAACTGTGGCCTTTATAGAACCCAATGGTTATCAACAGCTGCCGGTGGTGATTGAAAATGCCAAATCGAATCCCAACATGTTGGAAATTCCCCAAAAACCAATGTTACATCATGTGGCCACATCAACTGGTATTTGCTCCAGTGTTAATCGTTCTCCAGATGCCAGCTGCTGTTCTCCGGGACAATATTCCATGTTTGATGATATTATCGATATACGTTCGTATATAAGTCAGTCGAGAAGTGATATATCCCCCTTTGGTCGTTCGGGCAGCTATCGTTCACAGTGTGGTCGCAGTGGACAATCAGAAACTTCACCCTTGCCAAGACCCAGGGCTGCAACATTAACAACCAATAACAAAGCGGAAGGAGCAACTGCAGCTTTGGCCACAGCAGCAGCAGTGGCCTTGACACCATCCGGAGGAGATGGAGGAGGCGGAGGTGGCAATAATCTTTGCCTACCTCTTTTTGTACCAGGAATCTCCACACCTGCCCAGCCAACACACTCTCGTAACTCCAGCATATGGCCGGATGGCTTGAGCATATGTCCCTCAGCCACCTCCAGAAAAGATTCGGGCATAAAAAGCAACTCGCGCAGATCTTCAATACAGCAACAAATCTATGCCCTCAATCAAACCGCCATCTCTACCCACAGGGTATCGGGCTATTTTACAAGCTCCACTTCCAGCATCTCCAACCTGGGGGATGTACAAACTTTACCTCATGTGCCACTACCTCCCATGCCGCCACCATCATCACATCCCGGCTCGATGGGTCAGGTTGCTGATCCATTGGCCGCTTGTTTACAACAATTACGCAAACAATCGGATCTTCAGCTGATACGTTGTGTCCGCGATAATGCCAAATCCCAAAGGAGTTATCTAGTCAAGCCTCCATTAAGGAGATTTAGTTTGTATTTCAAGTCACGCCAGATGGAGCGTGATTTTCGTTCAAAGGCTCATCGTTTTGGTAATGAAAATGAAACAGAGGGTCCACCCACCTTGGCCACACCACGTTACAACACCTACATAGACATATTTGTGGGTCTGGCGGTATATTTGTGCATTTCCATATCGCTGTTCTTGATGACACCCAACACCATGACTCCAAGTTTTCGTCTATGGGTTTCCTTGTTTACCTGCTTTACGGCAATACAGGTTTTTGCCTTATTCCTCTTTACCAGGCAAATGTGTCGAAGACAATCCTCGGCCACCAGATCAAAGCTAACAAATTCCGAATCATGTGCAGATCGTATATTTGAGGCCATCTCTAGTTGGTACCCCTGGCATATATGCCTGGCTGTGCTAATGGCCATGCCGGTAATATTAATTATAGCCAACTTCCTATTGCTAGATCTCAATGAGTTGGAGGCCTTTGAATACCACTATGGCTTCCTGATTTTTGTCTGCATTGTGCATTTTTGTAATTTTACCCAGCTGAACTGTTGGATGCGCAACATTTTGGCCATTATGGCTGCCATGTGTTTTGTGGGCATTGCCGTATCCCAGCTGTTGGTCTATTCAAATCGCACAGATGCCCAAGAGGCCTCAGATGCCCTGTTGAATGTTACCCACATACATACCCTTAACTATATCATCGAAGAAATTAAATGGTTCCAAGATTACCATGTGGAAATCTACTTGGATCTCTTTTTGATCCTAATATTGGTTGGGTTCCTAAATCGAGAATTTGAAATTGGCTATCGCCTAACATTCTATGGCAATGCGGTGGCCAATCAGGACAAGATTCGGGTGCAAAACATGAAAAATCAAGCCGACATGTTGTTACACAACATCATACCCAAACATGTGGCGGAGCATTTGAAAAATACCGCCAAATATTCCGAAAATCATCATAACGTTGGCATTATCTTTGCCTCAATTGTTAACTTTAATGAAATGTACGATGAAAGTTATTTGGGTGGCAAGGAATACCTGCGCGTACTCAACGAACTGATAGGTGACTTTGATGAGTTACTTTCCCGCCCTGAATTTAAATGTGTTGAAAAAATCAAAACAATTGGCTCCACATTTATGGCCGCCAGTGGCCTTGATCCCAAACATCGTGGTGATGGCAATGAACACATACATGCCCTTATGGAATTCTCCATAGCCATGCAGGGTGTGGTGGATGCCTTTAACAAAGATTTGCTAGAATTTAATTTAATTTTACGCATCGGTTTCAATGTGGGTGATGTTACCGCCGGTGTCATTGGCACCAGTAAACTGCATTATGACATTTGGGGTGATGCCGTCAATGTAGCATCACGTATGGACTCCACTGGCGTTTCAAATCGTATCCAGGTGGGTAAAGATTGTCTACAATTTTTGGAAACAAAATATGAATTTGAGCCACGGGGTAGTGTTTATGTTAAGGGTAAAGATAATATGGAAGTGTTTTTGTTTACACAACGCAAACCTGATTTGATCGGTGACGATGACGAGGATATGATGGATGATGAAGATATTCTGATGAATCATCAGCATCGAAATGGTGGTGGTGATGTTCCCTTATTGGGTGAGCATAAAAATGGTAATGGTAGCATAAGTTAAGGAACAGAGGAAAACGCGAGTTCAACATTCTCAAAATCGTATTGAGAAAGGTATTGACAATTAAATGCTGCAATGGAAATAAGCAAAACTATGTGAGTTATTTTTGAGATAATCGAATGAGAGGAAAAGGGCAATATACATATGTATGTTTTAGTACTTCCTTTCTTAAGAAATTAAGTTGATCTTTGAAACGAGATAATCCGCCAAATGATGGCCAACGTAAGAAGGCTCAAAAATATCCCAAAAGGTATTTTTTTACAAAAATAAAAGAGAAGTCTATAAGATTTCAGAAAAAATTACAAAGAATCAAACTTATTGCAAACAAGCACAAATGAAATATGTACATTAGGGTTATAACTTTTTTGCAATTTTTGAAAATATAACATAAAAAACTACTATGAAATACGGTGTCATTTTTTGTCTATCGCGAAACAGTTTCCGCACCAAATGCATTCAAGCTCAGTAATGCATTATTTAATTTTATTTGTTGTAATGCCATATACGCTTTTCGTAATAACTTATTAATAGCTTTAATCTAATTTAAAATCAATATCAAACCATTCTGGACCAATTAATTTTCAAATCGCGATATTTTAGAGCATTTGATGCACCTTCGACAATATTGCAATTTTTTGTTTTTCTTTAAAAACTCGCGAATTTTATATATATTTTTATATTTATTATACCTATCGGGCAAGATAATATGTGGTCATTTGCAACGAATTCGCGAAAGTTACAGACTGTTTTTAATAACTTTGCCTGTGGGAATCGTATTTGTTTTCTACAAATATCAAAAGGGTTTTAGTAATCGCAGTCGGTGCGGAAACTTTTTCACCGAATCAAAGTAAAGAACGCGTTTTCCTTATCAGAATAATATTCCGCACATGGTATTAGCGTGGTATTTTGTTGGTTATAGCCCTAATGTACATTTGTTAATAATTATAAAAATAACATTGACGAATTTTAAAAATATTTTATAATGCTAATCAAGAGTAAACCCATAGACTAATGAATGTATAGACAAAGGAATGCTCATGTTGTGCTGTCAAGTGACTCAAACGGTAAAACTTAAAATTGTTTGAAGACGAGTTTTGTGGAAAATGTCAAAACTTTCTTGCATGTTATTATCTGAGACATAATTCATTTACCCAGCTAGCATTTGGAAGATTGTTTTATCAAAAATCACATTGCGGAGTCTTTTTAGAGTCCTTTGGGTGATCAAAAATTGATTAAGTCGCTTGTATGACCAGAAAGGGACTCGAAAGTGACCCCCTGTAATGATTAAAAAGAGTTCAATTGAAAATACAACAACAAATTTGTAGCAATCACAAATAAATCATTGAGGCGTTTAAAATGTGACTATTTTTTCGTTATTTATTGTCACATTTTGATCATCGGAAGATTGAAAAATGCTTAATCAAAAAATGGTCATGCAGGTGTTTGAAAAGTGATTATTATGTATCTTCTGATCATATTTTGAACAGATCGGTAAGCAGAAAATACTATAAAACAAAGGAAAGACACAAAAAAGAATAAAAAAAAAATCTTTTAATTTATTTCGTCTAATAAAACGACTCTTAAATGACTCCCTAAAGACTCATAAACGATTATAAACATGACTCGAAAAAGAGTCCCAAATTTTTAAACAAATCGTCAATAAATGGTTGGAATACGACTGGAAAAAGACTTTATATACCATCAGAAAATGGGCAAAAATGACTCGAAACTAATGCAGAGGAACACTCATTTGTGATCTGTTTAAAAGAGTCGTCTGAGGTTACGTTTTCTCCCGACAAAGGAGTCATTTATGATCAGAAAATGAGCTCATATTCCAGCTTTTAAATCGTGCAGTCGGAACAAAAAAGACTCGAATTTTATTAAAATTTTCAAAAAATGCTGGCTGGGTAGTTTCCGCCAAAAACAAAATGTTTTTAAAATTATATTTATTGGCATTTTTAAATAAATTGTTTTGTCAACAAATTCAATTCTCTACGATAACACTATACAACACTGAAAATGCAAAGTACATATTTAGAGATGGGAAATGGGTAAATACCCAAATGGTAAATACCCATTAAAATGGGTAAATTGGGTACAAATGGGTAAATACCCAGGTATTTACCCAATATGTGGATAAAAAGCACAGAAACTAAAATCATCCAATCGGACGCGAAAATGCAGTATTTTAAAATTTTTAACTGACTTTGAATAAAATTACCTTTTTTGGAAATGTGACTAGTTGATATTTTACCAATTTTGGTCCATATTTTTGGTAAATCTCTCATATATAGTTACAGCGTAATTTTTGACATATGAGGGCTTTTAGAACGGTTTGTTGAAGTCCTTCTTGTGGAAAAACGTAAATGCTGGACCGATATTCTTATTTTTTTCATATATCTGATGGCTTAACTTCTGATTTCAGCTGATAATCTTGAGAATTTTTGTCCTCTTCGACAAAGCTATATTTGCTGGGGTTTGAATTGATTTTCTTCCTACATACAACTCCAACGCTCGATTTTACATATAAAAAGTATAGTCCGCGAGGTTAAACCGCTTTTTTGTTTTCTTTTTGATTTTCTGTCTGACAGAAAAACAAAATTTTCATTTCAAAATAAATGTTTAAATACTCAAATAAACACCCGAAAAAGGTATTTATCGGGAATTTACCAGGTATTTACCCAAGTTTTGGTAAATACCGGGTAGAATCCCATCTATATACATATTGAGACTACAAAAACCCTAGTTGGGGTTTCTTTCCTGTCAGATCCAGTTCATATTTTATGGCCTCATCTAAACGGGACTAATACTACGTTTATCTCAGAAACGAATTGGAATTTGGCTGTAGAACAGACCACATAAGAAAAACTTCTTCTAGGGCATCAAAATTAACAAATATAGAAAATTTTACATCTGGTGGCTGTCGGCTAAACTTTTGGGAGTTTAACCAAGTAGCCTTTTACACACATCTTCTAAATAATGCTTTCAGCAATTCTTCAGGACATTCTGAAACTCTAAAATGCTTATTTCATGTTGTTTCATCGGTAGTTTGTACCATATCTTTTACAACACGTATTCGTTCACACGAGCAGTTTATTCTCTCATTTGGGATTTCACCACATTATTGACATATTTATTATACCCTCAGCATTTATGCTAACGAGGGTATATACACTTTCATACGGGCAAAATATGCCTCATCGAAATAATGGTTTTAGACCCCAAGTATGTTTGGACGAAATGTGTTTCAGACAATTTGGAGTCGATTGAGCAATGTCCGTCCGTCTGTCTGTCTGGCTGGCTGGAGCGCACGATAACTCTCGAACGGATCAACCGTTTCGGTCCAAAATTTGGCTTCCGTAATATTTTGTCCAAACTTAGTTTAAGTTCGAAGATGGGTTATATCGGTCCGCTCCTTCCGGTACCTCCCCCACAAAAGTTCGAAAATGTTCGGAAAATTTGTACGTACGATAACTCTTGAAGGGAGTAACCGATTTGGTCCATACTTTGTCCATCGTGAAACGTTTTCCAGACTTAGATAAGGTTTCAATATGGACTCAATCGGTCCACTCCTTCGGGGACCTCCCACACAAAATTTCGGAAAAGTTCAGTTTAGGGCCATCTCTCGATTCGCTTTGATTTTTGCTTTAGCAACTTGTATTCACTGCCTCCCATACGACGGTACAAGTTTCATCAGAAGCAAGTCCATACTGCCTGAGAAAATAGCATGAAAAATGAAAAAAAAACCCTATGACACCGTGTGAGGTGGTTGGAGCGCAAGACAACTCTCAAACGGATATGCCGATTGGATCCAAAATTTGGCCTTAGAAATATTTTGTCCATACATAGTTTAAGTTCGAAGATAAGCCATATCGGTCCACTCCTTCAGGTACCTCCCCCCAAAATTTCAAAAATGTATGGAAAAATTGTTCGTACGGTAACTTTTGAAGGGAGTGGCCGAATTGGTCCATACTTTCCACATCCTAATATATTTACCAGATATAGATCAGGTTCAAATATGGACTATATTTGTCCACTTCATCCAGTACCTCCCAAACAAAATTTCGGATAAGTTCACTTTAAGACCTGCTATCGAATCACTTTGATTTTTGTTGAAACAACTTGCATTCGCTGCCTCAGTTACGTTGGTAAGAGTTTTTTCAGGGGCAAATCCACACTTCTTGAGAAAACAGCCCGAAAGTTGTAAAAAAAAACCATGGCACCATATGAACCAAATACTGAGTTGATCCACACTTTTTATATCGTCATATTTCTTCGAATATTAGATGGAATTCGAAGGTGGTGCTTGTAGGTCCACTCCTTCCGGTACCTCCCGCACAAAAATTCGAAAATATTAGCTAAAATAATACGCGCGATATCTCATAAACAGAGCAAATCGGTTAGTGGTCCTGTTTACAGCGATATCATGTTTTTCGTACATGCTTCCTGATATAATGGTTCAAAACCTCTCAATTGAAACGACAGGTGGTCGTGATATTTATCGAGGGGAATGACACCCAAAATAAGACCCACTTTCAAAATGGAATATGGCGGTCCATTCTTTTAGATACATTTCCCGCAAAACTTTTTGAGCTTCTATCCAAATCCATATTTTTGTCGGTTCATACGCCCAAACTTTTCAAAACCCATTAAATATATACGTTTTTTGGGGAAGAAAGTGTTTCAATTCACACAGGCTGAGGGTATATCTCTGTCGGCAAAGCCGACTGATCCTTTTTTACTTGTTTATTTCTTCTCTCATTTTCGAAATAATAACGCAGATATGAGGGGTAATCATTAATCACAGCTGTGGCAACCTTTTATTTACTGTACCATTAGGTCTGTTCGATAATTCAAAAGTTTGTATAAATTTGTACAAACTTTTACAATTTTCAAAAACTTAGTCCCAATTTACATTAGGCGAGTTTACTTGCGGCAATTGTCAGTTTGTGGGTGAGAGAGGGTGTTGAGAGGCAAAGGGTTACCATATACCTCACCTCTCTCTCCATCAAACTGACAATTGCCGCAAGTAAACTAGCCTAATGTAAATTGGGACTTTCGAATACTTTTTACTTGCCAAGTTAGTCCATATTTACATTAGGCAATTTTCCTTGCGGCAGTTGTCAGTTTGTTGGTGAGAGAGGGTGTTGAGAGGCAAAGGGTTACCATATGACAGTAGGTTTGTCTGGTTACCCTAAAATGTTTAACAAATTGTCGAACATTGGTGGCGTCGTTTTTTATTGGAATAGCTAATTGTAACAAATTGTACTAATTGTTGCTGGAAGTAATCTGTTAATACAAAAGTCCAGCAAAAGAGAGCTATTCGAGAGAGAGAGAGAGAGAGACATTTTGAGTGTTCTTTTACTAAGAGTATGCAAATTCTTGCCTGACAAATTTCTTCTAGCAAGCACTTGCAACTCTTCTTCTTCCTGCAAACAATAAATCAGCTGTTTTTATTTATTCGGTGATTTATGTTTGTGAAAAATTAAAAACAATTTTATTGTGGAAATAAGCAAGTCAATTTTTTTGTTTTGGAGAGTATTTTTTTTATACCCTCCACCATAGTATGGATGGTATATTAAGTTTGTTTTTCCGTTTGTAACGCATTGAAATACTCATTTGCGACCCTATAAAGTATATATATTCTTGATCAGGGTAAAATTCTAAGTCGATCTGAGCACGTCCGTCTGTCCGTCCGTCTGTGGTAATCACTCTAGCATCCACAAAAATAGAGATAGGACGCTGAAATTTTGGGAAGATGCGTCTTTTGTTTGCAGGCAGGTCAAGTTCGATGATGGGCTATATCGGTCCACGTTTTGGTATAGCCCCCATATAACGGTACCCCCCGATTTACGGTATTTTGACGTTTTTAGCTACATTTTCAGACCGATTAGGCTATAATTTGACATTTAGGGTTCTTAAGTGTCAACAAACATATATCACAAAACTTGTGGACATAGGTCCACGTTTTGGTATATCCCCCATATAACGGTACCCCCCGATTTGCGGTATTTTGACGTTTTTAGCTACATTTTTAGACCGATTTAGCTATAATTTGAAATTTAGGGTTCTTAAGTATCAATAAACTTATATAACAAAAGTTGTGACATAGGTCCACGTTTTGGTATAGCCCCCATATAACGGTACCCCCCGATATACTGTATTTTGACGTTTTTAGCTACATTATCAGACCGATGTAGCTATAATTTGACATTTAGGGTTCTTAAGTGTTAATAAACTTATAAATTAGAAGTTGTGGACATAGGTCCACGTTTTGGTATAGCCCCCATATAACGGTACCCCCCGATTTGCGGTATTTTGACGTTTTTAGCTACATTTTCAGACCGTTGTAGCTATAATTTGACATTTGGGGTTCTTAAAAGTCAATAAACCTATATAACAAAAGTTGTGGACATAGGTCCACGTATTGGTATAGCCCCATATAACGGTACCCCCCGATTTACGGTATTTTGACGGGTTTAGCTACATTTTCAGACCGATTTAGCTATAATTTGACATTTGAAGTTCTTAAATGTCAATAAACTTATGTGACAAAACTTGTGGACATAGGTCCACGTTTTGGTATAGCCCCCATATAACGGTACCCCCCGATTTACGGTATTTTGACGTTTTTAGCTACATTTTCAGACCGATTCAATAATCTTACATAACAAAACTAGTGGACATAGGTCCATGTTTTGGAATAGCCCCCATATAACTTTACCGCCCGATTTCAAGTATTTTGACGTTTTGAGTCACATTTCTTGACCGAATTAGCTATAATTTGATATTTAGGGTTCTTAGTGACCAAAAAAAATATGAACATAGGTCCATGTTTTGGTATAGCCCCAAAACAAACCTCCCGATTTTCCGTACCTTAGCTTTATTTTTTTGACGAACTTTCTGTAATTTCAATTTTAAAAGCCAAATTGTTCATTTAAGTTCATATTTTCGTATAGCCCACATACCTCCGAACTAGCTGTTAATGACTTTTGAAGTTCGCAGGTTATGTACCGATTTTCGGTATTTTGAGGATTCTAGCTGCAATTTTAACCGAATTAGGAGTTATTTGACATTAAAGGCTCTGATCAAAAACTTTCAACATAGGTCCATGTTTTTTTATTATAACCCCTATATAACGGTACCTCCCAATTTTTAGCCCAACAAAAATTGTCAACATACATACACCATAAAATAGGGCCTCCCTAATGAAGCATTTTATGTGCATTATCTGAAATTTTAACGAACTTACTTAAAGTTGGGGACAGGAATGAAAACTAATTATTCCATTTTAGTTCATAATATTTTATGGTGGAGGGTATGAAAAGTTCGGCCCGGCCGAACTTAATGCTTTTTTACTTGTTTATTTTTAATAGAATACAAAATTTAGCTTGTTTGCTTCCTTTAATGCCTGACTAGTTGTTCTGTTTTGCCAAATCAGCTGATTGCTTGCAGGTTTTTGCAGGAAAGGGGTCTTGTTTACTTTTTATATTTTTCTTGCAAAAGAGAATAAAAACTCTTTACTCTCAGAGAAAGTTCTTGCTGGACAATTCTTGCTGGGAAAGTAACCAGACAGACCTAATACTTATTCCGCCATCATGGTACAAATACACAGGTAGCCGCATCGGCAATTGTTGGTGACATAAGATGTCAAAATTTGACATCAATTCAATGCAATTGACACATTATGTTACCATCAGCTGGCATTATAATGCTACCTGTATTATTGTACCATGTCCGCCATGGTATGTGCCCATCAGCTTTATATAACGAAATTATAGGAAACAAAAAAGTGAAACTGTTCTTTAAATGTTGACCATTACCACATAACATCACCCTGCTTGCTCATATTTACTCACGTGTCATACATAGATTTGTAACGCATCCAATAAAGGACCACTTACACATAGAAAAAATACCAGGTTTTTTGAAAAACGTTTTGTAAAAATTTTTACAAAAGCACTAAACGAAAATAAGCGAATATTAGATTCCTTATATTGAACAAAAACAAAATCCAAAAATAAATATTTAAAACAAATATTTTTATTTTTGTACTCATCTTGCCGTTAAATAGAAAACTAAAAACAAATCGGACAAACAAATTATAGAGAAAAATATACAAAACCAATATTTTTTAAATGTAATTAATTTTATATAAGTGTCATATAGCTGAAAATGAAAATCAACAAATATTATTATTTAATAGAGAACATATTTATATTACAATTATGTATAGAATACAAACCAAGATACTAAAACATTTAGAAATTTTACAAGAAAGTTATGGAACAAAACCTGTTGCACAATATCCGATCGTCATTTTTTTTCTCTTTCTTTCAATAAAGAGGATCAAATGTTTATATTGCATTTCTTGCGAATTCATAAAAAAAAACGAAAGCATATAGAGTCCAGAAAAATTAATTACAACTTTACAAATTGTTTGAATTATTACCTAATTTTTACTATAAAATAAAAAAAAATGGAAGGGAATTGTGAAACTTCCTTCCCTTAGAGGATTTTAAGGTTTTTTGTTTTTTCTCTAACATGGGTAATTATTAAATAATTTGTAAAGTGGTTAACTAAAAACTGTTAACCTTCATATACACTCCAAAAATATTTATATTTTAATAAAAAAAATATTTATTTTAATAAAAAAAAATATTTATTTATTAAAATATTTATTTTAATAAAAAATATAAATATTAAAAAAAGAAAGCAACAAAACAAAAGCTCAAATAAATAAAAAAAATTATTTGTAACAAAAACTACACACATTCATACACACACCACACGAAAAGGAACGAACTCAAGTTTAAAACTGTTTTAAAACCAAAACACAAAATATAAAAAAACTTTATATAAATATAGTACCACACAATATATACATACGCAAAATATATTTTTAAACTATATAAAAATGTTAAATATAAGAAATTAAAAGTATAAGAAAAAAAAAACAATTTTATTTATTCTATGTCTACACAAATAAAACAGCTGTTACACTCTTTGAAAATTTTATATAAATAAATAAATATACATACTAATATTAATATGTTGTAAAAAAATATTATTAAGTTGTAACAATTTTAACAAAAAGTGATTTATTATTTTATTTTCTGTAATTATAATACATTTAAGAAAATTAAGATATTTGTTAAGTTTATATATATTTTAAATAATTGTTATTAATTTTTAATTTTTTTATTAAAATAAAAAAAACATTTGTAAACAAAACCTATTACAGTTGGACCTGGATAATTCATGACGGTCGGGTCGTTCCATTTCTAAGACATAATCTAAATCTAAAAATGTTTAAATCATATATTTTATATGAAATAAAATGATTTGAGCAAAAATTAAGATTTTCACATTCTAAAGGCCGCGGCACATAAGAAGAATGACATTCTTGCTGAAGTCATATCTGATAAATGACTAAAGACCAAGTTCGACCTAATTCAAATGTGATTCTGAAATCTTTTTATTAGGTCGAACTTGGTCTTTAGTGTTTTATCAGATATGACTTCAGCAAGAATGACATGCTTCTTATGTGTCGAGGTCTTTAGTAATAAAAAGTTTATTAATTATCTGCATTCGGCTTTAATAAAACTAGAAAACCTCTTCTCCGTTAATCGAGGTTTAACTGTAATGTGTACATCAATTGATAAACATTATTAAAAATATTAATAGATTTTTTGTAGTATTTTCATTATAAATGTTTTTTATAAATATTAATACAACTTTTAATTTGTTTATTGTGAATAAAACTGTTATATTTATTTTTGTACATGAACTGTAAAAATATTTTTATATTTTCAAAATAAATTCCATAACAATTTTAAAATTAGACATTAGACAAAATTACGAATTATATTTGAAAATTATAAAAAAAATCTATAAATATTTTTAATAAGTTTTCCAAAATATTTGTCAAAAAAAAACTATTGAAAATTTTAATGTTGTTTAATTTTTAACAAAATTTTCTTAAACCCATATTTTTTTGTTAATAATAAATTGTAAATATTTTATTTAATATTAAACGTTTTTATTTTTATATAAGTTTTTGTTTTATTTTTTTTTTAATTATGCAAATTCTTGTCATTTATGTAAATTACGAACCAAGAACAATGTAAAAATTATTGTAAAAATTTAAAAAAACTGTCTACTCCTCTTCCCCATTTTAGAAAAGAATATTTATTTTCAAATTTAAAAAAATATATATATATTTATATCTGTTAAGTTTAAAAAATAAATTGTTAATAAATAAATTTTTATATTTATATAAAAAAGAAAATAACCCTACAGATTTCTATAAATGTTAGTAATTTAGCCAAATCCAAAAACACACTCAAATAAACATTATTTGATCCATTGAAAATTTTTGCAACATCCATTAATAAATTACAACCCAGAAAATCTATTGATATAAAACAAAACTCTTTCAAAATATTTACAAACAATTTATTTATTATAAAAAAACAATCTAAAAAAAGAACAAAAACATTGTTAATCATATAATGAATGAAAAGAACAAACGATAAAA
This sequence comes from Musca autumnalis, assembly GCF_047663935.1. Lineage (NCBI taxonomy): Eukaryota > Metazoa > Arthropoda > Insecta > Diptera > Muscidae > Musca > Musca autumnalis. Next base: position 225,265,396 of record NW_027411866.1, read on the forward strand.
ATCCATAAAATGAAAAAAAAAAATATTAGAGACACAACTGAAAAAAAACATTTGAAAACATCAAATATATTTTGAATGTCATTGAAAAACACTTTGTCTTTTGATATATATGGATAGCTGACACAAAAGGGTAAGTAACTCACTCAGTAACTCATAAGCACGCTTTGTATACGTTATACTTACAGTCCTTATCTAAAGAAACATCGTTTAATCTTCTGGATGACTTGTATCTCCCCATGTTTCATACATACGGATAAGTTCCCACAAACATTTATTTTTACTTACTTTTACTTTGTAAATGTCGCCAAAATCAATGAAAGCGCTGTTTGCTGGCCTGGGAATTGAAGCCGGACACTCAGAGTGCTAACGAGTTTGCTTACCAATGAACCTCTGTGTCCTCTATGACACCCAATGGACCATGATAGCTTGTAATAATACATGAAATGCAAATCTCCCCTCTCAAAGGCAGTAACTGTCGATTTTCTTGCGCCTCAAACTATGCTTTATTATTTACTAGCAAAATGCCCGCTACTTCTTATGCGGAAAAGGAATAATATACAAATAAACAAATAATATGGTGAACACTGAAAATGTTGATGTACTAATATCTATTTGAATTTATATTTAATTTCATTTAAGTCTGTTCGTACACGTTTTGTTTGAATTTCTAAGAAGACCACTACACTTCAACTGCGGGCTAAATTCCAGTCCATGCTATATTTGAAAATTTTATTCACATTTTTTATCCACATTTTCCAACCAAATTTTGTGATATCAAAATGTGGAAAACTTTTATTCAAAACCTGTTATTTTATTTTAGGCCGTTTTATTCTCAGAATGTAAAAACCTTCTTGTAAAAAATTAGCCGCATAGATCTACCTTTTCAAATGAACTTACTGCTTTTTGATTTCAGTACATTATTTAGAAACCGAATTCGTGTTAACATAAAAACAAAAGTACACTATTCAGTACAATTTTTAAAATCCAGGACCTTAGCTCTGATCCAATCTACACACCGATCCTCATATCAAATTTCATTCATCGATTTACTCAATACCAGTGCTTCAATATTTAGTATTATTAAATACTTCTGGTACACTTATTGTACGACCACCTCTAACAATGAAGCTGATAAATAAATAATAAATCGGAATTCCACTTCTACTCCTATGCCCAATACCAAATTTATTGCAATTTTGTAGTTTTCGCACATTAAATATATAATTCCTGCTTCATTGCTACACCCAACGTCAAATTTAATATCATTTAGTACATTTCGTATTTCTCAATAAATCAGCCAGCCCTCAGCCTAATTTCAGAATTTGTATGCAGTTAAAAAATCCTTATTTAGACATCAATACAACAATTCGCAATTCCGCCCATATCCTTTCATGCAACACCAAACTGGTACAAATTTAGTACTTGTAATATGTATAAATTTCAAAAATTATTTCCTTATAATCAAAACTATATTCCAATCGCGATTTAGTATTTTTCGTATACATAAGTACGAAATTCCAAAACATCCTCTCTATCTTTACTCTAAACGCCAACTGCTATACTAATACCGAATTTACAATTTTAGCTGTACCCCTTTACATAATAACAATTTAACCAAATTCTGTGCCATATAGTAATTTTCGTACACTTATTGTACGTATATCCACAACAACATCCATATCTCAACCCTACACACCAATAGCGGATTCCTCCTCTATTTCTAATACCATCAATACTTTTCGAATTCCACCTCTATTTCTAATACCATCAATACTTTTTGTATGAACGTACGAATTTCCAAATTCCGAATTTCAGCATTCCACCTCTATCCGTTCACCCAAATCTAAATTGTACCAAATTTAGAGCCATTTAGTTCTTCTAGTAACCATAAGTACGAACTTTCAAAACTATCTCAGTCCTACACTCCAACAGTAATCTAAGTTCCAAATTTCAGGATTCCAGCTCTCTCCTTTCACCAAAATCCAAATTATACTATATTAAGTACCATTTAGCACTTTTGTACTTTTCGCAGAATAGGAACGAATTTCCAAAACCACCCCAAACCTACACTCACAGTAATCTTAATTTCAAATATCAGGATTCCAGCTTTATCCGTTCACCCAAATCCAAATTGAACCAAATTTAGTACCATTTAGTACTATTCGTACTCATAAGTACGAATTTCCAAAACCATATCAAACCTACAATCCAACGGTAATCTTAGTTTCAAATATCCGGGTTCCAGCTCTATTCTTTCCGTATCCCTAAGTATGAATTTCCAAAACATCCTCAATCCTACACTGCAACAGTAACCTTAACTCTAATTCCAGCTCTCTCCGTTCACTCAAATCTAAATTGTTCACCCAAATCTAAATTGTACCAAAATTAGTACCATTCACTACTTTCTATACCCATAATTTCCAAAACTACCTCAATCATACACTCCATAGGTAATATTTATTATAAATTGCAGGATTCCAGCTCTATCTGTTGATCGAAATCCAAATTATACCAAACTTAGTACTTTCCGTACCCATAAGTACGAATTTTCACAACTACCTCAATCCTACACTCCATACGTAATCGTAATTCCTAATTTCATAATTTCAGCTCTATCCGTTCAGCTAAATTTAAATTGTACAAAATGTAGTACCATTTAGTACTTTCCGTACCAATTAGTACGAATTTCCAAAATTACCTCAATCCTACACCCCAAAGATAATCTTAATTCTAAATTTCAGGATTCCAGCTCTATCCGTTCACCCAAATCCAAATTCAGTACCATTTAGTACTTTTCGTACCAACTAAGTACGAATTTCCAAAACTTCCTCAATCCTACAGTCCAAGAGTAATCTTAATTCCAAATTGCAGGATTTCAGCTCTATTCGTACCAAATTTAGTATCATTTAGTACTTTCCGTACCCATTAGTACGAATTTCCAAAATTACCTCAATCCTACACTCCAAAACTAATCTTAATTCCAAATTTCAGGATTACAGCTTTATCCTTTCACCCAAAACCAAATTGTACAAAATTTAGCACTATTTAATACTTTCCGTACCCATAAGTACGAAATTGCTGGTTTCCAGCTCTATCCGTTCAACCAAATGCAAATTGTACCAAATTTAGTACTAAATACTTTTCGTAAACATAAGTACTAATACTATCCCATATATCAATCGTACACTTCAACAGTTATCTTAATTCCAAATTTCAAGTTTCCATCCCTATTCGTTCACCCAAATCCAAGCTGTAAAAAATTCAGTACCATTTAAAACATGTCGTACACATAAGTACGAATTTCGAAAACTACCCCCATATCGCAATCCTATACTCCGTCATTAATCTTAATTCCAAATTTCAGGTTTCCAGCTCTATCCTTTCACCTAAATCCAAATTGTACTAAATTTAGTACCATTTGGTACTATTCGTACACATGAGTACTACTTTCACAAACCATTTCCTTTTATAAACACCACTTCCCAACCTTCATTTCCATACGAAATTTCTAGTTTCTAGCTAAATCCGTTCAAAATATACAATTGGTACTAAATTTAGTACTTTTCGTACACTTAGAGGTCGAATTTTCCAAAACATTTAGGTACATCTTTCTAACTCTCCATCAGTTACCCTCATTCCAAATTTCAGAATTCTAGCTCTTCCCGTTTGCCTAATACAAAGGGTACCATATTTAGTACCTTTTAGTACTTTTCGTACCCTTCCAGTTCGAATTTTCAAAAACCCAGCCTTATCTCACCCCTGCACACCAACAGCAACCCACACTCAAAATTTCAAGCTTCTAGCTTCAGCCGTTTCGTCTGGGCGATGATCTGTCAGTCACTCAGTCACTCACTCACTCATCACTAAACTCTTTTATATATATAGATTATTTATTATTTATGATTTATTATTTACTATTTATTATAATTTCCGGATTCCAGTGCCATCTATCTCTCCATCCAAATGCAATTTATACCAAATTTAGTATTTTCCGTACTTAAAAGTACGAATTTCAGAATTACCTCAATCCTACACTTCAAAAGTAGTTTTAATTCCGAATTTCAGTATTCCATCTCTATGCGTTTACTCACATCCACATTGTACCAAATTTAGTACTTTTCGTACCCAAAACTTCCTCAATCCTACACTCCAACAGTAACCATAATTCGAAATTTCAGGATTCCAACTCTATCCGTTCACCCAAATATAAATTGTACCAAATTTAGTACATTTAGTACTTTCCGTACCCATAAGTATGAATTTCCAAAACTATCTTAATCCTACACTCCATCAGTAACCATAATTCGAAATTTCAGGATTCCAACTCTATCCGTTCACCCAAATATAAATTGTACCAAATTTAGTACATTTAGTACTTTCCGTTCCCACAAGTATGAATTTCCAAAACTTGCTCAATCCTACACCCCAATAGTAATCTTAAATCAAAATTTCAGGATTGCAGCTCCATCCGTTCAACTAAATTTAAATTGTACCAAATTTAGTACCATTTAGTACTTTCCGTACTCATAAGTACGAATTTCCAAGACTAACTCAATCCTACAGTCCAAAATTAATGAAATTCCAAATTTCAGGATTCCAGCTCTATCCGTTCACCCAAATCCAATTTGTACCAAATTTAGTACCGCTTACTACTTTTCGTACCTATAAGTAAGAATTTCCAAAACTACCTCAATCCTTCACTCCATCAGTAATCTTAATTCCAAATTTCAGGTTTCCATGTCTATCTAAATCCAAATTGTACCAAATTTGGTACCATTTAGTACTCTTCGTACACATAAGTATGAATTTCCAAAACTACCCCCATATCTCAATCGTACACTTCTACGGTAATCTAAATTCCAAATTTCAGGTTTTCAGCTCTATCCGTTCACCCAAATCCAAATTGTACCAAATTTAGTACCATTTAGTACTTCTCGTACACATAAGTACGAACTTCCAAAATCATTTCCTTAAATCAACACCACTTCCCAACCTTGATTCCTATACCAAATATGAAGATTGTAGCTATATCCGCTAAAAATATACAATTGGTACCAAATTTAGTAACTTTTCGTACACTTATAAGTCGAATTTCGAAAAACCCTTTGGTACATCTTTCTATATCTCCATCAGTTACCCTCATTCCAAATTTCAGAATTCTAGCTCTTCCCGTTTGCCTAATACAAAGGGTACCATATTTAGTACCTTTTAGTACTTTTCGTACCCTTCTAGGTCGAATTTCCAAAAACCCAGCCTTATCTCACCCCTACACACCAACAGCAACCCACAGTCAAAATTTCAGCTTTCTAGCTTCAGCGGTTTCGTCTGGGCGATGATATGTCAGTCACTCACTCAGTCACTCAGTAACTCACTCACTCACTAAGCTCTTTTATATATATAGATAAATAATTTTAGTTTTAAAAAATTTTGGGGTAACACTGGCAAAAACATTCGGATAACGCCATCTGTTGAAACGTATGATTGAAATTCGCTAAAAATTTTTTGAATTAATTTTTTTTCGAATTTTATTACAGTGGAACCTGGTTATAGCGAAGTCTATTTTTATACCCTACACCACACAGTGGTAAGGGTATTATGTCTTTGTGCATTTGTATGTAACATACAAAAGGAAACGAAATAGACCCATAGTTCCTTTTGGGGATATATGTACATATAATCACTTTCTGAGTCGATTTATGCATGTCCGTCCGTCTGTCTGTCCGTCTGTCCATGTATTTTTGTTCGCAACGTACTGGTCGCATTTTTGTCCGATTCAGCTGAAAATTGGGGACTATAATTTTTTCAGCCATAGGAAGAACGCTATTGCTTTTGGTGAAAATTGGTTCAGATTTGGATAGCTCCCATATATATTTTCACCCGATTTCACGTATTTGCTGCACCAAACACGCTATATACGTCTGATTTTGATGAAATTTTTAGTGTGTGACTCAATTCGGTCTAGAAATAAATGTGCCAAATTATATCGAAATCTGTTCAGATTTGGATATAGCTCCCATATATATTTTCGGCCGATTTCACGTATTTTCTGTACCAAACACGCTATATATGTCCGATTTCAATGAAATTTGGAATGTGTGACTGAATTTGGTCTAGAAATAAATGTGCCAAATTATATCGAAATCGGTTCAGATTTGGATATAGCTCCCATATATATTTCCAGCCGATTTCGCGTATTTGCTGCACCAAACACGCTATATATGTCCGATTTCAATGATTTTTGGAATGTGTGACTGAATTCGGTCTGGAAATAAATGTGCGAAATTATATCGAATATATTTATTTTATTTTACATATTCACAGTGGTGTAGGGTATCATATAGTCGGCCCCGCCCGACTTTGATCCTTTCCTTACTGGTTTTAAAACCACTTATTATGATGTGATTTTTTAAGGATTTTAAGCTATGAAATGTTTTTAAACATGGGTGCACATTGTTGAACTTCTTATGATGAGGTAAATTTGTTTTTATACCCTCAGCCTGATGGCTAACGAGGACACACGGACACAAAAATGTGTATCAGCGAAATAATGCTTTCAGACCATTAAGCCAAACAGGTATGTGATGAAAACCGAATCGACTCGATTTGCAGAATCGAAATGGTATATATTCTGGGTGCCTTTAATATGATATACATATATAGTTTTGCTTCGCAAAACGTCTCTTATTTGAATATTTTTAAAATCCATTCTCAATTTTAATAAAATATTCACCAAAATTCGAAATATAGTCTAAATTTACATTAGGCAATTTTCCTTGCGGCAATTGTCAGTTTGTAGTAGAGAGAGGTGAGGCATATTGTAACCCTTTGCCTCTCAACACCCTCTCTCACAGACAAACTGACAATTGCCGCAAGGAATATTGCCTAATGTAAATTTTGACTATATTTTGAATTTTGGTGAATATTTTATTAAAATTGAAAATGGATTTTAAAAATATTCAAATAAGAGACGTTTTGCGAAGCAGGAGTCTATGATCTGGCAGCCCCAGGACCATTCTAGGATACTGTAGGGTAATCGCCTACATATCTGAAGATCAAATGATTACTGAAACTTCGAAAAGAGTAAGAGAAAATGAACCCCCTTCAACGTTGACGAATATTGGAACTCGGAAAAGGATTAGGATTGGACAATGGAACGTAAGGACTCTTAGTGAAACATCAAGAGTGGCACAACTAGAATCACAATTTGCTAAATATAAACTGGGCATTCTGGCAATAAGTGAAATGCGATGGTGTCGCACAGGAGAAGAAACATCCAGTAATGGAAACACTATTATATTCAGCGGAAAGGAAAAGCACAGGGAAAGTGGTGTCGGATTTATAATAGCCAAATCTTTGAGAAAAACTTTGAAATCATGGTTGCCGATTTCCGACCGAATAATAACAGCACGTTTTCAGACAAATATTAGGAAACATATCACGATTGTGCAATGTTACGCTCCAACTGAGGATTCGGAGGATGAAATAAAAGACGAATTCTACAGCCAACTTACTGCTACTCTCAAAAATATACCATCTCGTGATATCCTTCTGCTTACTGGAGACTTTAATGCGACGATTGGAAGCGAAAACAATGGATTGTCACATATAATGGGTAGGAATGCACTTGGAAGAAAGAATAAAAATGGAGAGAGACTGATAGAAATCTGCCAAACGTTTGACTTAGTTATTGGAGGATCAATATTTCCACATAAGGCAATACACAAATACACATGGTCACATCCCAATGGCCATTCCCGAAACCAAATAGACCACATCTGCATTCGCCGAAAGTGGAGGAGCTCACTGCTAGACGTGCGCACGAAGAGAGGTGCAGATATACACAGCGATCACGAGCTAGTAATCGCCGAGATACAAATAAAACTAAAAAGTATTAAAAGGAAAAGTAACAGCCGCCAGGCAAAACATCTGGATGTCATTAAACTGCGAGAGCAGTCAAAAAAAGAAGAAGTTGGCGAACTACTACGGGAATGCATTCCAACGACAGAAACACCTTGGGAAAGAACAAGTTCCCAAATTAAGAATATAGCTGTCCAAGCAATCGGATACAAACAGAAAACAGATAGGAAGCGATGGATTTCAGACAACACCTGGAACCTCATACAGGAAAGAAATACCTTAAAGCTGCAAAAACTTGAAAATTCAAATCTCAAGGAGAGATACGAGGACACGGCGAAAGCAGTGAAGAAATCAGCTAGAGCAGACAAACGAAAATACTCCGAGAATATGGCAAAAGACGCAGAAGTAGCCGCAGCAACACACAACGTAAGAGAACTGCATAATCTTATAAACCGCATTTCCAACAAAAATCCGAAACGGAACACCGTTATTAAAGACTTAAATGGCCAGCTACTTACAAACACTGAAGACCAAACCCGCAGATGGAAGGAGCATTTCGAAACAATAAGTAATATCAATGAACACACTAATATTCCAAATCCGACTGTGCTTTCAAATATTATTCCCAGATGCAGTTGCCCAACATCAGAAAACCCTCCCACTGTTGACGAAATCGCCTCGGCAATACTGAAGCTAAAACGTAACAAGGCACCAGGAGAAGACGGTATACCTCCTGAGATTCTTCAAGCAAATCCTGCAGTCTCGGCTGAAATTCTCTACCCATATATTCATCACGCCTGGTGTAATGAAGAGATACCAAATTCGTGGACAAAAGGCGCGGTAATTAAATTACCGAAAAAAAACGATCCAACCATTTGTGACAATTGGAGAGGGATAACTCTCCTTAATACTATCTACAAAACTATTGCAATTTTAATAAATAAAAGGTTGGAATGTGTGGAGGAAACTTTAAGAGAAGAACAGGCAGGGTTTCGACCACATCGCAGCTGCGTCGACCAGATCAACACACTACGAATCATAATTGACCAGTCAATTGAATTGCGAGCTCCATTATACCTGGTGTTTATCGACTTCCAAAAGGCATTTGATTCTATTAAACGAAACGCCATATCGGAGTGCCTGCGCATTAGAGGTGTACCACTAAAAATAATAAATATAATCAAACGAATGTACGACGGATCCACGCTACATGTTATACACAATGGGATGCAAAGCGAAACGTTTACAACAAACGCTGGAGTGAAACAAGGATGTCCTCTATCACCCCTCCTTTTTGCTGTTGTTTTGGATGAAATCATGACAAAAGTATGCCAGAAGAAAAGAGGAATAGTATGGAAGCTACATGATCATCTAGAGGACCTTGACTTCGCGGACGATATCTGCCTAATATCACACAAATTCAGCGACATGCAAACAAAAATAAATGACTTGGTGGATATAGCAGAGTCAATGGGCCTAGAAATAAATATACAAAAAACAAATGCGATGTGCATAAACAACACTTCATCGAACAAAATAAAAATAAAAGGCCAGGAAATAACATATGTGCAATCTTTCTGTTACCTTGGATCCATCATATCAAATGATGGCGATATTGGGAAGGATGTATTAAACAGACTGAATAAAGCCCGTTCAGCATTTGGAAGGCTATATAGTAACTGGCGGTCAACCCAACTATCACTGACAACTAAATTAAGAATATTTAATGCATGTGTGAAATCTACCCTATTGTATGGCAGTGAAACCTGGATGACGACGAAACAAACGGCTCAATTATTACAATCATTCATCAACAAATGCCTACGAATAATATGCCGCATATTTTGGCCCAACACAATTAGAAATACAGAGCTATGGTCCTTGACAAATGAAGAGCCTATATTGCGGCAATTATTAAGAAAGAAATGGAGTTGGATAGGCCACACTCTGCGCAAGCCTCAACACAGCATCCCAAGGATAGCCCTAGAATGGAACCCACAGGGCAGCCGACGTCCAGGCCGTCCAAGCAATACATGGCGAAGAACAACGATGAAGGAACTTGAAAAACAAAATAAATCATTCCATGACTTAAAATCATTGTGCCACAATAAACCTCTATATAAAACTCTTGTAGAAGCCCTATGTTCCCAAGTGGAATAATAAAGGAAATAAAAAAAAAAAAAAATATGGACATACAATTTCGATTTATGGGAAAACGAGTCGAATCTTTTTCCATTATATTAGTTTCAGACAATTTGACGTCGATTTAGTCATGTCCGTCCTTCTGTCTATCTGTAGTAGTAACCTATTCGAATATTGGTCCACTTTTCAATATTTTAAAGATTTTAGCCGCATTTTCCATTAGAATTAGGTAGATTAGGAAGGAGATGGGAGGATGGTGGCTCCTAAACAAAAGTTAAAAAATTGTCTCGCAACATGGTGCGCACGATAACGTTCGAAAGGCTCTCGTAATATTTCATTTCCACATAAATTTGGACTATTCGGGAACTCTCACGTAAATTTAAACATTTTTCGTTTCGTTTTGAATTTTTTCAACAGCTTGTCCTCGCAATCCCTTTTACAACGATACAAGTTTTTTCAGGGGCGAGTCCATACCACCTGAGAAAATAGGCCGAAATCTGTAAATCTGAGAATTCGTCTAAAACCGTTGAACTAAGTAATAAATGTTGTATGGGCACTGGTGTGTGTAGTTGTTGTTACAAAAGTAGTAGAAGAGGAAGGAGATACTACTGTCGTAACCGACTATAAATGGCTTGTGGATACGACGAAGCTTAGTACATCGTAATATTTCTCTCACACTTAAATAAAGGTCAAAGTTTGACTATATCAGACAACTCCATGCGGTATCTCCAAAATAGTTCTAAATTTTTGTCCAGTTTAAGGGCTATTTCTGGTTTGTTTTGAAATTATTATCGGGGGTAGTCCTTGTGATGCAGATTACAATGATAAATAGTTTTTCCTCATCAAGTTCATGCAAAAGCTCTAAAAATCCTACGGTGATCGCCTAAAGTGGCTTATTGGCACTAAAACTATAAAAGGGAATTAATCGTTAACTTAGATCCACTTACTTACTTAGCTGGCCTTTTACAGAACATTTGTTCCATAAGCCGAACTAAGAAAAAATCTCCAATCCTCTCTGTTTGCTGCTGTATTTTCCCAATCTGGGATATGTAGCTTTGTGATATCTCGGTTCACTTGTTCGCTCCAACGAAGCTTTGGCCTTCCAGAATTGCGAGAACCTCCATGCGGCCCGTATTTATACGCCTTTTTAGCGGGTTCATCATCACTCATTCTTATAACATGGCCTAGCCATCGCAATCGTTGTATCCCGATTCGTTCCACTACATTGATGTCATTGTATAGTTGATACAGCTCGTTGTTCATACGACGCCGATATTCGCCGTCAACACAGATTGGCCCGTAGATCTTTCGAAGAATTTTTCTCTCAAACACACCAAGCACTGCCTTATCTGCTTGAGCAAGCACCCATGCTTCGGAACCATAGATTAGCACGGGTAGTATCAGTGTTTTGTACAGTGTTATTTTTGTTTGACGGGAGGTGGCTTTATTCCTAAACTGCTTACTCAGCCCAAAGTAGCATCTGTTAGCCAACACTATTCTTCTTCGTATTTCACAACTGATGTCATTTGTTGTGTTTATGGCGGTGCCGAGGTAGACGAAGTCCTTGACTACCTCAAAATTGTAGGTACCAACATTCACAGATGGTGCGGTGTTTGTGGACATATAACTCGTCGATACCATCAACTTGGTTTTTACGCCGTTTACTGCCAGACCAACTTCAGCAGATTCTCTTTCGACTTTTGCAAAGGTGTCAGTTCCTTCTTTTACCGATCGACCCATGATGTCAATGTCGTCGGCATAAGCCAGTAACATGTGGCTGTTCGTGTATATCGTTCCATTTCTTTTGACCTTCGCGTCTCGTATGACCTTTTCCAGCAGGATGTTGAATAGATCACACGACAGGCCGTCTCCTTGTCTGAAACCTCTTTTAGTAGTAAACTCTTCGGAGAGATTCTTTCCTATTTTAACTAAGGATCTTGTCTCAGTTAATGTCATTCTACAAAGTCGAATGAGCTTTTGGTATTCCTGCAAAATCAGACATGGCTTGGAACACCTTTGAACGTATAGGGCTGTCGAATGCGGCTTTATAATCGACGAAAAGATGGAAGGTGTCGATCTGCATTTCTTGGGTCTTTTCCAGGATTTGTCTCAAGGTAAATATCTGGTCAATGGTGGATTTGCCAGGTCTAAAGCCGCACTGATAGGGTCCAATAATTTCATTGACCATAGGCTTTAGTCTCTTACACAATATGCCAGATACTATCTTATATGCAATAGGGAGCAGACTTATGCCCCTATAATTGATGCTCACGTACCAATCGTCGGGTACGCGTTCTTCCTGCCAGATGGTGCTAACTAGCTGATGCATACACCTTATCAGCGTGTCGTCTCCGGTTTTGAACAGCTCGGCTGGTAGGCCATCTGCTCCTGCCACCTTATTATTCTTCAGCCGGTTTATTGCTGTCCTTACCTCATCTTGGCTGGGCGGTATACATTCAATACCATCTTCTGGGATTGCATCTGTGGTATCTTCGCCGTCTTCACTGCTATCGGATACCAACAGTTTGGAAAAATGTTCTTTCCATATCCTGAGCACACTATCTGTATCAGTTACCAAATTACCCTGTTGGTCTCTACAGGAGGATATTCCTGTACCAAAGCCATCAGTTTGATGCTTCACTCTTTGGTAGAATTTTCTTACTTCGTTCTGTCTCCTGTACATCTCCATTTGTTCACACTCCCTCTTTTCCATTTCTCTCTTTTTCCTGCGGAAAAGACGTTCCTCCTCTCTCCTTTTCAACCGATACCTCTCTCCTGCGCTACGCTTTGCTACTGATTGTAAAGTAGCCCTATATGCCGCATTTTTTTCTTCGGTAGCAGCACGGCACTCCTGGTCATACTACGGATTCTTTGGTGGTCTCTAATATCCAAGTACTGATTTTGCGGCTGTTTGCATGGAGTGGGCAATATTCTGCCATTGTGCTGATATGTTATCGGGACGAGAAGCGCTATCATTAAGCAATTGGGTCAGTTAACTTAGATCCAGTTTTTTGCTAGAAGCCACAATTTCTGAGATAAGGGGCCCGAAATATCCCAATTTATAGGGCCATGACTTTATACACCTCTCGCTCTAAAGTTTTACCTAATCTTTGTGGCCTTTGTTACAACGTTATAATTTCATTCTCCACACTTCTTCCGATAATGGTCCTTCCAAGTGGTGTTCTTAAAATAAGTGAAGGGTCGTGGCTTTTATTCGTGTAGACTGTGTTAATTGGATCGGATAATTAAAAATCGTCTTTTTGTCACCTACGAAAATGTATTGTACTTTTTAAACTATGTTCATAGGTGGACTTACCACCACTTCTGTTAGGATTTTTTGTACAGCTATAGGCTGAGTTTTACAATTACGTTTATTTTATAATTTTTCTTGTTGTTGGTGTATACAATATATAACTATAGTTTTTATTAAAAAAAAATAAAAATTGTCTTTTTTTCAAACATAATCACGGCATTACAACATTATATACAAGAGGACCTACAGGACAAATTATAACAATAGAATTTAAAAATAAGGAGAGAAGAATTTTATGGAACAAAACGAAACTATTCATATTTTCATAAACATCCATAGATAATTTCGTTTTCATAATCACATTCGACAATATTACAAATCGGGGAGTTGAAGACAATTCAAAAAGACATAGAAATAAAGGTGATTTTTATGAAAAATATAAAAATAAAGAATATGTTCTTCATAATCATTCTAGAGTCTAGTAAATCAAGGTTGAAGACAATACCAAAGGACATGAACTTTTTATATTCTCAATATAATTGCACTAATCCACAAGATTGACTTTACATTTCGAACATTAAACATAAGAGAAAATATGAAACAATTGAAAATTTAAAGGTCCTTTCAAAAAACAATAATAATAATAAACAAAACTTTATTATGAATCAAACAAAAAAAAAATATTATTAAATCAAAAATAATTGTGTTTTTTTAGTCTATTACAATAATCAAGAATCGCTTAAGATATCCTTTAGTATGGAACTTGAATTGCGTGTTGGTGAGAATTCATCTAGAACCGTTGAACTAAGTAGTAAAGGTTGTATGGGCACTGGTGTGTTAGTTGTGGTTGTTGCAGAAGTAGTAGAAGAAGAAGGTGATGCTAATGTCGTTGTTGCCTGCTGGTACTGCTGTTGTGGTGTAATTGGATTAGTTATTTGCGAAGAACGCCTTGATGATGATGCTACGGGCGTCGAGGAATGTTGTATATTAAGCAAGTTAGGCATTTGTTGACGCTGTGTTTGTGGTTGAGATTCCTGTTCAAGGAATTGTACAAAGGCCTGTACCAAATTGTCTTTGGAGTGGGAACCTGAAATACAAAAAAAAAATAATAATTAATTTCCAATTAAATAAAAATATTTTTAGGTATATTACCTGCAGCAGCACCAGCACTTCCGCCTCCACCTCCTCCAAGCAATGAACCCAACCATCCACCTTGTTGCTTGTTGAGGCCAACTTTATCCGTTTCACTTTGATTGAAATCCAATACCGAGGATATCATTCTCAATATTTGCTGTTTATCATTTTGATTGGAACTGACCACATAGCCAATTAAAAGACTCTTAATGAGAGTCTTTTCAATTTTGTCCGATTGACTAGATTCCGCTGTTGTTAGTTTCTGTTCCAAACCGGCATTTTGTTGTTTCAAGGTTTCCACTGTAATTATGAATAAGGAAAAAAGGTTAATAAATTGGGACAAATAAAAGAAATATCAATAAATTATAGTAAAACATATAACAAATTAAAAATATTAAAATTTATTTTTTTTTTTTTTATTTTTACACTTTAGCACCTATTTTCTTTGTTAGTGGATAGGTAGAGGTTAGCTTTTTAAGTAGTTTTAGGGAGCACGGAATGTGATCGCAAAACTCACTAAGTGATGTTTGGCTAGACACTTCAAAAGATGGAATGTGTTGTACGGAACTGTACCCCATACTGGGCCCTTTTTAGCAACAATGTCGTCAATTTTGTCGTGAAACAAAAACTACTCTGGTTTGCTGAAGCATGTTAATCTCACTTCTCAAAATACTGCGCAGTAGAAAATTACCTTGGATAAAGATTTTGTCTCGTCAATTGAAACTGTCCGAGCAGAATTCTGGAATAATTCAAGTGTTTATACTCCCCTCTGGAAATATTTTCATGACCTTTTAGAGAAAAACTCTCCAGGAAGACTGAATAAAACTCGCATGGTTGTAGTCGCTGATGCCAGAAACAACTATCGTGTGAATACCAGCCGCAGAGTAGATTCTCCACCAATGGCACTAAAGAACATTAGTGCCAATTGTTAAGACAGAATCTTTATCCAAAGTAATTTGCTACTGCGCAGTAGTTTGAGAAGTGAGATTAGAATTTTTATACCTCAACTTCTTCTGCAAAGGTCAATATTCAAGTTTATTGAATAGAATTTACTTCTTGGGAAAAGTTCAGGAAATGTATCCTGAAAACATCAATTAAAGTCCTTCTTCCATGTTATCGAATTTAGTCGCCATATGATGTTTGCGGATGCTTCGGTATTCAAATGTTTAAGGTTGCAGTGATAAAGAGACGGATAAATCTTACACAGACTTGCTCCACGTTTCGATCTAAGAGAAACCCCCCACAAAAAAAACTTCTGTGAAGTCACATGAGAATGGGGTTAACAGGCCACTGAATTCTCAAATAATTGAGAAATCGAAAGACCCTATATAAGACTGGTTTGGCCCCCCATAGATACTGATAGTTCAGAAAAGTTCATTCGTTATGTCTCGTAGAAGAATTCAATCAGAAACTGATTGCTCTTTCCGCGGCATAAATCTACGTTAGGTTGAACTCAATAATCATTTAGTAACAATGATTATCAGTCTGATTCTAAATGGAAGATATGTCCGAGTCATTGGCTAAGGGTGAATGGTATAAAAAAACAAACAAGCAAACAAGTATCAGTCGGCTTTGCGACAGAAATACACTCAGCCTATGTGAATTAAAACATTTATCTACGGACAGATGGAATATATTTAGGGTCTTTTTAGAATTTTGTGACCCTTTTACGACATTTCAACTTGCCGACCAAAATGTGGATTAAGATTAAATTTCAAAAATGTTGCGGAGGAGATACTTGAAAGAATGGACCGACATAGTCCTTTATATAAGTGGATCTTATTTTGGGAGTCATATCTTTTCGATAGATATCACGCCCACAAGTCATTTCAGTGGGTCATCGTATAACTTTTGGACCAGTATGCCAGGAAGCATTCACTTGTCCACGCAAAACATAATATCGCTGTAAACAAGACCACAACGAAAAGCAACGGTATACATTTCCAAAAGATCTTCAGACAGACCCTAAACTGCACTTAGACTCAAATGTGGAAATCTTGTGGGGGAGGTACCCTAAAGAGAGAAGTTAAACTAAATCTGGACAAAATTTAAGGAGATGCAAAGTGATTGCCCCGTTCAAGAGATATCGTGCATACCTTTTTTGTGACATTTTTTAAACGTAAGGGGGGATGGGGGAGTACTGGAAACTGTGGGCCGTTATTGCTCATCTTCGAACTGACACTAAGTTTGGAAAAATTATGACGAAAGCCACTACAAATGCTGCCATAAGGGTTTTTTAAACCTTTCGAGCTGCTTTCACAAGAAGTATGGACTTGCCCCTGAAAAAACTTCTACCGTCGTAATTTAGGCAGCGAATGCAAGTTGATTCAAAAACAAGTAGGAAAAGTGTTAAGTTCGGTCGGGCCGAACTTTTTATACCCTCCACCACAAATTTCAGCCATTTCGGTGGATTAATGTGACCATAACCTTCAAAATACCGAAAATCGGAAGGTACCGTTCTATGGGGGCTATATGATGGCGTGGACCTATACCTACAAATTTCTGGGGGAAAGTTTAATACCCCCATCGAAGACTAAATACCAAATTTCAGCCATCTCGGTGTGATAATGAGGCCAAAACCTTCAAAATATCGAATATCGGGAGATATCGTCCTATGTTTCTACGCCTATGGAGACACAAAATACCAAATTACAACCAATTCTATGGTCAAATGGGTCTAATACATTCAAAATATATTAAAATGACGCGTACTTTATATGGGGCGTTATATGGGGGCTATACCACAACGTTGACCTATATAAACCAACTTTGGTAGGAATGTTTTTTGGCCTCTGGAGATACAAAATACCAAATTACAACCAATTCGGTCGTAAAATGGGACAAATATCTTAAAAATTCCTTAAAACGACGACGCGTCACGCGTCATTTTGTATGGGGGCTATACGAAAGCGTGGAACTACATAGCCTGCTTTCAATACCAAAAGTCCTACGTACATATAATAGATTTTCCCAAAATTTCATCCAACTTTGTCAATCCGTTCGGACGCTAGAGTGATTTCCACAGGCGGACAGACGGACGGACATGGCTATATCGATGTAGAATTGCACGCTGATCAATAATATGTGGGGTCTACAATGATTATTTCGAGTAGTTACAAACGGAATGACAATCTTAATATGCCCCCATCCTATGGTGGAGGGTATAAAATCAATGTGATTTGATAGCAGGTCTTAAAGTGAACTTATCCGAAATTTTGTGTGGGAGTTACCCAAAGGAATTGATCGGTATAGTCCATATTGTACCGTGAACTACGTCTGGTAGAAATTTCACGATGTGCAAAGTATGGAACAAATCGGTTACTCCCTTCAAGAGCTATCTTGCGCACAAATTTTCCGAACATTTTTGAACTTTTGTGTGGGAGGTACCGGAAGGAGAGGACCGATATAGCCCATCTTCGAACTTAAACTATGTTTGGACAAAATATTACTAAGGCTAAATGTTGGACCGAATCTGCTGTTCTGTTCTTTGGTTTTTGCAGCTTTCAGGCGGCTGTTTTCTCAGGAAGTATGGACTTGCCCCTAATGAGACTTGTACCATCGTATGGAGGGCAGTGACTACAAGTTTCTACAACAAAAATCTAAGCGATTCGATAGCAGGCACTAAACTGAAATTTTTCGGAAATTTGTGTGGAAGGTACCTCAAGTGGACGAATTGAGTCCATATTGGACATTTCACAATGTGCAATGTATGGACCAAAGCGGTTACTCCCTTTAAGAATTATCGTGCGTACAATTTTTCCGGACATTTTCGAACTTTTGTGGGGAAGGAATGGACCAATATAACCCATCTTCGAACTTAAACCAGATTGGGCAAAATATTACGGGACCGAATCGATTGATCCGTTCGAGAGTTATCGTGCGCTCCGACCAGCCAGACAGACAGACGTAGGGACATGGATAAATCAACTCCAAGTTGTCTAAAACGGATTTCGTCCAAACATACTTGGGGTCTAAAACCATTATTTCGATGAGGCATATTTTGCCCGTACGAAAGTGTTAGCATAAATGCTGAGGGTATAAAAACATTTCCCCACAAACATCCCACAATTAAAAAGGAGAGATAGATTTCCCTCATATCAAAGATTGGTGCCTTGTTCTACTTTAGCTCAATGGTAAGTGCTCTATTTGGGTTTCGCCAAGTATGAGAAGGAAAATTATTCGAAAGGTTTAAGGCCTCGACACATAAGCGGCTGGCTTTCTGGCTGAAGTCATTTCTGGTAAAAGACTAAAGACCAAGTTCGACCTAATTCAAATGTGGTTCTGACATTTCTTTTTTCCTTTCCCAGAAATTATTTCAGCCAGAAAGCCAGCCGTTTATGTGTCGAGGCCTTTATCCACACATACATATCGTTGAGGGTTACGTTTTTGGGCATTTCAGGTGACGATATGTTCCCACAAAGGTACTTGACGGGAGAAGAGGGGCTTCTATCATATCAATGAGTGCAAACCGAGTGACTCAATGGTATTTGACGTACTTCTTTTTCGTCGAGTCGGCACAGCTTGTCTTGTAGAGAAGATTTAACTGGCTGAAATACTCAGGAAGTGTAGGAATTTACTGACCATCTTGGAAGTGGATCTAATTGTGGGAGTCATTCATTCGACTGTCATCGTGGCAGACATACATTTGCCCAGAAAGCCAGCCGTTTATGTGTCGAGGCCTTTATCCACACATACATATCGTTGAGGGTTACGTTTTTGGGCATTCCAGGTGACAATATGTTCCCGCAAAAGTACTTGATGGGAGTAGAGGGACTTCTCTCATATCAATGAGTGCAAACCGAGTCACTCAATGCTATTTGACGTACTTTTTTATCGTCGAGTCCGCACAGCTTATCTTATAGAAAAGATTTACCTAGCTGCAACACTCAGGAAATGTAGGAATTTACTGACCATCTTGGAACTGGATCTAATTTTGGGAGCCATTCTTTCGACTGTCATCGTGGCAGACATACATTTGACGGTGTCTATGTAAAAATCCCCCAACACTTTAGCAATAATTTTGAACTTTTGTAAGGGAGGTATCGGAAGGAGTTGTCCCATATAGATCACCTTCGAACTTAATTCAAGTTAGAGAGAAATATTACGATGTGTAAAGCAATGATGAACACGAAGAGAATATTTGTATGGCAAATCGTACGAAAACGTAAAGGGTGTAAAGGTTGGACCAATGTCAGTCACTTTTTTCAATAGTTGTCGTGCCAACCGGCCAGTAGGACACCGTAATATTTTTAGAGCTTTTTGGAACATTAAATAAGGAAGTATGGATTTGCCGACGAAAAACTGTATATCGCTGTAAACTGGACCACAAAGAGTACCTTCGGTTGGAATTTCAAAAGAATCCTCGAACAGCCCTAAAATTGCACTTAAGCGAAAATGTTCACACAGTGCCAACACTATTTCTCACTCCATCCTTTTTACCTTCAGAAGAGTGAAATCCGTTAGATGCAGACGATTTTACAGTGGTCTGTAGGCCAGTCCTCCCTTCTTTTTCCCCAACAGGCCCGGCAGCAGCTGCCAAAAATGCAGTCGACATAGGCGGCTACTTGGTTTGCGACTGCCTCCTTCCCTGCGCCAACTTCGAAAAGGCAGTGTTCGCGCCAGTGGTTCCCGAGCGTTTCGTCGTCTTCGGGACCGACGGAGCCGCAGTCACCAAAGATATCCGCAAAGGACTCGAGCAGCTCGACACCATCGGTTTTCCTTGTTTCCCTGTAACGGATGCCTTTACCACAGCCATTGGGCTGGAAACTGCATCCTTTACAGGGGTCGGAATTTGGTCAATTGGAAGGAAGAGCTTCTCAATGTGAGGATATTTCCGTTCGAAACACCTCACAAATCTTCAGTCCAAATTCCCTAAATTCTGCCTGAGTTACCTCAGTGGGGTTCCTGCCAATAAATCTTGAGCAGCAATATACGGCTCTTCGGTAATTATACCTGTACTTCCTTTGCCTGGCGCGGCTTGTCTTGTCTGGTGAGGACGTGGGGGTGGTCGTCGCTTCCTCCTCCACGTCCTCTTCAACCAAGGCATCTTGCCCTAAGGGTCACGATCCTCGACTGCAAGGTTGGAGCTTTTTATGGCAACTGAGGGAACTTCTTTGGACGATTGAGATGGGATAATTGTAATATCCATCTCATCGTCCTCCCAGCTCTCCCAGTCCCCCGGAGGAGGGCTCTCCTGACTCAGTCGAATGGCCTCACTATCGAGCAATTCCCTGCTATGTTGATGTATGGCGTAGATCACTTTGTCCAGTGTCGTCATACTGCCGTCCCCGCCCAAGGATTCGGTCGTTCTTGCACAAGGTGCTTCGATGTCCGTTTTGATTGCTGTGGTCAATATCGAGGGTATATCGGAGTTGGGGATTTTTATATATGTTGACCTAAACTAGCCATTTTTAGGGACAGAAAAGCGATATGCAGCCCAAAAATCTTTGAAAAAAGAAGTGAATCCGCCAATGAACCACATTTTAAAACAGGTATTTATTTCCACTATTCATAACGGAAAGATCTCAATATGACAAGATTTGGAGCTATTTTTTTTTTGTGTATGCATTGACCACCACAGAACTTTTTCCATCCACTCACTGTTTTGTAATTGGAAAATAATTTTTATATTCTTCTTATTCTTTATTTTATTTATAACTATTATTTATTTTCTTTTTTTAAATGAAAATTTTTTATTTTATTTTTGCTTATATTTAGTAATTTTATTTAACACTTCACTTTTTTCATATTTTAATTTATTTATGTTTCATGCTCTCATTATCTTTTCGGATTATTGTTTTATTTTTTCGGTGCATATTTTTAGGGATTAAATTAAAAACACTTGCAGCAAACACATTCCACATGCGTCGGTTGTTATTGTTATTGACGATGACATTTACATTTCATCTGTATGTAAGTATGACATAAGTACTGGTCGGTTAAATTTTTGTCGCTGTCGAAAAAAGCAACAACAAATTTGTGAACAAATCAACACCAGTACCTAATGTAATACTCTGACAGACAAAAGTATTACAAATTCGTTCGGGGGAAATTGAGTCACGAACGGATATTTGGGGAACCGGGAACCGTTTATTCACACGCACTTTTTTTCCTAACCTTACACATTTTAGAAGAAAAAAGTTGCAAAATGTTACAAATTAAACATGCTTAAAAACAAAAAAAAAAAAATTCTTTAAATGTTAACAAATGAAAGGACGGCACAATAGATTTTTATTTTAAATTAAAAAAGTTAAGTTAAAAATTAATTAGAAAATAAATTTAAAAAAAACAGCTTCAAAAATTAAATAAAACGAAAAATGTAGACTTTAATGTCAGGCCAAGTAATCTCCACATGCAACGTGATTGGGAACAAAATTAAATCACCACATTACATAATGAGATTGCTTGAAAACGGACATTAGTTTTTAAAACATAATTTTCTTTTTGGCAGTTGTTTTGTTTGGCAACGAGGAAAAGTTATACGGATATGTTTATTTGAAAAGCAGTAAATTAAATAAGTTAATTAGGAAGCAGCAGGTGTTTTAAATGTACAAATAATGGGAAATGTAAAGCAATTGGTTAAACAACGTATGTAAACAAAATGTAATGTTTATGTTATATACAAAAGGGTAATTTAAAGGAAACATTTCATTGTTACAAGGACATTAAACCCAATACCACAATAAAAGGATAACGGGAGGAGGCTACACAAGAAACTGTGCAATGTACTATATTCACACATAGAAAAAATCCATTAATTACATAAAGGAAACCCCTTACTTCCCATGAGGTTTTTTTTTTGTAGTTTTAATAGTCTATCTGAATTAAAAAAACTAATAATTTCTTGGAACTACTTTAAAAGTTTGGAAATGTATTGTGAAAGTTATATTAGTTCCTAATTCATATTCATGTCGTTTTGGGAATTACATCGAGGATATTGCCCTAATATTAAAAAAAGGTTCTAAACAAAAAATGTTAATAATAAAACACATAAGAATAAATATTAAATAATCCAAATAAACACATACACACATATAAAACACAAAATTAAATAATAAAAATTAATAAAAAAAAATGTAAACAAAATAAAAATTTGCAACTTTTTGAAAAAAACTACATCAAATATGTTTGTTATTTATAATATTTCAAAATTTTGTTTTTACATTATTGCATTAGTTATATTATAAATGGTGTAATAGAATAATTCAAAAAAATCCATACCAACTGAAATTCCGGGGAATGCCAATATGTTTTTTGTAAAAAATCCCAGAATTACCAGCTGATATTTATTTTTAAGAATCCATATTTGAGGGTGGGTAGATGAGTTGTTGTTGTTTTAATTGATTTTTGATTTGCATTCGGTTTTTTTATTTAATTTGCTTGGTTGCTTTGATATTTGTGGTGTTTTTGGTGAGGGATGAGTTTGTTGGTGGGGATGGTGTGCATTTGGGTGGGTGGATGGTGCATATTTTTTAATATATAGTTTTTATTACACTTTTTAATTTGATCTATACTTAGGATAATTTGCAGAAAATAGCTTACGAAGGATGGTCTTAGAGTCGTCTAAATAGACGTCCATAATGTCGTATAAATAAACGACTCTGTAGTCGTCCTAATCGAAGACCTTAAAGTCATCTTAATATACGACGTTAAAATCATCTTAATAGACGAGTAATATACGACCTTAAAGTCGTCTTTATAAACGACCTTATAGTCGTTTATATACAAATTTAAAGTAGTCTAAGTAGACCAGCTTCAAGTCGTTTAAGTAACCGACCCTAAAGTCGTCAATAAGATGACCTTAAAGTCGTCAATAAGATGACCTTAAAGTCGCCTCTATGGACGAACATAAGGTCGTCTTTATAGGCGATTTTAAGGTCGTCCTTATAGGCGACTTTAAGGTCGCCCTTATAGGCGACTTTAAGGTCGCCCTCATAGGCGACTTTAAGGTCGTCTTTATAGGCGACTTTAAGGTCGTCTTTATAGGCGACTTTAAGGTCGCCCTTATAGGCGACTTTAAGGTCGTTTTTATAGGCGACTTTAAGGTCGTCTTTATAGGCGACTTTAAGGTCGTCTTTATAGGCGACTTTAAGTTCGTCTTTATAGGCGACTTTAAGGTCGTCTTTATAGGCGACTTTAAGGTCGTCTTTATAGGCGACTTTAAGGTCGTCTTTATAGGCGACTTTAAGGTCGTCTTTATAGGCGACTTTAAGGTCGTCTTTATAGGCGACTTTAAGGTCGTCTTTATAGACGACTTTAAGATCGTCTTTTTAGACGACTTTAAGGTCGTCTTTATAGACGACTTTAAGATCGTCTTTTTAGACGACCTTAAGGTCGTCTCTATAGACGAATATGTGGTCGTCTTTATAGACGACTTTAAGGTCGTCTCTATAGACGAATTTGTGGTCGTCTTTATAGATGACTTTAAGGTCGTCTTTATAGACGACTTTAAGGTCGTCTTTATAGACGACTTTAAGGTCGTCTTTATGGACGACTTTAAGGTTGTCTCATAGATGACTTTGAGGTCGTCCTTATAGACGATAAAGACGACCTCAAAGTCGTCTATGAGATAACCTCAAAGTCCTCAAAGACCTTAAAGTCGTCTATAAAGACGACCTTAAAGTCGTCTATAAAGACGACCTTAAAGTCGTCTATAAAGACGACCTTAAAGTCGTCTATAAAGACGACCTTAAAGTCGTCTATAAAGACGACCTTAAAGTCGTCTATAAAGACGACCTTAAAGTCGTCTATAAAGACGACCTTAAAGTCGACTATAAAGACAACCTTAAAGTCGTCTATAAAGACGACCTCAAAGTCGTCTATGAGACAACCTCAAAGTCCTCAAAGACCTTAAAGTCGTCTATAAAGACAATCTTAAAGTCGTCTAAAAAGACGGCCTTAAAGTCGTCTATAAAGACGACCTTAAAGTCGTCTATAAAGACGACCTTAAAGTCGTCTATAAAGACGACCTTATAGTCGTCTATAAAGACGACCTTAAAGTCGTCTATAAAGACGACCTTAACGTCGTCTATAAAGACGACCTTAAAGTCGTCTATAAAGACGACCTTATAGTCGTCTATAAAGACGACCTTAAAGTCGTCTATAAAGACGACCTTAAAGTCGTCTATAAAGACGACCTTAAAGTCGTCTATAAAGACGACCTTAAAGTCGTCTATAAAGACGACCTTAAAGTCGTCTATAAAGACGACCTTAAAGTCGTCTATAAAGACGACCTCAAAGTCGTCTATGAGACAACCTCAAAGTCGTGTATAAAGACGACCTTAAAGTCGTCTATAAAGACGACCTTATAGTCGTCTATAAAGACGAACTTATAGTCGTCTATAAAGACGAACTTAAAGTCGTCTATAAAGACGACCTTAAAGTCGTCTATAAAGACGACCTTAAAGTCGTCTATAAAGACGACCTTAAAGTCGTCTATAAAGACGACCTTAAAGTCGTCTATAAAGACGACCTTAAAGTAGTCTATAAAGACGACGACGAAGACGACATTATGTTCGCCGACATTACAGTCGCCGCATAAGGGCGACTTTGAAGTCCCCGTATTAAGACGACTTTAAGGTCGATCGACATAAATACGACCTTAACGTCGTATATAAAGACAACCTTAAAGTCGTCTATAAAGACAAACTTAAAGTCGTCTATAAAGACGACCTTAAAGTCGTCTATAAAGACGACCCCAAAGTCGTCTTTAAGATCGTCTATTAAGACGACCTTAAAGTCGTCTATAAAGACGACCCCAAAGTCGTCTTTAAGATCGTCTATTAAGACGACCTTAAAGTCGTCTATAAAGACGATCTTAAAGTCGTCTATAAAGACGATCTTAAAGTCGTCTATAAAGACGATCTTAAAGTCGTCTATAAAGACGATCTTAAAGTCGTCTATAAAGACGATCTTAAAGTCGTCTATAAAGACGACACCAAAGTCGTCTATAAAGACGACACCAAAGTCGTCTATAAAGACGACCCCAAAGTCGTCTATTATAACGACCTTAAAGTCGTCTATTATAACGACCTTAAAGTCGTCTATTATAACGACCTTAAAGTCGTCTATAAAGACGACCTTAAAATCGTCTATAAAGACGACCTTAAAGTCGTCTATAAAGACGACCTTAAAGTCGTCTATAAAGACGACCTTAAAGTCGTCTATAAAGACGACCTTAAAGTCGTCTATAAAGACGACCTTAAAGTCGTCTATAAAGACGACCTTAAAGTCGTCTATAAAGACGACCTTAAAGTCGTCTATAAAGACGACACCAAAGTCGTCCATAAAGACGACACCAAAGTCGTCTATAAAGACGACACCAAAGTCGTCCATAAAGACGACACCAAAGTCGTCTATAAAGACGACACCAAAGTCGTCTATAAAGACGACTTAAAAGTCGGCTATAAAGACGATCTTAAAGTCGTCTATAAAGACGACTTAAAAGTCGGCTATAAAGACGATCTTAAAGTCGTCTATAAAGACGACTTAAAAGTCGGCTATAAAGACGATCTTAAAGTCGTCTATAAAGACGATCTTAAAATCGTCTATAAAGACGACACCAAAGTCGTCTATAAAGACGACCCCAAAGTCGTCTATTATAACGACCTTAAAGTCGTCTATTATAACGACCTTAAAGTCGTCTATAAAGACGACCTTAAAGTCGTCTATAAACACGTCGAAGTCGTCTATAATGTCGCCTATAAAGACGACCTCAAAGTCGTCTATAAAGACGACCTCAAAGTCGTCTATTATAACGACCTTAAAGTCGTCTATAAACACGTCGAAGTCGTCTATAATGTCGTCTATAAAGACGACCTCAAAGTCGTCTATAAAGACGAACTCAAAGTCGTCTATAAAGACGACCTCAAAGTCGTCTATAAAGACGACCTCAAAGTCGTCTATAAAGACGACCTTAAAGTCGTCTATAAGGACGACCTTAAAGTCGTCTATAAGGACGACCTTAAAGTCATCTATATAGACGACCTTAAAGTCGTCTATATAGGAACGACTTTAAGGTTGTCTATTAAGACGACTTTAAGGTCGTCTATTAAGACGACTTTAAGGTCGTCTATTAAGACGACTTTAAGGTTGTCTATTAAGACGACTTTAAGGTCGTCTATTAAGACATCTTTAAGGGCGTCTATTAAGACGACTTTAAGGTCGTCTATTAAGACGACTTTAAGGTCATCTATTAAGACGAATTTAAGGTCGTCTATTAAGACGAATTTAAGGTCGTCTATTAAGACGACTTTAAGGTCATCTATTAAGACCATTTTAAGGGCATCTTTTAAGACGACTTTAAGTCCTCGACTTTATAAACGACTAAAAAAGATCCTTCCGGGCTAAGATTTTGAAATAACGTTTGGTGTTTTGTTGTTTTTCAATTCCGTGATAAAATTTTGTTTTTGTTAGTGCACTTTATGAATAGCTTTGTAATTCATTCCAAATCGAGTTAGTTCACACACACATTTTTTTTGTGATTTTGAAATTATCTACGATTCTTGTTTGCAGATGGATGTATTATTCATCAAAATCCCCTACTTACCCTCTTCCCTTAAGGCCTGTATGGTTTGTTGGCAAGATTCCAATTGATCGGATAAACGTGCAGCAGCATTTAAACCCTGGGTGGCATCAGCCAGCTGTTGCTGTAACTGTTGGATTTCCAATTGTAATTGGGATTCTTTGTCCATGTGATGTTGCAACTCTTTGCGTATGCGTAAGGTGGCCGATTTGATGTCATTCTCTTTGTCTGGCGGGAAATAAAACGAAATATTTTTAAATATTTATTTTAATAGGACATTCAAAATTGTTATTTACCATTTTGAAACTGTTCCAAAGCACATTGCAAATTAGTCAAGGCAGCTTGATTTTTCGATTCACGATCCTCAGCCAATGAAAGTTTGTGTAGCAATTCATCTCTTTGTTGTATGACCAAGGTATATTGGGCCTGTAACGTTTCCGCATGTTGATTGGCACGAATACTAGAACAAAGAGGAAAACAAATGAAGAAAAATTAGTTATGAAAAAATTTTAATTTCTGAGAATAGCTATTAAAATATTTAAAGCATATAGTGAATACCGTTTCTCGGTGTGAATATTATACCGCTAGTAAATTTGTTTTTTTTTTTTGTTGAAGCGAGTGACAACGATAAGGAGGAATATTTGTTTTAATGCATAAAAAAATGTTAATAACAATTTTTGGTTTGGTTTCGTTGTTTTTTTTTAAGGTACACATCGTTTTGCACAAAATGGCCGCCAACATGGCGTCAGTCAATAATTCACCAGCATATTGCTTTTCTGTTTTTGCCTTGGTTGAATGCCTTCATACCTTCACCTATCAGCCAGCCAGGCTGTGTTTTTTTTAAACGTTTTTGCCCGCGATCGCTCGCTGTTTCTGTCTGTTGTTACTATTTGTTATAATTAGATGATAATAATAATTTTTTGTGCAAACTTTACACAGGTGTTGTTGAGCGTTTGGTTGTTTAGGTTATATTGTCGTCAACTCTTTCTAGCCATTATTGTGCCATAAAAACCAAACCAAATGAAAGTATTAGTCGTCTCTTTGTTCTGCTTAATTAACGTTTTTTTGTATTGTGCAGCTTTTTTTCTTTTTGCTTTTTTTTATTTGTCTTTGCTATTCTGATAAAAAAAAATGTTGTTGATAATTTCGGGAACAAAGATACAGGCATGCTATAGTCGGAATTTTGGGAACAAAATGTTGTTGAAATGATGTGGCCATATTTTTTGAAGAAGACAATGGAAAAGTTGTTTTTAGTGTGGAAAATCTTGACATAAGATCTGCCGAAGGCCGGCTATTTAAAAAAAAATTACAATTTAAAGAAAAAATATTTTAGCTGAGCGGCTCAACTCAACTTGCTCCAAGATCTTTTTCGTAGCTGACAAAAGAAGTTTGAAAGTTCCCAACGGACATTTTAGACGACATTTCAGGGCCCATATCTGAGTTATTGACGTTTTTAGGTAACATTTTGAGGCCCATAACTGTGTATTGACGTTTTTAGGTGACATTTCGAGGCCCATATCTGAGGTATTGATTCCCCTGGCAAAAAAATACAATGTTGTAGTGATGATCACAATGACTATCGACTTTTAAAATTTCAACAATATACGAAAAGAGACCTTAAACTGGATTGAAGGGCAAAAGTATTGAACTTTTGCGGCGGAGGTAACTGAAGGGAGAGACCGACATAATCAATCCACCATGGAACTAGATTTAATTTTCGAAATCATTTCATAAATAGTGCCAATTAGCCATATTAATTAGTTGCCGTAGGATTTTCGTAGCTTTTGGACCATTAGGTCAGCAAGTATGGACTTGCTCATAAAATGAATAATATCGTTGTAATTATAATCACATGGAGTAAATTTGATGAAAATTTCAAAACTATTCTCGAACAGCCTATAAACTGCACTTAAGCAAAAATGTTGATTTTTTTTGGGAATCACTGGAAGGAGTTTTCCGATATAGTCGATTTTCGAACTTGATTTAAGTTTAAGTGAAAAATTGCGATGTGTAAAGTTTGGACTAATGACAGACACTCTGTTAACTGCCGAACAGCCGTTTTAATTGGACACCGTGGGACTTTTTAGAGCTTTTGGGCTGATTATGTCAGAAGCATGGACTTACACCCGATATACTTAATATTTTTGTAAACAGGACCACAAGAACTACCTTCGATGGAAATCTGATTACAATCGAAAAGACCTAAAACCATCTTCTAACTTGATTTAAGTTTGAGTGAAATATTGCGATGTGCAAAGGTTGGACCAATATCAGTCACTCCTTTCGATAGTTACCGTACCAATCAACCGTAGGACTTTTTTCATTATGTCAGGAAGCATGGACTTGTCCACGAGATAAAAATGATATATTTTTGATTAGAGTCACAAGAACTACATTCCATGAAAATTTCAAAACAACCCTTGCACAGCCCTTATGGGAACATTTTAAACTTTTCTAAGGATGGTACCCGAAAGCGCTGCCCGACGCCATGGAACTTGATATATGTTTGGAAGAAATTTTACAAATTAAAAAGTTTTGACCATTTCAAATTGATATTTTTGAACAGGCTTTAAACTGCACTTAAATTAAAATTTCGAACTTTGTACTTGAGGAAGGTATCCGTAGGTATTGTCTGATGTAGACTTTCATGGAACTTAAAGACTTTCTACGATTCTCAAAGTTTAGGCCACAATTGGATACTAAATACGCAACTTACTGTGCTCATCAGTAATTTTAGTTGGTGCCGGCTAGGGGTTTTTGAAGCTTTTGAGCCATTAGTTTAAGAAGAAAGGACTTGCCCCCGAAAAAAACTGTACCGTCGTAATAGGGATCGCAAGGACAACCTGTTGCAAAAAATTCCACAATAACCTGAGACTGGTCATTAAACTGCACTTTTGTGAAAATTTTTGAAACCCAAAGGGAGTGAGTGGACTATGTCTCCCAGACATAGACAATATAATAGGGTATATGTCCGCAAGAAATTACGATGTGTAAAGTTTGGGGACCAAATCGGTTATCCTCTTCGATCTAAATTGGAGCTAAAATGACACCAAATTGTCTGAAAGGGATTTCGTCCGTACATAATTGTGGCCCAAGACCATTATTTCGATGAGGCACCCATTACTTTTGGTTGTCCAAAAAGGACCCCTTTCTGTCTATAAAGTCTCCCTTCTGGTGGTCTATAAAGACTGGTGTATAAAAACTCCCTTCTGGTCTATAAAAATCGGTTTTAGTCCCCTTCTTGACTTCTATAAATACTCTGTTTTGGTCGCCCATAAAGACTCCGTTCAGGTCGTCTATTAAGACTCCCTTCTGGTCGTCTATAAAAACTTACTTCTGGTCGTCTATAAAGACACCTCTGGACAAATTTAAAATTTTGCGAGTAAAATGTGCCACAAATTCGTCTAAAGACTCCATCCCCTGGCTACGTCGGTGGTCGGCTATAAAAACTCCCTTCTGGGCGTCTAAAAAATTCCCTTCTGGTCTCTGATAAAGGCTTCCTTTTGGTCGTCTATAAAGACTTACTTACTTTTCTTCGATCTAAATTTGGAGCTAAAATGACTCCAAATTGTCTGAAACGGATTTCGTCCGAACATAATTGTGGCCCAAGACCATTATTCCGATGAGGCAACCATTACTTTTGGTTGTCCATAAAGATCCCCTTCTGTCTGCCTGTCTGTCTATAAAGTCTCCCTTCTGGTGGTCTATAAAGACTCCCTTCTGATCGGGTATAAAAACACCCTTCTGGTCTACAAAAACTCGGTTTTAGTCTTCTATAAAGACCCCCTTCTTGCCGTCTATAAATACTCTGTTCTGGTCGCCCATAAAGACTCCGTTCAGGTCGTCTATAAAGACTTCCCTCTGGTCGTCTATAAAGACTCCCTTCTGGTCGTCTATAAAGTCTGCTTTTTGGTGGCCAATAAAGACTCGTGTATAAAACTCCCTTCTTATCTACAAAAAGTCGGTTTCAGTCTTCTATAAAGACCCCCTTCTTGCCGTCTATAAGTACTCTGTTCTGATCGCCCATAAAGACTCCGTTCAGGTCGTCTATAAAGACTCGCTTCTGGTCGTCTATAAAGACTCCCTTCTGGTCGTCTATAAAGACTCCCCTCTGGTCGTCTATAAAGACTCCCTTCTGGTCGTCTATAAAGACTCACTTTTGGTCGCCTATAAAGTCCCCTTCTGCTTTGAAATTTTTCAGTTTACATTCTTGCAACTTTAAGGTCGTCTATTAAGACGACTTTAAGGTCGTCTATTAAGACGACTTTAAGGTCGTCTATTAAGACGACTTTAAGGTCGTCTATTAAGACGACTTTAAGGTCGTCTATTAAGACGACTTTAAGGTCGTCTATTAAGACGACTTTAAGGTCGTCTATTAAGACGACTTTAAGGTCGTCTATTAAGACGACTTTAAGGTCGTCTATTAAGACGACTTTAAGGTCGTCTATTAAGACGACTTTAAGGTCGTCTATTAAGACGACTTTAAGGTCGTCTATTAAGACGACTTTAAGGTCGTCTATTAAGACGACTTTAAGGTCGTCTATTAAGACGACTTTAAGGTCGTCTATTAAGACGACTTTAAGGTCGTCTATTAAGACGACTTTAAGGTCGTCTATTAAGACGACTTTAAGGTCGTCTATTAAGACGACTTTAAGGTCGTCTATTAAGACGACTTTAAGGTCGTCTATTAAGACGACTTTAAGGTCGTCTATTAAGACGACTTTAAGGTCGTCTATTAAGACGACTTTAAGGTCGTCTATTAAGACGACTTTAAGGTCGTCTATTAAGACGACTTTAAGGTCGTCTATTAAGACGACTTTAAGGTCGTCTATTAAGACGACTTTAAGGTCGTCTATTAAGACGACTTTAAGGTCGTCTATTAAGACGACTTTAAGGTCGTCTATTAAGACGACTTTAAGGTCGTCTATTAAGACGACTTTAAGGTCGTCTATTAAGACGACTTTAAGGTCGTCTATTAAGACGACTTTAAGGTCGTCTATTAAGACGACTTTAAGGTCGTCTATTAAGACGACTTTAAGGTCGTCTATTAAGACGACTTTAAGGTCGTCTATTAAGACGACTTTAAGGTCGTCTATTAAGACGACTTTAAGGTCGTCTATTAAGACGACTTTAAGGTCGTCTATTAAGACGACTTTAAGGTCGTCTATTAAGACGACTTTAAGGTCGTCTATTAAGACGACTTTAAGGTCGTCTATTAAGACGACTTTAAGGTCGTCTATTAAGACGACTTTAAGGTCGTCTATTAAGACGACTTTAAGGTCGTCTATTAAGACGACTTTAAGGTCGTCTATTAAGACGACTTTAAGGTCGTCTATTAAGACGACTTTAAGGTCGTCTATTAAGACGACTTTAAGGTCGTCTATTAAGACGACTTTAAGGTCGTCTATTAAGACGACTTTAAGGTCGTCTATTAAGACGACTTTAAGGTCGTCTATTAAGACGACTTTAAGGTCGTCTATTAAGACGACTTTAAGGTCGTCTATTAAGACGACTTTAAGGTCGTCTATTAAGACGACTTTAAGGTCGTCTGTTAAGACGACTTTAAGGTCGTCTATTAAGACGACTTTAAGGTCATCTATTAAGACGACTTTAAGGTCGTCTATTAAGACGACTTTAAGGTCATCTATTAAGACGACTTTAAGGTCGTCTATTAAGACGACTTTAAGGTCGTCTATTAAGACGACTTTAAGGTCGTCTATTAAGACGACTTTAAGGTCGTCTATTAAGACGACTTTAAGGTCGTCTATTAAGACGACTTTAAGGTCGTCTATTAAGAGTTAACATGGCTTGATAACATCACGGAATGGACTGGTATTCGAGATGTCACAAATCTATTAAGCATAACGAGAGACAGAGAGGGATTTGCAGATTTGATAAATAATGTATGAAAACAAATAATGTATATATGATAATTGTAATTAAATTGTATTGGTCGCTTATATTCGGAAAACGAATGTGCAAATAAAGAAGAAGAAGAAGAAGGTCGTCTATTAAGACGGCTTTAAGGTCGTCCATTAAGACGGCTTTAAGGTCGTATGTTAAGACGACTTTAAGGTCGTCTATTAAGACAACTTTAAGGTTGTCTATTAAGTCGTCAGTTTACATTCTTGCAACCTCTAAAAACCCTAAAAAAATCAAAAAAATTCTTCCCACTCACCTTGCCGATGTATAGGCGTTGCTGGATTTTGACACCTCAATTTCCAATTCCTGCATTCGTGCCTTGGTTTCATCCAACTCGCGTTGCATTTCAACCGATTCTTGGGTATGCATATCTTCAATTTCCAGCAAATGAGCCCTTAGACGTTCAACATCTTTGCGTAGCGTGGCATTTTGTTCCATAACATCTGCTTTCTCTTCTTGGACGAGCTTTTGATTTGTTTGTTCTGTCAAAAGATTGGTTGTTAGAATATCCGATTTCTCCTTGAGGAAATTTATTTGGTCTTGGAATTTTTCTTGTTGCTTCTTAAGTTCTGCAATTGTTGCTTCCAATTCAGGGCATTTATCACAGGCTTTTGGAGTCTCAGCAGCAGGGGTAGTTTCCGCTTCGGCTTGTTGTTGCACCAAAGGTGTTAACCTTTGAATTTCCATATAATATTGCATATTTTCGGCATGTTTTTGCTGCAAAGCTTTTATTAATTCCTGCTTTTCAAATTGCAACGTTTCCAGGGATTTTTGTAAATCTGCCGTGGCCAAAAGTTTGGCTTCTAGTTCGGCTATTTTGGATATGTGTTCGGGGGACTTTTCCCTTTCTTCTGCTTTGGATTTTTCGTGCTCTTCGAGATCTTTGATTAAGGCTTCTTGTTTTTCTTTGAGACCCTTAAGCTCTTCCTGTAGTTCTTGTGTGGCTTGCTGCTTTTCCATAAGCTTTTCTTCAAGTAAAGCTTTTTCATTGGTCAAAGTTTCGGCTCCCTGCACATATGTTTGTAGAACTTTAATCTCTTGCTGCAAGCTTTCGCAAACAATATTTTTAGCCATCAGTTCTTGTTGGTATTTTTGAGCCTCCGCCTGAGTGTTCTTAAATTGTTGCTGCAGTTCATTATGTGTGGCCATTTGGATGTCCAGTTTCTTTTGCATTGCCATTTCTTGTGAGCGTAGCTGCTTTTCAGCCTCTTCCTTGGCCTGGATGTTTTCTTGCAGGCTTTCCTTTTGTTTTTGCATGGCATTTACCAGGTCGGCATGATCTTTGGCCAATGTGGAAAGTTGTTGTTCCAAACTTGCACATTTCTCTTGGAACTCCTGGAGCTTTTTACTTTCATCTTCTGTTTCATGGGCCTTGGAATCATATTCATTGAATTTCAGCAACAAGTTGCATTTCTCCAATTCCAAAGTCTCCACCTGGAGATTTAGATCTTTTTCCCTGGTGGTTAAGGCCTCATATTGCTGTTGAGACTCCCGTAGCTTTTCATTGAGAGTTTGATTTTCTTTTTCCAACTCCTCGATTTTCTCATTCAACTCCATATATTCCTGTTCGAGGGTACGATTGAGTTTCGTGCACTCATCCAATTGAGTCTCTAGCTGCATAACATTTTCTTCGTTGTTTTCGTGAATAGTTTCGAGTTTGTTTCGCTTATAATTTTCCAATTCGTTGAGGAGTATCTCATTGTTTTTCATAAGTTCATCACACTGCAGTATGTATTGGGAGATATCAGCCTCGAGGGTTTTCTTCTCATGATCCCACATTAATTTGCTATCCTGCAAATCCATGACCTCAGCGGACATGTGATTTAGATCGCGTTGTAGGGAATCGATTTTGCTA
Source organism: Musca autumnalis (assembly GCF_047663935.1). Classification (NCBI taxonomy): domain Eukaryota; kingdom Metazoa; phylum Arthropoda; class Insecta; order Diptera; family Muscidae; genus Musca; species Musca autumnalis. Next base: position 225,300,082 of record NW_027411866.1, read on the forward strand.
AGCTTTTCCTTTAGATTCTTGTAGAACTGGTCATATTCCTCGTGATTTAAGTTTTGTAAATCTGTTGAAGAGGAGGAGAAAGCTTTCAGTAAGTTTTTAAGCTTTTCCATTGAAAAGCTTTCGTCATCACCACCACCATCACCATCCGTTTCTTCATCATCCAAGTCAGTAATGCACTGCAGCTTTTTGCCGGAAGTTTCTCTTTGCCTTAACTCAGATTTCAATTGTGCATTCTCTTCATTAAGCTCCTTGAGCTTTTGCTCCAGTTCGGCACTATTGTTGAGGGTCTCAGTTTCTGCCTCGGCATTTAATTTCAATTGTTGATTTTCATAGGTCAGATTTTGTATTTTCTGTTCCATGGCTTGGATTCTCTCCACTGCCCCCTTGGAGCTTTGTAGTTCCAATTGCAACGACTCCTTTTCCTGCTCGGCCAGGCGTAAACGTTTCTCCAATTCCAGAGAGCTGTTCATGTATTCTCTCATCTCCTTTATTTCTGCGGCAAATTTAAGTTTCTCCTCATTTAAAGCTTTCAGTTGTTCTTGGGCAATAATTGCCTCTGAAGCTTTTTCCTTGAGGTCATTAATTTTGAATTGCTGATCTTCTAGATCTATCAAGGCCATGCGTAACTTTTCATTGAGCTCATCATTTTCTTGTTGCATAGATTTGAGATTATCCTTCAAGACCTTGAGCGACAATTCCTTTTCCATTTCACGATCTTGCAGCTTCAATGAGAGACTACCATTTTCCAAAGTTAATTCGGAGACACGATTCTCCAAAGCCACCACACGATCTTTTAACTCTTCCTTGGAGGGTGGTGTGCCAGAGGCAGATGAGTTGGCATCCTTTTCACTGACCACAATAAATTCATCTTCACTTTGTTTGCCATTTGAGCTGCTATTCGAAGATTCGGAAGTCTTTTTGGCCTTTGTGACCTTTAGCTGCTCAATTTCTTGATTAAGTAATTCCAATTTTTGTTGCAATTCTTCTTTATCCGCCTGGGCCTCCTCGGAGACCTCTTTGATGCGTTGTATCAACTCCTGATTGTCCAAAGTTTTCTTTTCCAACAGACTTTGCAGATCTGACATTTCTTCAAACACCCTCTTGATTTCCAAAGAGCTTTCGTCGAGTTTCTGCCTTAAAGCTTCCTTTTCTTTGGCAATTGTTAGCTTTTCAGATTCCGCCTGCTCTTGTAACTTCCGCAATTTGGCCATTTCCAGCTCGGTTTGTATAAACTTATCCTCGTGTTTTTGCTTTAAAGCTTCGTGGTCTTTTGTCACCCTTTGCAGTTTTTCATGCAACTCTGTTTTGAGTTCCAAAACATTTTGCATTTCCAAATTGTGTTGAGTATCCAATTCTTCCAGAGAATTATTTAGCTGCTTATTTTCCTCCTCCAACTGTTGGATGCGTTTTTGCAATTCCCCACCGCCGCTACCCAAGCGATGCACTTTCGTTTTCCCCGCTGACTTGGATGTGCCGCCCAACGGCACCTCTTCCAAGGTAATGTTGACAATTTCATTGCCATTTCCCGAAGAGGTTTCCGAGTCTGTTGTTTTGACATTATCTGGTTCCCAGCACCAACTATCCTCCAATGCAGATCCACCTGCTGCTCCTGCTGCATTATCGCTGGGCTGAAATGAAATGAAAAAACAAAAAATAAAAATTAATTTTTCTAACTTTTGTTTTTTTCCTAAACATGTTTGTTCATAAATTTAAGATTTATGGGTTTTCTCTGAATTTCCATTTCCACCAAACCAAACAAAACGAGACGAGACGAGACGTTTAGAAGTCATAAAGTCTACGACAAGAATTCATTGTTTATTACTGCAACTCAATCCGCAAAATGCATTGTCAGGTCTTTTTTGTCAAGTGTGACTTATTGTTAATTTAAAAAAGGTTTATTGCCTGCCTGCCTGTGGAGTTTTGTGTTTTTTCGTTGTTCAAGCAATAATTTCACAAAATTGTTGTATATATTTGCAAACATGTAAAAAATTATATGCGATTTGCAAAATGTGTTTTTGTTGTAATGGATTTTTATGTTTTCCATTAACACGGGCGTGATAAGCTGGTTGCTCTTCGCTTTATTTGCTTGCCACACTAAGTAAGTCATCAAGAAATTAAAACGCTTAGAAACAGAAAAAATGGTTTATGTTTAAAAATAAATTAAATTTTGTATAGGAAGCAGCGGTAGTAGGGAGGTTGTTTTGCCCATTCAAACATCAAGTTTGAAGTCATCAATAATTTGTCATAAATATCAAATTTCAATGGAATATCGAAATTATATTTGTAGATTATTTAAAAATGGGGGTTATTCTGAAGGAAGATTCCCCGTGAGTTCCCCATCGTTTCAACTTAAAAGTAGGGAGTGAGAAAACTCACAGGGAATTGATGTTCTGCTGACTATGGCAGTTAAAATAGTAACAATTACCTTAGAAAAACTCAATAGTTCAAATTTCAATTAATTGGACTTGAAAATTTTAAAAATCCTACCTCTTCATAAATATAAGTCTATAAATATCCTCAATTCAGTTACCAAACAACCGTAATAGATAATTATTATTAACTAAATATTCCGCCCAAAAGTATGCTCCAATTGGTGAGCAAACCTGTAGTACAATTCTGTGACTCATTTTTTGAGTTACCGACAAAAATCGGTAAAATTAAAGTGCTTATAATTTCGGTAATTAACGATATTATTCGGCAAGTTAGCGACCAATAAAAAGTAGTCGTAACTGACTACCGATAGCAACAGTGTTGTCAACTTTTATTTAAACTTTTCATTCATAATTTTGCGTTGTTGTGTTACCTATTTTTGTCGGTAACTCAAAAAATGAGTTACACTTCTGACCAACAATTATTAAATTTGAAGTATAGATAGCGCTATGAAATATAAACGGTTTTTACAAAGTTTATAACCTTTATAACAATTTATTTTATAAACAATTATTAAATGGATTAAAAAACCCGACCACTAGAAGGGTTCCTAAAAAACCAATTACTTGGCAATATTTTGTGGGTGTTAATTATCAGTCAGTCATTCATCACCTTACTCCTTTATATGTATAGGATTCAAATTGCTGAGAACTTCCTCAGAAAACCCCCTCAAGAATAATTATTAAATTTGAAGCATTTGAAATATCCTTCTATCCTAACCTCTTGAAGAGATTTTAAAAAAAGTTCATTAGCAGGATAGTAATCAATGAAGAATTTATATACATTTTTACATTCTGCTTGAAGGTGGTATCACAAGTGTGCCCTACGAAAAAAATTGTTCCTCAGTATTCTCTGGGCATTGATGGATCAGTCACTCATTCGCCACTCTACTCCTTTATATATGTATATATTGATTAGTATGTCTCAAATTAATGAGTAATCTCTTAGTCCCGATCCACACTAAAGCGATTTTAATGAAATAATTTCATGAAAGTAGGCGTTCTTAGATCGAGTTCCATACTAAAGTAATTTTATGAAATTGCTGTAGTGGGAAACTCGATCTAAGAACGCCTAATTTCATGAAATTATTTCATTGAAATCACTTTAGTGTGGACCGGGACTTGCTTAATAATTTCACTAATAATTATTACACTTAAAATATAGATGGCGTTATTTTTTATTTTTTATTGTTTTTATTTTTTATTTTTAATTTTTCAATACTGCTTAAAATAAGTCACATTTTAACCACTGGGCCTAAGATTTCCAAAAGTAAATTGACGTAAAGATGGCGTTATATATTCCACAATATGTTTTGTTTTAATAATTATTACACTTAAAATATATATGGCGTTATTTTTATTATTTTTATTTTTTATTGTTTTAATTTTTTTATTTTCAATACTGCTTAAAATAAGTCACATTTTAACCACTGGGCCTAAGATTCCCGCAAAAGTAAATTGTCGTAAAGATGGCGTTATATATTCCACAATATGGAAAATCCGTTCACAATTTTCGTTTTCCTTTAAGACGATTTTTTTACCCTGAAATTATTTCATTGAAATCGCTCTAGTGGGGACCGGGACCTGCTTCATCATTTCACTAATAATTATTAGACGTAAACTGTAGATGGCGTTAATTTTAATTTTGATTTTTTTTAATTTTTTATTTTTAATTTTTCAGTACTGCTTAAAAAAGTCACATTTTAACCTCTGGGCCTAAGATTCCGACAAAGGCAAATTGACGTAAAGATGGCGTAATATATTCCACAAAATGGAAAATCAGTTCACAATTTTGGTTTTCCTTTAAGACGATTTTTTACTATTTTTTTGTTTTTTGCGAATTTCATAGCTCTAGTCGATTTAATGCTGTGTTCAATGTTCGTATGTCCACAATAAGTCTTTACCTTCTGGCACAACATAATGACTCAAAAACCCTATGTGCGGCGTTGTGGTCGCTGTGGAGCTTAGTATACAGAGACTTCAGAGATTCATCAACAAATGTCTCCGAATCATATGTGGTATATTCTGGTCAATTCCAATTTCTAATGAATGCCGAAGAAACACTTATTGCAACGTAGATAATGAAATGGAATTGGATTGGTCACATTTTGCGGAAGCCGCACAATACAATATCGAGAATGGCCCTAGATTTGAAGCCGCAGGGCAGTAGGATGCCGTGTCGCCCAAATATGACCTGGCAAATAGCAATAAATCATGGAATTATATAAAAACAATTGTGCATAATAGATGATTGTATAAATTTATTGTTGATGCCCTATGTTCCCCCGAGCAATAAATAAAGGAAAAAAAGCCAGTAATAATTATTCAATCCAAAGTATAGATGGCGCTATAAACTCGTACAACATTAAGGAGTTTTTAAGGACAGATTTCTAAAAAAACAGACACATATTTTTTTAATTTTGCTTGTAAGAAGTCACATTTTATTTTCTGAGCCTCCAGCCTCCCACAAAATTGTCTAAGTTGTGACAGGCATTGGTCCAAACATTGTACAATTCATAATATTATTGTCAAACCTAAATCAACTTCGAAGATGCACTATATTGGGTGTATATCCCTCGCAAAAATCCCAATTTTTAGTTTAAGTGCAATTTAAGGATGGTTCGAGGATCGGTTTAAAAATTTCATCGAATGTAGTCCTTGTGATTTTGATTACAACGATATAATTTCATGCTTCCTGACCCAAAATCTCAAAAAAATCCTCTGATGACCAACTAAACTGGCTGCTGGACACGATAACTATAGAAGTTAATGACTCCCAAAATTAAATCCTGTACCAATATGGACTATATCTGTGCTTTCCTTTAGTTACCTGATCTACAAGAATTAAACTGTGCTTTATTTCATTTCAAGGTGATTTCTTTTTGTGATCATGATTACATTATAGTTTTTTACTAGAAGAAGCCAATACTTCCTGAGATATGGGCACCGAAATTTCCCAATATTTATGGTTTCACTCAGTCAGTTGCCTTTTACACCATATATTTTCTCTTCACGACGATGTAATTGCAAAAGCCTAGTAGTTCATCATTTATTTTTAAATATTCCCCCTAAAAGTATGCCCCCAAATGTACAATTTAGCCGGGTGAACTATTGAATTTGAAGAATAGATGGCGTTTAACAATTATTGTGATATAAGAAGAATTTAGTGGTAATTTCATTGAAGACCAAATTGTCTATAAGAAGACAAATTTCGTCTTCATTGAGAAGCACATTTGGTCATCTAGGAGAAGACCTGTTAGTCATTTATGGACTATGAAAAAACTATTTTACTATCTTCTATAAGAAGACCATTTGGTTTTTTTAATGAGATTACCATTTGGTTTTTTTTATGAGATGACCATTTGGTTTTTTTTTTGTGAATTGACCATTTGGTCTTCTATGAGAAGATCTGTTGATATTTTATGGAAAATCTTTTTGTCTTCTATGAAAAAAACCATTTGTCTTCTATTAGAAGACCATTTGGTCCTTTAAAGGGGGAGAAGAGAAGACCAGAGACAGTTTGGTCAACTATAAGAAGACCACTTGGTATTTTATAAGAAGACTATTTGATTCATAATTTATTTTTTAACATTCCCCCTAGAAGTATGCTCTCAAATGTACAATTTTATTTTATTGATTTTGAAGTATAGATGGCGTTTAACACTTATTGTGATATAAGAAGAATTAAGTGGTAATTTCATAAGAAGACAATTTGGTCTTCAATGAGAAGCACATTTGGTCATCTAGGAGAAGACCTGTTATTCCTTTATGGTTCTCTAGGAAAAGACCATTTGTTCGTATACGAGAATATCAGGTATTTTTCTATGAGAATACCATTTGGTTTTTTTATGAGATGACCATTTGGTTTTTTATGAGATGACCATTTGGTATTCTATGAGAAGACCTGTTGATCTTTTATGGAAAATCTTTTTGTCTTCTATGAAAAACCCATTTTGTCTTCTATTAGAAGACCATTTGGTCTTTTATAGGGGAGAAGAGAAGACTAGAGACCGTTTGCTCTACTCTATGAAGACTACCTGGTATTTTATAAGAAGACTATTTGGTTCCTAATTTATTTTTAAACGTTCCCCCTAGAAGTATACTCTCAAATGTAATGGTGAATTTTTGATTTTGATGTATAGATGGCGTTTAACACTTATTGTGATATAAGAAGAATTTAGTGGTAATTTCATTGAATACCAAATTGTCGATAAGAAGACAATTTGAACACAGCCCCTTTGGTCATCTAGGAGAAGACCTGTTAGTCATTTATGGTTCTCTATGAAAATACCATTTGTTCTTCATCTATGAGAAGACCATTTGGTTTTTCATGAGATGACTATTTGTTTTGTTTATGAGATGACCATTTGGTCTTCTATGAGAAGACCTGTTGATTTTTTATCGAAAATCTTTTTGCCTTCTATAAAAAACCATTTCGTTTTCTATTAGAAGACCATTTGGTCTTTTAAAGGCGGAGAAGAGAAGGCCAGAGACAGTTTGGTCTACTATAAGAAGACCATTTGGTATTTTTTAAGAAGACTATTTGGTCTTCTATGAAAAGATCATTGGTCTTCAAGGACAAGACAATTTGGTCATCTACGGTCTTCTATGCGAAACCTATTTGTTCTTCTATGATAATACCAGGACTCCTACGAGAATACCGCTTGGTATTCTATGGGGAGACCATTCGGCCTTGTATGAGAAGATCATTTCGTCTTCCATGAGAAGATTATTTGGTCTTCTAAGAAAAGATCATTTGGTCTTCTATGAGAAAAGAATTTTTTCTTCCTTAAGAAGACGATTTGGTGGTCTATAAGAAGACCATTTGTCTTCCATGAGAAGACCATCTGGACTTCTACAAGAAGACGATTTGGTCTTCTATTAGAAGACCTGTTGGTCTTCTATGAGAAGATCTGTTGGTTTTCTAGGAGAAGACCTGTTGGTCTTCTATGAAAAGATCTGTCGGTCTTCTAAGAGAAGACCTATTGGTCTTCTATGAGAAGACCTATTGGTCTTCTATGAGAAGACCTATTGGTCTTCTATGAGAAGACCACATGGTCTTCTATGAAAAGACCAGTTGGTCTTCTATGAAAAGACCCGTTGGTCTTCTATGAAAAGACCTGTTGGTCTTCTTTGAGAAGACCTGTTGGTCTTCTATGAAAAGACCTGTTGGTCTTCTATGAAAAGGCCTGTCGGTCTTCTATGAGAAGACCTGTTGGTCTTCTATGAGAAGATCTGCTGGTCTTCTATAAGAATACCTTTTGGTACTCTATAAGAAGACCATTTGGCCTCCTATGAGAAGATCATTTGGTATTCTATGCGAAGATGATTCGGTCTTCGATGAGAAGACCATTTGGTCTTCCTATGAGAAAACTATTTGCTCCTTTATGAGAATATCGGATAATCTTCTTGGGAATGTAGACAATTTGTTCTTCTTGGAGAATACCATTTACTCTTCTATGATAAGACAATTTGATTAAAAAAACATTGGTTTTCTATGAAAAGACCAGTTGTTCTTCTATAAGATGACCAGCTGGTCTTCTATGTGAAGACCAGTTGGAGAAGACAGGTTGGTCTTCTCTTTGGTGGTCTATGAGAGGACCAGTTGGTCTTCTATGAGGAAACCGTTTGGTCTTCTATTTGGAGATCAGTTGGTCTTTAAAAAAAACTACTTCTATGAAAAGACCAGTGGCTGGAATCTTGTTCTATGAAAATTTTAAATGAAAAATATTTTCCTTATAATTTTTTTCATTTGACAGTTTTTTCCTTTATAAAAGTTTTCATAAAGTTTCATTCATTTCAGTTTTTCATTTCAGTTTGACTTCTGTGAGAAGACAATTTGGTCTATGAAAAGACCATTGGTTTTCTATTAGAGACCATTCCTTTTTTAGAAGACCATTGGCTTCGGTGATAAGAACATTTGGTCTGCTATGAGAAGACCATTTGCTTTTCTGTGAGAAGGTTCATATGACCCCTGTGAGGAGACTTATTAATTTTAAGACCTTTTAGTGGTGTTGTTTAGATAGAATACCATTTAGAGGAATATTTTGGATAGAACATTTAGAGTCTTTTATAGATAGAAGGCGTTTAAGAGGCCTTTTTAGGCAGAATATATTTAAAGAGGACCTATTTAGATAGAATACCTTTGAGAGGAGTTATTTAGATAGGGGACTTTTTAGAGGTCGTATGTAGATGTTCTTATTTAGATGCCTTATATATGGCTTGTTTAGATAGAAAACATTTTAAAGGTCTTCATTACATAGAAGACCCCTTAGAAAACCAATTGGTCTTCTGTGAGAATACTCATATGAGATTCTATGAAAATATCTATTGTTTTGCTAAGAAAAAACCTATTGATCCTCTATGAGAATAGTTATTGGACTTATTTAAAAATAATCTACTGGTCTTCTATGAAAATACTATTGGTGTTCTATCACAAAACCTATTGATCCTCTATAAAAAAAAAACATATTTGGCTTTTTAGAAAAGTCCTTCTTAATAAAGACCTCTATGATTCTTTGAAAAGACCTGTCATCGGTCTGCTAGAAGTGGACCCATCGAATTAATCAGAGATACGAAATACAATATTATTTTATTTTCTTTTATTTTGTTTGTTAATTATTGTCATATCAAAAAGTACCGCCATAACTGATTAAAATACCAGACTTGCCTTATATAGAATACACAACAAACAGCAAAAATTAATTGAATAATTCACATTCATATTTAAAAGAAGAAGACAAAAATTTAAACATTCTCATAAAACCTGTATTATTTTTTTATCTAAAGAATATATGTATGTAAGTTTGTTTTAGAAAGTAATTTAAACAAAGGTAAGGTAAGAGTACTTTCATGTTCTGGACACATCTGGACACAATAAATAAATGTCATGGTTATTTTTTTTTTTTTTTTTTTTTTTGGAGAGGAATAACTGTTTCAAATAATGAATATTTAGATAACAATATGCAATAATCAAATATTGTGGAGTGATTGGCTTGTAGAATTAAAGTAATATAATAATAAATTTACAAGTTTTATTTTTGAAAAAAAAAATGCAAACTGTTAAACCAAATTAAATTCTAAATTATATTAATTTTATTCAATATACACATGTATATATTCTATATACCAATTCCAAATCCGCTTTGTATGATTGTTTATTGGACTATCCAATTTATTGTATCACTCTACCACCACAATAATATCATCAATTGTGGCCACTCTAACTTTTGACATTTATAGACCATTCCGACCATTCCATTGGTGCTGCTGTTTAGTAAAGAAAAGAACGTAGAATCTATTCTATGTTCATGGACTCTTTACTTAAACACCCAACCAATGCGTATTTATGTAACTGTAATTTAAGGCGCATGCGTGCAGTTGCATATGATTTTGTTATTTGCCATTTTTTTTATTAGTCCAACAGCACTCAGATGTCAGCAGTAAAAACGACCAACAAAGAGACGACATCGTTAATGTCGTTCCAGTTGCTGCCAACATCACTAGCCACACAGACCGGCACTTGTTGCTCTGGTGGGAGGGGGGAGGGCAAGTTGTAACAACTACCCAACATTTAAAAGAACCATTGAAGCGTCAAAGCTAATCATTAAAACGATACGTTTAGTGGTCACCATAAAACGTTAAAAAATTAGAAAAAAAACAGCAGATTTGGTAGGTATGAGAATTGAGAATCTACAAAACAAAACAAAAAAAAAACAATTAAAAAACAATCAGTGGGCTTTGCCGAGACAGCCAAATATGTGGGGAAGCTTAGCATTGATTTATCAATCCCGGAAAAATATTCCCAAATGCCCAAAAGACCGGACTGATAACTTTACCAGTTTCTTGATAATCATACTTACAGGACAGATTTGCCTTGTTAGATATTCCCCCTAAAAGTATGTTCATAAATGTATGTATGTATAAAGAACAACTAAATTTGAAGTATAGATGGCGTTCCAAAATATTGTAGTTGTAGTTTCATTCTAGCAGTGATTTTCCAAAAACCTGATCTCATCTCAAAATCTTCAGGAAAACAAATAGGAAAAGGATTGAAATGAATTTTGAAAAAAATATTGGCAGTTATATGAATTGAGAATCCAAAAAATAAAAACAATAAAAAAACAAATCTGGGCTTTGTCGACACTTGTGTACGTGTGCAGCTGTAGCATTGATTTCGGTAATCCCGAACAAATATTCCCAAGTTGTAAAATAAGGGAATAATAAAATTACCTGCTTCTTCTTAATCATAACTGCAAGGCAGACTTGTCTTGTTAAATATTTATCCTAAAAGTATGCACATAAATATATGTTACTCATACAACTCGAGCTGGTGAACTATTAAATTTGAAGTATAGATGGCGTTCGACAATAATTTACTATTGGTCTAATATAAATTGTATGTTTTTAAAGTTAAGGAACGCTTTGCAGGTTAAATATGGTAACCTCAGGCACGTAAAGGAACAGAGCATATATGAAGAATCGTTTCGCGGTTCTCGTTTCCTGCTAGGAGTGATTTTCACAAAAAAAGAATGAAATGAATTAAAAAAACACAGAATTGGCAGGTAATTGGATTGAGAATCTACAAAAATAAAAACAATTCAAAAAATTAGTGGGCTTTGCCGACAGTTAAATATGTAGGGGAGCTGTAGCTTTGATTTATGCTATCCCGAACAAAATATACCCAAGCCTTAAAATAACGAAATGATATAATTAACAGCTCCTTTATAATCATACTTGCAGGGCAGACTTGCCTTGTTAAATATTCCCCCTGAAAGTATGCTCATAAATGTGTGTTCCTTATATAACATGAGCTGGTGAACTATTAAAATTGAAGTATAGATGGCGTTTAAAAATATTTTGCTATATGATCTCAACTCAAAGTCTTCGAGAAAAGAAATGAAAGTAGGAGAAGAAGAGTACTGTTGTAGCCACCAGAGCAAATAAAAATAACTAGAAGACCAATGAGAAAGCCAGAAAGACTTCTATGAGAAGACCTTAGGGCTTCTATGAGAATAACATTAATTCTTCTAAGTGAAGACCATTAAGGCTTCTATGAACAGACCATTAACGCTTCTACGAGAGGACGATTAGGGCTTCTAGGAGAAGACCATTTGGTTTTCCATGAGAAGACCATTTGGTTTTCCATGAGAAGACCATTTGATCTTCTATGAGAAGGCCATTTGGTTTTCTATGAGAAGACCATTTGGTCTTCTGTGAGAAGACCATTTGGTTTTCTATGAGAAGACCATTTGGTTTTCTATGATAAGACCATTTGGTCTTCTATGAGAAAACCATTTTGTCTTTTATGAGAATATCATTTAGTCTTTTACCAGAAGACCATTAGGGCTGCAATGAGAAGACCATTTGGTTTTCTATGAGAAGACCAGTTGATCTTCTATGAGAAGACCATTTTTTTTTTGTTTTTTTTGAGAAGACCCTATGCTATTTTATGAGATACCATTTGGACTTCTAGGAGAAGACCATTTACCCATTATTTCAGGAAGTAGTATGGGGGGGCATACGGATAGCGAGGACAACCTGTTGCAAACAATTTTAGAATGATCCCAGATCTGGTCTTAAACTTCACTTTTGAGAAAAGTATTGAAAAGCTATATGGGATGAAGTGGATCGAACTTCGAACTTGATCTATGTTTGGACAAAATATTACACAAACCAGCCAGACAGATGATCGTACAGGGCTAAATCGACTGTAAATTGTCTGAAAGCGATTTCTTTCAAACATACTTGAGGTCCAAAACCATTATTTCGATAAGGCATAGCCTAAAGGCTCAGGGTATAATGAATCGGACATTTTCAAGATGTTGACTTTCCTTTTATGAAAGAAGACCTTTCAGTAGTGCGATTCTGTAACACATTTTTTGAGTTACCGACAAAAATCGGTAAAATTTAAATGCTTATAAATTCGCTAATTAACGATGTTTTTCGGTAAGTTAGCGACCAAAAGAAAGCAGTCGTAAAGTTGTAACGAGAGCAACAGTGTTGTCAACTTCTATTTGAACTCTTCATTCATAATTTTGAGTTTTAATGTTACCGACATTTGTCGGTAACTCAAAAAATGTGTTAGAGAATCGCACTACAGAGGTCTTATTTCGGCCTAATAATTTAGACATACGACTTCTATATTTTGATAGATGCCCTATTGGGGGAGTTATTAAGATAGAAGACCTACTGGAGGTCTTACTTAGATAGAAGGCCTTTTAGACGTCATATTTAGAAGACTTATTTGTATAGAAGGCCTTCCAGATGTCTTGTTTAGATAGAAGACCTTTTAGAGGTTATTTAGAAGATCATTTAGAGGTCTAATATGGTTGGAACACCTTTTAGAAATTCTTATTCAGATAGTAGACCTTTCGTCTGATTTTAGGGGACCATTTACAGGTCTTAGAACTTTCTTCAGATATTAGGGGCCATTTTACAGCTCTTATTTAGACAGAAAATCTTTTAGAGATCTTATTTAGAATGAGTTCCATTTACAGGTCTTAGAAGACCTTTTAGAGGTTATTTAAAAGATCATTTAGAGGTCTAATACACAGAAAAAAATCCGACGATAAAAAAATTATCATATTGACGAAATTCGATAAAATTATTTGATCCCAAAGTAAAAATACAACTCATAAAATATTTCACATATTGACTAAAATATTTATCGATTTTTTTATATTGAACTGATAAAATGGAATATGTGGAATATTTTGATAAATAATTTTGTCAATATGTAAAACATTTTATCAGTTATATGTTTGCTTTGTGATCAAATAATTTACTTCAGATGTTAGGGGACCTTTTACAGGTCTTAGAACTTTCTTTAGATATTAGGGGACCTTTTACAGGTATTATTTAGATAAAAAATCTTTTAGAGATCTTGTTTAGAATGAGTTCCATTTAGAGGTCTTAGGAGACCTTTCAGAGCTCAGATTTAGACAGATTAAAGTCCCTTTAAGTCCCCTAAATTTAGACAAAAGACCTCTATATTTTGATAGACCTATTGGGGGACTTATTAATATAGAAGACATTTGTAGGTCATATTTAGAAGGCCATTTAAAGGTCTTATATGGATAGAAGACCTTTAAGAAATCTCATTTCTATGAAAGGCTTTTTAGAGGTCTAATTTAGATAGAAGACCTTTTAGAAGTTTTCTTTAGATAGAAGACCTTTGAAAGGTTTTGTATAGAAGATATTTTAGAGGTCTTATTTAGATAGAAGACCATTTAGATATTCTATATAGGTAGACGACCTTTTAGAGGTCGTATATAGGTAGGAAGGTTTTTAGGGGTCTTATTTCGATAGAAGACCCTTTAGAAGACTTCTTTAGATATAAAATCTTTAGTGGACTTCGTTATGATGTTGTCGGAGACTCGAAATTACAAACAACGTTGTTAAAACTCTCGTCCTAATGATAATGTCATTGCAAAGTATTGGTGGAAATGACATGCCAAAGCATTGGTGAAAATGACATGTCAAAGCATTGGTGTAAATGAATGCATCTTTTGGGGTCCACGCTCATATAAAATTCATCGATGAAGATGCTAAAAAGATGACATGCCAGATCACTTGCAGCAATGATTGAATGGCATCTTCGGCATCGAATATTTTGCTGGGTACCAGAATGGACAAGGGAAACTTCTCTCATATCAATGAGTGCACCCCCATTCATATTTGCTCAATGATATGGAACCTACAGTTTATCGAAGAGTCCGAACGGCATGTCTTACGACACCACATTTAGAGACATTTTAGATGACAGAAATACTCAAGAAATTTCGTCAACATTACGCTGAGGGGAAAATCGGCCTGGCCATGGAATCAAAACCGGTATTTCTTGTGGAAGGCGGATGTGCACCACGGTGGCACCCAAGAAGTCATTTTAGAGTTCTAATTTAGATAGAAGATATTTTTGGGTCTTATTTAGGTATGAGAATATTTAGAGGTCTTCCAATGATAGCAATAAAATATATGTTGCGGCTCTTATTTAGATATGATACCGCTTAGAGATCTTAAGACAGATATTGTTACGTAACCGCCTAATGGGGCTCTGTGGTGGGCTTCCAACTCGACTGATCGAGTTTTATTTTTTCCTGAATCTGACACCATCATCCCCAGGGAATGAAAGGTTTGAAAGGTTTTGGATAGAAGATTTTTTAGAGGTCTTATTTAGATAGAAGGCCATTTAGATATTCTATTTAGGTAGACGACCTTTTAGAGGTCGTATTTAAGTAGGAAGCTTTTTAGGGGTCTTATTTCGATAGAAGACCTTTTCGAAGACTTCTTTATATTTAAAATCTTTAGTGGTATTCGTTAAATAGAAGACTTTTTAGAGGTTTTATTTGGACGGAAGACCTTACAAAGGTCTAATTCAGATAGAGGACAATTTAGAGGTATTATTTACATTCCAGAATGGACAAGGGAAACTTCTCTCATATCAATGAGTGCACCCCGATTCATATTTGCTCAATGATATGGGACCTGCTTTTTATGGACGAGTCCGAACGGCGTGTCTTACGTCACCACATTTAGAGAAATTTTAGATGAGTGAGATACTCAAAAATTGTCGCCAACATCACGCTGAGGGGGAAATTGGCCTGGCCATGGAATCAAAACCGGTTATTTTCTGGTGGAAGGCGGATGTGTACCACGGTGGCACCCAAGAAGTCATTTTAGAGGTCTTATTTAGATAAAATATATTTTTGGGTCTTATTTAGATATGACAATGTTTAGACGTCTTCCAAAGATAGCGATAAAATATCTTTTGGGGCTCTTATTTAGATATGATAACGCTTAGAGGTGTTCTTAAGATAGATATTGCTACGTAACCGGCTAATGCGGCTCTGTGGTGGGCTTCCAACTAGATCAGTCGTAGCTTTATTTTTTTTATTTTTTCAAGGAGTTCCTAAATCTGAAACCATCATCCCCAGGGAATGAAAAAAGAATGAAGAAAGACACAAAATAAAACGTCAACAGCACAATATACAACCATGACATGGGAACTTGGCGTTTTTGTTCTTGCACTTTGGACCCTTTCGGACTTTTATTTGACTATAAAATAAAATTTTTCTCCATCCCAATACACATGCCTAATGCTGTAGCGGAGGTTTTTTCCGTCTGCTTGTAATGTATGCTAACAATTTAATCAACCATATAGCACCACACACACATCCATCCGTCCACAAAACCAACAAACATTTAGAGACGACAACGTCTAGCCGCTGCTATTAGTCAGTCATTTAAGCCGTACTTTACTGAATGGTCATTGAAATGAAATGAGAAAAAAAGTAGTTCGTCATAGGCCATAGTGCAGAATAATGTCATAAAAACATAAAAGCAAAAAAAAAAACATTTACTTCAAAAAACACACAAAATAAAAAAATTAAATAAAATGAACAAAAAGAAATAAATTGTAAAAAACCGCACAAAAATCCAAATACAATTATAAAATTATAGTTTTTATTTGATGATTTTGAGGACAACGGTATTATGAAATCAATTTGTTTGTGTTAATTGTTGATTATTATTTTATGCCGGTTTTTTTTTTTTTTTTGTTGCAGCAAACCACAAAAAAATTATTTTGTATTTAGTTGTTTTTTTTATTACTTTGTTATATTTTTTATCGTATTGCTTAAAATAATAAATAATATGATTTGTGGTTTTTGATATAAAACCTCAAAATAATCTATGGTAAAATCCCAATGTGTTATGTTTATATACGTATTTTGTTTTGACACCAAACTTAAGAAAAATCCACAAAAACAAAGGGAAACAATATTCACAGCTTTAAATAAATAATATGAAACCAATACAAAAGATTAAAACGTGCTTGTGACAGATGCAAAAAATAGACACAATTATACAATTAAAATGCATTATTAAATTAATTATAAAATATTTTTTTTAATAATGTGCCATACATTTCAAAAAACTATATATATAATTAGTCTATTCCAGAACATGGAAGAGTATATTAATTTAAATATTTCGACAGTTTACTTCCTTTTTGGTTGTCAAAAAATTAAAAATTGTGATTTTTGCAAGTTCTGGAACAGAGCAATATTTATTATTATAAACAAGGAAAATATATAAAAAAATCTTTCCACAGTGTTCCTTCACTTATTTATTTATTATTATTTTTTTTTTTTTTTTTTTTCATTATTGTCACATCATGATTGTAATTGCATTTTTGCTTTTGACATCCAAAACTGCTACTGACTGAACTACTATGAGATTCCTTAGTTGCGTTAAAAACAAATCATTGTTTAAAAGCAGTTTTTGACACACGTTTAAATTTCAATTCAAATATTTAATTTATAATGCAATTAAGTTTTCTTTACAATCAAACACACACATACACTCACTATCTCACATATTGCCATGCACAAAAGTTCAGTTTGCAATTTCTCACCTGTAAAAACGTCAACAACAACAATAACAAAGCAATTTTTATTTTCTAAACTTTTAACACTGACCTGAATGATATTTTTCATGAAGATAACAACAACAAAATTAATTAAATGTGTGTATTTTTACAACTACATACTCACACACACACACACGTTTAAGAATGCGAATTATTCTCTTCTTAACAAATAACTTTAAAAAAAAACGCCACAACAACAATTGTAATTTCTTGTTTTTGTTGTTATGTATTTTTGTTATAATAATTACATTACAATTTGTTGTTGTTGTTGCTGTCTTGATGACATTAATTATGATGTGTTGTCTTATTTTATTTTTTATTTAGCTGCTATTCTGTTATAACCTACAACCTGTTGACTTTTGATCTCATCTAGGTCATACTCTCTGAGAAATAACTCTCCATTTTATTTTGTATTTTATTGTTATAACAGATCAAAGGTTTACAGTTCAAAACTATTTTATTCATATAACTTAAGATCTCTCACATGTTAGCTCTTTTGTTTTAATTTTAATTAGAAAATGTTATTTTCTGTCTGTCAATGAAACAGTAGCAGAGGATCGATGCAATCGTGTTTACACAACACAGCAAACATTCCTGTTATCAAATAATAGAATTTTTGTTGTTGTAGAAAATGTTTATTTGATTGAAAACAAAAATGAATGAAATATTTTTTTCCAAAAAAACAGAAGTTTGGTAGTATTTCGAACGAATTTGTATTCGAAACTGGGGGAAATTTTTAATTCGTTGACGGAATTGAACTGAGAGATACGTAAGTCGACTATCGCCATCTATATTTCAAATGTATAACTTTTAATGGAGCTTGTCTTTGATAAGCAAGTTTCTGAGTTTGATTCTATGATTAGAAGACCTTTTAAAGATCTTATTTAGATAGAAAACCTTTCAGGCGTTTTATTTTGGATCGTGTTTACACAATCCATTATAAATTCCATTACCAGATAATGGGTTTAGTTTAATTAGTACTTTTTCGTAGCCCTCACTACTTAAAAACCTCCACCTAAACCTTTATTTTAACAAAGCATAATTAAAAAAAAAAAAAACAGAAGTTTGGTAGTATTTCGAACAAATTTCTATTCGAAACTGGGGATATTTTTTAATTCGTTGACGGAATTGAACTGAGGGAAACGTAGATCGACTATCGCCATCTACATTTCAAATTTATAAGTTTTAATGGCGCTTGTCTTTGATAAACAAGTTTCTGAGTTTGATTCTATGATTAGAAGACCTTTCAAAGATCTTATTTAAACAGAAAACCTTTCAGACGTTTTATTTTGGATCGTGTTAACACAATCCATTATAAATTCCATTACCAAATAATGGGTTTAATTAGTATTTTTTTGTAGCCCTCACTACTTAAAAACTAACACCTAAACCATTATTTTAACAAAGCCATGGCGTACGAAATAATTAATTTTTATAGAGTTCTGCTGTTAGAAAATTTTTATTTTGCTCATTGGCGGGACTGATCTATGGATATGTAAGCCAGCTTTAGCCATATATTTTTTAAATTTATGACTTTTAGTGGAAATTGTCTCTGGAAAACAAGTTGCTAACTTTTCTTCTATGAATAGAAGATCTTTAATAAAATATTTTATTTAGATATAAAACCTTTAAGATGTCTTATTTAGATAAAATATGTTTTAGCGGTCGTGTTTGCACAATCTATTATAAATTCCATTACAAAATAATGGGTTTATTTGGCTCTTTTTTGTTTAAAAACCTAAGCATTACTTTAAAATGCGTTACGTATGAAGTAATTAATTTTTAAAGGATTTTACTTTAACATTTTTTTGTTTGTTTTGTTGATTGGAGAAATTAATTTGGTGATACGTATGCCAATTTTCTCCATCAATATTTCAAATTTATGACATTTAATGGAGCTTGTCTTTGGAAAACAAGTTGCAAACTTTCGTACTATGAATAGATGACCCTTTAAAGATCATAGATAAAATATCTTTTAAATGTCTTATTTAGATAGAAGATTTTTTGAAAGGCCTTTATTAAAATCGTGTTTTCACAACTCAATAAAATCTCATTAACAAATACAATTTTTCGTTTTGGTCCTCTTGGTACCCATAACTACATACTTTCAAATCTACCTCTTAACCCTTTATTTTAACAAGGACATGTCGCACAAAAGAATTATTTTTAAAGGGTTCTACTTTTACATGATTTGGCGGGATTGGGCTGGGGTTATGTTAGTCAGTTTGCGCCATCTATATTTCAAACTTATGACTTTAAATCAAACTTGTCTTAGGAAAGCTGTATGATGGGCATATTTTTAGGCGCAATAATGTTGGTGAATTTTTAATGTATTTCAGCCAGGAACATTTTCTCTACAATTTGTTTATTAAATAAAATAATAAAAAGAATAAAAGATTCCATATCGTTGAGCTAATATAAACCGGGGTGTACTCCTTGATGTGAGAAAAGTCACCATTGTCCCTTCAGTGAAATTTTTGTGTAATTGATCGCTGATATGTAATTGGATCGTCAGACAAAAGGCCTAAAACTAATATACGGAGGATATTTTCTCATAAAAGTTTAAGAATAAATTGCAAAAGATTCCACAATGCCATCTATATTTGAATTTTAAGATTATTATTTGAAGTTCTCTATGGAAAACAGAGAGATTAGCATATTTTTAGGCGAAATATCTAAATAAATATTTTTCTATGAGTTTTCAGCAAGTGAACTATAACCAATTCTGGAATAATTGAAGTACAGGCTAAGCAAGAAAAAAAAGAATCAGTCTGCTTCACCGACAGCTAAGTACCCTCAGTAGGCCGGGGCGATTTGTGTGGAAGGACAAAAAACCTTTGTGAGCCCTTTGCGTTTCTGATTTCTGGGATTGAACTGAACAAAAAAGTCTACTAGACCATATGGCTACGGTGAAAATCGAGCCTCCCGATTTTGACTTGAAGTTTTTTATTTACGTTTTTTGGATATTTTGGCATATAACAGTCAAACCATTGAGATTTGCGATCCAACACAAAGACCACAATTGTAGCCAAGACAATAATTAATAACTCTCTAGTACATTGCAAAAGTATTGGAATGCTCCTCAGGCAGTTTTGGCGAAATGAATTTTAAAAACTAAATAGCATTTTCGTATTAAAAAAAGAAGTTTTCAAATACGCATAGGTAAGTCGACTTTAGACTAATTGATTAATCGACTTTTTCCAGTCAAAAGTCTAAAAATCGTAGACGACTTGTGTCTGGAGGGAAAACCGCATAATCGATTATCTTGTGATCGATTTTCGAGATTGCCCATAGATTGTTGACTTGGCGCTCTTACACTTTTGGCGGTTTTACAGTTTCAAAAGAAAACTCGGAAATCAACGAATAGTCGATTATAATCGATTTTCTGGGGTTACGAAAAAGTCCAGAGTCGAGTTTTAAGAGAACTGAAATAATCAACAAAACAAAAACAACATTGTTCCACAACATCCCATACGGGACAAGGGAGACTTCTCTCATATCAATGAGTGCACCCCGATTCATATTTAGCTCAATGATATGAGACCTACGGTGGCACCCAACTTTTTTAGTTTTAGACCAAAATCGAAATGCCGAAAAATCGATTATTGCCTTCCATTACCTATCCCTATTTTGAAAAATTCCAGCGTACATTTTTAGCCATTGTGGGATAAGTTTAATAAGCGGAGGGACTAATTATTTCAAAGGCACAACCAATCGACCCAGTCTACACCAAAAACCAGAGAAGTATGGAGAATAAAATTAAAACACAGTAAAATTAAACCA
Source organism: Musca autumnalis (assembly GCF_047663935.1). Lineage (NCBI taxonomy): Eukaryota > Metazoa > Arthropoda > Insecta > Diptera > Muscidae > Musca > Musca autumnalis. Next base: position 225,320,725 of record NW_027411866.1, read on the forward strand.
CAGGTGTGACGCTATAACGTTATAGTCATGGTCACAACGACTATCCGCCAGTAAAATTTCAAAACCATCCGATAAATGACCTCAAATTGGATAAAAGAGAAAAAGTAGTAAACTTTTGAGGAGGAGGTAACCTAAAGAACGGACCGACATAGCCCATCTTGTAACAGGATCTAATTTCGGGAGCCACTCCTTTTGCTAGTAATCGTACCAAAAATCCATTATCGCTGGTCACCGTAGGATTTTTTAGACAATTTTTCACTATGTCAGCAAGCATGGACTTACTCTAGAAAAAATATATATATCGTTATCTGAATCACAAGGACTACATGCTACCTTCGATGAACATTCAGCGAAAATTTTGAACTTTTGTCAGAGAAGTTCTCCGACTTAGTCCATCTTAGAACTTGATGTACGTTTGAAAGAAATTTTACGATATACAAAGTTTCGACCAAATCGGATACTCAGTTCGTAAGCTATCGTGCTTATCGGTCATTTTAGTAGGTGTCGGCAGGGTTTTTTAACCTGTTGGGCCATTATCGCCGGGACATGTCCGTAAACTGCATTTTGCCAATAGATTTAAAATTATATGTAGGAGGAACTTGAAGCATTTAATGGATGTGTGAAGTTTAAAGCAAATCGTTTACTCCAATCAAGTGTTATCTTGTCCAGCATTTTAGCGAAAATGTTGAACTTTTGTGGGAGAGGTAACCGATGGAGTGGACCAATATTGTGACCACCATCTAGACAAACAGACGGGACTAGATCGACTCTAAATTGTCTAAACATACATATTTGGGATCCAAAACCGTTAAATCGATGAGACACACTTTTTACAGTGTCAAAATGTATATACCCTCTTTAGCTGAGAGGCTGAGGGTATAAAAACAGAAATGTCCTTTCATTTACAGTCAAAAAATTACATTTTCAACAAACGGATGGCACAGGTTTATCATCAACTTCTAAAAAAGACACCAAGAAGCGATGTTATTTAAATTTTGCTTGCTTATAAGTAGGAGCTCCTTCAACTCCGTTCTCTCCCAAAACCTGTGAAAGTTCCGTATGAAAGTTTCAACGTGTGTCTTTAGAGCAATGTCGTTCTTTGGTATTGTTGAACTTACGAAGTTTTTCGGCAATTCACACACACATGACCCGAACGCAAGGAAAGAGCACACAAAAGAGAGCAAATGTTTTGATTTGTTTTTGTTTTGCAGCATGCTTGCATACAAGCGTACAAACACACTGCCAATATTCAGAATTTTGTGTGCCCTCTTCTTGGTCGGCAGTGCTTTAGAGTAAGTAAAGATGGTTTCGAATGTTGTAATCAACGCCATCTATATTTCAATTCAGTGTAGATTTAATTTTAGCGTAGACAATAGCCAATTTAACGGAGAAAAGACATGGGTATACTTCTCTCCAACATTTCAATTTCTCTCAACGAAAAATTGATCCTGCCAAGGAAGTAGAAATATACCAATGATGATCTTATCCTCCTCCTTTTTTATTCCTTTGAAAGTTGTAACCAACGCCATCTATATTTTAATTTATTGTAAATTTATTTTAGCGTAGAAAACTACCAATGTTAGCTGAAAAAACATGGGTATACTTTTTGGGCAATGAAAAAGACTAGGAAATATATAAATTTTATTTGGTAACGGACTATCGGCTTCGGAAATAGGGCATGGGTTTATTTGGAAATTTTTATTTTATGGCATAAATTTAACTATTTTTTTTTCGAAATGCTAAGGAACGTCATCTACATATATTTCACCTAGGTATTGTTCAGTGGTGATAACGAATACAGCCCCCACTTTAATTTATGCTAATACTAAATCTGATTGACTGATAGGACAACGTTCAGAAATTATGTCAAGAAGCGAGGATGTTGAAATATTGCATAAGGGACTGTTCGAGAATTGGTGTCTTGAAAAAATTTAAATTATTTAATATTTTCCATACTTAATTTATAGAAGCGAGGGCATTGAAATTTAGCATTAGGATTTATCCATTTTGTTGGTCACTATCGACTCAAAAATGAAACGAACGCCATCCATGAAATTTTTCCAAGTTGGACACTACAAAGATATATAATATTATAAGATTGGACATTTCCATTGCCACTATACGTCGGCAGATGGCGCTGGTTGTCTAACATTATGTGATGTTACAATATTGTGACATGAATTATGTTATATTTAACATAGTTCACATTGGTGTACGCTTTTGTTTCTGTTAATTGTCTGTTATGCATAAACGCACTCTATGCTTGAAAATTAAAATTTAACTCAATTTTGCATGATGTCCAATCTTTACCACTGTATGTCTTTGGACACTATTTGTCCAAATAATTAAATTAACGCCATCTATACTAGAATTTTAAAAACAAATTTAAATAAACTCAAAATACTATGAAAATATGGACGTGCAAAAATTAAAAATGACAGAATTTAAATATTTTAGTCAAATAAAAAATTATTATTTTATTTCGAAAATATTTTATTTATTAACATAAAAAGCGAATTTAAAGATAATATGCAACTTAATATTAAGAAAAGACAATTTAAAGGAATATTTTAATCAACACATTTTGCAAAATATATGTATGTAATAAATATGCATATCAATAACAATTATGGAAATAATAGATTTCAATCTTTTATTTCGAGAAATTCTCCTTCCATAAATTGACACCTATCAACAAGTTGTTATTATAGCTGTCCTGAAATTTCTATTGAACTTAACAAATTGTTATTATGGCTAAATTGAAATTTTAATTTTATTAACTGAAAGACAGATAAATAAGCCAAATGTCAGGTAGGCAGCCCTGATTGTTAAGATTCTCAGTAACTTTGCTAAGACTATGGGGATTTACAGATTATGAAATACAGCAAATTACAATGTGTATTAAAACTGTTCTAAAATTTTAATTAAATTCATTGTTAAGTGGAAACGATATATTATATTAATAACACTATTAAAATAAATTAAGCTGAATTACTTTTGAAATAATCAATAAATTAATAGACTATAAAAAAGTAATAAATTATAGCAAGTTCTTTTGTCTACAACTAAAAGCTACAATTTCATTATACCGCCCAAGAAAGCGGGAATTGGTTCACCCCATTTCCTCAAAAAAAAATGTGTTAATATTGAATTTTTTTCCCAAGCTGCGAAAAAATTCCCCCTTATTTAAACAAGTGTAAGTTAAGTTGGTTCGTTTTTATCATTGTTAATTGTTTACCGTAGCCCGTAGTTTTTATCGGCTTGTTATCTAGCCAAACGTTAGAACGACGAACGTTAGATATTTGTATAACCGATATTTTGTTGCTGTTGTTGTTTGATTTCCGTTGCTACATTTGTGATCGATTGTTTGTTTTATTTTGTCGTTTTTGTTGGCCTGATTCATGCTGATAGTGTTCGGTATTTTTTGCCTTTCCATTAACTTGATATTTTGACGTTTTTTTTTACGTTTGACACTTACTCGTCGTCTTATATGAGTTATTTAAAAAAATATAAAGTTTGTTATATGAGTAATGAAACAATAAGTTAAGTATTTAATTTTTAATTTTTCTTGATGTTGTTGCGCTGGCGTGTTTGTTTGTTGCTGTTCTTTAAATATTAGTTAATTAGACAGGTGTTTTATATTCATATTTAATCACATTTGTGTTTAATTTTTTTTTTGTTTTGAGATAAAGGAGGTGGGTTATGGTTGGGGTTAGATCATTTGGTAATACCGGTATTTCATATAATACGTGTTCTGTCGGGTGGATCTCCAATTAAGTGAGAAGAAAACAATGATGCCAATTATTTTTAAACTCACATGGCGCTAAGCGAAATTTTGTTGGCAAATGTGAGGAAAGAAGCAATGGAAAAATTGGGAATAGAATGGATAAAAATCTGTTTTAATTCATTAAAGAAAAACAAAAGGGACAATTAAAGTTAAATATTATTATTAAAAAATTAAGTACATATTCAAATATCAATCAAATTTATTTTATTTAAAAAAATAAATAAATTAAAATTTCAAAAAAGAAGTCGATGCAACCAACATAATATAGGCGTTATAGAATGCCTTGAATATTATTATGCATTTATTCCTGTGGATTATCTGGAATATCGACTATGAATTTAGGCGAAGACAGGAATGAGGATTAAACAGTCTCACTTGATAACCATCACTCTGCAGGAAGGACATCTGAAGCCTAAGATGTTAACATTATTAATTTATTAAGAACGCCATCTATTCTTCAAATAATGAACGAAACTTTCTCCACTAATAAATTAGTTGTTTTCAAATATTAAAACAACAATGGGATTAAGCCAGACTATTTTAAATAAACAAAATTGTAACAGCTATCCCAATTAAAAAACGCCACCAATATTCGATATTTTTAAATCGAATTTTAATTTTTTTAAATTTTATTCACGTTTATATATAAAATATTTAGAGGATGAATGATTGACTAAATGGGTGATCTTATCAACGTTTATAATACATATTGGGCACTATTTTTTCGGGTCATCTATATTTCATCTAGATATTGTTCAATGGTGATAACAAACGCCATCTATACCTCAATCCGTAACGCCGCCAAAGGGCTGGGGAATATTCAAAGAGATGTGTAAAATGGAATACCGGAATTTAGTTGATTACCTGAAAGTTAAAAGTACGACCATAAAATAAACGAAGACTATCAACTTCTACTTACTTCCCTATAAAATACCACTTTAAAAACAGAAAATAAAGACCTAGAAAACATAAGCCCAAATAATCCAACATTTTGAAATAATAAATAGACGAGACGAGTAATCTTCCAAAATGTTATTCAAGTCGGAAAGTTTTTCCTTCTGAAGAAATGGTGATGTATATTTGTCCAGAAGGTAGCTAAATCTTTACATAGAATAGTTAGATGGCGTATTAATGATTAAAATACCAGAAACGTTCAGGAACTGTTTCCAGAAGCGGGAATGTTGACAATTTGCATAATGGGCACTATTTGTTCGAAAGTGCCAAGGAACATCATCTACATTTTACCTAAATATCGTTCGATTGGTAATAACGAACGCCATCTATGAAAGGTTTTCAAAAAGCTAGGGAATATTTAAATAATAACAAATAATGTTCTACCGGTGTTTTAAGATGGAAATGTTATATGATAAATGTTATATGAGCGTGGATCCCAAAAGATGCTATTCATTTTTGGATCCAAAGCATGTAATTTACACCATTATCATTACGACGAGAGTTTTAACAACGTTGGTTGTGATTTCGAGTCTCCGACAACATCAAGCCTATTGTAAATAATTAATCTTATATATTTAGAAAAATGTCTATAAATAAAAACACTAAATTCATCTCTATAGGATCGATGGAATGGATCTTTCACGACTTCCTTTGCATGGATTCAAATGCTGATGGAAAGATCGGATCTTTACCGACTTCCTTTGCATTGGTTCAAATGCTAATGAAAAGATCGGATCTTTCACGACTTCGTTTGAACCAATGCAAAAGATGCCATGAAATCACGTCATCGCATGGAACCCCTTCCTTAAAATTTTGCTGGGTAAGTATCGTTCGATGGTGGTAACGAATGTCATCTATACTTCAATATAATGGTAGGGAATATTTAAATAATAACAAATAATGAACTACAAATACTAGCATAAGGATTAAACAAATGCATACACTTATATCCCTAAAAAATATCTTAGAAAGTTTTGAAAATAAAGAGCTAAATTCCATAAGCCAAAATATTATTTCATATGGACGGGAATCTGGTCGACTGGTGCAACAACAACAAAAAATATAGACAATAATTACAGATATTTTACAGTTCATTTACGGAAAACTGTGATATCTTTATATTTTCCAGATGAAAAAAATCTTTATATAAAGAAAATATAGGTGGTGAATGACTGACTAACTGGGAAATGATGTCCACAAGGGATCGAAAGTGCTAAGGAACGCCATCTAGATTTCACATAGGTATTGGTCACTATTGACTCGAAGATGTAAACGAACGCCATCTACACATGATGTAAATTGTAAATAATGGACACTATTTCTTCAAGATTACCATCTTTATTTTACCTAAGTATTGGTCATTATCGGCTCGAAGGTGTAAATGAACACCATCCATACTTGATGTTGAAATTTGTAATGATGGCCACAATTTGTTCGGGAGGTTATAACATACGCCATCTAAACTATTTTTGGATCAAAAAGTCTGAATATTTCGTAACAAAAAGAGGGTAATTTTAGACGTTAGAGGGTAGGTATAAACAGTGGGCCTAATTATTCCTCGGACAGACCCAATCAAAATAGTTTTACAAAAACTGATAATAACTTTAGTGCGAGAGGTGTAGAAGGAGTGGCCTTAAATATTGACACATTTCGGGCCCACATCTCAGGAAGAACTGACTTCCTCTAGCAAAAAAATATGATATTGTAGTCACAACTACTACTATCCGCTATTAAAATTTCGGCACGATCAAAGAAGTGGTCCTAAATTTGATTTAAGGGCAAACGTGTGAAGGAGGCACCTGAAGTACTCGTAAGGGACCGACATAGTCCATTTTGGATAGATATCGTGCCTACCAGCCATTTTAGTTGGTCACCGTATGATATTTAGAGCATTAGGGTCATTGTGTTTAGGGAACAAGAACTTGTCCACGAAAAAGATTCTATCGTTCTGCATCACAAGGGCTACCTCAGGTAAATATTTTCAAAACGATCCCCAAACAGTCCTCAAAACTGTATTTAAGCGAAAATGTTTAACTTTTTTAGGGAGATACCCGTATGTGTTGTCCGTTGAGTTTGAGAGAGATATTTCGATAGACAAATTTTGACCAGTAATTTTAGTGAGGCACCGTAGGATTTTTACAGCATTTGGCTCATTATGGAAGGAAGCAGGGAATTGCCAACATTATCAGGGCAATAATGAATAAACATTCCGTGCGGAATTTGTTCGCTTTCATCCTTTCTGACACCGCAGGATGATAGAAGACCAAAAATAAGAAGACACGTGTCCCGGCGTTTTTCACTATCACTTCGAGTTTCGCGGTTATGGGACCTCAAAGACCTGAGGCCTTGATGTCGAAAGGACTCATTTTACCAGGCTGATATCTTCTAAACTGCTAAGAATTTTGGTTTACACGTCGACGCAAAGTTGTAGCTCTAGTCTTAAAGAATGATTATTGTGAACACGTCAAATCAATTTAACCTCATCTTCTAGGTCAAAATCGTCAAGGTCAAATTGCCGTCATAATTTTTTCTCGAATTTTGGTCTTCAGATATCAAACCGATCAAAATTGAACCAAACAACCAACTACAAAAATGTACCTTATATATCAATAAACAACTTTCTAGAACTCTGTGAACTCTGTAGAAACGGTTCTTAATGTCCAAAATAGCAAAACAAACCGTTCAATATTCAAAAAACGATCCGAGAATTGAGGTTTAATTGACCTAAACGAAAATGTTGATATTTTGTGAGGAAAGTACTCGAAGGTGTTGTCAGATATAGGCCTTTTTGGAAGATGTACAAAGTTACGACTAAATCGAATCCTCAGTAAAAAATTCTAAACGATTCAAGAGTTGTTGTTCAACTACCCTTAAGCGAAATTTAAGATTTTTTGTGAGGTGATAAGCGATATAGACCTTCTTAGAAGAAATTTTACGTTGTGAAAAGTTTAGGCGAAATCAGTTACTCAACCCGTCAGTGATTTTGTTTGATGCCATTATTTTACGAGGTATTGGACTTGCACCCCGAGCGAACAATCTGCTGTAAAAATTTTAAAACTATCCAACACACGACTTTAAGCTGCATTTTCCGAAAAAAAAAGTTTTGTGTGGGAATCCGAATATTTGGACCGATATAGTTTATATTCGGACATGATCGATGTATGGTAGCAATATTACAATGTGCCAATCGGGCCAAATCGATGACTCCCAACAAGAGTTATCATGCTCCCCATGTTAGAGACAAATTTAGAACTTTTTAAGGGGAAGTAGCCGATCGATATTGCCTACCTTCGAACTTTATCTAAGATATGTTTGTCAAACTATTTTGAAGGTTAAAACGGACCATCTGCTGTAAAAATTTTAAAACTATCCAAAACACGACTTTAAGCTGCATTTTGTGGGAAGTACCCGAATATGTGGACTGATATAGTTTATATTTGGACATGATCTACATATGTATGGTAGCAATATTACGATGTGCCAATCGGGCCAAATCATTGACTCCCAACAAGAGTTATCATGCTCCCCATTTTAGAGACAAATTTGCAACTTTTTAAGGAGAAATAGCCGAGCGATATTGCCTACCTTCGAACTTTACTTAAGATACGTTTGTCAAACTATTTTGAAGGTTAAAACGGACCATCTGCTGTAAAAATTTTAAAAATATCCAAAACACTACTTTAAGCTGGATTTTGCGAAAAAAATAAGTTTTGTGTGGGAAGTACCCGAATATGTGGACCGATATAGTTTATATTCGGACATGATCTATGTATGGTAGCAATATTACGATGTGCCAATCGGGCCAAATCGATGACTCTCAACAAGAGTTATCATGCACCCCATTTTAGAGACAAATTTGCAACTTTTTAAGGGGAAGTAGCCGAGCGATATAGCCTACCTTCGAACTTTATCTAGGATATGTTTGTCAAACGATTTTGAAGGTTAAATTTGTCAGCATAATATTTTTCGTGATAGAAAGATTCCATATTTTATTTAACATTTTTATTACATTTTTTTAGCTTTTTTTTAACTTTTCTACGACCCTTCTTTGGCAAGAAACCTATTTTCGCCATGAAGTTCTGAGTATTGAACTGAGATCCTAGACCGTGAACTCCCGGAAGGTATGATTAACAAATTTTTTGGGCTATATTTGATTTAAAAAAATTACTCTCAACATTTGATAGATTTTTAAAACGAAACCAATTTTGTAATTATTTTTTTATTCATTTTTTTTAATTTTGTAATTATTTTTTTAATGTTTTTAATTATTTATAATAGAAAAATTCCATATTTTATTTAACTTTTTTATTATATATTTTATTATATTTTTTAACTTTTATTTAACTTTTCTACGACCCTTCTTTGGCAAGAAACCTATTTCCGCCATGAAGTTCTGAATATTGAATTGAGTTCTTAGACCGTGAACTCCCTGAAGGTATGATTAACAAACTTTTTTAGCCTATACTTGATGCATTTGATTTAAAACGAAACCAATTTTTTAATAATTTTTTTATTAATTTTTAATTATTTTTTTTAATTTTGTAATTATTTTTTTAATTTTTTATTTATTTTTTTAATTATTTTTTTTTATTTTTTAATTATTTTTATATTTTTGTTCAATTATTTAATCTTCTTGTTTCAAAAAATGAACCTCAAACTGACTTGTTGTATAATATTCTTCTTGATAGAAAAATTCCATATATTATTTAAGATTTCTACAACCCTTCTTTGGCAAGAAACATATTTTCGCCATGAAGTTCTTAATATTGAACTGAGTTCTTAGACCGTGAACTCCCTGAAGGTATGATTAACAACCTATTTTGGGCTATAATTGATGAATTTGATTTAAAAAATACTCTCAACATTTGATAGATTAAAACGAAACCAATTTTTTAATTATTTTTATTAATTTTTGTAATTATTTTTTTTAATTTTGTAACTATTTTTTTAATGTTTTTAATTATTTTTTTAATTTTTTATTTATTTTTTTTAATTATTTTTTTAATCTTTTACTTATTTTTATATTTTTATTAAATTATTTAATCTTCGTGTTTCCTGTTGAAGTCAATTTAATATTGGAGATTTTTTACAAAGATTGAAATTAAGGCATTTTTTCTAAATTCGAAACTCTAAAGCCCCAACTGTCTTATTTCCCTTCCATGCCAATAACCCCCGTAACGAAGTGTTACCGAATCATAGCTTACCTTATTTTATTATTAAATCCATTGGAAAATTTAATAAGTTCCTTTGTCAGGTTACAAAATCAAAATTCAATTCTATTTTGCCGAAAACAAAATTCCACTTGCATTTCACAAACATTTTAGAGGTGATGATTTTTCGGCACATTTATTTAAATTATTAAAATGTGTTTTTATTTTTGTTTTTATTGTCAATTACAAATTTTCCAAAGCGTCAGCGGCGGAAATTATTTTTTTTAATTATTTAAACTTTAACGAGTCTCAAGTAAGTTCTTGAAAAAAAAGTTGAATCAGCAAGAACCGAAACCAGTCAGTCACATGCAGGTTTCAAATATCATCAATAATTAAAAGAATTCTTTATATAATTCTATACAAGCAAGAGGCGACGACGACGGACGAGTTCTTGGCGTAAAAGTTTCAAAAAATAAACCGATTAAAACACGAATTGCATTCTTGGCAAAAAGAATAAATAGTCTATTTGCCAGAAAGCATGGTGATTTGTTATTTCGTTACGAGTTTTTTAATTTGTTGTTTTAATTACATTTGTTGTTAATTTAATATTTTTTCAAATAATTTGTTTTATTTTTATTCGAAAACGCCCGGTTTTTTCAGATTTGTTCTTCAGAGTTACGTTGTTAACGTTGGCTCTTGTGATCGACGAATGACAAAACCAACCTGTGGCTTAACTACAGCAACCTCACAACCAAAGCAAAGCACAACAATAACACTTCGTTGAGGTACACGTAGCGAGGGGCAAATTTGTGTGTGTGTGTGTGTGTGCGAGAGAGTGAAGGAGGTCCCTGTGGCCCTTGCCGCAATGTGTGAGAGAGAGGAAATACACAATACCAGCCATTAAATGTGTGAGTGTGAGTAAGTGAGAGTTGGCTGTTCGTTCTATCATTCAGCCATTATAAAAAATGCAACACCTTTTCTATTATGTATATATTTGTGTATGCGTGTGTTTGTATCTGTGTGTGCATTATCATCATGTGAGCAAGTATTAACACACACACACACCTTCACACTACACATGCAACAGCAAGTGTTTTAACTGATCTAAAAAGTACAATGCAAAAAAAAATAAATGCCACGCTGCTGTTATTATTTTCTGTAATTGTTGTCGGCTGTTTTAGCCATTGTATTTGTCAAATTATTGTTGACAAATGAGCGAGCGAAGGAAAGAGTGACAAAGTGCTAATGAAAAAGAGAGAACAAATTTAGCCGGTGTAGTATTGTTATAGTTTTAATAGATCTTCAAACAAAAACCAGTAATAACCACAATTGCGATAAGTCAGTGGTTGGGGAGATCCCTGGGGATTGTTTTGATACTCAAGAAATTATGGATATTTTCGTAGTAAGTTCAAAATGGTTAACCAAATCCCCATTAAAAAGTAAAATCGAATTAGTCGGCTTTGTCGACAGCTAAATAAATGCCCTTAGCCCATGACTGTACAAAAAACACATCTTGGAGCTGGATTTAATTTTGAAAGTCATTTCTTCCGTGCCCACCAGCGATTTATGTTAGTCACCGATGGATTTTTTGGAACTATTTGGGCCCGTATGGGCTTACCCACGACAAAAAAATGCATTATTGTAACCGAAATCACAAGGACTACTTTCGGTGACAATATCAAAACAATCCTCGAATAGATCTTAAATTGCACGTTAGTGACAATTTTGAACTTGTATTAGGGAAGTAACTAGAGGGAGTTTTCCAATATAGTCCATCTTGTAACTTCGTATAAATTTAAGAGAAATAATATAAAGGTAACATCAATGTCATTCACTCCTTCTGATAGTTCTCGTGCCCAACAGCCATTTCAGTTGGTCACCGAAGGATTTTTTAGAGTTTTTGGGTCACTATGACAAGAAGCATGGACTTGCCAATGAAAAACATATTGTTGTAATCAGAATCACAAAGGCTATCTTCGATGACAATTTCAAAACAATCCTCGAACAGAGCTTGCACTCTTAATTTTGAACTTTAATTAGGGAAGTTGTCCGATATAGGCGATCTTGGAACTTGATATAAGAATATAAATACATATTGAAAAAGGTCCCGCACAAACCGCTTTTAATTGTAATGATATATGAAATAAAATGATATACATATATGTACTGATATGACGATAAATATAGTGAAAAACAGAAGGTTATGGATTTTTGTTTATGTAGTGTGTTTCCAAAGCTTATTTTCAGTTATTCGAGGGCTGCACGAAAACCACCTGGCCTAGGCAACACAGCGTATTGCCAGGCGCCATTTGAAATTTTTTTGGAAAGTTTGATAGTTTTTAGCCTAGACTCACTCAGGACAGTTTGTCGTATGACCATGCTATGTGTGGTTTACAGTGACTTGAAAAAATCACTGTGGAAAAAGAGGAAATAAGTTAGAGGAAATAAGTTAGATGAAAGAGGAAATAAGTTAGAGGATAGCGAAGCCGCCCCACAGTCGATGTGTCTGAGGAGCCTTCCTAAACCAAAGGCGAAACATGCATGTCACACAGTGGTGATTGTGTGGGTTCGTATCGTCGGCTTTCCTTTTTCAAAAAGCATCTTGGTCAGTAAGCTCGTCTCTAACGAGAAAAAATGACCTTCGCCTAATAGGCAAAATTTTCAAATAAAAAGAAAAAAATTGAATTTACTTGTGAACATTTTCGTCAATAAATTTTTTGCAACTTTCGACGTGAGTGTGTATCGATCAAGAGTGTATCGATCAAATTAAATCTTTGTATGTCGATAATGGACCATCCTCTAGGACTATGAAAAACTGGTTTAATGAATTTAACCGTGGGCGGCACTCGCCAAAAAACATTTGATATAGCACAAACACAGGGCCGCAAAAATGGATTTTTCTCGTTAGATCCAGCAAAATTGGACAATCGCTCAAAAAAAGGTTCCTGTGAATTGGTTCAAAGAAATTGTGCATAAAATCGATCGCGGTGCTTCAAACGACGTTTATAGGATTGTCACAGACGACGAATCTTAGCATCTATGCTTTGGAGGCTGAAACAAAGCAGGAATTGGCCGTTTGGATCTTCGAAAGCGAGCCAAATCAAACGAAAGTTGTTCATGTAAGTAGCACTTCGAAGCAAAAGGTTGCCTGTTTCTTCAGAAAAACTGACCTGTGGCGTCTATACGGCTTGAGAAATATAGGTTAATTCTGAGTGGTACATTATAATTTGTTTGCCTGAAGTCTCCTGAGAAATTCGAAAAACGAACGCAAGAGAAATCAAATCATTTCGCATCATGACAATGTGGGCTGTCACACATCGATTCAAACAAGCGCCTGTTTGACCGGACATAACGTGGAATTGATGGGTCATCTGCCGTACAGCCCTGGCTGGGGATCCAATGACTTCATTTGATTCCAGAATATCAAGAAATAAAGGTGTGGTCAACGATTCTTGTTGCCTGAAAATGCTGTAAAAGATTACTTTTTATTTTTATTTATTTATTTATTTTTTTTTTTTTTTTTTGAAAAAGTCAAGTTTTCTTGGCCGAACTGTACATTGTTTACCATAGAAAATCTCAATTCGTTTTGCGTCGTTTCACTTTGAGTCGTTTTTTTTTTTTTGTTTTTTTTTTTTTTTTTTGGAACGTATGAACGATTTAGAGCGAGGTCTTAGTGGCGAGGCCTGCTTATATTGACTTCAAGAGCTTGTCAAAAAAAAAAAACTCATATAGAAACATTTTCAAATAACTTTGTGCATGAGCTTTTTTCCTCTCATCACCTTATAATTAATATTTTATCTAATCTTAGGTACAAACTCATCAAAATATGATACACGATATGACCCGCTATGACCAATCTTTGAAGTTGATATTAGTTTGTTGAAAATATTATAGATGAGAAGTATCGACCAAATTGGTTTATCACTTCGAAAGTTATCATGCGTACTAGCCAGACATTCACATGAACGGACATGTCTAAATCAACTCCAAACCCATTCTTTTGACGCGGTAAATTTCAGATCTTATCAGCATCGTCAAACAATAGGCTGGGGATTTAAAAATGTATGAACATGTTTTATATTCCCTTCTGGTCGCCAAGAAAGTCTCGCTTTCGGTCATCTACCAAACTACCTCTTGATGGCCTATAAAGACTACCTTCAGTTCGTCTACACATACTCCCCTCTGTTCATCAAAAAATACTCCCTTCTGGTAATTAATAACATTTTCCATAAAAACTTCTTTCTGATCATCTATGAAGACTCCCTTCTCGTCGTCTATAAAGTCTCCCTTCTGGACATAAAGTCTCGCCTCCTGTTGTCTATTAAGGGGTCAATTATGCATTGCCACTAAACTTGAGTTGCGTTGTCAATTGCCAGCACAACTGAGATGAAATGTTGTATTATTGATGTCAACACAACTGGGTTGTCGATAAACGTGTTATCGATCAGTGTTTTTTCAAACTTGTGAACTCTATATTAAATCCAAAAGGCACAATTCGCCAAAAAAGTAGTTTAAAATGATAAGTTCAGAAGAATTATTTTCTGATGATGAAGAACATGTACAGGACATGACAACTGAAGAAATTTGAGGGACAAGTCGAATCCATTGGAATTGTCATCTGCACTGTAAGTTGAAGCTCATGTTGGAAAGATCTGTATAATCAGTAAATTATTTTAGGTTTAAGGCATGGCACAAATACCAAGGTAGTGGTATCACACCAGCTGATGGAATATGAAATGTCAAATCCCTTTATAAAAGAATTATTTTTGTTGTAATTTCCCCAGCAACATAAAGAACATTTTGACATAACATATTACAAATTTTATGATACCACTACCTGGGTAATTGTGCCATGGTTTAAGGCGTATTTTCGATTGCCAAAGGGTGCCGTAGTTTACATTGTGGAAACGACTTCAAAGTATGTTACAGATCAACTGCTATACTCCCACTTTAAAAAGTGTGCGGTGCGTTGAGATTTTTTGCGGAGGGAAGTTTCCAAATGTCCCATGGCAATGATTACAACAATTGCCTGGCTCAATGTACATTGTACGTATTGAAGGAAGATGTCCACTTAGAGATAGAGAACGTTTCGAAGTTGACGGAGGAGGAAAACAGACAAAACAAAAATCATTTTTATTCAAAAACGAAATTCTCTGGTGTGGTCGGCCAAGTATGTTTTGGCGAAATGGGGGAACGGATGAGCGGATTTGGTCCAAAACTTGGCTATCGTAATATTTTGTCCAAACTTAGTTTAAGTTCAAAGATGGGTTATATCGATCCACTCCTTCCGGTACCTCCCCCCAAAAGTTCGAAAATGTTCGGAAAATTTGTGCATACGATAACTCTTGAAGGGAGTAAGCGATTTGGTCTATACTTTGCAAATCGTGAAAAGCCTACCAAACTTAAATAAAGTTCCAATATGGACTCAATCGGTCCAATACTTCGCTGCTCTCGAATCACTTTGATTTTTGTTGTAACAATTTGTATTCACTGCCCCTATACGACGGTACAAGTTTTATCAGGGGCAAGTCCAAACTTCCTGAAAAAATAACCTGAAAGTTGCAAAAAATCCCTTTGGCACCGTGTGTCCACTCCTTCAGGTACCTCCCCCACAAAAGTTCAAAAATGTTCGCTAAAATGGCCCCAAAGCTATAAAAACCCATATGGAACCATGTAAAGTGGCTGAATGACGCGCACGATAACTCTTGATCGGATCAGCCGACTCGGTCCAAAATTTGGCTTCCGTAATATTTTTCCAAACTTTGTTTAATTTCGAAGATGAGCACAATCAGTGCGCAACTTCGGGTACCTAAAAAGGTCATTAAAAAGCTACGCGCTATATCTGTTGAACGGAGCAACCGTCCAAACTATGGATCTCCTAACATTTTGTCAAAAGGTAATTTTACTTCAGAAGTTCGACATTTTTGTTTAAGGACAGTTTAGGATCTATTCAAAGATCCTTTGGAAATGTACAGCCGATATTACATTTGATATTGTCAATAGATGAAAGTTTCAATTCACTCATGCTGAGGGTATAACTATGTCGGCAAAGCCGACTGATACTTTTTTACTTGTTGTTTTTTCAGGTTTTCAATATTTTGCTTGAAAACCGCAACCTATCGGAATCGGTCTAAAGAATATGTTATAGCTGTGAAAATTCTCTACAAGACTGGCTTTCGTAATTTTTTCCTAGGTTGTACCATTTTTGAGATATATAAGTTTAAGTTGGCAAATTGCAGCCATGACATTGTTTTATAAGGAGACCATACAGTCACACACACGGTGCTCTTGAATCAAATTTAAATGGAAGGTGCTTACACCTGGGAAGTTTTTGCGGATTCTGAAACTACAATGTTCATAGATGAGAAAAATCAAAAAAACAAAAAAATCGCCGAAGAGCTTTTTAAATAAATCGCGATTCATGTTGACATTTTTAGAGGTTGTTTAGGTTTTTGCGATTTTGCTTGGAAACCGCAAGTCCTATCAAAATGGGAATAAAGAAAATGTTGTAGCTATCAAAATTCTCTACAAGATAATGATATTTTCGTAGGTTTTACAACTATTGAGATATAGAAGTTGAAATTGGGATAATTCAAATTCAATTCGATTCTGTATCGCATCCTTATAAAACAATGTCATGACTGCAATTTCCCAACTTAAACATATATATCTAAAAAAAATGGTACAACCACAGCTATACGATTTTCTCAGGTCCCATGCCGATAAGACTTGCCGTTTTCAAGCAAAATCGCGAAACCCTAACAAAAAAAACCTAAAAATGTAAACTAAGCTTCTTTATCTCAAAAATGGTACAGCCTGAGACCAAATCATAGACGTCAATCCTGTAGAGAATTTTCACGGCTACAACATTTTCATTAGCTCCATTTCGATTGGACTTGCGGTTTCCAAGCAAAATCGTAAAAACCTAAAAAACACCTAAAAATTCCCATGTTGGTTGTCTATAAATACTCCCTTCTGATCGTGTATAAAGACTACCTTCTGGTCATCCATAAAGACTCACTTCTGTAGTGGGATTCTGTAATCTTCGTTAAAATTCGTTAATTACGCTGTGCGACAACAAAAAAAATGACGAGGAAAATCGATAAGATTATGAAAGTAGATCTAAAAATATGAGACACGTGTATCGGCGTTTTAAAAGTTTACGTCGGAAAGTAACCAAAATAGGCGGGGCAAGTTCCGCCCATTTTTAATTTTTTCGAAATAATCGAGTTAAGATATCTTTGAATCCTTGCATTTCAGGTATATAGTGTCTTTGGCAACTTTACGGAGGAGTATGTGGGCAATATTTTTGTTAAACACTTTAACCCTCATGCGGTTCATCAAAGAGGTCTTTTTTGTCCTTTTTTCAAAAATCTTTCAAAAACTCATTAAAAATATGATTGTATCAAATACAAATATTCTACAAAATTGTTCGCCATAAAATTTTACTATAGGTCTCAGAATACACCAAATCTGTAACTCTTGTCTAATCGCCAGGAATCTCTAAAAATGAAAAACACGTTTTAGGGTTAAAGTCGGACTTCATCTGAGTTTGTTCAAAATTGTCCCACAAAACATAATTTTAGAGAGATGATGTCAGAGACAAAAATATTCTTCGTCAAATTTCACTATGGGTCACCAAAGAAATGAAATGTCTATTTACATTTTATCGGATGAAAATATCAGTATCAATTTTGCTGAAAAAAACATGAAAACATTTCCCAATTTTTTTGATGAAAAATTTTTCCTTCCTTTTTCGAGTTGGTACATGGAAGTAATATGAAACTTGGTTATAGGTGAAAAGTGTCAAAGGATGAAAAATTCTACACAAAATTTCACTATGAGTTTCAAAATAAACCATACATCTATGTATATTATTTCCTAAAAAATTAGATTACAAATTTATATATATTAGGATGAAATTATATGTTTTAATTTTGGACTGTTAATTTTACATAATTCTATACTGGATCAAAATCTAGCAAAATCCTTTACTTTTTGGGAATATTGTTAAAGAAAGAAATGTTCCAAATGAAATTTCAATATGGGTCTCTGAATAAAAGAAATCTGTAACCATAGGATATAACATTCTTAGCAGCACTTGTTTTTGATATATATGTTTTAGGGCCCTATTTCCCAATTTTCATACAGATCGTCGTTGTGATTGGCTACTGTAAGTATCATATTGATGGTTTTTCGTTGTGAATTCATACAGAAGATGTTGTGCGTTCCATTCATAATGCTTTTGAAATATTTGTTGTGCATATATATTTGGAATATAAAAAAAACCCACATTGGACCTGCCCAAATTGTACTTTCAACTTAAATTCCGTAGTTTGGATACGCCATTGGTTGCTTATATTGTAAGTGAAAATACATTAGAGGTCTACGGCTATGGTCAAGTGAAAATATAGGTGTCATATGGGCTCTCACATGCACAATTTGGTGTGGTCCAAAAAACTACAATGATGGGACTAACTCCTACTTTGGTGGCATTTACGGAATAAACCATAGAAATTGACATAAATGACTATATCGTAAATGGGTTTGTTATGGTCATTCATGATACAGCTATTTCTGTCAAATGCTAATGTTAATTTCGTAAATGCCACCAAAGTAGGAGTTAGTCCCATCATTGTAGTTTTTTGGACCACACCAAATTGTGCATGTGAGAGCCCATATGACACCTATATTTTCACTTGACCATAGCCGTAGACCTCTAGTGTATTTTCACTTACAATATAAGCAACCAATGGCATATCCAAACTACGGATTTTAAGTTGAAAGTACTAAAAATACGCAATTTCGGCAGGTTCAATATGGGTTTTTTATATTCCAAATATATATGCACCACAAATATTTCAAAAGCATTATGAATGGAACGCATAACATCTTTTGTATGAATTCACAATGAAAAACCATCAATATGATATTTACAGTATCCAATCACAACGACAATCTGTATGAAAATTGGGAAATATGGCCCTAAAACATATATATCAAAAACAAGTGCTGCTAAGAATGTTATATCCTATGGTTACAGATTTATTTTATTCAGAGACCCATAATGAAATTTCATTTGGAACATTTCTTTCTTTAACAATATTCCCAAAAAGTAAAGGATTTTGCTAGATTTTGATCCAGTATGGAATTATGTAAAATGAACAGTCCAAAATTAAAACATATAATTTCATCCTAATATATATAAATGTGTAATCTAATTTTTTTAAGGAAATAGTATACATAGATGTATGGTTTATTTTGAAACTCATAGTGAAATTTTGTGTAGAATTGTTCATCCTTTGACACTTTTCACCTATAACCAAGTTCCATATTACTTCCATGTACCAACTCGAAAAAAGAAGGAAAAATTTTTCATCAAAAAAATTGGGAAATATTTTCATGTTTTTTCAGCAAAATTGATACTGATATTTTCATCCGATAAAATGTAAATAGACATTTCATTTCTTTGGTGACCCATAGTGAAATTTGACGAAGAATATTTTTGTCTCCGACATCATCTCTCTAAAATTATGTTTTGTGGGACAATTTTGAATAAACTCAGATGAAGTCCGACTTTAACCCTAAAACGTGTTTTTCATTTTTAGAGATTCCTGGCGATTAGACAAGAGTTACAAATTTGGTGTATTCTGAGACCTATAGTAAAATTTTATGGCGAACAATTTTGTAGAATATTTGGATTTGATACAATCACATTTTTGATGAGTTTTTGAAAAAAGGACAAAAAAGACCCCTCTGATGAACGGCATGAGGGTTAAAATGTTTAACAAAAATATTGCCCACATACTCCTCCGTAAATTTGCCAAAGACACTAATACCTGAAATGCAAGGATTCAAAGATATCTTAACTCGAATATTTCGAAAAAATTAAAAATGGGCGGAACTTGCCCCGCCTATTTTGGTTACTTTCCGACGTAAACTTTTAAAACGCCGATACACGTGTCTCATATTTTTAGCTCTACTTTCATAATCTATTCGATTTTTCCCATCATTTTGAAAAAAATTGAATTTTGTTGCACAGTGTTATCGAAGTTATAAGCAAATAAAAACTTTCAGTTATCGATAATTGTCGGTAATTCGGTCGTTAACTTGTTACAAAATCACACTACTGGTCGACTATAAAGACTCTCTTCAGGTCGCCTATAAAGATTCCCTTCTGGTCGTCCGTAAAGACTCCTTTCTGGTCGTCTGTAAAGACTCCCTCTGATCGTCTACAAAGACGGCCACAGAGACTCCATCTGATCGTCCATAAGGACCCCTTCTGATTGTATATAAAGACTCTCTTCTGGTCGTCTACAAATACTGGTCGTTTATAAAGACTTGGTCGTCTATAAAGACTAAAGACTCATTTGTGGTCGTTTATAAAGACTTCCTCTTGGTCGTCCATACCCAGCCAGCATTTGGAAGATTGTTTATTGCAAAATCACATTCCGGAGCCTTTAAAGAGTCCTTTTGATGATCAAAAATTGATTAACTCACTTGTACGATCATAAGGGACTCGAAGGTGACTCGATCTATGATTAAAAAAGTTCAATTTAAAATACAATAACAAAATGTATAGCAATCGAAAAAAAATCATTGAGGCTCATAAAATTTGGCTTATATTTCCGTTATTTATTGTCATATCTTGATCTGAAGATTGAAAAATGCTTAATCAAAAAAAGATCATGCAGTTGTTTGAAAAGTGATTAGAATTATGTGTTTTCAGTTCAGATAAGATCAGATCAGTTTTTATAAAGATGTCCCGTTTGTACATAAAGACTTATTTCTGGCCGCCAACAAAAACTCCCTCCTGTCGTCTATAAAGCAGCCATGCACGCTTCTTTAAGAAAAAGTTAACTAATACTCTCTTTCCCATACAAAAACCCAAAATAGCATTCTATTCTTGTGCACCATTGCTATAAAGACTTCTTTTCAGGTCGTTTGTAAAGACTCTCTGGAATTCTCTGGCCGTCTGTCTATAAAGCATTCTTTCTGGCCGCCAATCAAGACTTTCATCTGGTCCCTATTATCGTGTATAAGACTTCATTCCGATAATCAATAAAATCTTCCAAAAAGTCCAAATCTTCTATGAAATCTTCCTTCTGATCATATATGAAGTCTACCTTCTGATTGTCTAATAAGATTCCCTCCTGTCCTTTGTAAAGACTCTCTAGCCGTCTGTCTATAAAGCATCCTTCTGGACTCCTATAAAGCCTATAAAGTCTGATGGTCTATAAAATCTACCTTCTGGTTGTCTAAAAAGTCCCTCCTGCCGATCTATAAAGATTCCTTTCTGATCGTCTATGAAAACTCAATTTTGGTGGCCTCTAAAAAGCTCCGTCTGCTCCTCCATAAGGACTCACTCCCGGTCGCCTATAGAAACTGGCCCATCTGATCGTCTATAAAGACTCCCTGTGGTCTTCTATAATGCCATTCTTTAGGTCGTCTATAAAGACTGTGGTTGCCTCTAAGGACTCCCTTGTGGGAGTTCGCATGGACTCAATCCTGGTGGTCTATAAAGACTCTTTTCCGATCGTCTAAAACTACTCTCTTCTACTAGCAAACATAATTTAAGTGAAACCTTACCGATTGGGAAAAAACCATCTGGCAACTCTATCCACAAAACGTTATCTTCTATTTACGCAGTGCATTAAACGATAAACACATAAAGCTAATGATGATAGCACATTTATAATCTTTGTTTTTTTTTTATAACGTTTTTAACGTGGTGGAAATGTGCATATATATCGGTTTAATTTTCCAGGGAATGCGATGGGTCCCCCAACTCTGTCAATACCACCACCAACTACCACCATAGTCGCCATAACTTCGATATGCAGACAAATGATGTTCAATTCACTTATGTATATGGAGGGGGCGACAGGGCAGCAACATGCAATGGACGCAGCAAATAAAAAAGTCAACAAAATTTTGTTTATTTTGTCGTATCTGCCGAAGTAACTGTCGTCTGCCTTTGACTGAGCTAGTGAGTGAATATTCAAACAAATAAACAAAAACAGATATGAACGAAAAAAATGCACGATCGTTGTCGGTATAAGGGTCTTATATTTGTTTTACTTTTTTTTTAAATGTATGGATATAGACCAGTGTTGCCGAATTTGACGATTTATCGTCATTTTGACGATTTTTTGGCCTAAAATTGAAAAATGACGATTTGACGATTTTGTGGTCCAAAATGACGATTTTTCACGTAATCCCGAATTGCATGAAATAAAACATGATAACTATATTTTGACCAAAATTTCACGAAAGTCTGTAAGGAAAGCAATATTCCAAACTCGGTTTCATGAGCTATTTTAATGTTTTTAAACAATTTCGAGACGAATTGGCTTTATTTAGACACATATCTGGAATAGAGGCATTTTCATAGTTTTTGCCTCATCTTGGATTTACATCAGCTGAAAATTTTCATGTAAGATTGTTAATGAACGAAAATCTTTCTTGAAAATTTTTCAAGATATAATACTTCCGACCCATGTCCTCTTTAATGAGAGTTTTTATCGATTTTCGACAGCCCATCAACCAAATGTACGTGTACCGACAAACATGGACGGTCACACTGTCAAGCAAGCGATGTTTGAGCTAATCTGTCATTCAAAACTGGCAATATGTACCCAGCTTTACCTTGCTGCATTACTGCAAATTAGAAAACCACGGGGAAAACTATCATCTTCTGAAAGCTGTTTTATAGCGGTAACTAAGGGGTAACCTCTACTTGTCACTTTCAAACAAAAAAACAAAAAAAATATTGGCTTAGGTAGTGTAGAGTATGCCGCTAAAAAAATCAAGAAGGGAACAATTTCTTGAGATTTGTATGTAGAATAGATACTTTAAACGCGTTTTTTTCGAAATGGCATTTTTGAAGTCGGTGCTAACGATAGCTCGAAACCGAATAGACCGATCGTCACATGGTTTGGTGAGCTTATTAAATAAATAAAAGTATTGCCCTTAAGCGAGACAGTTTTTAAAAAATAAATAAGGCAAAAAAAAATAAAATAAAAAAAATTTAGCCAGATTTTTTGACAAAAAAAAACAGTAAATTTTTTTCGTTAAAATCGAAATTTTGACTTTGACAGTTAAACTTTTATTACAAAAAAGTTTGTTTAAAATTCTGTTTCGCCTTAAGGCAAGATTAATAGGTTCTTAAACTGCTTACAAACATGTACGATAATCGACCCATTCGTTTTCGAGTCATCGTTGGCATCGCAAAACGCTTTTATAAAAAAGGGTTTCGCAGATAACCATTTACCACAAGACATTGCAATATTTTTCAACAACAAAAATACCAAAAGTAGTATAAGATGTGCTCTTTCTTTCTTGATGAACGAACTTTTTAAAAAAGATTTGGTAGTTTCTTTGAAAACAATTCAAGAAAATGAGTTTTTTGGTCTGCCCAACTAGGGACAAACCTTTAAGTGAAATTGGGTTATATTTATTGCTGTGGGTTGTATATTTTATGTTGTCAGTCTCATTGACAAACCTATCGGCTAAAAAATCGCATTAAATGGTAACCAAACCTAGTTTTGGATCATGATGACGATTTTTTGACGATTTTCCAAATTTTGTTGACGATTTGACGATTTTTTTGACGATTTCCGACCAAAAACTGTCGGCAACGCTGATATAGACTCTCGTATTGCTTCTTCTTCTTCTTCGTTTTCTGGGTTTCATTGGTTATAATATTTGTCCTCCTCTCTGTAGTAGAATTTGTTGTTTATTTTTGTATTAAAACCGAAGACAGACAACAACTAGAAAAAGTTAACGTTATCTACACTGCAGAGTGGTGTTGGTGGTTATAGTTGGTTGCCTGAACCTCGACAATATTACCGGCAAGAAATTTTGTATAGCTTTTTTCAATAACTGTTATAAAGAATGTGACAATAAAACCGAGTTATAAGCAAAATGTTTGAAAGAAGATATATACAGCGTGGAAACTATAAAAAAATATTGCTTAGACTTTCTTGGTCGACCATTCCCAAAATCCTTTATCCCATATATAGAAACTCTGTGGAAACAAAAAGGCTTGTTTACCCATTACATTTGGTAAGGAGAACCAACTTATCTCTTTTGGTGAATATTTTCACCCCAATCTACCATCGTTTGAATATGGAACATCGATCTTTTTTTTCTTTTGAGATGAGTTGAATGATCAAATGCCATCCCCAAGTTTATATAGTATCTAAGTTATTACGATTATGCTGATTGTGGGAGATGCTTATGTTTGAAAAACAACAACAATCATTGAGTTGCTTATTTTATATTGGTACGTTTGTTAAGCCTGATTCATGTCAGTTTGGATTTGGTTTTCTTGATATTTTTGTTATTCCCTGATTTTGTACATTTCTAAGAATGAATGAACCCTTTCATAGCTGAACAAAATACATACAAGTATACACATTCATATTTATTTGTTCAACATTATTACGTAAACAATAAAAATATATTTTGACGACCACTTGGATTTTCCATCGAACTGACCACAAAGAACAAGCAAAGGAATGACCCATGTTGCAACAATTGATTAAATGGATGTGGTTTTATGTTTTATAGTACGGCACATTATCACAAACATACATGTGTATGTATGTATATTTTTATGTATGCTTACGTAAATTAGATTTCTTATAAATGCCACAGAATTCTGACATTATATACACATAACTAGCAAAGTGCCCGCTACTTTGTATTCGGAAAGGATATAAAGCACATTATAGTACTTTACATATAAAATTATCCCATATATTCTTCTAAAATTTCAAAAATTCCTGCCATTTTTAAACAGTAACAAATTATACAAAATTCTGCGCCATTTAACACGTTTCATACTATGCATTTCCAAAGCCATCTCCATATCTTAACCTCCCAACCAACAGTGACTCAAAGAACAAGTTTTAGAAAGGGCCCCTCTATTGGTCCACCCACAAATATAGTGTTTTCATAAACGGTCAATATTTTAAAATTTCTAAAATCATCATGTATTGAAATAAATATAATCTGAAAGTGCTCCCAATGCCCTATTTAACGGTGCCCTCCATATATCTGCAGGACGCATACATTTTTCCTGGAGGGCCCCTCAATAGGTCCACTAACAAATATAGAGTGTTTTCATAAACGGTCAATATTTCAAAATTTCTACAATCATCATGTATTAAAATAAATATACTTATAAATTTATATATGGGATGGACCTATTAAGGGGCCTCCTAGGCGAAATCTGTGAAGGAATTTCATCATCGGCCGATTTTATTTAACTTTCTACAATGAATCCATTGGATATCAGCATATTCTGATAGCCAAGCCAATGCTCTAGTTAGCTGCATACGCCACAAATTGCTACCCCCCACAGATTTCGCCTAGGAGGCCCCTCAATAGGTCCATCCCATAATATTTTTTTTTCAAAATTTCCGATTTTCTCAAAATTTCCACATAGAAATACTTAGTGCTATGCATGCGTGCATCTTTTTTTATATCCTGAGCAATATTCTAAAACATACATATATCCTTGAAAATAGTTTTTCAAAATCGTTTTTACCTTCTTACGAATCTGTTATACAACTGTTATACCACCACCAATGTGGTTTTTGTCTCCGCTAGTTAAAATCGATTTTATCTTCACGCCCATACCTACAATTTTTCCAAAACTACCTAAATCCTACACTTCGACAGTAATCTTAATTCCAAATTTCAGGATAGCAGCTCTATCCGTTCACCCAAATCTAAATTGTACCAAATTTAGTACTTTTCGTACCCATAAGTATGAATTTCCCCAACTCCCTCAACTTCACATTCCAACAGTAATCTCAGCTCCAGATGTCAGAATTCCAGCTCTATCCGTTCACCCAAATCTAAATTGTACCAAATTTAGTACCATTTAGTACTTTTCGCACTCATAAGTACGAACTTTCAAAACTACCTTACCTGCAACCTACACTCCAAGATTAATCTTAATTCAATATTTCGGGATTACAGCTATATTCGTTCACCCAAATCTAAATTGTACCAAATTTGGTACCATTTAGTACTTTCCGTACCCATAAATACGAATTTCCAAAACTACCTCAATCCTTCACTCCAAAAGTAATCTTAATAAATTTCAGGATTTCAGCTTTTTTGGGTCACCCAAATCCGCATTGTACCAAATTTAGTACCATATACTACTTTTCGTACCCATAAGTACGAATTTCCAATACTAACTCCATATCGCAATCCTCCACTCTAACAGTAATCATTATTCCAAATTTTATATTTCCAGCTTTATCCGTTCACCCTAATCCAAATTGTACTAAATTTAGTACCATTTAGTACCTTTTGCACACATAAGTACGAATTTCCAAAACTATTCAATATAAACAATTGGTATTACATTTAGTAACTTTCGCTTCATACATCCGAAGCAAACACTCTTGAGGCTTTAGTCCTCCCCAGCGTCAGAAACAGATATCCAGTTACCGATCATCAGTATGGGTTCCGTAAGCAGCACAGCACGACAACAGCGCTGCATGCTATCTACACATATATTAGTCGAGAACTCTACCAGAGAGCAAGCCGTGTGATAGAACTGTGATGGTCACGCTTGACTTATCAAAAGCTTTGATACAGCCAAGCGCTCCACGCTATTTGAGGACATCGAGCACACAACCCTCCGGCCAAGTTTGAAACGTTGGAAAATCAATTATATGTGTGGTCGCCAGTCGTACGAGGAATTCGGCAACAAGAAATCCAAACTCCGTAGAGTAAAACAGGGAGTTCCCCAAGGTGGGGTGATATCTCCGAAACTGTTTTATCTCTAGTTCTCCTGTATTTATAAACGACCTGATGGTAGTCTCTATAGGCGATCAGAAGGGAGTCTTTACAGACGGCTAGAAGGTAGCCTTTATAGACTACCATAAGGGGACTTTATAAATGACCAAGCTGCAGTATTTATAGACGACAAAAAGATTACCCTTATTTACGACCAAAATTAGAGAGTCTTTATAAACGACGAGCAGGGAGTCCTTATATACGACTGATCTTTAAATACGATCACCAGGGAGACTTTATAAAGAACTAGTACGAACTCTTTATCGACGAACAGAAGGCGTTCTTAATAGACGACCAGAAGGGAGATTTTACAGACGACAACAAGGGAGTCTTTACAGACGACCAGAAGAGAGAAGACCAAATGGGAGCCTTTATAGACGACTAAAAGGCAGTCTTTATGGAAGAGTATAAGAGAGTCTTTACAGATGACCGGAAAAAAGTCTTTAAAGGTGACCAGAAGGTAATCTTTACATACCAGAGGGGAGCTTTTAGAGACGACCAGAAGGGAGTCTTTGAGACGACCAGAAGGGAGCCTTTGAGACGACCAGAAGGGAGGCTTTATAGACGACCAGATGGGAATCTTTGAGCTGACCAGACTGGAATCTTTATAAAAGACCAGTCGTCCAGAAGGGAGTCTTTATACACGACCAGAAGGGCGTCATTATGGACTACCAGAAGTCTATATAGACGACCAGAAGGGAGGCTTTATAGACGACTAGAAGGCAGGCTTTATAGACGACCAGAATGGAGGCTTTATAGACTACCAGAAAGGAGTACTAATAGACAACCAGAAGTGAGTCCTTAAATGCCATCCGAAGGGACCAGAAGGGAGTCTTTATCGACGGCCAGTAGAGAGTCTTTATAGATGATCAGAAGGAAGTCTTTACGACCAGAAGCGAGAAGACCAAATGGGAGCTTTTATAGATGACTAAACGGCTGTCTTTATAGAAGAGCAGTAGTGAGTCTTTACAGACGACCAGAAAAGAGTCTTTAAAGGTGACCAGAAGACAGTCTTTACAGACCAGAGTAAAGATTTTATAAACGACCAAAAGGAAGTTTTTATATACGATAAAGGGAGTCTTTGAGACGACCAGAAGGGAGTCTTTGAGACGACCAGAAGGGAGTCTTTGAGACGACCAGAAGGTAGTCTTTATAGACGACCAGAAGGTAGTCTTTATAGACGACCAGATGGAAATCTTTAAGACGACGAGAAGGGAGTCTTTATAGACGACCAGACGGGAATCTTTATACACGACCAGTCGTCGAGAAGGGAGTCTTCATATACGACCAGAATGGAGTCTTTGAAACAACCAGAAGGGCGTCATTGTGGACTACCCGAAGGGCTTCTTTAAAGACGACCAGAAGGGAGTCTTTTTCGACGACCGGGGGGGAGTCTTTTTAGACGACCCAAAGGGAGGATTTTAGACGACCAGAAAGGATGCTTTATAGACTACCAGAAGGGAGCATAAGCAATTATTGTGTGAATGCAGTCATCGGAGCACATCCCCCATCTATCGCAGCTAAAGAGCGTCAGCTGCCACGACAAACCAGAGTAGTTTTGGCTCAATTACGCTCAGGATATTGCAGTCGCCTAATTTCCTATTGGGCGGGAATCGATCGCGCCCCAGTATGCGGCATGGGCCCGCACGATACTAAGCACCTTTTCAACTGCCCCGCCAAGCCTACTCATCTGATTCCAGTGGTTCTGTGGTTACATTCCATCGAAGTAGCCAACTTCCTGGAACTGGAGATAGACCCAGAGCCAGATTGAATAGGAGAACGAACATACAAACATAATAATAAAACACTGTTACAACAACAACAACAACCAGAAGGAGGCTTTATAAACTACCAGAAAGGAGTATTAATAGCCAACCAGACGGGAGTCCTTAACGCCCACCAGAAGGGAGTCTTTTTAGACGATCAGAAGATAGTCTTTGTAGGTGAGTAGTGTTTTTAAGAGACGACCATATATGGAGTCTTTGTAGCCGATCAGAAGGTACTCTTTGTGGAGTAGAGTACCCAGCTCCTTGGGGTACCTCCCACACCATTTTTTATAATTTTTCGCAAAACTTCAGTTTAGGGACATGATGATCGCTTTGAAGTTTTTACAACAGGCTGACCTCCTACACGTACATATTACTACGATACAATATTTTTGTGGAGCAAGTCCATACTACCTGAGAAATGTCCCAAAGGCTCTAAAAAACCCTGCGGAAAACAACTACAATGACTGATTCATGCTCATTAGTCCTATCATCAGTCCTACAAAAATTGAGTATCCAATTTGGCCGAAATTTTGTACATTGTACTTTTTTTTCAAAGGTACAGCGGACAGCATCTTCGGGTACCTCCTTACTATCGAAAGGAGTGACTGACATTGGAACAACGTTTACACATTGTAATACCAGCATTTCTCTCAAAGTTGAATCAAGTTCGAAGATGGACTTTATTGGATAAGTTCTTACGGTAGTTCAAAATTAAGAGCTGTACAAGACATGCTTTGAATTTTTTTCCGAACGTAGTATGGATATTCTAATTGCAATGATTTAATTTTTTTTTCGTGAGCATGTCCATTAGTGCCACCCAACAAAAATCGTATCGGATTTTGATATATCCGGAATATGCATATTTGGGTATTTTGGGCCCTATATAGGTACAGTCGAACCTCGATTATCCGGGAATCGTTTATCCATAAACCTCCATTATCCGGGAATGGAAAACAGAGAATTTTTCGTTAATTTTACACCGATTATTCACGAAAATCTTTATGATCTGGGATTATAATTCATTCCACCAAATTTCAAAGGACAAAAAAACAATTCAAAAATGAACTATTTCAGAGCAGTTTCAATCTTTAATATTCCACATTAAATTCATAATTGCTATCAGTTATGAACAATTACTTTTTTTTTATTAAAAATGAGAAACGGTGTTATTCCATTATCCGGTAAAATCGATTATCCGTAATGGTCCCGGTCCAGTCCCCACCATTACGGATAATCGAGGTTCGACTGTTTATCAAAATCCAATACGATTTTCAAAATTGTTTGTAGAATTAGTTTTTAGCCACAACAATAAATTGGTAAAGTTTTTCACCGATTGGGAAATAATTGTGGCCTGTAAAGCGATTTCCTGAAAATTCGCCATTGACCTCAGAACAAACAACTATGGAAATAAAGATCGATCAGGGGGTAAGGATTATTGTTAACCGATTATCATATTTTTTTTAGAATTTTTATTTATTTACTTATTTTTTTTAGACCATAATTGCGGCTTTTTCGGAATTTTCGTGAAAATTCACCTTTGGCCACATACAAATGACTATGAAAACAAAGATCGCTAGGTTGGCACGGGTTAACTTTAACCTGTCGCCATGAAAATGCACCTTTGGTTGCATACAAATGACTATGAAAACAAAGATTGCTCGGTTGGCACAGGTTAACTTTAACCTTTCGCCATAAAATCAAATATAAGGTCTTTGGATCAAATGGAAAAAAACTTCAAACAAGTAAAAAAGTATCAGTCGGCCTTGCCGACTGAGATATGTATATACCCTCAGCCTGTGTATATTGAAACAATTTGTTCCCAAAATACATATGTACTTAGGGGGTTTTAATAATGTTGGGCGTTTGAACCGACAAAAATGTTGATTATGATTAAAAATCAAAAGTTTTGCGGAGGAGATACTAAAAGGAATGGATCGACATTGACCGTTATGGAAGTGGATCTCCAGCCACAACGTATGGTGCCATAGGGGGTTTTTACACTCTTCGGGGTGTTTGCTCAAGAAGTATGGACTTGCCCCTAAAAAAACTTTTACCATCGTAATTGAGGCAGCGTATGCAAGTTGATTCAACAAAAATCAAAGTGATTCGATATCAGGTCTTAAAGTGAACTTATCCGAAATTTTGTGTGAGAGGTACCGGATGGAGTGGTCAAATGTAGTCCATATTTGAACCTGGTCTATATCTGGTAGATATATTAGGAAGTGTAATGTATAGACCAATTCGGACACTCCCTTCAAGTGTTACCGTACGAACAATTTTTCCGAACATTTTTGAACTTTTGTGGGGGCGGTACCTGAAGGAGTGGACCGATATGGCTTATCTTCAAACTTAAACTATGTTTGGACAAAATATTACTAAGGCCAAATTTGGGACCGAATCGGCAGATCCGTTCGAGAGTTATCTTGCGCTCGAACCACCTCACACGGTGTCATAGGGGTTTTTTGCAACTTTCATGATATTTTCTCAGGAAGTATGGACTTGCCCCTGATGGTACTTGTACCGTCTTATGGAGGGCAGTGAATACAAGTTGCTAAAACAAAAATCAAACCGATTCGAGAGATGGCCCTAAACTGAACTTTTCCGAAATTTTGTGTGGGAGGTACCCGAAGGAGTGGACCTATTGAACCTTATTGGAACCTAATATTACCCTGGTAGAAAGTTTACGATATACAAAGTATGAACTACATCGTTCACTCCCTTCAAGAGTTATCGTGCGCACAAACTTTCCGAACATTTTCGAACTTTTGTGGGGGAGGTACCGGAAGGGGTGGACCGATATAGCCCATCTTCGAAGTTAAACTAAGTTTGGGCAAAATATTACGAAAGCCAAAATTTGAACCGAATTGGTTCATCCGTTCGAGAGTTATCGTGCGCTCCAGCCAGCAGGACAGACAGACAGACGGACGGACATGGCTAGATCGACTCCAAATTGTCTGAAATACATTTCGTCCAAACATACTTGGGGTCTAAAACCATTATTTCGATGAGGCACATTTTCATCGTATCAAGGTGTATATACCCTCCATAGCCTAAAGGCTGAGGGTATAAAGAAAGATCGCTCAATTGGCACGGTTTAACTTTAACCTGTCGCAATAAAATTTCAGATATAAGGGCTTTGGATCAAATGGAAAAAATTTCAAAAAAAAAAATTGGATCTCCCTAATTTCCATGACTCTTGGGATAATGACCCAAAAGCGGTGACCAACAAAAAAGGTTGTTTGACACGACAACCATTGAAAGAAATAACTGCCGGAGTTAAATACAATATCAAGAGGGACTATGCGGGCCATTCCTCCTTCGCAGAAATTAAACACTTTTGCGCTTTTGCGGGTCATTTTGAGATTTTAATAGCAAAACTACAAAATATTTTTATGCTAGGGGAAGCCAGTACTTCCTGAGGTATGGATCGCGAAATGTCCAAATATTTAGAGCCACTTCTTTATACACCTCTCGTTTTATTATTTTTTCATACTTCTGTCGATAGTGGTCCGAATTTGTTCAAAACCCCGCCCAAGTTGTTTTGTTACAATGGTTTATTTTGGTATAGACTATGTTGATTGGGTCTGTCAGTGGAATAACCAGGTCCACTGTTTATGATACTTCTCCAGGACAGGGAGTTTTTATCTGTTCATACATCTACCACTCCGGTTAGTGGTGTTTTGTACATTCATCTTTGGTAAGGATATTTAACTGTCGGCAAAGTCGACTGATTATTTTTTTATTGTTTTGTTTTTGTTTTATACAGCCCCACTGTAATTGTAATATTTACAAATTAAGTTTTTATATGCATTTAGTAGATAAGTTCTTTGAGGCCCCACGCTAGGTATGCGTATTACCGTGCAATTCAAATAACTACTCAAAGATAGCAACACCAAAAAATACGAAGCATTTTTCCAAAACACGCATATCATCAACAATGTAGTCGTCCGTCGTCGACGTTTGGGTTTTCACGTTTATTTTTTTTTTTTTGCTTTTTTCAACAAAAATTTATTAAATATAGGACAAAAACCTTACTTAAACATTCAACATACTTATCAGGTCTTTGAAAAATAAAACAAACACAAATAAAGAACCAGACAAACAAAACAAATAAATACAGCAAATGAACGAACGAGCAGCAGCAGCGGTAACAAAACAATATTATGTTGCCCGTACGCACATTGTTGAACAATACGAGAGGGGAAAACCAAAGCCTGAAACAATGTTCTCTCTGGGATTTGATAAAAGGTGGTAGTGGTATTCAAAAATGCATATGAGTGATTACATTTATCTCACTTTGCTGATAAAGATAGGTGGAAAGAAGGAAACCCAGGGATAAATGTTACATATGCATGTGTATACATACATATGTATGTAAGGTACTTAGAATGTAATTAAAGGAAAACCAATAAGAGTTAGTTGGTCTTTGCTAAAGGTGTACATAGGTGAATGTTAAACAAACAATTGCACAAGATTATCAATGTGAGTGTGTGTGTGTTGGTGAGATACTCGGCTTAGTCATTGCTTATTTTTGATTATCTTTTTTGTAAGGCTAATTAGATTTGTTGAATCCTATGGCATTTAAAATTGTGATCGATAATTGTTGTTTACTCCACCTAAACTTTCAATTAATTGCTTTTCAACACCCTCTACTATACCCTTGCCCACAAATCCATATAAATTCTGGGTAAATTTCTATATAACATTCTTTAAAAGAAGTTGTAAAATGGACAATGAAATCCTTTAAAATTGTTAGACTCTGCTTTACAAAAGGAACGTTGTAAGATACAAACATTAATATATTGAATTTCCTAAGGCAGCTTTGTGAAAAGTACCTCAGTCTGTGTGAATTAAAACTTTCGTCTGTCTATAGGCAACATGGAACCGAATACCGACTACGCAAACAAAATTACTTTCCCCAATGATTGCGTATAAGGAGGTTTTCAGATTTTATGGCCCTATTGGACGTTCGAACTTGCCGACAAAAATACATATACGTATTTGGATTTAAGCTCAAAAGTGTTGCGTATTTTTGCAGTTATTTCTTGCCGATAGATAGCGAGACCTCCAGAAAATTTCAGTTGATCACCGTATTATAACATAGAGGTTTTGGGCCACTACGTTAGGAAGCATGAAAACATAATATCGCTGTAAACATGACCACAAGGTATACATCTTCGTTCAAACCCTAAACTGCACTTAAACAAAAATGTTAAACTTTTGTGGTGTAGGTAATATATTACGATGTGGAAAGTATGGACTTACTCGTTTACTACCTAGTGACAAATTTTGAACTTTTGTGGGAGAGGTACTTAAACTATGTTTGGAGAAAATATGAAGACGGCCAAACTTTGAACCGCTGTCGTGCACTCCAGCCACATCTCCTGGTTGCAGTATGTGTTTTTTTAACTTTCAGATCATTTTCTCAGGAAGTGTGGACTTGCTCCTAAACAAACTGTTGTAATAGAGGCAACGAATGCAACCTGTTGGAAAAAAAATTAAAGAGATCCAATTAGGACCTCCTAAACTCCACCTTACCGAAATTTTGTGTGGGAGGTACCCGAAGAAGTGAAACGATATAGCCCATTTGCATAAATATAATGCGAAGGTTATCGTGCTCTCAAGCCAGACACACGAACGGGCATGGCTAAAACGACTCCAAATTGTTTGAAACGGATTTCATCCAAACATATTTGGGGTCTAAAACCATAATTTCGATGGTAAAATTTTGGTCGTATGAAAGTGTCAGACCCAAAAACACAAAACACAGAAATGTGCCACATCGAAATAATGGTTTTAGACCCCAAGTATGTTTGGACAAAATCCGTTTCAGACAATTTGGAGTCGATTTAGCAATGCCCGTCCGTCGCACAGTAGTTCAGAATCGTTTTTTCTTGGTCAAAATTCTGTAACTTTTGAACGGATAGATATATTATCACAATTCTTTTCTTGTTAAACAGATAACACAATCAGCTTTCCGGTGAATTATAAGCGTTGAAATTCAGACTGGTAGTTGCAGATGAATTCAAGGTCAAAGTTAAACTTTTAATTTTTTTATTATTTTTCTTCAAAATATCAAGGTTTTGTTGTTTTTTATATCTTCTTATATATTAGAGATGGTCAAACGCTAATAAATCAACTATAAAAATACAAAAAAAAAAACTAAAAAAAAAATTCGAAAAAAAAATTAAAAATTTTTTCACAAATATTTCAAAAAAAAAATTATTACAAAAAAATTTAATTTTTTCAAAAATTAAAAAATACTCCTTGGGTTTTAATAACACTGTGCAACACTGAAAATGCAAACAACTTCTAGTGGGCATTTTCTGAAAGTACATACTATTAAGACTACAATACCCCTAGTTGGGTTTCGTGTTTTTAGATCGGGCTTGGATTTTATGGCCTCATCTATACCGGGCTAAAACGACCCCTTTTTAATTGATTCGTGCATTATCTCAAAAACTAGTAAGAATTTTTCTTTGCTGTCTTCAGCAATATTGTAGTACTAAATTAGTAGAACTTATATGTCTGACATACGAACTACGAAAAACCGCATATAGCGCATCGAAATTGATAAAATATAGGAAAGATTACATAATTTCTGGAATTATGGTCAGTAACTAACAAACTATTGAGAGTTGAACCAAGTTGCCTTTCGCAAAAACTTTCCAAATAATGTCCTTAGCAATTCTTCAGAACATTCTGAAACTGTAAAACACTTATTTCATGTTGTTTAGACGGTATTTCATATCATACTTTCTACAAAACATATTTGAAACAACGTTCACACAGGCTGTTTATTCTCATTTTTGAAGTGTATTGTTGACATATTTATCAAATTGTCGTTGAATAATATGCTAAAAACAACGCGATAGAGGCATTTTACAACAATGATATGTTCTGAAGTTGTGTATTACATTCCAGTGAATATTTTTCCCAAAGATAACATTAAGAAAAAGTTGACTGTTTTGGAGATACGCTGCGAAATATGTACAAATCACGGAAATTTTAGATATATTATAAAATTTGAGGCAATAAATGAGGTTATTTGTGTTCATTATGTTTACAAATACATTCTTCTTGATATTATCTACAAGTTTTCTGCGGATGTCATGTAAAGATTCGTATTGGTTTCAAAGATATAGCCCCGATTTTCTTTAAAAAGTCAATATTTATGCATGTTTAGATAGGGCCATAAAATCCGAACCCGATCTAACAAAACAAAATCCAAAGAGGGTTTTTGTCTATAGCGTCTGTTCTTTCATAAAAAACGCATATGAAATTGTTTGCACAAAATTACCTTGAAAATGTTGCACAGTGTAATACTTATATAACTAATATAAAAACTCTTATACTCCAAAAATTTTAGTTTGTGTAAAAAGGCTGTAATTCATATGGGAAATGGTTTACCCATGTAATTTCAATAAATTTAAAAAAGTGTTAAACGGACGGAACCGGACGGAAACAAAAGTATATATGGGCTGAAAGAAGAGACTCTCGGGTATCTTTCTGTGAAAACAGAACATTGTTCCACGTTGTTCCACAAAAGTTCTAGTCCACTAAATTTGGAATTTCCTAAAATTTAGTACCTGAGGAAAAATAAAATAGCTCATCTTGTGTAAACGCTACGGTAATTTGTTTGAAATATGTTTAAACACAACAATCCTACATACCTTACCAAGAAACAATGAACGCAATATCTGTTATAGTTTCCGAAAAATAGCTATTTCTTTCTCCAGAAGATTGCAAAAATTACGTATTTTCCAAAAAATGGGGAAAATGATCGTCTTTAGTGGCACACCACGTCCACACCTTCCAATATTTTGACCTAACTTTTTGGTTCCCTTGTTTCAATATGTTTACTATCGAATCCCGTATAGAAATTAAATATCGGTGACTAAACAAAATTTTGATTTTTGGCCAGGAAAATCGATTCCTGAACCATTGTGCGTCGGTCTGTTTGTCTGTCTGGCTGGCTGGCTGGCCTTCGGCTACCTCCCGCACAAAATTTCAGAGAAGTTCAGTTTAGGACCCGCTTTGATTTTTGTTTTAAAAACTTGTATTCACTGCCTCCATTACGACAGTACAAGTTTCATCAATACTTCCTGAGAAATGAGTCCGAAAGCTGTAAAAACCCGCTATGGCACCATGTGTAGTGGTATTCGATGTGTAGTTCGATCCAAAATATGGCGTTTATAAATGTTTGTCCAATCTTAGTATAAGTTCGAAGATAGTCTATATCGGTCCACTCTTTCAGGTACGTCCTCCACAAGAGTTCAAAACTTTTAGCTTAATGGTGCGCACAACAACTCTTTAAGGCAGTAACGGATTTGATCCATAATTCTTATATCGTAATATTTCAACGGGACATAGATCAGGATTGAATATGGACTATATAGGTTCACTCCTTCGAGAACCTCCCACACAAAATTTGGTAAAAGTGCACTTTGAGACCTGCTCTCGAATCTTTTTGCTTCTTTTTGTAACAACTTGTATTCACTGGCCCCATTACAACAGTACACGTTTTTTTCAGGGGCAAGTCCATACTTCCTGAAGAAATGGTGCGAAAGCTGTAAAAAAACCCTATGGCGTCATGTGTAGCGGCTGGAGCGCACGATAACACTCGAACGGATTAGCCGAATCGATCCAACCGAATCCCTTTGGTTTTTTGTACCATCTTGTATTGGCTTTCCCCATTACCACGGTACATGTTTTTCGGGGGTAAGCCCTTACTTCTTGAAGTAATGGTCCAAAAGCTCCAAAAAAGCCAGGCGGCACCAACTAAACTGGGTAGTACGTAAGATAACCATTGAAGGGAGAAACCGATGTGGTCCAAACCTTGTACATCGTATTATATAGACGTCAGAAGTATTGTGCATTACTTCTTTTCTTTAGGTCTGAGGCTGAGGGTATGTATATCTCTGTCGGCCAAGCCGACTGATTTTTTTTTTTAAATGTGTTCCATTTGATCTAAAAACTGAAATTATGTAGCGATCTTTGTTTCTAAGTAATTTGTATGGGGCCAAGGGTGAATTTTCACGATCTTTAAAAATCCGCATTTATTGTCCAATCGATGAACATTTTCTACCAGTTCATTGTTGTGCTTGATAGGCCGATTTTAGTTATTTTGGGCCCCATGTACATACCTTACTCGTAGTAAAAATTGTAAACTGCTCCCATATGAATTGTATGGTATCTGAAGTAAAGGAACGCTTTTCGAGTAAAAAGTGGAAAAACTTGAAGATTCTTGCACGTTAAGGAACAGAGATACTGTTTAACCTCAACCTCTTACGTATTCCGCCCCCTTCCGTATGCGGACGATTGTACGATCTTGGCGTCAGGTAACTTCCCTGATGTCATTTGTGAAAGGCTCAACTCCTTTTTGACTGATCTTATCACCTCTTTCCACGCGAGGAATAAATCAGTAAATATACGGCCACTCTGCTCACCACATGGACGGCAGTGGTGAGAACAGATTTGAATGCCATGGTCGATGGTAGCAGAATTCCGGCCACAAACTACCCCAAAAATTCTAGGGGTCACATTCGACATGTTCAAGTCGTCCCGGCATGCCACATCTATCTGCGACAACCTATAGGAATAAGGTCCTCAAGTCTCTAGCCGGCAGAGCTTGGTGTGCACATAAAGGAAACTTGCTGGCTACATATAACGCGATATGTCGGTCTGTGGTAAACTATGCGGCTATTGCAACGCGATGGAAAAATATTCAAACTTGTCAAAATGTGGCTCTGAGAACTACGACAGGGTACCTCCTCATGTCTTCAGTGGACAATCTACATGAGGAGACAAAGATTCTTCCAGTACAGCAACACAATGACATGCTTTCGTTGCAGTACTTGCTCGGTTGTTACCGTGAGAGCCATCTTAATCACTATATGTTGGATAGAAGATTACAAGAGAGAAACTCTAGATCAATAGGGTACCTCCTCATGGACCATCTACATGTGGAGGCAATGATTCTTCCAGTACAGCAACACAATGGCATGCTTTCGTTGTAGTACTTGCTCGGATGTTACCGTGAAAGCCATCCTACTCACTATATGGTGGATAGAAGAGAACAAGAGAGAACCTCTAGGTCAACAGGCCTATCAAGCAGGTTTAAATAGCATTCATACGGATGCAGCGGCAGATGTCATAAACAACTATCGTGTGAATGCAGTCCTCGGAGAACATCCCCCATCTATGGCAGCTGAAGAGCGTCAGCTGCCACGACGAACCAGAGTAGTTTTGGCTCAACTACGCTCAGGATAGTGCAGCCGTCTGAATTCCTATAGGGCAAGGATCGATAAAACCGTGCAAAACATCTACCCAGCATGCGGCACAGGCCCGCAAGACACTGCCCTGTCAAGCCTACTCATCTAACTCCCGTAGATCTGAGGTTACATCCCATGGAAACAGCCAGATTCCTAGAACTGGAGATAGACCAAGATTGACGAGGAAAACGAGCATACAAACAACAACAACAACGGGTCCCATATCATTGAGCCCATATGAGTTGGCTAAATTTATTGATATGAGAGGAGTCTCCTGTGTCCTTAGGGGATGTTGTGGGAACATGTATGTATGTATGTAGATCTGAGATGGAGGAAGACCCTGCCGGCAGCATTGACTGCAAAGACCCATCAATCACCTATCATGGCTTGGCAATAGTACACAATTACTAAATTGTCCTTCTATATACTTCTAGCATAACCATCGATCAACCAACCGGCATTACTCTGGAAACCTCATCCTTTTCATATTAACCCAAGAAGCAATGACCACTAAACTATCATCATCTCCTTCTTCATCTTCAACGTATCCAGGATTAACACTATGGGCAGAAGCAGTCACCTACACTATTAGAGGGCTGCGCATCCGATCTGGTTACAAAACAATCCCCAACGAATACCAAGCTAGAATTATCCATATTGCAACCAGGGTGATGTAGGGGATGGAAGATACCAAGGAACGGTCGTGACCTGTCATGGGGAACTACCTTTAACACCCGTTAAAGGTAGTGACCTAACATGTGCCGCGTGTTCACCCATAAGAACGTTAAAAACTTGGGTTTGGGCGTCGGGTTAGTAACCCTCCCCTAGAAAAACAGCCTACTATGAAAAAAAGAAAGAAAAGAAAAACAAACCCCTCTAAAGTTGACGAACCCCGCAAACGTTTTAAGGACCATGATCTGCGAATCTGCACCTGGAATGTTCGTACTCTTTATAGAGAAGGTGCAGTTTACGCATTGGCAGATGTACTTGAAAAGTACAAGGCCGACATTACTGCCATACAGGAAATACTATGGAACGAGAAAGGCGTCACAACAACACCTAAAGGTGACGCACTGTATTATAGCTGCCATGACACAAAGCATGAGTTTGGTTGCGGATTTGTAGTTGTACTGGCCCAACTGCTTAATCAAAGCACTCCTCGTCCCGATAACATATCAGGACAATGGCAAAACATTGCCCACTCCATGCAAACAGCCGCAAAATCCATACTTGGATTCCATAGACCTCCACAAAGGAATCCATGGTATGACCAGGAGTGTCGTGCTGCTACCGAAGAGAAAAATGCGGCATATAGGGCTACCTTACAATCAGTAGCAACGCGTAGCGCACGAGAGAGGTATCGGGAGAAAAGGAGAGAGGAGAAACGTCTTTTCCGCAGGAAAAAGAGATGGAAAAGCGGGAGTGTGAACAAATCGAGATGTATAGAAGACAGAATTAAGTCTGAAAATTCTACCAAAGAGTGAAACATCAAACTGATTGCTTTGGAACTGGCACATCCTCCTGTAGAGACCAGCAAGGTAATCTGGTAACTGATACAGATAATGTGCTAAGGATATGGAAAGAGCATTTTTCAAAACTGTTGGTATCCAATAGTAGCGAAGTCGACAAAGATACCACAGATCCAATCCCAGAGGATGATATTGAATGTATAACACCCGGTCAAGATGAGGTCAAGACAGCAATAATCCGGCTGAAGAATAATAAGGCAGCAGGAGCTGATGGCATACCAGCCGAACTGTTTAAAACCGGAGGCGTCACGCTGATAAGGTGTATGCATCAGCTAGTTAGCTCCATCTGGCAGGAAGAACGCGTACCCGACGATTGGAACCTGAGCATCCTGTGTCCCGTCCATAAGAAAGGAGATAAGACTTTATGCTCCAACTATAGCGGCATAAGTCTTCTCCCTATCGCATACAAGATAGCGTCAGGGATATTGTGCGAACGACTAAAGCCTATGGTCAACGAGATAATTGGGCCATACCAATGCGGCTTTAGACCTGGCAAGTCCACCATTGACCAGATATTTACCCTGCGGCAAATCCTGTAGAAGACCCAAGAGATGCAGATCGACACCTACCACATTTTTGTCGATTACAAAGCAGCCTTCGACAGCCCGCTACGTTGAAAGGTATTCCAAGCCATGTCTGAAATTGGTATCCCCGCAAGGTTCATTCGGCTTTGTAAAATGACTCTAACTGACACAAGATCTTCAGTTAAAATAGGAAAGATTCTCTTCGAAGAGTTTTGTACCAAAAGATGTTTCAGGCAAGGAGACAGCCTTTCGTGTGATTTTTTCAACATCCTGTTAGAAAAGGTTATACGAGAGGCAAACGTCAAAAGAAGTGGCACAATCTACACCAATAGCCACATGTTACTTGCTTATGCTGATGATATAGACATCATGGGACGATCAGTAAAAGAAGTAACCGATACCTTTATGAAGGTCGAAGGAGAATCTGCTAAAGTGGGTCTGGCGGTAAACGGCGAGAAGACCAAGTTGATGGGGTCGAGATCGGACCAACTGTTGAAGTTGGTTCCTATAATTTTGAGGTAGTAAAAGACTTCGTATACCTCGGCACCGCCGTAAACACAACAAACGACATCAGTTGTGAAATAAAAAGAAGAATTGTAGTGGCTAACAGATGCTACTTTGGGTTAAGTAAGCACTTCAAAAACAGAGCCACAACTCGTCAAACAAAAATAACGCTTTACAAAACACTGATACTACCCGTGCTGATGTACGGTTCCGAAGCCTGGGTACTTGCGCAAGCATATAAGACAGTGCTTGGCGTGTTTGAGAGAAAAATTCTTCGAAAGATCTACGGACCGATCTGCGTTGACGGTGAATATCGACGTCGTATAAACTACGAGCTGTATCTGCTATACAACGACATCAATATAGTTAAACGTATCGAGATGCAGCGATTGCGTTGGCTAGGCCATATAATAAGAATGAGCGACGATGAACCCGCTAAAAAGGCGTATAAATTCGAGCCACATGGCGGTGCACGCAGAATTGGCAGGCCAAAGAATAGATGGCGCAAACAAGTGGATGAAGAGATGACAAGGCGCGGTATTCCAAAAACAGAGAGAATTGGAGATCTTTTCTTAGTTTGGTCTATGGAACAAATGTTCTGTAATGGGTCAGCTAAGTATGTAAGTAAGCAGGCAATACCTAACATACACAGCATCTATTTGCATGCCTCTATTCCTAACAGTCAAGGCAAAGAAGAGTGATTGCAGCCTTGCATTATGCAGAAACCACAATTCTTATTGGGACCGAATGGCCACAACGATACCCAAACCCATACTGTTATGCTGCAGCTATTTATTTTTCCAACTAGATCCATTCACCTGTCTCCCTATTCTTTATGGACTCAGCCTGTCCAGGTTGCAGAATTTGCACTCAGAGGGGACAGAACCGGTAGATGGAGAGAACATTTGTTTAAAAAATATACATACAGTTTGACAAGTAATTGTTTTCAAACTGAAAAAACGAACACTTTTCATGCATTAAGTACTAAAAAATGATAAATAGTTGTGATAAAAATGTCGGGTTTTTTGCAAAAATTAGTTGGTCGACTTATTTAAGACCAAAATGAATGGATAAATAAAAAAATAACCCGCTTAGTTCAACAATAACAACCAAAAGAATAATTAACATGTATTGCAAGGTGCCAAGAAAATGTTTTCAAAATGTAATTGAGGTTCCAAAATACCCCATGTTTTCGGTAAATACTTAAAAATCATGACATTTTATGAATTTTATTCTTAACAAGGATTAGTTGCTAACAAGTATCAACAATATTAGGCATGGGTTATCCCCACTAAAAGGGTTACCATATGGACAAAGGGGGTACCAGATCGTATTACATGTAAACGATGTCCTATAGGTCTCAAACTGGGAATATCTGAAAACTAAGACATTTTATGAGTATTTTTAC
This sequence comes from Musca autumnalis, assembly GCF_047663935.1. Taxonomy (NCBI): domain Eukaryota; kingdom Metazoa; phylum Arthropoda; class Insecta; order Diptera; family Muscidae; genus Musca; species Musca autumnalis. Next base: position 225,363,448 of record NW_027411866.1, read on the forward strand.
TTCACCAGGATCGACTTCCATCAATTACAATAAATATTGCCTACAGAATAGCTCGATCAGGAGGATTGCCAGATCGACTAAAAAAGTACCAGGTTTTATTAACAGTAAAAGGGACCAACTAGGCCCACAACCACAGCCTACAAGTGATTCATTCAACTCAAAATTTACTAAGAATAAGAATATTTCATGAAACAGTCGAAAATAGCACATTTGGAGACTAATATTCCTTAGAAATTTGTGGGGTACAGATTTCTAAAATTTTCGCAAATGCTTACTATGACCTACTGGAGACATTTCGTGTACTGTGAAGTAATACTGTGACAAAAATTTCTAAGTGACGGGGAAATAATGCTACAGTGTTACCATGGTATACCATTAAAGCCAAAAAACTTACGGGAATTCCTCAATCTGGCTGTTAATATTTAAATTTGATGTCTATAGCAAGCTCAGTATAATTTAGCAATATCTTCCATATGCATTTCTAACCGATTTTTGTACTTCTTGGTTATATTTTGGTTTGTTTTAGTGAATATGCTTATCCCTAAATTAAATTTCAGTTAAATAAACCACTTTTAAGATCTAATTGTTGGCCTAGGATATCCAGTTTACTGTTATTAAGACCTGGTACATTTTTAGTCGATCTGGCAACCCTCCTGATCGAGTTCTGCTGCAGGTAATATTCATTGTAATTGATGTCAACCATCTTGGTAAACCAAAATACTCATAAAACGTCTTAGTTTTTAGATATTCTCGGCTTCAGACCTATAGGACATTGTTTGCATGCAATATGATCTGATACCCCCTTGGTCCATATGGTAACCCTCTTAGTGGGGATATCCCATGCCTAATATTGCTGATTCTTGTCAGCAACTAATCCTTGTTAAGAATGAAATTCATAAAATGTCATGATTTTTAAGCATTTACCGAAAACATGGGGTATTTTGGAACCTTAATTACATTTTGAAAACATTTTCTTGGCACCTTGCATTACATGTTAATTATTCTTTTGGTTATTATTGTTGAACTAAGCGGGTTAATTTTTTATTTATCCATTCAATTTGGTCTTAAGTAAGTCGACCAACTAATTTTTGCAAAAAACCCGACATTTTTATCACAACTATTTGTAATTTTTTAGTAAATTATGCATGAAAAGTGTTCGTTTTCTCAGTTTGAAAACAATTACTTGTCAAACTGTATGTACATATTACTCTCAAATGTGATGTTATCCTGGCTACGTTGTTGATGGTAGGGTATTACCTGGCCGTCACTGCCAACAATAAACTTTACTTATGTATTTACCTAAGTTCCTTTTCATGGTTCTAGTAATTTGTTGGGCTCTATGCGTTGTTACAGTTGTTATTGTTGTTGTCATTTTTGTGGTATCTTAATGTTGTAAATGTTTAATTAGCAGATAACCATTACCAATCTAATGTAATTCACACATACACAAAAGGTTCAGGTTCAGAAGGAGGCAGAGAGAGTAGACTATGCATGCATTGAATGCATTCAAACCACCGCAATATGCATGAACCTGTGTGTGTGTCGCTACCATAAACACTGATAATTGTGTGTGAAATCTTATTACTCATAAAGGTAACAAAATTTGTAGTTGTGATATTTTGTTGTACTGCTGCTGTTGTTGTTGTTTTTACTTCTCTATTAGATTTGGCCACATTGTATTTTATTCGAAAATGCTTTTTTGTTAGCCACGACTTAAATTCACATCTGTGTGAATAGAACTCATTACGAGAGAAAACAAACAAACACCGATAATCTACACATGTTTTGTTAGGCGTTAATTAATTTTGTTTGGAATTTTTGTTTTGTCTTGAAGTTAGGTATAATTTTGTTTGAGACTAAATTTTGTTTAAACTATGACTAAATATATTCCCTAAATATTCACATTGTTATGTATAGAAGTATTTTTGTATAACTTTTGTGAATGATCGACAAGGCTCGGCAACTTTATTTCAGATCTCATCTTCAGAATTGTGGTCTAATATGTGTGTGAGGAACACTGCTTAATGGTTTATATTACTACTCACCACATGGGAAACCAAAATATAATGCAGAAGAGTTTCTAGTTTTAAGGCATGGCATTAGGTAACTTACCTGAAAAAAGAGAGAAAAAATAAGTTATAATACGAGAAAATTGTTTTTAAATATAAAATAATATAATAATAATGTTTCCACAAACATCCCAGAAGGGACAAGGGAGACTTCTCTCATATCAATGAGTCCATCCCGATTCATATTAGCTCAATGATATGGGACCTACTGTTCATCGCCTAGTCCGAATGGCTGAAATACTCAAAAAAATAACAAGTAAAAAATTCAGTCATCTTTGCCGACAGAGATACATATACCCTCAGCCTACATGAATTGAAACTTTCGTCTACGGACAGATCGAATGTATTTAGGGTCTTTTCAGATTTTTGTGGCCCTTTTGGACATTTGAAATTGCCGACAAAAATGTGGATTAGGATTAAAGCTCAAAGTGTTGCGGAGGAGGTACTTGAAGGAATGGATGGACTTGTCCACGGAAAACACAATATCGCTGTAAACGGGACAACGAACAGCATCGGTACACATACATTTCCAAAGGATCTTCGAACAGACCCTTAACTGCACTTAGACACAAATTTTGAACTTTTGTGGGGTAGTTACAATAAGAGTAAGTTAAACTACATTTGGACAAAATATTAGGAGATCCAAAGTTTGGACCAAATTCGTTGCCCCGTTCAAAGAATATCGTGCTTACCATTTTTGTGACATTTTTTAAAAATTGGGGGACTGAAATTGGGAACTGAAATTAAGTTTGGAAAAAATATTATGAAGGCCAAATTTTGGACAAAATCGGTTGATCAGTTCGAGAGTTATCGTGCTCCCCAGCAACAACATATGGTCCCATAGGGGACTTTTACACCTTAAGGGCTATTTTCTCAAGAAGTATGGACATGCCCCTTAAAAAAATGTTTACCGTCGTAATGGATGCAGCGAATGGAAGTCGGATCAACAAAAATCAAAGTGATTCGAGAAGGTCTTAAAGTGAACATATCCGGAATTTTGTGTGGGAGGTACCCTAAGGAGTGGGCAAATATAGTCCATATTCGTACCTTTTAGATATATTAGGATGTGAAAAGTATGGACCAAATCGGTCAGTTCCAGAGCTATCGCGCGCACAATTTTTCCGACCATTTTTCAGCTTTTGTGGGGGAGCTACCTGAATTAATTCACCGATATGGCTTATCTTCGAACTTAAGCTAAGGTTGGACAAATTATTACGAAGTCCAAATTTTGGACAACATCGGCAGACCCGTTCGAAATTTATCGTGCTCTCCACCACCACATATGGTGTCATAGGGTTTTTTTGCACTTTTCACGCAATTTTCTCAGGAAGTGTGGACTTGCCCTTGATGAAAGTTGTACCGTCGTGTGGGGGGCAGTGAATACAAGTTCTTACTACAAAAATCAAAGCGAGAGAGCAGGTCCTAAACTGAACTTTTCCGAAATTTTGTGTGGGATGTACCCGAAGGAGTGGACCAGTTGAGTCTATAGGGGAACCTCTTCTAAGTTTCAAAGAAATTTCACGATGTGCAAAATATGAACCAAATCGGTTACTCCCTTCAAGAGTTATCGTGCGCACAAATTTTCCGAACGTTTTTGGGGGAGATACCGGAAGGAGTACTGAGGAAGGATCACACCAGCAGTAGAGGTTGGGGATTCGCTTTCCTACTGCACCAGTCTGTTCAATATAGGCATATCTCGCTTGAATCTGCCTCTAATGACCCGTTCATGGAATGTATGGGGGTAGCAGTGAGGTGTGGAATTGCCGAGGTAGAGTTGCTTAGCGTATACATTCCGCCGAAAAAATATATATGTACTCTAAGTTATAGACCTAACATTAGTCCGCTTTTGGAAGGTCATAACCGTATTGGGGGTCTTGGGGAACTTTAATGTTCATCATGAGTTGTGTTCTCGGAAACGACCAGAGGAGTAGAGATGGCTGAGCAGACTTACGTTTTGCACGCTCAATGACGACGCCACTACTAGAACTTAGCGGAGAGTGTCACTCTTGTACGTTTCTCGCAGCAAACTGTCCGACTTCATCACCTCTGAACGTCGCACTTTCATCAATCATGGGAAAGCTAATTGGCCTAGGTTCAGGGAGTTCACTAACCCTTCTGATGTTCGGGTAGCAGAATGGACGTGCCGAGACATCATCACCGCTGCAGCCGCTCGCCACATACCTGCTGGTCGAATACCCGAAGTGAGACCAAATTTCCCAGCAGAGGCGACGGAATTAGCAAATGATCGTGATGAGCTTCGCCGTGCCAACCCCAGCGAAAAGCTGACACTGGAAGTTCTCCGGTTGGTTGGTGAGCATAAGCGGAACAAGTGGGTAAATTATCTGAAGAATTGCAACATTTGAGCCACAATAAGTGAATTGAGGGCAACGGTTAATTCACTTTCGAACTCTGGAAAGAAGGAAGACAGGACCTCGGTCACGTTTGGCGACATTACGCTGATTGATCCGAAGAGGCGCGCAAGTTATTTTAGTCGGCAGTTTGTCGAGCACCCCGGGAGTGACAGGACGAAGGAAATAGTACTGCGCCGCATTAGATCTCTTCCTGCCGAGAATGAACAACCACAACTTCAAATTAATGATGTGGAACCCTAAATCATCCAAAGCGTTTTGCCCTGAGAGAATCTCTAAAGTAATGCTGAAACAACTGAATGAGCCTGGAGTCGAGTATCTCATCAAAGTTCTCAACCTGTCGCTAGCCACTGACATCATTTCCGAAGTCTGGAAAATGGGTAGTTATATGATATTAGACCCGATGAGAATTTGGCGGTTGAAACCCTACTTGAGCGCCAATAGAGCAGTCGGAAGGCCAAACTGTAAGAATTTATGCGGTCATAATCGATTTAGTTTTTGTCGACCCTAGCAAAGACTATTCAGGCTTTAGTACTCCCCAGCGTCAAAAATAGCTATCCACTTGCCGATCGTCAGCATGGGTTCCGTAAGCAGAACAGCTCTGCACGCCATGCTCACACTTATTAGTTGAAGACTCAACCAGAGCAAGACGTGTGACGGTGATGCTTGACTTATCAAAAGCCTTTGATACTGTCAAGCACTCCACGCCGTGTTTAGGACATCGAGCATACAACCCACCGGCCATGTTTAAAACGTTGGATAATCAATTATATGTGTGTCGTACGTGGAACTCAGAAACAAGAAGTCTAAGCCTCGTTGAGTGAAAACAGCGGTCCCCAATAAGGGGTCATATCTTCGGAACTGTTTAACCTCTACCTCTCCTGTATTTCATCCGTTACAGACGGCATTGAGATCGTAATGTATGCGAATGACTGTACGATCCTGGCGTCATGTGCCTTCCTTGATGTCATTTTTCAAAGGCTGAACTCCTATTTGAAAGATCTTACCACATATTTCCACAAGAGGAATATGAAAATATCCGCCACTAAATCTGCGGCCACTCTGTTCACCACATAAACTGCAGAATTGAGCACTTAGTTGAAAGTCATGATCGATGGTAGCAGAATTCCGACCACAAACTAACCCAAAATTCTGGGGGTCACATTCGACAGCATGTACATGACGTCCCCGCATGCTACAGCTATCTGTGACAAACAGAAAAGTAGGAATAAGGTCCTCAAGTCCCTAGCCGGCAGCACTTGGGGTGCAGATAAATAAATCTTGTTGACCACATATGTATAACGCGATAGGTCGGTGTGTGGTAAGATATGCGGCGCCAGTTTGATCCCCGGGATTACGTGATAGGAATTGGAAAAAGATTCAAACCTGTCAGAATGCCGCCCTGAGAACAGTAACAGGGTGTCTCCTCAAGTCTTCAGTGGACCATCTACATGAGGAGGTAAAGATTCTTCCAGTAAAGCAACATAATGAAATGCTTTCGTTGCAGTACTTGCTTGCGTGTTACCGTGAGAGCCATTCGACACATAGGCCCGACACATTCAGGCATATCAGGAAGGATATTCATGCTCTAGAGAGGGAGGTCCAACAATATAGAAGAGAATCCCTAGATCAACAGGCATATCAAGCAGGTTCGGGGGTACCTCCCCAACAAAAGTTCAAAATTTTTCGATAAAATTGTGCACACGATAACTCTCGAAGGGAGCATATGGTTCGAATAGACTATATCGGTCCATTCGGAATTCGGAAAAAATTTAAGTTTAAGAGCACCTCTCGGATCGTTGTGAAATTTTCTTCAACAGGTTATCCTTGCGGCCCCCTTTACGACGGTACAATTTTTTTCGGAGGCAAGTCCAAACTTCCTGAGATAAGTTCGCTTCCGTCCATCGGTTACAAATTTTTGGAAAACTGCAGTTTAACAGCTAGCCTCAGATCGTTTTGATTTTTTTCGAAAAGTTCTTCTTGCGGACCCTGTTACGACAGAGCAATTTTTTTCGTGGTTTCATAAATGAATATTTTCAAATGTTCAATTTATTTGAAAAATATTTTTAAAAGTAGATTTTTCGAATAAAAAATAATTTTAACGTGGAATTTATTTGAAAAATATTTTCAAACATGGAATTTATTTGAAAAATGTCTTCAAATATCTAAAGAATATTTTCGAACGTGGATTTTATTTGGAAACATTATCAAATGTGGAATTTATTTGAAAAATATTTTAAAATTTTATTTCAACAAAATCTGAAAAATATTTACAAACGTGAAATTTAATTTAAGAATATTTTCCAACGTAGATTTTTTAAAAAATATATTCAAAGGTAGAATTTATTTGAAAAATATTTTCCAACGTGAAATTTAAAGTTTAAAAATATTTTCAAATGTGAATGTTATTAAAAAAAATATTTGAAAAATATCATATTAAAGAAAATTTTCAAATATGGAATTTATTTGAAAAATATTTTCAAACTTGGAATTTATTTGAAAAATATTTTCAAACTTGGACTTTATTGAAAAATGTCTTCAAATATTTCGAGAATATTTTCGAACGTGGAATTTATTTGAAAAATATTTTAAAATTTTATTTCAAAAATATCTGAAAAATATGTTCAAACGTGAAATTTAATTTGAGGTAGATTTTTTAAAAAATATTTTCAAAGGTAGAATTTATTTGAAAAATATTTTCCAACGTGGAATTTAAAGTTTAAAAATATTTTCAAATTTATTTTGAATTTTATTAAAAAAATATTTGATAAATATTATATTAAAGAAAATTTTCAAATATGGAATTTATTTGACAAATATTTTCAAACGTTGAATTTACTTGAAAATATTTTCCAACGTGGATTTTGTAAAGAATATTTTCAAAGGTGGAATTTATTTGAAAAATATTTTCAAACTTGGAATTTATTTGAAAAATGTCTTCAAATTTTTAAAGAATTTTTTCGAACGTGGAATTTATTTGAAAAATATTTTAAAATTTTATTTTAAAAATCTGAAAAATATTTTGAAACGTGAAATTTAATTTAAGAATATTTTCCAACGTAGATTTTTTAAAAAATATTTCAAAGGTAGTATTCATTTGAAAAATATTTTCCAACGTGAAATTTAAAGTTTAAAAATATTTTCAAATTTATTTTGAATTTTATTAAAAAAAATATTTGAAAAATATTATATTAAAGAAAATTTTCAAATATGGAATTTATTTGACAAATATTTTAAAACGTTGAATTTACCTGAAAATATTTTCGAACGTGGATTTTGTAAAGAATATTTTCTAAGGTGGAATTTATTTGAAAAATATTTTCAAACTTGGAATTTATTTGAAAAATGTCTTCAAAGATTTAAAGAATATTTTCGAACGTGGAATTTATTTGGAAACTATTTTCAAATGTTGAATTTATTTGAAAAATATTTCAAAATTTTATTTCAAAAATAAAAATATTTCGAAAAATATTTTCAAATGTAGATTTTATTTGAAAAATATTTTCAAATGTGAAATTGATTTGAAAAATATTTTCAAATGTGGAGTTTGATTCAAAAATATTTTCAAACGTGAAATTTAATTGAAAAATATTTTCAAACTTCAAATCATTTACTTTCTGTGCTACATTCTAGTATTTACCAGCAACATTCGGAATACATTTAAAAGAAGACCATGGAATATAAGTTATGTTCATTTAATATACACCACGAATCTAGGTCTGGGTCAAAACATTTTTCTTTACGATTGACTGTCTCACTTCACTATTTTGAATAACAAATAAATTCCAGCATAAAAAAACTCTGGAATGAAATTCTACTATTTTCGTATGCCTTTGAAAAATTTTTGTGTCGTGGAATGACGCAGCAAAAAGAACGCGAAATCTTAACGCAGCTAAAAACCACAACAAAATAATATTGCAATCGTAGGCAAAAGAAGATGCTAATGAACTTGTAGCTGAGGATTTAATGTATACAAAAAATAAAACAAACATAGGGGCATGCATGCAAGGGAAAGGGAAGAAAAAATATGGAAGAACGATCCCAGTGAACATTATTTCATCATATCGAAGAGTTACTCTTTTCCTCTACCAACAAACCTAATGTAAATTAAGTAAGACGTTTATGGATTCCTTGCCAAAGGCAATCGAGCAAACTAGCGTACCATACGGAAGAATAGATGAGATTTCTGATAGATGCCTTATGGTATTTCCTCGCACCAATGATGTTCTTGCAGGAGTACAGTTACATAGCATCATTTGGATGCTAAAAATTTTTACATTAGTCTCGATCTTCCGAAAAAGAATTATCGGGAAGCGAGCACCGATAATTTTTTTCCGGGTGAACGAGACTAATTTTTAGCGCCCAAAGAGAATTTGAAATGAAACAAAAACATGGTCAAACGTGGGGACATCATTCCATATTATGGTTCATAGCTATCTAATTTTTCCCTTCAATATCAGGAAACATAGAAAAAAAATACTCTTCCGCATTGTAGCTTCGACATCTGCCCGACAAAGTGTTCAACATAGCGTTTTACAAATCTTCAACAACAAACAAAACCAAAAAACTAGAGTATATAACAATATCACGACAAAGAAGTATGAGAACGAATTCACTACAGTGGACTTGCCGATGCCTATGTATTTCTCAATGTGTCCATGTCGTCTCTGTCTATGTGGTCGAAATACATATTTCAAGATTTCCATTTAACACTAGGGTGTTAAAATATTATTTCAACACATACTTGTTGAACGGTACGACGGCGTGTAAAAAATGCAACAATACAAAAGCAAATAATAACCCCGAAAACACCGTACGAATGAACAAACGAATAGCGTCTAATTGATAACAAAAAAAGCAACAAAAGATAGACTGCGCAGGTCTAACATCATTGTTGGGCTGTAAAAGGTAAGAATTAATAAACGGTTGAACTGTCGGACTAGCTAGGTGATTGTACGGTTTGTTTGTATACCTTCTCCTCCTATCTACTACCTATGTAAATATTGTAACATTTGGAACAGGCAAAGGCTCTAATTCCCATGATATTAGAACGTTACAGTTTAGGGAAATTTTCCAAGAGTATAAATTTTAGGCGAAGTGGTGGGGGATGGATTAATAGCCGTTTATCAAATGTGTGATATGAGATATAAAAATGTTGTCGTCTGGGGGGGACAGAACTGAGGCACACAGGCACAAGAGTCCATGAATACTGCAGATAAATGGACTTCAGCAGCCCCTGGATTTTTAAAGAATATTTTCAAATATTTCAACAATATATTACAAAAAATATTACAACAACATGTTCGAATGTGAATTTTTTAAAGAATATTTTCAAATACGTCAACAATATTCAAACATAAATTTTTTAAAAATTATTTTCAAATATTTCAAAAATATTTACAAACGTGGATTTTTTAAAATATTTCAAATGTTTGAAGACATGAATTTTTTAAAAAATATTTTCAAATTTTTTTTAATTTTTTCAAACCTGGATTTTTAACAAATATTTTCAAATATTTTATTAATATTTTCAAACGTGGATTTTTAACGAATATTTTCAAATATTTCAAGAATATTTTCCAACGATATTTTTTTAAAAGAATATTTTCAAAGGTAGAATTTATTTGAAAAATCTTTTCAAACGTGGAATTTATTTGAAAAATATTGTGGATTTTTTAAAGAATATTTTCAAATATTTCAACAATATTTTTAAACATTGATTTTTTCAAAACTATGTTCAAATATTTCAACAATATTTTGAAACATTGCTGTTTTCAAAATTATTTTCAAATATTTCAAAAATATTTACAAACGTGGATTTTTTTAAATATTTCAAATGTTTGAAAAAAAGGATTTTTTTAAAGAATATTTTCAAAATATTCTTTTAACTTTTTTAAACGTGGATTTTTTAAAAAAAATATTTTCAAATATTTCAGTAATATTTTCAAACGTGGATTTTTAATGAATGTAATCAAATATTTCAGTAATATTTTCAAGCGTGAATTTTATAACGAATACTTTTCAAATATATCAAGAATATTTTCCAACGTTAATTAAAAAAAAAAAATTTCAAATATTTTTAAACGTGGAATTTATTTGAAAAATTATTGTGGATTTTTTAAAGAATATTTTCAAATATTTTCAAACATTGATTTTTTTCAAAATTATTTTCAAATATTTCAACAATATTTTCAAACGTGGATTTTTTTAAATATTTTAAAAATATTTTCAAACATGGATTTATTGACGAATGTTTTCAAATATTTCAACGTTATTTTCAAACGTGCATTTTTTAAAGAATATTTTCAAATATTTGCAAATGTGGTTTATATGAAACATATTTTCAAACATGGAATTTATTTGAAAAATATTTTTAACGCGGAATTTATTTGCAAAAATAGTATTAAACGTGAAATTAGTCTGAAAAATATTTTCAAATATTTAAAGAATATTTTCCAACGCGGATTTTTCAAAGGTATTTTTTTAAAACTTTATAAACGTGGAATTTATTTCAAAAATACTTTTCAACGTGGAAATTATTTGAAAAATATGGTAAAATGTGTAATTGATTTGAAAAATATTTTCAAACGTTGAATTTATTTGAAACAATTTTTTAAACGTGCAATTTATTTGAAAAATATTTCCAAACGTGGAATTTATATAAAAATTATTTTCAAACGTGGAATTTATTTGAATAATATTTTCAAGCGCGAAATTTATTTGAAAAATATTTGCCAACGTGGATGTTTTTAAGAATATTTTCAAATATTTCAAGAATATTTCCAACGTGGATTTTTTGAAGAATATTTTCAAAGGTGGAATTTATTTGAAAAATATTTTCAAACGTGGAATTTATTAAAGAAATATATTAAAAAGTGAAATTTAATTGAAAAATATTTTTAAACGTGGAATTTATTTGAAAAATATTTTCAAACTCGAAATTTACTTGAAAAATATTTTCAAACGTTGAACTTATTTGAAAAATATTTTCAAATATTGCAAGAATATTTTCCAACGTGGTTTTATTAATGAATATTTTCCAATGTGGAATTTAGTTGAAAAATATTTTTAAAAGTGGATTTTTTGAAAAATAATTTAAACTCGAAATTTGAAAATTTGGAATTTATTTGAAAAATACTTTAAAACCTGGAATTTGTTTGAGAAAAATTTAAACGTGGAATTTATTTGAAAAATATTTAAAGAATATTTTCCAACGTGGAATTTATTTGGAAAATATTTTCAAACGTGGAATTTATTTGAAAAATACTTTCAAGCGCGGAATTTATTTGAAAAATATTTGCCAACGTGGACTTTTTTAAGAATATTTTCAAATATTTCAAGAATATTTTCCAACGTGGATTTTTTAAAACAGTATTTTCAAAGTTGAAATTTTTATGAAAAATATTTTTAAACACGGATTTTAATCGAATAATGTATTTTGAAATATTTCAAAAATATTTACAAACACGGAATTTACTTGAAACATATTTTAGAACATGGAATTAATTTGAAAAATATTTTCAAATTTTCAAACGAAGATTTTTTAAAGAATATTTTCAAATTTGGAATGTATTCGAGAAATATTTTCAAACGGTTAATTAATTTGAAAATTTTTTTCAAATATTTCAAGAATATTTTCTAACGTGGATTTTTTAAAGAAAATTTTCAAATTTTATTTGACAAATATTTTCAAACGTTGAATTTATTTGAAAAATATTTTGAAACTTCGAATTTATTTGAAAAATATTTTCAAACTTCGAATTTATTAAAAAATATTTTCAAAGTGGAATTTATATGAAAAATATTTTTAAACTTTGAATTTATTTGAAAAATATTTTCAAACTTCGAATTTATTTGAAAAATATTTTCAAACTTCCAATTTATTAAAAAATATTTTCAAAGTGAAATTTATATGAAAAATATTTTTAAACATGGAATTTATTTGTAAAATATTTTTAAATATTTCAAGAATATTTTCCAACGTGGATGTTTTAGAGATCAAAATGTGGAATTTATTTGAAAAATATTTCAAGAATATTTCCAACGTAGATTTTTTTAAAAAAAATATTTTCAAAGGTAGAATTTATTTGAAAAATATTTTCCAATGTGGAATTTAACGTTTACAAATATTTCGAAAAATATTTTCAAATGTGAATTTTATTGAAAAATATTTGCAAATGTGGATTTTATTTGAAAAATATTTTCAAACGCGAAATTTACTTGAATAATATTTTCAAACGTTGAATTTATTTGAAAAATAATTTAAACTCGGAATTTGAAAATTTGGAATTTATTTGAAAAATACTTTCAAACCTGGAATATTTAAGCGTGGAATTTATTTGAAAAATATTTTCAAACTTGGGATTTATTTGAAAAATGTTTTCAAATATTTAAAGGATATTTTCCAACGTGGAATTTATTTGGAAAATATTTTCAAATGTGGAATTTATTTGAAAAATATTTTCAATTTTTTTTTTTTTTTTGAAAAATATTTTCAATCTTGAAATTTATATGAAAACTATTTTCAAATATTTTAAGAACATTTGCCAATGTGCATTTTTTAAAAGAATATTTTCAAAGGTGAAATTTATTTGAAAAAATATTTTTAAACGCGGAATTTAAAGTTTAAAAATATTTTGAAAAATATTTTCAAATGTGAATTTTATTTTAAAATATTTGAAAAATATTATATTAAAGAAAATGTTCACATATGGAATTTATTTGACAAACGTTGAATTTATTTGAAAATATTTTCCAACGTGGATTTTGTAAAGATTATTTTCAAAGGTGGAATTTATTTTAAAAATATTTTCAAACATTGAATTTATATGAAAAATTATTTTCAAACCTGGAATTTATTTAAAAAATATTTTCCGATATTTCAAGAATATTTTCCAACGTGTTTTTTTTTAAATATTTTCAACCCTGGAATTGTTTGAGAAAATTTAAACGCGGAATTTACGTGAAACATATTTTTAAACTTAGAATTTATTTGAAATATGTTTGCAAATATTTAAAGAATATTTTACAATGTGGAATTTATTTGGAAACTATTTTCAAATGTGGAATTTATTCGAAAAATATTTCAAACATGAAATTTTTTTGAAAAATATTTTCAAATATTTCAAGAATATTTTCAAACGTGAATTTTTTAAAAGAATATTTTCAAAGTTGGAATTTATTTGAAAAATATTTTCAAACGTTGGATTTATTTGAAAAATATTCTCAAATATTTCAAGAATATTTTCCAACGTGAATTTTTTAAAAAAAATATTTTCAAAGGTAGAATTTATTTGAAAAATATTTTCCAACGTGGAATTTAAAGTTTAAAAATATTTTGAAAAATGTTTTCAAATGTGAATTTTAGTTAAAAATATTTGAACAATTTTATATTAAAGAAAATTTTCAAATATGGAATTTATTTCACAAACGTTGAATTTATTTGAAAAATTTTTCCAACGTGGATTTTGTAAAGAATATTTTCAAAGGTGGAATTTATTTGAAAAATATTTTCAGACTTGGAATTTATATAATAATTATTTTCAAACATGGAATTTATTTGAAAAATATTTTAAAATATTTGAAGGATATTTCCAACGTGAATATTTTCAAATGTGTAATTTTATTGAAAAATATTTTCAAATGTGGATTTTATTCAAATATTTTCAAACTTGAAATTTATTTGTAAAATATTTGCAAACGTGGAATTAATTTGAAAAATATTTTCAAACGTGGAAATTGTTTAAAAAATATTTTCAAAAGTAGAATTTATATGAAAAATATTTTCAAACGTAGAATTTATTTGAAAAATATTTTCAAACATGGAGTTAATTTGAAAAATATTTTCAAATATATCAAGAATATTTTCCAACGTGGATTTTTTGAAGAATATTTTCAAAGGTGGAATTTATTTGAAAAATATTTTAAAACGTGAAATTTAATTGAAAAATATTTTTAAACGTAAAATTTATTTTAAAAATATTTTCAAAAGAAGATTATTTGAAAAATATTTTTAAACGTGAAGTTTATTAGAAAAATATTTTCAAATATTCCAAGAATATTTTCAAACGCGAAATTTACTTGAAAAATATTTTCAAACTTTGAATTTATTTGAAAAATATTTTCAAATATTTCAAGTATATTTTACAAAGAGGTTTTATTAATGAATATTTTCAAATGTGGAATTTATTTTAACATATTTTCAAACGTTGAATTTAAAGTTTAAAAATATTTCGAAAAATATTTTCAAAGGTGAAATTTATTTGAAAAATATTTTCAAGCGTGGAATGTATGTATGTATATAATAAATATTTTCAAACATGGAATTCATATGAAAAATATTTTCAAATATTCCAAGAATATTTCCAACATGGATTTTTTAAAAAATATTTTCAAAGGTAGAATTGTTTTGAAAAATTTTTTCCAACGTGGAATTTAAAGTTTAAAAATATTGCGAAAAATATTTCAAAAATATTTTCCAACGTGGAATTTAAAGTTTAAAAATATTGCAAAAAATATTTTCAAATGTTGATTTTATTTGAAAAATATTTTCAAACGTGGAATTTATTTGAAACATATTTTCAAACGTGAAATTTAATTGAAAAATATTTTCAAACTTCAAATTTATTTGAAAATATTTTCAAACTTTGAATTTATTTAAAAAATATCTCCAAACTTCGAATTTATTTGAAAAATATTTTCAAACTTCGAATTTATTTGAAAAATATTTTCCAACATAGAATATTTTCAAAAGTTTTTGGCTATCTTCTCATGTAAGAACCGGTCATAGACATTTCGTATGCTCCAGAAAGTTGTTTGCTGATATCTTTGCAACATTATTGTGGTCCATTGTTTTCTTGAATTTTGAACGGTTTAGTATCTATGGAGCAGGGACCGAGAAAAGAGGATAAAAATCGCATTTGATTTGCTATTTTGACCATTAAGAACCGTTTCTGCAGAGTTCGTATGTTCTAGAAAGTTGTTTACTAAGATCTAAGGTACATTTTCCTAGTTGGTTGTTTGCTTCAATTTTGATCGGTTTGATATCTGTAGACTAAAATCCGAGGAAAAATTAAAAGGGAAATTTGATCTTGTTGATTTTGACCTTGAAAGTGAGGTTGAATGGATTTTATGTATTCACAATTATTATTCTTTAAGACCAGAGCTACAAATTTTCTTCCACGAGTAAACCCAAATTCTTAGCGGTTTAGAAGATATGAGCCTGTCAAAATGATCCCATAACCGCTAAAGTTGAAGTGATAGGGAAAAACGCCGGAACACGTGTCTTTTTATTTTTGGTCTTCTATCCCGCTGCGGTGTCAGAATATGGTCACTAATTTTCGTGTCGCACAGTGTTATATGATTGCTTAAGTCTTGAGTATTTACAATTATTCGAAAAATATTTTCAAACGTGAAATTTATTTGAAAAATATTTTCAAACTTTTCAATGTTTATTTCCAACCACTGTGCATCACTTTTTTGTCATCTTTAGATATCTACAATGTATGAAACATAACTTGACCATGAAAACTGCAATGGGAACATTTTGCTTGAGAATAAAACCAAAAATCCCACAATAGAGAAACCAACAACTGTCAAACCAAATAACCAATTCTTATAAAATGAACTAAAACTGTTGTTGCTGTTGCTACATTAACGTGTCAATGTTAAGAGATTAAATCGTCAACATATCCTTCAATGATGTAAAGCAGCAACAAGCAACAGTAGCTTTTGCAATGTTCTACAACTGCCAATAAAACAACAAGTTGTAATTTGGTGATTGATAAAAAAAAACATTTGAAACAAAAAACGGAAGCAGTTTAATTTGTATGTGCTGTGCTGGTGGTATAGAGGAGGGTTGTGGTTGAACGAACAATCGATCAAACTACAAAACTGATCGGAGGATAAACAAATAGAGAGGGGGAAATACCCAGAATAGATAAGAGCAACAGTACTAAAGCAAATAGACTCTACCAGCAACAGCAGCAGTCAATCATCAAAAGCTATAACATGTTGTAGCTAGAATACAAAACCTCCAAATACAACACATGCGAGTTACGTGTAATTGTGGAGCACATGTGTAATTTACATACATATGTACATATATCCAAACTAGTGGACAGCCACCATTCAAAACTGAAATTATTTCTAAATTTATTTCTCATCACAAACAACAGTCGTCGAGAGTAGTTTTTTCCTGCATGCGAAACTAATGTTTTGTTGGTTGTTGTTTTTTTTTTTTCAAACACTTAGAAATTGTTATAGACGTTGACAACTATTAGTGAAGCTAGAAGAGGAGGTGCTGGTCGAAGGCTGTGGCCAACAGTTGTTGTTAAGCGTTTCCACCACCAATTGTAATTTGAATATGGAAATTTAACTGCGATTATCTTAGATATGCATGCAAGCTCAGTAATTTGGTTTTATGTTGTTGGTTTTTTTCTTTGTTGTTGTTGTTGGCCGTTAACTAAATCCATGACTAATGGCAATAGTTTAACAATTTTTAATTGTTATAGTTTTTATAAGTGTTGTGGCTTTGTTGTGAATAAACATCATTTTTTGTGGCAGTTTGAACACATAAAAAATTGCCATAAATCAGTTACAGCTCATTTCAATTGATGGCCAATTGACAAGTCGTCGTTTTCAGATTCAGATTTATGCAGATCAGATTTTTTCATGGGAAAATTAAAAAAAAGCATCCCAAAGTGAACGCGATGCCTTTAACGTTAAAAAGTTAAACCAGTAGAACAAGCGAAAGCACGATTTCGTACGAGAATCCCAGAAGGAAGCAATTCGATTCTATTTTAAGGTCAAGGAATCTTTACTGGAAGCTATACCAACAGCCAAACAAGTAAAAATAAATTAATCGGCTTTCACGACGGTAAATACCCTGTACAAAGAAACCCGTAACAGGAGTGGTGGACATCTACAGATCCCTAATTTTAAAAATAACAAGTAAGAAAGGCGTTAAGTTCGCTCCACCACGAGTCCTACTATCCCAGCAAAAATCCTCATTACAAACCTCCTTTCCCACCCATTATTTTAACAAGGGCATGTCGTGCGAAGTATCTGGTTATTTTGTACCCACTGAAATAAGAGATACTGAGTAGATTCTGACTACCTATTTCAGTGTTTACAAAATAACCAGATACTTCGCGCGACATGCCCTTGTTAAAAGAATGGGTGAGAAAGGAGGTGGGTGACGTAGGGGATGGAAGATACCAAGCGACGGTCCTGACCGGTTTTAACATGGCAAAGCCCAGGATTTATCTTGGTCCCTCTTTCATCCCAAGTGGACACTGACCTCCCCGTGGTGCCACCTGGGGAACTGCCTTTAACAACCGTTAAAGGTAGTGAGCTAACATGTGCCGCGCGTTCACCCATAAGAACGTTAAAAACTTGGGTTTGGGCGTCGGGTTAGTAACCCTCCCCTAGAAAAAACAGCCTACTATGAAAAAACGAAAGAAAATAAAAACGAACCGCACTAAAGTTGACGAACTCCGCAAAAGTTTTAAGGACCATGATCTGCGAATCTGCACCTGGAATGTTCGCACTCTTTATAGAGAAGGTGCAGGTTACGCATTGGCAGATGTGCTTGAAAAGTACAAGGCCGACATTACGGCCATACAGGAAATACGATGGAACGGGAAAGGCATCACAACGACACCTAAAGGTGACGCACTGTATTATAGCTGCCATGACATAAAGCATGAGTTTGGTTGCGGATTCGTAGTTAGTCGGAGACTAAAACATCTGGTATCCAGCTTCACACCCGTGAATGAAAGACTTGCTACAATTCGAATAAAAGCTAAATTCTTCAACATCAGCTTTATTTGCGCTCATGCTCCCACTGGAGACAAGGACGAACAGACCAAAGATATATTTTACGAGCGCTTAGAAGAAACATATGACCGTTGCCCTGCCCATGACATTAAAATCATTCTAGGCGATTTAATGCCAAAATTGGAAAGGAGAATATCTTTGGACCAACAGTCGGGAATTTCAGTCTCCACAGTGAAACATCTGACAATGGTATGAGGCTGATAGACTTTGCAGCTGCAAAAAACATGGTAGTTAGCAGTACCAGATTTAATCATCTCGATATTCATAAGGGCACCTGGCTGTCTCCAGATCAAAGAACAAGTAATCAAATTGATCATGTTGTAACAGATGGAAGACATTCATCGAGCGTGTTGGATGTACGATCGTTCCGAGGCGCAAACATTGATTCGGACCACTACCTTGTTGCAGCAAAGGTACGCACCCGCTTAAACATAGCAAACAAAGTACGAACAGACACAACACGAAAGTTATACATCGGTAAGCTGCAATCACAACAGATAGCCACAGCATATTCCACTCAACTGGCCGAACTGCTTAATCAAAGCAGAACACGGAAGTTGGACATCAGTTAGCTGCAATCACAACACATAGTCACAGCATATTCCACTCAACTGACCCAACTGCTTAATCAAAGCACTCCTCATCCCGATAACATATCAGCGCAATGGCAAAACATTGCCCACTCCATGCAAACAGCCGCAAAATCCATACTTGGATACCAGAGACCTCCACCAAGGAATCCATGGTATGGTCAGCAGTGTCGTGCTGCCACCGAAGAGAAAAATGCGGCTACTTTACAATCCGTAGCAACGCGTAGCGCACGAGGGAGATACAAAGAGAAAAGGAGAGAGGAGAAACGTCTTTTCGGCAGGAAAAAGAGAGAGATGTAAAAGTGGGAGTGTGAAAAAATCGAGGAGCCAGAATGAAGTCCGAAAATTCTACCAAAGAGTCAAGCATCAAACTGATGGCTTTGGTACAGGCACATCCTCCTGTAGAGACCAGCAAGGTAATTTGGTAACTGATACAGATAGTGTACTCAGGATATGGAAAGAACATTTTTCAAAACTGTTGGTATCCAATAGCAGCGAAGACGACGAAGATACCACAGTCCCAATCCCAGATGATGGTATTGAATGTATACCGCCCAGCCAAGATGAGGTAAAGACAGCAATAAATCGGCTGAAGAATAATAAGGCAGCAGAAGCCGATGGCTTACCAGCCGAGCTGTTCAAAACCGGAGGCGACACGCTGATAAGGTGTATTCATCAGCTAGTCAGCACCATCTGGCAGGAAGAACGAGTAACCGACGATTGGAACCTGAGTATCCTGTGCCCCGTCCATAAGAAAGGAGATAAGGCTGTATGCTCCAACTATAGGGGTATAAGTCTACTTCCTATTGCCTACAAGATCGTGTCAGGGATATTGTGCGAACGACTATGGTCAACGAGGTAATTGGACCATACCAATGCGGCTTTAGACCTGGCAAGTCCACCATTGACCAGATATTTACCATGCGGCAAATCTTGGAGAAGACCCAAGAGATGCAGATCGACACCTAACACCTTTTTGTCGATTATAAAGCAGCCTTCGACAGCCCGCTGCGTTCAAAGGTATTCCAAGCCATGTCTAAATTTGGTATTCCCGCAAAGCTCATCCGGCTTTGTAAAATGACTTTAACTGACACGAGGTCCTCAGTTAAAATATGAAAGAACCTTTCCGAAGAGTTTGGTACCAAAAGAGGATTCAGACAAGGAGACAACATTTCGTGTGATCTCTTCAACATCCTGTTAGAAAAGGTTACACGAGAGGCAAACGTCAAAAGAAGTGGCACAATCTACCCAATAGTCACATGTTACTTGCTTATGCTGATGATATACACATCATGGCCCGATCAGTAAAAGAAGTAACTGATACCTTTATGAAGGTCGAAGGAGAATCTGCTAAAGTGGGTCTGGCGGTAAACGGTGAAAAGACCAAGTTGATGGTGTCGACGCGCAATGCGTTCATTGAGCTCGGACCGACTGTGGAAGTTGGTTCCTATAATATTGAGGTAGTAAAAGACTTCGTCTACCTCGGCACCTCCGTAAACACAACAAACGACATCAGTTGTGAAATAAAAAGAAGAATTGTATTAGCCAACAGATGCTACTTTGGTTTAAGTAAGCAGTTTAAAAACAAAGCCACATCTCGTCAAACAAAAATAACGCTCTACAAAACACTGATACTACCCGTGCTTATGTATGGCTCCGAAGCCTGGGTACTTGCGCAGCAGACATGGCAGTGCTTGGTGTGTTTGATCTACGGACCAATCTGCGTTGACGGTGAATATCCACGTCGCATGAACCACGAGCTGTATCTGCTATAGAACGACATCAATATAGTTAAAGGTATCGAGATGCAGTGATTGCGTTGGCTAGGCCATATCATAAGAATGAGCGATGATGAACCCGCTAAAAAGGCGTATAAATACGGACCGCTTGGCGGTACACGCAGAATTGGCAGGCCAAGGAATAGATGGCGCAAACAAGTGGATGATGAGATGAAAAGGCGCGGTATTCCAGAGTGCGAAGCAACAAATAGAGAGAAATGGAGATCTTTTCTTAGTTCGGCCTATGGAACAAATGTTCTGTAATGGGCCAGCTAAGTAAGTAAGATTTCTCTTACACTTAAATCAAGTTCTAATGTGAAGCATATCGGTCGCCCACCCCTTAAGATACCTCCTACTGAATATTTCAATAATTTTCCCATAGGAGATCTTTTAGACTAGGTCTCGGAGAATTTTGCAATTTTTACGGCAGGTAGTCCTCGCGGCTCATATAATGACAATATTATTTTTTTCAGGAGGAAGTTGGTCTAAACTTCGCGTCACGGCTCATATAATGACAATATTATTTTTATTTCAGGAGGAAGTTGGTCCAATTTTTGCAAATCGTAAAAGTTCTCAAATTTACATCAAATTCAAAGATGGACTATATCGTTCCACCCATTCCGGTAACTCCCCACAAAAGTTCAAACTTTGAATTTCAGGTATTGTGAGATTTTTAGCCTCGTACGACATCCGAATTGTATGCTGAGTATGCTTGCAAAGTTTAGTGATATTTTTTTTAAATGGTTTTATTTATCCCAAATAGTTTCTGAAGATTGGTCACTAATCTAACGCCATGACTTGTTGCTCTCATAGGTGAAGGTCCAAAGAATTGCATCGTCGATCCATGGATATGAGGCACTGGGTTACTCTTGGGTTAAACTCTTCTCCATGAGCTACTGAATTATCTGCAACTGCTTATTTAATTCGCAGTCACGCAATGTATCTAATCGACATTCCACTATACACAAACCGAAGATCTGCCCGGTAACGCTGACCCCGAAAACTTGAAGCATTTGAGATATTCTATCATTTGTCTTTCGTTCGATATTCTATAGAGAACTCATACTAATAACTGCATAGGGTAAATCATCCAACCTACTTCACGATATATTATCCAAAAATCTGCTTACATTTTTCCGAACTTCAACTAATTACGAACAACCAACGAAATAATTGTAAACAAGCACGATTACACACATTCATGTGTAAAATTGGATATGTAAATAAAGTCCCCCAAATATTTCAAAAAGGAATGTAAAAAAACACGGCAGGCAGGTGTGGTAAAGAGGAGAGCAAGCGATATTAGATAAAGATAAAAATTAAACAATTTTCTATCGTTGAATAAATAGAAGAAAAAAAGGTGAGCTAGTGTGTGTTGTGACAACTAGCAAATAGTTCAACACAATACCAGCATGGCGTGTTTCCGGTTTAAAGCTACAAAATACAACATCGCTTGCACACAGCCGCCATCCATACTCACACGCAGTGCCCTCAAAGTAAATGTGCAAAGCGCACCCGCTTTAAATGAATTCTCGTCTTTTTTTTCGTGCTGTTTTCATTTTCCATTAGAGTGATGGGAGTACTTTCGATCACTTGTTGCTGCTGTTGCTGTTAACTGGAACCCGTATTAATAGTTGGCTCTAAATTGTGTTTGTAGTGGAAATTGTTTTCCACCTTTTTGGCCTAATAAACTGA
Source organism: Musca autumnalis (assembly GCF_047663935.1). NCBI lineage: Eukaryota > Metazoa > Arthropoda > Insecta > Diptera > Muscidae > Musca > Musca autumnalis. The sequence goes on from NW_027411866.1 coordinate 225,385,788, forward strand.
ACAAGTACCAGTAGCCGAAGCAGCAACAACAACAGCCAAACAGTCATTACCGATACAGTGGCAATTACCAAATCGCTTACACTCATCGTGGCAACAGCAGATCATCATCTTTGTCATCGTTTGTGACAACCATTAATAATGTACACGTGTACGTGTTTATCTGGTGGCAGCACAGTGGTTAAGATGGGTTAATTGAATTTAGGGTTGATTCGTTTGGAAATTTTCAGATTTTTTGAAGTCTTACAAAAGGTTTAGTACAGACGCCAATCTAATAAAAATAAAAACAAGTAAGAACGGCGTTAAGTTCGGCTGGTCCGAACTTGTTATACCCTCCACCACGAGTTATATTGAAGTAAAATGGAACTTTTGTTTATGAAGAAGACTAACGAAGACTAAATACCAAATTTCATTAATTTCGGTGGAATATTGAGGCCACAACCCTCGGGAGGTACCCTTCTATGGGGGCTATATGAAGGCGTGGACCTATACCGACAAATTTCATATAGAAAGTTTTATACCCCACATGAAGACCATATACCCAATTTTAGCCATTTCGGAGAAATATTGAAGTCATGACCTTCAAAATACAGGAAATCGGGTGGTACCGTTCTATGGCGGCTATATGAAGGCGTGGACCTATACCGCCAAATTTAGTGGGGAAAGTTAAATACCCCCAGCGAAGACGAAATACCAAATGTAAGCCATTTCGGTGGGTTATTGTGGCCACAACCCTCAAAATATTGAATATCGGGAGGTCCGCTTCTATGGGGGCTGTATTAAGGCGCGGACCTATACCGACAAATTTCATATAGAAAGTTTTATACCCCACATGAAGACCAAATACCCAATTTCAGCCATTTCGGAGAAATATTGAAGTCATGACCTTCAAAATACCGAAAATCGGGAGGTACCGTTCTATGGCGGCTATATTAAGGCGTGGACCTACACCGCCAAATTTCCTATGTAAAGTTTCATACTCCAAATGAAGACTAAATACCAAATTTCAGTCATTTCGGTGGATTTTTGAGACCACAACCTTCAAAATACGGAAAATCGGGAGGTACCGTTCTATGGCGGCTATATTCAGGCGTGGACCTGTACCGGCAAATATCTGGGGGAAAGTTGTATACCCCCAACGAAGACTAAATATAAATTTTCAGCCATTTCGGCGGAATACTGAAGCCACAATTATAAAAATAACGAAAATCGGGAGGTACCGTTCTATGGGGGCTATATTAAAGCGTGGACCTGTACCGGCAAAATTTATGTGGGATAGTTTTATACGCCCGACGAAGACTAACTACCAAATGCCAGCTATTTCGGTGTGGTAATGAGGCTAAAACCTTCAAAATACCGAAAATCGGGAGGTACCGTTCTATGGCGGCTATATTAAGGCAAGAACCTGTACCGGCAAAAATCTGGGGGAATGTTTTATACCCCCAACGAAGACTAAATATCAATTTTCAGCCTTTTCGGAGGAATATTGAAGTCACAATTATCAAAATACCGAAAATCGGGAGATACCGTCTATGGGGGCTATATTAAGGCGTGGACCTACACCGCCAAATTTCCTATGTAAAGTTGCATACCACAAATGAAGACTAAATACCAAATTTCAGACATTTCGGTGGATTATACAGGCCTGGACCTGTGCCGGCAAATATCTGGGGGAAAGTTATATACCCCCAACGAAGACTAAATATAAATGTTCAGCCATTTCGGAAGAATATAAAGGGAGCCGCAAGGACAACCTGCTGAAAAAATGTCAAAACAATCCGAGAAGAGCTCTTAAACTTCACTCTATCCGAATTTTGTGTGGGAGGTACCCGAAGGAGTGGACCGATATAGTCCATATTCCAACCTGATACATAATTGGATGAAATAATACGATGTTCACAGTTGGGATCAATCAAAAACTCCCTGCGAGAATTATCTTGCGGATTTGCCATTTCAGTTCGTGCCGTCAGGGTTTCATGGAACTTTTAGGCCAATATCTCAGGAAGTATGGACTTGCGTAAGAAAAAAATGTTACTGCCGTAAAGGGAGCCGCAAGGACAACACGCTGAAAAAATTTCAAAACAATCCGAGAAGAGCTCTTAAACTCCACTCTATCCGAATTTTGTGTGGGAGGTACCCAAAGGAGTGGACCGATATAGTCCATATTCCAACCTGATACATGATTGGATGAAATAATACGATGTTCACAGTTTGGATCAATCAAAAACTCCCTGAGAGAATTACCTTGCGGATTTGCCATATCTCTTCGTGCCGTCAGGGTTTCATGGAGCATTTAGGCCAATATCTCAGGAAGTATGGACTTGCACAAGAAAAAAATTGTACCGTCGTAAAGGGTGCCGCCAGGACAACCCGCTGAAAAAAATATCAAAACGAACCGAGAAGAGCTCTTAAACTTCACTTTATCCGAATTTTGTGTGGGAGGTACCCGAAGGAGTGGACCGATATAGTCCATATTCCAATCTGATCTATATCTGCAAGGAATAATACGACGTGCAAAGTTTGGATCAATCAGAAACTCCCTGCGAGAATTATCTTGCGGATTTGCCATTTCGGTTGGTGCCGTCAGGGTTTCTTGGAGCTTTTATGCCATTATCTCAGGAAGTATGGAGAAGAAAAAAATTATACCGCCGCAAGGACAACACGCTGAAAAAATTTCAAAACTATCCGCTAGGTGCTCTTAAACATCACTTTATCCGAATTTTGTGTAGGAGGTACCCGAAGGAGTATATCTGAAAGGAATAATACGTTCAAAGCACTCCTCGTCCCGATAACTTATCAGGACAATGGCAAAACATTGTCCACTCCATGCAAACAGGCGCAAAATCAGTACCTGGATACCAGAGATCTCCACCAAGGAATCCATGGTATGATCAGGAGTGTCGTGCTGCTACCGAAGAGATATCGGGAGAAAAGGAGAGAGGAGAAACGTCTTTTCCGCAGGAAAAAAGGGAGATGGAAAAGCGGCAGTGTGAAAAAATCGAGATGTACAGGAACCAGAATGAAGTCCGAAAACTCTAACAAAGAGTCAAGCATTAAGCAGATGGCTTTGGTACAGGCACATCCTCTGTAGAGACCAGCAAGGTGATACAGATAGTGTGCTCAGGATATGGAAAGAACATTTTTCAAAACAGTTGGTATCCAATGGCAGCGAAGACGACGAATATACCACAGACCCAATCCCAGAAGATGGCAGCCAAGATGAGGTAAAGACAGCAATAAATCGGCTGAAGAATAATAAGGCAGCAGGAGCCAATGGCTTAACAGCCGAGCTGTTCAAGACCGGAGGCGACACGCTGGTAGGAAAAACGAGTAACCGGAGATTGGAACCTGAGTATCCTGTGCCCCGTCCACAAGAAAGGAGATAAGACTGTATGCTCCAACTATAGGGGCATAAGTCTACTTCTTATTGCCTACAAGATAGTGTCAGGGATATTGTGCGAACGACTAAAGCCAATGGTCAACGAGATAATTGGACCATACCAATGCGTCTTTAGACCTGGCAAGTCCACCATTGACCAGATATTTACCCTGCGGCAAATCCTGGAGAATACCCAAGAGATGCAGATCGACACCTACCACCTTTTTGTCGATTATAAAGCAGCCTTTGACAGCCCGCTGCGTTCAAAAGTATTCCAAGCCATGTCTGAATTTTTATACCGGCAAAGCTCATCCGGCTTTGTAAAATGACTTTAACTGACACGAGAACCTCAGTTAAAATAGGAATGAACTTCTCCGAAGAGTTTTGTACCCAAAGAGGTTTCAGGCAAGGGGACATCATTTCGTGTGATCTCTTCAACATCCGATACCTGGGTACTTGCGCAAGCAGACATGGCAGTGCTTGGTGTGTTTGAGAGAAAAATTCTTCAAAAGATCTACGGACCAATCCGCGTTGACGGTGAATATCGACGTCGCATGAACAACGAGTTGTATCTGCTATACAACGACATCAATATTGTTAAACGTACCGAGATGCAGCGATTGCGTTGGCTAGGTCATATCATAAGAATGGGCGAAGATGAACCCGCTAAAAAGGCGTATAAATACGAACCGATTGGCGGTGCACGCAGAATTGGCAGGCCAAGGAATATATGGCGCAAACAAGTGGATGAAGAGATGAAAAGGCACGGAATTCCACAGTGCGAAGCAACAAATAGAGAGAATTGGAGATCTTTTCTTAGTTCGGCCTATGGAACAAATGTTCTGTAATGGGCCAGCTAAGTAAGTAAGTAAGTATAATACGTTCACAACATTTTACAGAAAAATTTAGAACTATTGTGGAGGAGGTACCCGAAGGAGTGGACCGATATGGCCCATCTTCGAACCTAAACTAAGTCTGAACTAAATATTACGATACCAATTTGGTTTGAATCGGTTGATCCGTTCGATAGTTAACGTGCGCACCAGCCAGACAGACAGACAGATGGACGGACATGGCTAAATCGACTCCAAATTGTCTGAAACGAATATCGTCCAAACATAATTGGGGTCTAAAACCGTTATTTCGATGAGGCACATTTTTGGGTCACATCAAAGTGTATTTTCCTTTTCTAGCCTAAAGGCTGAGGGTATAATTAATGAAATTAAAGTTGGAAGGATGATGCAAATGTGACAATTTGACAATCTTGTTCCCACATTGGGGCCAAATCATCTCCACATTAAATTTGAGTACTTTAGAATTTTTTTCTAGAAATGCAGTCAACAGTATGACATTTATAACACTAGGCTACAGGTTTCTATTCACTTTGATTTTCTTAACTAATCCCCACGTTGGGCGCCAAAAATCTGTTCCTTCAGTTCTGCTTTACTGATAATTTTAAAGAAACCAACTTTTGGGTGCCAGGCAATATTAAATTTTCAACGGTAGCAAAAATACTCCTCAGCGGTAGCAACAATACTCCTCTCTACAAATGGTGTCAAAAAACATTACATTTGGACTCGGCGATATCATAATAATCCTCTGGGATATGTGTGTGGGAATACATAACATAAAGTTTTATATAACAGAGTTTTAAAATTAAATCCAAATTCATTTCATTTCAATTATTTACATTAGTTGTGGCCCACTGTACAATTACACAGCAGTAACAAACTACACTCACTCCGAACACTTGCATTCTATGTATGGATGAAAACTTGTCGGGATTGTTGGTATACATCTACTTTGGAACGTGTTCAACAAATTTGTGCTATTCTATCTGTTGAATTTCGATCAGTGTATATTGTTGTTGTTATTGTCGATTATTTATCAGCTAATTCTAATGTTCATCAGTTGGGCTATTGAACACAGTTTGAAAGCATAATTTTATTCGAGTTAGTACAGTTGGACATGTGCATCCACCAAACAATAGTGGCACGAGCATTTGTAACACGAATATCAATCCCATGTTTGATGTGGTCAGTTTTCTAACTAAAATGTTGGATTTATTTGGGTTTGGCCTAGAGTTAAAACTTGATCTAAGTTTTTTTGTACCATCAGCCACAAATCAGGTGAATTTACACCACATATATTTTAAGACCTTATATGTTTGATTTCGGTCAACTTTGAAATATTTCTTCCAAAACATAGATCAAGTTCTAAGATAGACTAAATAGGTCCACTTCATCCATAGAGAAGTTCGACTCTATTCGTTATGCAGTAATGCTAGGTTTACATTTACGAAATCCACTCGATTTAAACTGTCAAATCCATTGCTTAAACGTCAAATGAAATCCAATGGATTTCAGATGAGATTTCATTTGACGTATACACAAAAGAATTGACGGTTCAAATCCACTCGATTTCGTAAATGTAAATGTACTATAACACTTCTGTATTAACTATGTTCTGATGCTACCACAATTGGTGTATGTACACAGATGGCCACATTGACAGACAATTGACTCGTGCTCTTACCCCAATTTAGACATAAAACATCGTTATTGTCAACCACTGCGACGCGTGAGTTTGTGTTTTGTTCCATATGTTTTTTCTACATCAGATTGTGGTTAATAGATCTTCGTTTCGGTCGTTTCGCGGTTGTGTAGTAGTGTGTGTTAACATCGCTCGTTATATGTATTTGTTTAATGTCAAATCATTGTTGTTAAATTGTTCAATTAAACAATAATTATTTGTTTCTAGTTTCGTGGTTACGCATATTTAATGAATGAATATTCATTTGGAAATACGCAGGTTTTTCAATATTTTTACATGTGCCATAGAAAAAAAAGAGAAAAGCGTAAATTCTGGCTGGCTATATACTAAGACTGCACTGAGGACTTTGTTAAGATTAGGAGTTCGGAGAAGTAATATAGAATCAGTTGTCTTTACCGAGACCTTAATATACGCAGCCTAGGACTATACAAAAAAAAACAATATTTCGCAAGAACAGAATTTAAAAATTCGGGGTACGTATCATAAACGGAGGGCGTAGTTATACCACTGACAGACCCAATCAACATATGTATCTAAAAGTCACTTATGCGGGGTTTTTTCGATCCTTCGGACCATTATCCAGATGAGTATGGAGAATAGCCACAGAAGTATGTCATAGAGTTCATAAAGTATACCTGCAGTAAAATCTGGACTTAACTGCACCCTTTGTATGAATGAGTGGCCATAAATACAGTATAGTCTAGATAATCCGGACACTCGTTAATCCGAACAACGCGGTGAACCGGACACTAAAAATATTTACACTGTAGACTCTGTAATCGGGACACACGGCAATTTTTTTACCTCAATAATCCGGCCGCTCATTCATTTTCTTCTACATTCAGTTATTTTTGTTATTGTTTGCAGTGGGAGTCTGTTTTTTTAACAACAAATTTGGTTTTTAACAGCAACAATGATTCCTATTTCTTTAAGCTGCGCTTGAAGAGTGGTCTTGACAAAAGTAAAATACTGGGAAGTGCTGAATACGATAACTTTGTTCAGAGCTTTATTAGCCATAGCTTGGTTTAGTTTGTGGAGAAAAGCATCCGAATGATCCTTCTGCCCAATCATATATCCTCAAATTGCATAAAAATGTGACAAAGGAGAATAATATATTCCCATGATGGTGTTGCAGACTAACATGCCTACACATGTAAAGAACGCTATTAGGTCTTAAGTTTGGTAAGGAACGAGTTACCCTCTAAACATACAACTCTGCAGTAGGAGAAAAGCAAAAGGTTAAAAATCTTTTAAAAATGTACATTTGCAATTTACTATTCTGGCAGAAGAAATATCTGACGTAATACCCCGTTTATATATAACCAGATTTAACAAACCGACTGGGTTTTAAATGTCAATTCCATTGCTTATATTTCAAACAAATCCTCATAAAGAAGGTTAACCCTGCAAAAAGCTCTAATATAAACAGCATATAAGACCAGAAAAGTGGTTCCAAACTTTATTTGGCAATTTTTTCAAGGCTTTCTTAAAAGAATAATTGAAAATACGATTTTTTAATGTTGTTTAACATATGGGTAAAGGACATTGTCATATGTAATTATACTTCCTATTAGATGCATACATCCCCGAAGGAACAAGGGATACTTCTCTCATATCAAAGAGTGTACAACGATTCATATTAGCTCAATGATATGGGTCCTACTTTTTATATAAGAGTCCGAACAACGAATCTACTTGTAGATAAGATGCTGAATTACTAAGGAAATGTCGCCAAAATTACGTTGAGCGGTGTTTTAGCCGCCGTTGAAAATGTGATGTTTTCTCGGATGGAAATCGAAGTCGGATTGAAAGTGTGCAAGACGGAAGTGCTTACTGGAGTGGTTCTAAAAAATCGATGTCTGATTTTTTATGCGGCCCTAAAGTATTTAGTTTTATTAGATTTTAAGATTGACAAAGTTTGAGCACAATCGGAATATGTTAACATGTGCCACTGGGGCTCAAAGTTTCCATGGGTCCTTTATATAGCTAATATTAAAATCCGTCCCGATTTTCAAAATTTTTTTGTAGGATTACTTGTTTATCCACATCGATTGGGCTATACATGTGGCCTACAAATTACTATGGAAACTTTGAGGCTCCAGTGGCACGTGTTAACATATTCCGATTGTGTTCAAACTTTGGCAATCTTAAAATTTAACAAAACTAAACAATTTAGGTGGGGTGGCGCCTAAAAAAATTCGACATCGTTTTTTCCCCTTTGAGTTAAAACCAGTCTAGTGCTTACCATTGCATCACAGTGTTTTCGCATTTGTCCAACAAAAGGAACGCTTACACCTTACAGACACCAGACATAAATGATTTATATGATGTCATTGGGGAACGGTGTATTGAAGTCTGTTCTCAGACTTAAAATAGTAAAAATCTTAACATAGTTTATTTTTTATACCCTCAGCATTTATGCTAACGAGGGTATATGGGAAATGTTGCCAATTATTTCATATTCCATTTCCAAAAAATTGATTTTTTCTTTTCGTGCCACATTAACGATTTTTGGTACATAGGTTAATAAAAAATTCCCCAGTACAAATTCGCTCGCGAACAAATTTTTGGTTGTTGCGGACAAAAGTTATGGCGCTTTTATTTCGTTTTTTAAGAAAGATAATATTATAAAAACGCTAATTATTTTAATGAGCACCATTGTTACAAAAAAGTTCTCTCGAAGTGACTTCAGAGAGTAGATTGTATAATACCCGCAACATGTTACACAGAATTCGCGGAATGTACATAAAATTGCTAATTTATTGAATATAAGACAACTTTTTTCAAAATTAAGGCCCATTTAGCGGTCATAAAATTACATAAAAAAATGTTGTGGATCAAAACTTCACGGCGAATCAAATGAGACTACAATCGTACAGATTGGTGTTATAGTTTTGATGTTACAGCCAAAATAAGCACATATTTTGCTCAAAATAGAATTTTTTTGTTTGACAAAATGTTTTTTTCACATGCATTATATAGTAGAAAATATTGGAAAAATCTATAGGAATACTTCCTTCATTTTTCTTAAATCTCCCAATAAAATAGACGGATTTTGCTTTATTGACAATCATATTAAAGCTTTCCCATTAGCGAAGGTAATTGGGTTGATGCGGATATATCTCAAAGCTTCTGAAATGGAAACAGAGGTCAAATAATCCATTTTAATTTATATGAATTTTAAAGTACGTGTAAATCGCGTAATTATCAAAATCATTTTGTCCGCATGTGATTTTCATGTACAACAAGACTATATCTTTTAATTTATATATATTTTTCGAAATTTACATTGGAGGCTAAGATGTAGCATCGGCTGCAACCTAGCATTAAAAAACCTATAAAATATCGCTAATTTGCGCAAAGTGCATAAAATTTTTGTCCGCATCCGATTTCAGTGTTCACCATGCAAATCTATATCGATATTATCTATTCCAGGCGATCAATCAAGAGCCGTGGATGTAGCATCACACACTATTTTTTGGGATAAAATGAATGTAGCTCCCTTATCAGTGAAGTTTTCAAATCTCTGTTTCCTCAAAAACGAAGATGCTGCACTAGTTTTTTCATTGCAGTGGAAACGGACCCCAGAATACGCGATAAAATGCGCGATATTTTCAAAAACAATTTTAGGTGATTTTCATACTTTGGAATTTCTCGTATCTCGCGTTTTAGTAGATGGAATTTCACGAGTAAAGATTTTTTAGATCCGCAACGTAAAAATCTAAAATTTGCAATCAAGTACGAGTAAATCGAATGACAATTGTAAAAATTAGGATTTTTAGAAAAATGTTCGCACAAAATTTTCGTATTTGGGTGCAGATTTCTGTGAAGCTGTGTAGGCTACATTCACGACACATATATCAAATAACTCAGAATCGCGAGTTCTACAATTCTATATGTGATTTTTTGACAAACCTGTTTGCGGAACGAAATTAGAAGAAAATTTCAAAAAAAAAAAACACTTAAAATCTGGCTTCAAAATCGTGAAAAGTGTGGTTTTTAATCACAAATCGAGAGAAAACAAAAAAAGACACGTTGGCTTCAGCCCATTTTTACCCATTATTTAACGTGAATGTAGCCACAGCTTCCACGCAAATTAACTTTTAAGGCTAATATTTTTTGCCAAGTCTAAAAACATTTCATTTTATCCGAAAGCATTTAATTTGTATAGTATTCAACCACATTTCGCGAGTTAATAAAGGCTAAACTTTGGCTTCAACTATGTTAAATTTTCAAAAATATTGCCCATATACACTTTCATACGGGCAAAATGTGTCTCATCAAAATAATGATTTTAAACCCGAAGTATGTCTGTCTGGCTGATGGTTGGCTGGTGCGCACGATAACTCTCGAACGGATGAACCGATTTGGTCCACAATTTTGAGTTAGTAATATTTTAACCAAACTTAGATGAGCCATATAGGTCCACTCATTCAGATACCTCCACCCACAAAAGTTGAAAAATGTTCAGAAAAATTCTGCGCACGATAACTCTTGAAGCGAGTAACCCATTTGGTACACACTTTGCACATCGTGAAATTTCTACCAGACTTAGATGAAGTTCCAATATGGACTCAATCGCTCCACTCCATCGGGTACCTCCCACACATAATTTCGCAAAAGTTCAGTTTAGGACCGGCTCCCAAATCGGTTTAATTTTTGTTGTAACAACTTGTATTCTCTGCCCCCCATACGACGCACAGTGGTTCAGAATCGTTTTTTCCTGGTCAAAATTCTGTTAATTTTGAACGGATAGAGATATTTTCACAATTCTTTTTTTGTTAGACAGATAACACAATCAGATTTCCGGTGAATTATAAGCGGTCAAATTCGGTCTGGTAGTTGCAGAGGAATTCAAGGTCAAAATTAAACTTTTGAATTTTTTTACTATTTTTCATCAAAATATCAGTGTTTTTGTGTTTTTTATATCTTCTTATATATTAAAGATGGTCAAACGCAAATAAATAAACTGCAAAAATACCAAAAAACTAAAAAAAAAATCGAATAAAATTAAAAATTTTTTTCACAAATTTTTCACAAAAAAAAAAAACAAAAACTTTAAATTTTTTCAAAAATTAAAATAAAATGCTCCTCGGGTTTTCATAAAACTTATATAACTCATATAAAAGCTCATATCGACACCTTCAAATAATAGTATGCTAAGTCTAAAAAGTAAGTTTTGCAGGAGAAGCTCTCAAAGTTTGGAAATTTTTTTGAACTTCAGTACTATGCTAAGTCAATATTTGTTTATAACTTCTGTTCGGATTGACCGATCATTACCAAAATTAGACAGAATTTAAGTTGAAGGACGTTTGACACCTCCAAATAATAGTTTGCTAATTCTGAAAAACGAGTTTTGCAGGACAAGCTCTAAAAGTTTGGAAATTCCTTTGACCTTCAGTACTATGCTAAGTAAATATTTGTTAATAACTTCTGTTCCGATTGTCCGATCATTACCAAAATTTGACAGAATTTAAGTTAAAGGACGTTAAATATAAAAATGTAAAGAACTTGAAAACATGCTAAGTCGACTTAGCATACTATTGTTTGGAGGCGTCGATATACTCAAAAAATGTTAATTTGTGTAAAAAAGCTGTAATTCATATGGGAAATGGTATGGAAAAACACACATTTTTACCCATGTAATTTCAATAAATTTAAAAAAGTGTTTAACGGACCGTTCGGGACGCGAACAAAAGTATATCTGAGCTGAAAGAGGAGAATCACGGACATATTTCTGTGAAAACAGATCATTGTTCCATGTTGTTCCACAAATGTTCTAGTCCACTAAATTTGGAATTTCATAAAATTTAGTACCTGAGGAAAAAATAGCTCATATTGTGTAAACGCTACGGTAATTTGTTTAAATTTTTAATAAAATTTAGTACCTGAGGAAAAATAAAATAGCTCATACTGTGTACACGCTACGGTAATTTGTTTTAAAGGCCGCAATCCTACCTACCTAACAAAAAAACAGCGAACTTAATATATGTTATAGTTTCCGAGATATAGCTATCTATTTCTTTCTACAGAAGTTTTCAAAAATTACGTATTTCTCAAACATGGGAAAAATGTTCGTCCTTAGGGGCACCCCACGTCCGCACCTTCCAATATTTTGACCTAATTTTTTTGGTTTCTTTAGTTTCAATATGTTTACTATCGAATCCCATATATAAATTAAATATCTGTGACAAAACAAAATTTTGATTTTTGGCCAGGAAAATCGTTTCTTAAACCATTGAGCGACGGTAAAAACTTTACCAGAGGCAAGTCCATACTTCCTGGGAAAATAGCCTGAAAGTTTGCAAAAAAAACTCTATGACACCGTGTGTAATGGTAGGAGCGCAAGATAACTCTCGAACGGATCTGCCGATTTGATCCAAAATTTGGCATTCGTAATATTTTGTCCCAACTTAGTTTAAGTCCGAAGATAAGTCATATCGTTCAAAAATGTTCGAAAAATTGTGCGCAAGATAAATCTTGAAGGGAGTGATCGATCGATACTTTACACATCCTAATATATCTACCAGATATATGGATCAGGTTCGAATATAGACTATATTTGTCCACTCCTTCGGCTACCTCTCACACAAAATTTCGGATAAGTTCACATTAAGACCTGCTCTCAAATCACTTTGATTTTTGTTGAAGCAACATGCATTCGCTGCCTCCATTACGACGGTAAAAGTTTTTTCAGGGGCAGAGCCATACTTCTTGAGAAAACAGCCCGAAAGTGCCCTATAGCACCATATGTAGTGGCTGGAGAGCACGATAACTCTCGAACTGATCAACCGATTTGGTCCAAAATTTGGCCATCGTAATATCTTGTCCAAACTGAGTTCAAATGGGCAATACCGGTCCACAACTTACGGTACGCTAGTGATATCTCTTGAACGGGGCAACCAATTTGGTCCAAACTCCTAATATTTTGTCCAAATTTAGTTTAACTTCTAAAATGGCCCATATCGGTACACTCTTTAGGGTACCTCCCCCACAAAAGTTCAACATTTGTGTCTAAGTGCAGTTTAGGGTCTGTTCGACAATCCTTTGGAAATGTATACCCATGCTGTTCGTTTTGGTCCTGTTTACAGAGATATTATGTTTTCCGTGGACAAGTCCATGCTTCCTGGCATACTGGTCTAAATTTATACGATGACCCACTAGTGGGAGCGATATCTATCGAAAAGATATGACTCCCAAAATAAGATTCACTTCCAAAATGGAATATGTCGGTCCATTTCTTCAAGAACCTCCTCCGCAACACTTTTGAACTTTAATCCTAAGTCACATTTTTGTTTGCAAATGTCCAAAAAGGTCACACAAAATTCTGAAAAGAGCCTAAATATATTCGATTTGTCCGTAGATGAAAGTTTCAATTCACATAGGCTGAGGGTATATCTCTGTCGGCAAAGCCGACTGATACTTTTTTACTTGTTTTTTAGATAAAAATGTTGAAAAAATGGAACAAAAGATTCTGGCTGTTTATAAACCTAAACAGTAAATTTAGGTCATTAAGAAAACTTTGATTTACTTGCGAGCGAAAAGTTGAAGTGAGGGTGAGGTTGGGGCAAGTTTATTTGAGGGTGGATTTGGAGCTCTCCATAGGACACATATCACGGGAACTATTTCCTTGTATAATGTTGTAGCCATGATTCCAAGCCATATCAGTTGGCAGTCGGTCACCGTGGTAGTTTTTGAGAATTTTCGTCCCGTTGTGTCAGGAAGTATGAGCTTGTCCACGAAAATAATCGTTACAATATGGATCACAAAGACTACCACCTGTGATAATTTCACAACTATTCTCGAACAGTCCTTAAACTGCAATTAAGCGAGAATTTTGAACTTTAGTGGGGCAGGTACCGGAAATTGTGTGTCCATTTCAAAGGAAAGATGAACCAAGAAAAATTCTCGATTTTGCATTGTTAAAGAGCCCCAGCTAACTGCATTACAAGATTGCCCAGCATTAGGATAACATCTTTGTGAATATAATAACTCCCACTTGCAAATCTATTTTTGCAATTACAACAATAACATTTCAAGCGTAAAATGTCACTTTTTCATGCATTTCGTGTTCGTGCAATGTCGTAAGTCCACCGCCACAGCCGAATCGAACCTTGTGTAATGGAAAACTACATTGAAAATTGAACAATAATTGCAATTATATGACAATAAAACAATAATTTTTGGTCGGTTGCAGCAAAAACAACAACAGATGACATTCGGAGAACAAATACAATGCAACCAAAACAACAACAGTAACAAAACGAAACGAAAATATGACATTAGACATGCACATGTCACAAATTACAACAAAACGACGTTGTAATGTCCAGCAGTAACTAAAAGGGCATCACTAAAAATAGATATGAAAAAACCAAAAACAAAAAACGTGGTTACAGCTGAATAGCAAAAGCTAAGCGGCGGAGGCAATGGCTTAGAATTCAGCACAGCACAGAAAAAAACTTGGCCTACTCCCAAACAATGGAACTCAACCAGGCAGTTAGCAGCTACCTGGGTCATAACAATTGCCACAAATTGTGGCAATTTTTTCTGTTTGTTTTCGTTGAGAAGTCAGAAAAAAAAAACAAAATTGGATTGTTAGGGTCTAAATAATTTTGAGAACAAAAATTAAGTTTTTTCTAGTTTTGTTCAAAATTAATAATTATTTAATAATCAACTAAACAATAGAAATTTTAGTTAGTCACTCACACAAATATTCAAACTACCATATGTGGAAAATTGTATGAAAATGAAAAGCGTAAAAACGTTGCTGGAAACTTGAGTAAAAAAGCCAAGGTAATTGTGACATGCCACCACACTGCAGCACTGCCTGCAACATATTGACCTAAAAACCCAACAAAACAAATCTATTTTTAAATGTCCACAGACCGGACGACACCAGAGATTGATCTCGTTACACCTGAACTGTGAAATATGAAGCGAGCGACAATGATCAGCGATCGCTCACACAATGTCATTCCATTTCAGGTAATTGCATGTTTTTGGCCTCAAGATAAGAAATCGGAAATTGTTCGACGTGTGTGCGAGGACGAGTATTCAAATGAATTTATTTAAATATTTTTGTTAATATACATATTGCGATTTTATAACATCTACAGTGAAGGTTAGAGCGTGAAAATAATATTTTCATAATCAAAATAAAAAAATCTCTTTTTAAACTTTTCGATTTTTACCTTCAACAAAATAGGTCGACCGACTTATGTTTGTATTTGTTTCGTTTTTCTGTGTTGGGAGCAGCATATCACGGAATGCCTGCTCCGAATTCTTTTGGTCCGTGCCGGGACGGAGGAAAACCCAGGACCAATATATCTGTGCTCAGTTTGTCACATTCGCATCTACACCCGCATTCAACCTCCGGTGAGATGCAATAGATGCCAGGAGTGGGTGCATCTAAGGGGTTGCTCTGGACTCGTCCACGTGAGGGACTACGACAGGGACTATGTTGCTGCATGCTGCATGAACACAGTCCCCAGTGAGTCGTCGTCAAATTACGATACTCCCTCGTCGTCCGACTACGAAACTCCCCCGCACTCCCCTCGACAACAACCGCACACGCAGCCTTTAACACCACCCGTTGTTGTCCCAATCTCAGAGAATGCATCCTTTTTGCAATTTAATTGCAATGGACTCCGAGGTAAGATCGAGGAAATAGTAGATTTCATTAGTCGTAAGAACAGCAGGGTCGCGGTGGTGCAAGAAACGAAGCTGAACGACAACCACAGCTTAGAGCATTATGATGGTTACAATGTGCTAAGGAAAGATCGCACTAGAAGTGGAGGTGGGGGATTAGCTTTCCTATTCCTCCAGTCTGTCCAATACAGACCTATCTCGCTTGAGCTCGTCTCTAATGACCCGTACATGGAATGTATGGGGGTAGCAGTCAGGTGTGGAACTGCCGAGATAGAGTTGCTGAACGTATACATCCCGTCGAGAAATAGCTATATCTCAAATTATAAGCCTGATATTAGCCCGCTCTTGGAAGGTCATAATCGTCTGGTCCTGCGAGTCATTAATGCGCATCATGAGATGTGGCATTCGGTCCTCGGAAACGACCAGAGAGGTACAGCGCTGGCTAAGCAGATTGAAAGCTCTACGTTTAGCACGGTCAATGAGGAATTAGAGGAGAGTGTCACAGTTCGCCAGATATAACCATCGTGTCACCTGGTCTGACAAATGGCGTTACCTGGCAACCCGTCATTTCCCTTGGATCAGATCATCTTCCCATAATTGTCTCCATTAGCCGACTTCATCACCTCTGAATGCCGCACATTCGTCAATCATGGGAAATCCGATTGGCCAAGTTTCAGAGAGTTCACCAATCACCGCCTTAGAGAATTGCCCAATCCTTCTGATGTTCAGGTAGCGGAAAGGACGTGCCGAGACATCATCACTGCTGCAGCCGCTCACCATATCCCTGCTGGTCGAATACCCGAAGTAAGACCAAACATTCCAGCAGAGGCGACGGGATTAGCAAATGAGCGTGATGAGCATCGTCGTGCCAACCTCAATTACCCCAGAGTCAGGGAGCTGACACTGGAAGTTAACAGGCTGATCGGCGAGCATAAGCGGAACAAATGGTTAAATCATCTGAAGAGCTGCAACATTGGAGCCGGTATAGGCGAATTGAGGGCAACGGTTAAGTCACTCTTGAACGCTAGAAGAAAGGAAGATAGGACCTCAGTCACGTTTGGCGACGTTACGTTGACTGACCCGAAGAGGTGTGCAAGTTACTTCAATTGACATTTTGTCGAGCAACCCGAGAGTGACAGGGCGAAGAGAAGGGTGTTATACCCCGGTTACACTTAACCGGATTAACCCAGTGGGGTTGGATTTAAAATGTCAATTCCATAGCGCAAACGTCAAATATATCCTCTCGAAGTGGGTTAACCCGGCAAAAAACTCTAGTGTAACCGTGCTATTGCGCCGCATTAGATCTCTTCCTGCCGAGGATGAACCACCACAGTTTACAATGGATGATGTTGCGAATGCCATCAGGAACGCTAAATCATCCAAAGCGTTGGGTCCTGACGGAATTTCCATGGTAATGTTGAAACAGCTGGATGAGCCGGGAGTGGAGTATCTCACTAAAGTTCTCAACCTGTCGCTAGCAACCCTTATTGTTCCCTGTAGCGAAGACCCTTGAGGCCTTAGTCCTCCCCATCATTAGAAATAGCTATCAAGTTGCCGATCATCAGCATGGATTCCGTAATCAGCACAGCACGACAACAGCGCTGCACGTCATCTCCACATATATATGTCGAGGACTCAACCAGGAGCGGCCGTGTCATAGAACAGTGATGGTGGCGCGTGACTTATCAAAATCCTTTGATACTGTCAAGCACTCCACGCTGTTCGAGGACATCGAGCAGACAACCCTCCGGCCAAGTCTGAAACGTTGGATAATCAACTATATATATGGTCGCCAGTCGTATGTGGAATTCAGGAACAAGAAATCCAAGCCCCGTAGATTGAAACAGGGAGTTCCCCAAGAAGGGGTGATATCTCCTGTATTCCGCCCCCTCCAGACGGCATTGAGATCGTAACGTATGCGGATGATTGTACGATCCTTGCGTCAGGTACCTACCCTGATGACATCTGTGAGAGACTGAATTCCTATTTAACCAATCTTACCACCTTTTTCCACGCGAGGAATATGCAGATACTAAATCGACGACCACTCGGTTCACCACATGGACGGCGCAGTATAGAAGAGAGTTGAATATCAGGGTCGATGGTAGCAGAATTGCGACCACAAACTGCCCCAAAATTCTAGGGGTCACATTCGACACCACTTTCACATCGTGCTCGCATGCCACAGCTATCTGCGATAAACTGAAATGTAGGAACAAGGTCCTCTAGTCCCTAGCCGGCAGCACTAGGGGTGCAGATAAAGAAACCTTGTTGAGCACGTATAAAGCGATAGGTCGGTCTGTGGTAAGCTATGCGGCGCCAGTTTGGTCCCCGAATTTATGTGACACGCAGTGGGAAAAGATTCAAAGATTCCCTGAGAACAGCAACAGGGTGCCTCATCAAATCTACAGTGGACCATCTACAGTAAGAAAACATAATGAGATGCTATCGTTGCAGTACTTGCTCGGGTGTTACCGTGAGAGCCATTCCTATCACCATCTGCTGGCCACCAATACACCCAGGCATATCAAGAAGGATATTCATGCTCTAGAAACGGCGGTCCAACAATATAGAAGAGAACCTCTAGATCAACAGGCATATCAGGCAGATTTGAACAGCATTCACACGGACACAGTTGCTAAGACCATAAGCAATTATTGTGTGAATGCAGACATCGGAGCACATCCCCCATCTATCGCAGCTGAAGAGCGTCAGCTGCCACGACAAACCAGAGTAGTTTTGGTTCATTTACGCTCGGGATATTGCAGTCGCCTAAATTCCTATTGGGCGGGAATCGATCGCACCGTACAAGACATCTGCCCAGTATGCGGCATGGGCCCGCACGATACTAAGCACCTATTCAACTGCCCCGCCAAGCCTACTCATCTGACTCCAGTGGATCTGTGGTTACATTCCATTGCAGTAGCCACCTTCCTGGAACTGGAGATAGATCCAGAGCCAGATTGGACAGGAGAACGAACATACAAACATAATAATAAAACACTGTTACAACAACAACAACCAAATTTTGGGTATAATAATATTTTGTCCAAACATATCGGTCCACTGCTTCGGGTACCTCCCCCAGAAAAGTTCAAAATTTTTCTGTAAAATGGTGTGAAAGATAACTCGTGAAGGGATCAATCGATTTGGTCCAAACTTTGCACTTCGTATTATTCCTTCCAGATATCGGTCTACTCCTTCGGGTACCTACCGCACAAAATTCGGATAAAGTGAAGTTTAAGAGCTCCTCTCGGATCGTTCTGATTTTTTTTTTCAGTAGGTTGTCCTTGCGGCTCCCTTTACGACGGTACAAGTTTTTTCTTGCGCAAGACCATAGTTCCTGAGATATTGGCCAATAAACTCCAAGAAACCCGGATGGTCCAACTAAAATGGAAAATCCACACGATGACTCCCGCAGGGATTTTCTGAATGGGTCAATCTTTGTACATCGTATTACTTCATCCAATCATGTATCAGGTTGGAATATCGACTATATCGGTCCCGTCCTTAGGGTACCTCCCACACAAAATTTGGGAAAAGTGTAGTTTGAGGACTCGTATCGGAACTATTTGAAATTTTTTGCAGAAGGTTTTTTACGATCCCTATTACAACTGCACAATTTATTATTATTATTATTATTTTTTTTTTTTTTGAGTAAGTCCATACTTCCGGAGATAATGACCCAAAAGCCCCAAAAACACACATATTAAAATGGATAGTGTGCAGGATAACTCTAAACATTTTCAAAAATGTCTTCTGAACTTAATTTAAAGTAATTTAATTGTTATTTCTGAATCGAAAGTTTGCCTAGCCCAATAGCCCCACATTGCCATACCTACCGACAGATTCCACGTATTTTGAAGCAAACTCGTGATACTAAATTAACATATTTTTTACTGCATAATTATTGTATTTGGTTCTTCTTTGGTCATAGGCTGAGGGTATGTTTCCGTCAGCACAGCTGACTGATACTTTCTTACTTGTTTGTTTTTTTTTTTCTTTTCTTTGAGCAGCAACTCTTAACATAAATATTATTCCTGCAAAATACAATTCCTATGACCAAGGTCTTCCTTCCTTCTTTGGCATTTGAATTTAAAATAGAGTTTTGTATTTCTTGGGTGGCATATGGGATGGAAGATACCAAGGAACGGTCCTGACCGGCTTTAACATTGCAAAGCCCAGGATTTATCTTGGTCCATCTTTCATCTCAAGCGGACACTGACCTCCCCGTGGTGTCACCTGGGGAACTGCCTTTAACACCCGTTAAAGATAGTGAGCTAACATGTGCCGCGCGTTCACCCATAAGAACGTTAAAAACTTGGGTTTGGGCGTCGGGTTAGTAACCCTCCTACAGCCTACTATGAAAAAACGAAAGAAAAGAGAAACAAACCCCTCTAAAGTTGACGAACCCCACAAACGTTTTAAGGACAGATGTACTTGAAAAGTACAAGGCCGACATTACTGCCATACACCTAAAGGTGACGCACTGTATTATAGCTGCCATGACACAAAGCATGAGTTTGGTTGCGGATTTTTAGTTGGTCGGAGGTTAAAACATCTGGTCTCCAGCTTCACCCCAGTGAATGAAAGACTCGCTGCACTTCGATTAATAGCAAAATTTTTCAACATCAGCTTTATTTGCCCTCATGCTCCCACTGGAGACAAGGACGAACAGACCAAAGATATATTTTACGAGCGCTTAGAAGAAACGTATGACCGTTGCCCTGCCCATGACATTAAAATTATTCTAGGCGATTTTAATGCCAAAATTGAAAAGGAGAATATCTTTGGCCCAACAGTCGGGAAATTCAGTCTCCACAGTGAAGCATCTGGAAATGGTATGAGGCTGATAGACTTTGCAGCTGCAAAAAACATGGTAGTTAGTAGTACCAGATTTAAGCATCTCGATATTCATAAGGGCACCTGGCTGTCTCCAGATCAGAAAACAAGAAATCAAATTGATCATGTTGTAATAGATGGAAGACATGCATCAAGCGTGTTGGATGTACGATCGTTCCGAGGTGCAAACATAGACTCGGACCACTACCTTGTTGCAGCAAAGGCACGTACCAGATTAAACGTAGCAAACAAAGTGCGAACAGACACAATACGGAAGTTGGACATCGGTAAGCTGCAATCACAACAGATAGCCATAGCATATTCCACTCAACTGGCCCAACTGCTTAATCAAAGCACTACTCGTCCCGATAACATATCAGGACAATGGCAAAACATTGCCCACTCCATGCAAACAGCCGCAAAATCAGTAATTGGATACCAGAGACCTCCACCAAGGAATCCATGGTGTGACCAGGAGTGTCGTGCTGCTACCGAAGAGAAAAATGCGGCATATAGAGCTACTTTATAATCAGTAGCAACGCGTAGCGCACGAGAGAGATATCGGGAGAAAAAGAGAGAAGAGAAACGTCTTTTCCGCAAGAAAAAGAGAGAAATGGAAAAGCGGGAGTGTGAAAAAATCGAGATGTACAGGAGACAGAATGGAGCACGAAAATTCTACCAAAGAGTGAAACATCAAACAGATGGCTTTGGTACAGGCACATCCTCCTGTAGAGACCAGCAAGGTAATCTGGTAACATATACAGATAGCGTGCTCAGGAAATGGAAGGAACATTTCTCCAACCTGCTGGTATCCAATAGTAGCGAAGTCGATGAAGATACCACAGATCCAATCCCAGGTATTGAATGTATACCACACGGCCAAGATGAGGTAAAGACAGCAGTAAACCGGCTGAAGAATAATAAGGCAGCAGGAGCTGATGGCATACCAGCCGAGCTGTTTAAAACCGGAGGCGACACGCTGAAAAGGTGTATGCATCAGCTAGTTAGCACCATCTGGCAGGAAGAACAAGTACCCGACGATTGAAACCTTAGCATCCTGTGTCCCGTCCATAAGAAAGGAGATAAGACTTTATGCTCCAACTATAGGGGCACAAGTCTTCTCCCTATCGCCTACAAGATAGTGTCAGGGATATTGTGCGAACGACTAAAGCCCATGGTCAACGAAATAATGCGGCTTTAGACCCGGCAAGTCCACCATTGACCAGATATTTACCCTGCGGCAAATCCTGGAGAAGACCCAAGAGATGCAGATCGATACCTACCACCTTTATGTTGATTATAAAGCAGCCTTCGACAGCCCGCTACGTTCAAAGGTATTCCAAGCAATGTCTGAATTTGGTATCCCCGCAAAGCTCATTCGGCTTTGTGAGATGACTTTAACTGACACAAGATCTTCAGTTAAAATAGGAAAGAACCTCTCCGAAGAGTTTTGTACCAAAAGAAGTTTCAGGCAAGCCGACAGCGTTTCGTGTGATCTTTTCAACATCCTACTAGAAAAGGTTATACGAGAGGCAAACGTCAAAAGGAGTGGCACAATCTACACCAATAGCCCCATGTTACTTGCTTATGCTGATGATATAGACATCATGGGACGATCAGTAAAAGAAGTAACTGATACCTTTATGAAGGTCGAAGGAGAATCTGCTAAAATGGGACTGGCGGTAAATGGCGAGAAGACCAAGTTGATGGTGTCGACGCGCAATGCGTCCATTGAGATCGGACCAACTGTTGAAGTTGGTTCCTATAATTTTGGGGTAGTAAAAGACTTCGTATACCTCGGCACCGCCGTAAAAACAACAAACGACATCAGTTGTGAAATAAAACAAGTAAAAAAAGTATCAGTCGGCATTGCCGACAGAGATATACCCTCAGCCTGTGTATATTGAAGCCATTTTTTCCCCAAAAAACCTTTGCTCAAGAAGTATGGACTTGCCCCTGAAAAAAAACTTTTACCATCGTAATTGAGGCAGCGAATGCAAGTTGCTTCAAGAAAAATCAAAGTGATTCGATATCAGGTCTTAAAGTGAACTTATCCGAAATTTTGTGTGGGAGGTACCGGATGGAGTGGACAAATATAGTCCATATTTTAACCTGATCTATATCTGGTAGATATATTAGGATGTGTAAAGTATGGACCAAATCGGTTACACCCTTCAAGAGTTATCGTGCGCACAAATTTTCCGAACATTTTCGAACTTTTGTGGGGGAGGTACAGGAAGGAGTGGATCGATATGGTTAATCTTCGAACTTAAACTATGATTGGACAAAATATTACTAAGGCCAAATTTTGGATCGAATCGGCAGATCCGTTCTAGAGTTATCTTGCGCTCCAACCACCTCACACGGTGTCATAGGGGTTTTTTTACAACTTTCATACTATTTTCTCAGGAAGTATGGACTTGCCGCTAATGAAACTTATACCGTCGTATGGGGGGCAGTGAATACAAGTTGCTAAAACAAAAATCAAAGCGATTCGAGAGATGGCCCTAAACTGAACTTTTCCGAAATTTTGTGTGGGAGATACCCGAAGGAGTGGACCGATTGAGTCCGTATTGAAACCTTATCTAAGTCTGGTACAAATTTCATGATGTGCAAAGTATGGACCAAATCGGTTACACCCTTCAAGAGTTATCGTGCGCACAAATTTTCCGAACATTTTCGAACTTTTGTGTGGCAGGTACCGGAAGGAGTGGACCAATATAGCCCATCTTCGAACTTAAACTAAGTTTGGGCAAAATATTACGAAAGCCAAAATTTGAACCGAATGGGTTCATCCTTTCGAGAGTTATCGTGCGCTCCAGCCAGACAGACAGACAGACGGACGGACGTACATTACTCAATCGACTCCAAATTGTCTGAAACACATTTCGTCCAAACATACTTGGGGTCTAAAACCATTATTTCGATGAGGTACATTTTGCCCGTATGAAAGTGTATATACCCTTTCTAGCCTAAAGGCTAAGGGTATAAAGAAGAATTGTATTGGCCAACAGATGCTACTTTGGCTTAAGTAAGCACTTCAAAAACAAAGCCACAACTCGTCAAACAAAAATAACGCTTTAAAAAACACTGATACTACCCGTGCTGATGCATGGTTCCGAAGCCTGGGTACATGCGCAAGCAGACATGGCAGTGCTTGGTGTGTTTGAGAGAAAAATTCTTCGAAAGATCTACGGACCAATCTGCGTTGACGGTGAATATCGACGTCGCATGAACCACAAGCTGTATCTGCTATATAACGGCATCAATATAGCTAAACGTATCGAGATGCAGCGATTGCGTTGGCTAGGCCATATATTAAGAATGAGCGATGATGAGCCCACTAAAAGGCGCAAAATACAATTCCTATGACCAAAGTCTTCCTTCCTTCTTTGGCATTTGAATTTAAAATAGAGTTTTCCATTTCTTTTGTAAAACGACAAATCAGAATGTAAACTTCATAGAAAATTGTCACATTTTCTTAAGCAAAGTGGACAGAAAAAAACCATTTGTATGACGTGACATTATTATTTGGCGTTGTACAAATATTGAAACAACACCTATTTTATGACATGTTTTGTTTCTTTCCACCAGTACCTGTATAATACCATTGATATGAGAGTGACTAAATGCCTCAAAAACATTTAGAAAAGTGGGACGAGTGAATACCACAGGCGGTGATAAGTACCTTGTGAAAATGACGTACATTCACACAAACCCCCGCCATAACAACACTCAATCCCCAACTCTATTGCAATTTTGAAGCAAACAAATGCAGTCATTCATTGAGGTGCATAAATGTTGGGTGTTGGAGTAAATGCGTCTAACGAGCGATTCCTTGAGAATGTATACGAAGCGTATTAACATGTGTGTGAAAATTATGTTGCAGCAGTTAATGTTGGCTGTGTTAGTGCAATAGGGGTATTCACTAAATATTCCAATTTTTTTATAATTTATTTTTAATTAAATTTTGGACTAATGAAATTATTTTCAACTACTAATATCTGAGAATAATGGTGCAAATTATATCAGTATTTTTAATATCTGCATTTGAATAAATCCCATATTTTTACTGTAGTAAAAGCGGTAATTTTTATAAATTATAGAATTTTTTAATTCATATATCAATTTAAATTAAGAGTAAAAAAGGAAGGTCCCAATGACTAGAAGGGTAAAATCGTTTGAGTAATACCTGTTCCCTGAATGTAATAAAAATGTTTCATGTATAGAACCCCTCTAATACTCCACATAAAATTAGTTATAATCACATTTAATTACCCATGTTTATTTGACAAAAAACATTCATGCAAACATTGGTAATTAAATGAAGGTCGTTAATGGTGATCGAATATGTTGATGATGTCTGTCTGTCTGTCTGTCTGTACGTGCTTCTTCGAAACAAAACATATTTGCACTAAAATTATGTCATTCAATGTTCCACTTAAAAGAAATGTTGTTTGCAAATACAAAAACAACACCAACAAAATACTGATAAAACAAAAACATAGTCATAGACTGTGGCTATGACTATGGAACCCCTAATAGCAATGGAACGGAAATGCACCATGCGAAGCCGTATTGCAGGTGGGAATATTTTTGGCATTACGTAGAAAAAACTAAGTAAACTGATATCATTTCTGTGAGAATTTTAAGGTAGAGGATTTCCCAGTTGAGTCTAAATATAGGGCACAACATTATAATACTTCGTAATCTGCGTAATGCCATGTTTTGAAATTGTATTGATTGGTGACAAATTGCCTTATTCGACACTAAAAAGTGCTTTCGAATTCGATTCTGTAATGTTGGATCGACCCGATCATATAAAATTGAAGTAACTACTAAACATTAGGTCAAAATATTTAAAAAAAAGTATAGAAAAGTATTATAGATATCGAGTTAATTTTTCTTTGTTGGATAGATAGTGTAGTGTTACTGGACTAGTTCCCAAGGCATTATTTTTAAATTAAAGAAAAAGATATTTTTTTTTTCTATAAACAAGTAAGAAAGAATCAGTCAGCAGGACATACCCTCAGCCGCTGACAAAAAAAAAACCAAAACCAATCACAATAATCTGTATGAACCGTAATGTGGGACTATACCAAATCATTGACATATCCCAAACATTTTAGTAACCAAATTTCTTCATAAAGGACTCGAAATATTAAATTACGTTAAACTAAGTTTGAAAGAAATTTGTAAAAAAAGTTTTAGAGTTATCTTGCACAATAGACATTTTAGTATGTACCGGGAGGGTTTTGGGGCTTGGACCATTATCTCAGGAAGTATTGACTGAGAGGAGCTCCTAAACTTCAATTTTTCGAATTTTGTGTTGGAGATACCCGAAGAAGTGGACCGATATAGTCCATATTCTAACCTGATACATGACTGGATGAAATAATACGTTATACACCAATCTGCACCAATCAGAAACTCCAGCGAAAATTATGTTGCGGATTTGCCATTTTGGTTCGTGCCGTCAGGGTTTCTTGGATCATT
Source organism: Musca autumnalis (assembly GCF_047663935.1). Taxonomy (NCBI): domain Eukaryota; kingdom Metazoa; phylum Arthropoda; class Insecta; order Diptera; family Muscidae; genus Musca; species Musca autumnalis. The sequence continues at coordinate 225,411,706 of NW_027411866.1, forward strand.
CAGGCCAATATCTCAGGAAGTATGGACTTGCGCAAGAAAAAAATTGTACCGTCATAATGTGAGTCGCAAGGACAACCTGCTGAAAAAATTCAAGACGATCCGAGAACAGCTCTTAAATTTCACTTTATCCGAATTTTGTGTGGGAGATACCCGAAGTAGTGGACCGATATAGCCCATATTCCAACCTGATACATGACTGGATGAAATAATACGATGTGCAAAATCAGCACCAACCAGAAACTTCCTGCGAGAATTACTTGCGGTTTTGCCATTTTGGTTGGTGCCGTCAGGGTTTCTTGGAACTTTAAAACCAATATCTCAGGAAGTATGGACTTGCGCAAAAAAACAATTGTACCATCGTAAAGGGAGCCGCAAGGACAACTTACTGAAACAAATTTCAAAACGATCCGAGAGGACTCTTAAACGTCACTTTATCCGAATTTTGTGTGGGAGATACCCGAAGGAGTGGACCGATATAGTCCATATTCCAACCTGATACATGACTGGATGAAATAATACGATGTGCAAAGTCAGCACCAATCAGAAACTTCCTGCGAGAATTACTTGCGGATTTGCCATTTTGGTTGGTGCCGTCAGGGTTTCTTGGAATTTTAAAACCAATATCTCAGGAAGTATAGACTTGCGCAAGCATAAAAATTGTACCGTCATAAAGGGATTCGCAAGGACAACCTGCTGAAAAAAAATTCAAAACGATCCGAGAAGAGCTCTTAAACTTCACTTTATCCGAATTTTGTTTGGGAGGTACCCGAAGAAGTGGACCGATATAGTCCATATTCCAACCTGATACATGACTGGATGAAATAATGCGTTATACACCAATCTGCACCAATCAGAAACTTCCTGCGAGAATTACTTGCGGATTTGCCATTTTGGTTGGTGCCGTCAGGGTTTCTTGGAACTTTTAAATCAATATCTCATGAAGTGTAGACTTGCGCAAGAAAACAATTGTACCATCGTAAAGGGAGCCGCAAGGACAAATTACCGAAACAAATTTCAAAACTATCCGAGAGGAGCTCTTAAACTTCACTTTAACCGAACTTTGTGTGGGAGATACCCAAAAGAGTGGACCGATATAGTCCATATTCCAACCAGATACATTACTGGATGAAACAATATGATGTGAAAAGTCTGCACCAATCAGAAACTCACTGCGAGAATGACTTGCGGATTTGCCATTTTGGTTGGTGCCGTCAGGGTTTCTTGGAACTTTTAAGCCAATATCTCAGGAAGTATGGACTTGCGAAAGAAAACAATTGTACCGTCGTAAAGGCAGCCACAAGAACACTTACTGAAACAAATTTCAAAACGATCCGAGAGGAGCTCTGAAATTTCACTTTAACCGAATTTTGTGTGGGAGGTACCCGAAGAAGTGGACCGATATAATCCATATTCCAACCTGATACATGACTGGATGAAATAATATGATGTGTAAAGTCTGCACCAATCAGAAACTCTCTGCGAGAATTACATGCGGATTTGCCATTTTGGTTGGTGCCGTCAGGGTTTCTTGGAACTTTTAAGCCAATATCTGAGGAAGTATGGACTTGTGCAAGAAAACAATTGTACTGTCGTAAAGGCAGCCACAAGGACAACTTACTGAAACAAATTTCAAAACGATCCGAGAGGAGCTCTTAAACTTCACTTTATCCGAATTTTTTTTGGGAGGTACCCGAAGAAGTGGACTGATATAGTCCATATTCCAACCTGATACATGACTGGATGAAATAATACGATGTGTAAAGTCAGCACCAATCAGAAACTCTCTGCGAGAATTAATTGCGGATTTGTCATTTTGGTTGGTGCCGTCAGAGTTTCTCGGAACATTAAGGCCAATATCCCAGGAAGTAAAGACTTGCGCAAGAAAAAAATGTACCGTCATAAAGGGATTTGCAAGGACAACCTACTGAAAAAACTCAAAACGATCCGAGAAGAGCTCTTAAACATCACTTTATCCGAATTTTGTGTGGGAGGTACCCGAAGAAGTGGACCGATATAGTCCATATTCCAACGTGATACATGACTGGATGAAATAATATGATGTGCAAAGTCTGCACCAATCAGAAACTCTCTGCGAGAATGACTTGCGGATTTGCCATTTTGGTTGGTGCCATTAGGATTTCTTGGAACTTTTAAGCCAATATCTCAGGAAGTTTGGATTTGCGCAAGAAAACAATTGTACCATTGTAAAGGGAGCCGCAAGGACAACTTACTGAAACAAATTTCAAAACGATCCGAGAGGAGCTCTTAAACTTCACTTTAACCGACTTTTGTGTGGGACCAATATACTCCATACTCGAACCCGATCTATATCTATAAGGATTAATACGATGTGCAAAGTTTGGACAAAATCGACTGCTCCCTTCTAGAGTTATCGTTCACACCATCTTACAGAAAAATTTAGAACTTTTGTTCGGGAAGGCACCCGAAGAATTGGACCAATATGGCCCATCTTCGTACTTAAACTAAGTTTGGACAAAATATTAAGATGCCTAAAATTTGGTTTGAATCATTAGATCCGTTGGGCCTAAAATCGTTATTTCTATGAGTCAAATTTTTGGTCGTATCAGTCTGAAGGCTTAGATTGTCATTTTTAGTCTATATTCACTTATGGACCTTTCGTCTTATCCACAGAAATAGAATGGAAAATATTCGGGCCTGACCTGACCATCCGACTTCATAATCTCTGATAGCCGTACTTTCCTTAACCATAGGAAAGCCAGTTAAAAATGATTCGACGAACGCTTTAGAGAACTGCACAATCCCACTGATATTAGGGCAACATTGCTGCAACTGCGGCTTGCTATATTCCTGATGGTCGAATACCTGAAATAAGACCAAACTTCCCAGAAGTGGCGATGGGATTAGCCAATCAGCGTGATGAGCTTCGCGAACGAACCCTAGCGACCCAAGAGTCAGAGAGCTAACATTGGAAGGCAATAGATTGGTCGGTGAACAAACACAGAAAAAGTGTCTAAAGTATCTGAAGTGCTGCAACATTGAGACCGGTAGTAGTTAATTGTGGACAACGGTAAAGACATTATCGAACCCTGGGAAACAACATGATCCGACATCTGCTTAACGGCGCGATTGTTACAGATCCGAAAATGTGCGCTAATATTTTAGCCAACAATTTATTGAGCACCGGGAGAAGAAAAGTTTCTTACGCCATTTGTGATCTTTTCCGGCCGAAGAGGAACCACCACAGTTTACGATGTTTTGTGTTGATGCAGATGTTATCCGTGGCGTCAAAAATAGCTGGATGAACCATGAGACGAGTATGTAAGCAAAGTCCTGAACTTATAGTGAGACATCCTAATTGTTCCCGAAACCAGGAAGATAGGCTGGGTGGTCCCGCAACTGAAACCTGTCAAGGATGCCAACAAAGGGGAATCATTCAATCCGATCTCACTATTGTCACCAGTAGAAAAGATTCCCAGTAACTGAGTGTTCTTTCAAATTGCGGATAATCAGTACGTATCCCGGAAGCAGCATAGATTTAGAACATCACTGCACCCCGTTTCCACAGCAGAGGTATAAACAAGAAGAAGCCTTGTCATAGAACAGTAATAATAATTGTTCCACAAACATCCCAGGCGGGACAAGGGAGACTTCTCTCATATCAATGAGTGCACCCCGATTCGTATTAGCTCAATGATATGGGTCCCACAGTTTATCGCCGAGTCCGAACGGCGTATCCTAAGACACCACTTGTAGAGAAGTTTTACATGCCTGAAATACTCAGGAAATGTCGCCAACATTACTGAAGGGTATTTTGTCACCGTTGAAAATTTGATGTTGGCTAGCCGGGAAATCGAACCCACGACCTTCTGCGTGCAAGGCGGGTGTGCATACCATTGCACCACGGTGGTACCCGTCATAGAACAGTATCCTCCTGTTTTTTTTTTTTTTTTTTTTTTGAAACGTTGGACCAGCAACTGATTGTGTTTTTGAGGGGTGATATCTCCGGAACTTTTTTACCTCTACCTTTTTGCAATTCCAAATCCTTCCGACGGCATTAATCCACGCGAGGAATATGAAAATATCTGCTATTAAGCCATCAACCACTCTTTTCACCACAAGGACTGCGGATATGAAGCTCCGACTGTTCTAATTATCCCAAAGTCCTGGAGGTTACATTCAATACCATATAGGTATAAGTCGTTTGTGCATGCCATAGCTTTCTGCGATGAGATAAGAAATAGGAGCAAAGCCCTCAAGTCCCTGGCTGGGGAGCAGATAAAGAAACATTGTTAGCCACATACAACGCGATAGGTCAGTCTGTGGCAAGCTATGCGGTTCCAGTGAGACGTAATTGATACGCAATGGAAGTACTTGCAAACTTGCCAGAATACAGCCCTGAGAACTGCAACAGCGTATCTCCTCATGTCTTCAATGGACCTCTTACACGAGAAGATTAAGATGTTGCCGATGCATCCAAATCACCACCTAGTGGATAAGTACATTATGCCCAGGAGACCTTCAAACAGGCAGAGTTTTCGGGTTTTTCAATGAGTTCAATTGTGTGAGTGGAGAGAGAAATTCTCTTTGCTCGCTCGCGAGTAAACTGCTGCCAATAACTGGTTCAGATCGATATTTATATAACATTTCATTTGCAATTCGAGAATTCTACACCTTTTTCAGATGTAATTCGAATCATTTTAGTTGTAATTCGAGAATTTCATTTCATTATTCTATTTGTAACTCGAATTATTCTATTTGTAATTCGAATTATTCAATTTGTAATTCGAATTATTTTATTTGTAATTTGAATTGTTTTATTTGTAATTCGAATTATTTTATTTGTAATTTGAATTGTTTTATTTGTAATTCGAATCATTCCATTTGTTCCATTCCATTTGAAATTTGAATTATTCCATTTGTAATTCGAATTATTCCATTTGAAATTCGAATTATTCCATTTGTAATTCGAATAATTTCATTTATAATTCGAATTATTCGAAGTCTAATTCAAATTATTGTATTTGAAATTACACATGAAATCATTCGAATTACAAATGGAATAATTCGAATTACAAATGGAATAATTCGAATTACAAATAGAATAATTCGAATTACAAATAGAATAATTCGAATTACAAATGGAATAATTCGAATTACAAATGGAATGTTCGAATTTCAAATGGAATAATTCAAATTACAAATGGAAAAATTCGAATTTCAAATGGAATAATTCGAATTACAAATGGAACTCTCGAATTACAAATGAAATCTTACGAATTACAAATAGAATTCTCGAATTACAATTAAAATAATTCGAATTACATTTGAAAAAGGCGCAGTAGTATTAGACTAAAGTATAGCGTAGACTATAAGAAACTATCGCATGAATACGGACCTCAGAGATCTCCCACCATCCGAGGCAGTGGATGAACAACAGCTGCCCCTACAAACGAAAGTTGTTTTGACGTAACTGAGATCCGGGTGCAGCACCTCAATACCTACCAGGCCAAGATTGATGGCCTAACGCAAAACATCTGGCAAACATGCATCCAGTCAAACCAACTCACCTAACTCCAGTTTCATTACGGACAAATCATATTCAATTGCTGAACTTGGAGTTAGAAAGAAGCAGGCCCATATCAATAAAATAAGAACGAATAGAAGTTTAGTAGCTGCTACAACAACAACACGAAAACTTACGAATTGAGTATCCGATTTGGTACATCGTAAAATGTCTTCCATCTGCAGGTACTTCTTTTGGTCTTGTATACAACGATATAATGTTTTCCGTCAGCAAGTCCATGCTTTCTAGCATAATGGTCAACAAGGTCTAAAAAATGCTACGACGACAAACAAAATGGCTGGTGGTACGATAAGTATCGGAAGGACGATAGGACATTGGTCCAACCTTTGCAATACATTTCTCTCAACCTTAAATCACATTCGAAGATGGATTATATCCGACAACTCCTCAGAAAAGTTCAAAATCTTCGGTTAAGGGGAGTTAATGTGCTGTTTGAGGATTGTTTTAAATTTGTATCGAAGGTAGTTTTTGTTACAATGAGAAATATGGATCCGAAATGTCCCGAATTCTCTCGTTTGAAGATTAATTTTTGTAGGTACCTAATAACCCCACAAAAATATATTATAAACAGTCTATTCGTTTTCGAACCGCAAAACTCTTTTACAAAAAGGATATCGTAGGCGGTAATTCATCACAAAACTACGCCAAATTAAAAAAAAAAAATACCGAACGTAGCTCAAGATGTCCCCTTTCAGATGTAAGAAGATCTACAAAAAATTGGTAGTTGTCTTGGAAAAATTTATTAAAATGGTCCTTGTGGCTGCACAGCCGAGGGTAACCCCTTAAACTAGTTTGAATTTATCGCCGTATGACGACTAGGCACCAGACAATATGATAGTTGGTCCCAATAATTACGAGTATATTCAGTTTTTTTTTTCACATATGTATGTATCTATTTTCAAAATTAGTTTTAACTTACCTTTGCTTACATGACGTGGTTCTCGTAGCTTATCTCTTTTTGTTTAATTACAAGTCAGGCACGACTAATTTCCGTTTGACAAAAAATAACAGACAACACCTCATAATTTGTGTGTGTGCGCAAAAAATATTTCAAATAATTACAAAATTTAAAAAATCCCCTTTTAGAAAAATTTTACAACTTTTACACGTTTTTAATGTTTTTTTTTAACAAAGCCATATTCAGGTCACACAAAAGCCACTATTTTTAATTTCTGAAAAAACGAATGCGGGCGGGTTGGCACCAAGCACTTCGCAACGAATTTCACAACAACGTAACAGTTAAAATTATGCAAATGAATCTAATCCCCACAGTGATCTGCCTTATATAGGAGCTTGGGGTGCACACCAATCGACAAGTAAATCGAAGGGGTAGCAAAAATGCCACCCCCACCTAAAATTTAGCAATATTTGCTGTAACTATGGCCAATAGGATGATTTTTGTTCGAAAAATGATAAGCAAAGTGGCAGCACATGGATGATAAGATCAATCAGTAAATAGAGATAGGAGTGTGATGACTATCCTCCCATTGTTGGGGGAAGATATTTTTATATGTTAAGTTCCATATAGGAATGAATATACATTTAGCATTATCAATACAACCACCTTTGCTCTGTCCTCTTATGTATTGAACATTAATTAGTTAGTAGGGGTGTTGGACGTCTTTTTTTTTTTTTTTTGCTTTTAATAAAAGTTCAAAGATAAAGCTCCAACTTTTTGATATGCGGTACCATATGCATGTTTTGTAGAGCTTTTACTTGGAACGGGATAAACTCGGTATCTATTGAGATAAGCATTATATGCATATTTACATTGTGTCCTCATTATGACGCTTGAAAGGCAAATATTAGGAGTTTTACCATATTGAATCTTCTGAAATCTACAAGTATAACATAGGTGGCGTTATTGATATCACAAACGACTACCCGCTATCAATTTTCCACACGATACGAGAAGTGGTGTTAAACCGGGTTGAAGGGAAGACGTGTTCAACTTTTGTGTCGAGATCCCAAGGAATGGACCAACATAGTCCATTTTGGAACTGGATCCAATTTTGGGAATCATTTTTTTCGATAGTAATCCTGTCAGATTTGTTAGAGCTTATTGGTCATTAAGACAGGAAGGACGCTAGTCCTCCGATCCGATGAAAAATTCAAACCTTTTAAACTTTTGTGAGGGAAGAAGAGCTTTCAATGAAAATTTTAAAACAATCCTCACACAGTTCTTGACTGCATTTAAACAATATTTTTTGAATTTTTATTTGAAAATTTTGCCTATTAGGGCGAAGACTATGCATGACATACATGTTTCGCCGTTGGTAGAGCGGCTCCTCAGACATATCGGATGTGGAATGGCTTCTCTGTCATTGAACTTTTCTTCATTCAAATGCAATTTTTTTTTTTTTGTTTTACAACATCAACAGTTCAATGACAGAGAAGCCATTCCACAGCCGATATGTCTGAGGAGCCACTCTACCAACGGCGAAACATGCATTTCACATAGTGGTGGTTGTTTGGGTTCGAATCTATGGCTTTCCTTTTCACTTTCAAAAATAATAAACGGCCATTAAGCTCGCTCATAACGAGAAACTAATAAAACAAAAATAATTTTTGAACTTTTTAATTGGAAGTACACGAAGAAGTTGTCCGATATTCCATCCTTGAACTGGGACTAATATCAATCACTCCTTTGGATAGTTATCTAACCCACTAGCCATTTTATTTTATGTGATCACCGTAGAATTTTTTACAGAGCATGGATTTGTCCACGAAACAAATTGTATCGATGTAAACAGAACCGCACGGACTACCTTTGATAGTCAGTTTTGGAACTGGATCCAATTTTGGGAATCATTATTTTCGATAGTAATCCTGTCAGATTTGTTAGAGCTTATTGGTTATTAGTACAGGAAGGACGCTAGTCCTCCGATCCGATGAAATATTCAAAACTTTCCTGGAAGATCTCTTGAGCTGCATTTAAGTGAACATTTTAAACTTTTGTGAGAGAAGAAGAGCTTTCAATGAAAATTTTAAAACTATCCTCACAATAAACAATAATTTTTGAATTTTTTATTTGAAAATGTTGCCTATTAGGGCGAAGACCAGCATGACATGCATGTTTCGCCGTTGGTAGAGCGGCTCCTCAGACATATCGGATGTGGAATGGCTTCTCTGTCGTTGAACTTTTCTTCATTCAAATGCAATATTTTTGTTTTTACAACATCAACAGTTCAGTGACAGGGAATCCATTCCACAGCCGATATGTCTGAGGGGCCGCTCTACCAACGGCGAAACATGCATGTCACATAGTGGTGGTTGTCGTTTTCACTTTCAAAAATAATAAACGGCCATTAAGCTCGACTCCAACGAGAAATTAATAAAAAAAATAATTTTTGAACTTTTCTATTGTAAGTACCCGAAGAAGTTGTCCGATATATTCCATCCTCGAACTGGGACTTATGTCAATCACTCCTTTGGATAGTTATCTAACCCACGAGCCATTTTATTTTATTTGATCACCGTAGAACTTTTAACAGAGCATGGATCTACAGGACCGCAAAAAATGTCAAACAATCCTCTAACAGCCCTTAAACTGATATAGAATTTCTAGGAACTTTATTAAGGTTTGGATGATTTTATCTGCAATTTGTCAGTCTCAGGATGTATGAACTTGCCCCAAATAAAAATGTAAAATGTTGCAATCCGAAAATCAATTGATAAAAAAATAAATTGTATTTTTTGTGTTGTATGTACCTAAAGGAGTGTACCGATATGGTTTATATTTCAAACTGAGCCCTTAACCTGTTGTGGTGCACCCCAGTCAAATAAGCGAAAATTTTTGAAATTTTTTTAAAAATTTTGTGAGGAAGGCTACTTGAAGATGTTGTCCGATATAGACATTCATGGAACTTGATGTAGGTTTGGAAGTACGTTAACCAAGTACGAAGTTTCGCACAAATCAGATGCTCAATGCGTATGTTATGGTGCTCCTCAGTCATTTTATTTATTCCCGGCAGGGTTTTTTATATCCTTTGATTTATTATCTGAGGAAGTATAGACTTGCCTCCGAATAAAAATTACCATCGTAATAGGGGCCGCGAGGACAACCTACTGGCAAAAAATTCAAAACAATCCATAGGCTGGTCTTACACTGCACTTTTCAGAAAAATTTTGAATTGTATGTGAGTTCACAAAGGGAAAAAGTCGATTCAAAATCAACACCGTATGTTGTCAACATGAGCACAGGAGTGTTTATTTTTTTAACACGTATGTTGTTATTTTGACCACCACTTCAGCACATGCGTGTTCAATTTTTAATATTTCAGCGACAAACGTGCTCACGTTGACCACGGTACGTTGTCAATTCTCGATATCGTTGACAACATCTCTTGTCAAATTTACAAGAGCGTGCTCAATTCGACCACAAACGATGTTGATACACTATCGACAACAGATGTGGCCAGTTCGACCACGTATGGTATCATTTTTTCCAACCTGATGTATGTCTGGAAAAAAATATTACGATGTGCAGTTTTGGTCAATTCGGATACTCATCAGTTGTGCAACAACGCAAATTAGTTCGTTCGTATATCCTTTTCAGTAATCTGGTTTGGGTACCAGATTCAAAAATTCTGCAAACTGGACGGCATGCGCACAGAAAGAATCAAGAAACAGGTGAGTGAGTTTAGGTGGTCTGTTAAACAAAAGCAGCGTGACGTTCGGTCCCAATCCACAAGCAGAACATGTGTCGGGTATGGTGGTATCAATTCGGGCCCAATATGAATTGGGATTCTTTGTCTGCACCCAAGTACTACGGGACAGTGACTTGATCTTCTCGGAAATATTTGATGCTTTCGGGCATGCTTTGAACGCTACACGCAATATCTTGGGACAATTACTGGTCGGAATTAGGACACCATCGACCAGGGACCAAAGTTTTTTTGCCGGCCACCGACTTGAGTACCTTGTCTCTCCTTCTGATTTTGTCGCAAATAGTTGTGGCTTGTACGGACAACCTATATATAATATCGAACGTTACATCCAATATTTTGACTAGTTTGTGGTCGAAAGGAGGACATCATCGATAAAAATGTTCAGGAAAAGCCTCATTTCAGCCGTCCAGATGTTGAACAGTGTGGTAGTGGCATTAGTGGCGGATATGTTAATTTCCTCAGATGGAAAAGTTGAACTAAGTCAGCTATGTATATTAGGGTAGGGCGATTTGAACACAACCACGGGCGCCTGGATTTTCTGATTATTGGGTTTGTACTGAGCAAAAAAGTCCACTAGACCATATGTCTACGGTGAAAATCTAGCCCCCGGATTTTGACTTGAAGTTTTTTTCAAGGTTTTTTGGATATTTTGGCATATATGTAACAGCCAAACCACTGAGATTTTCGATCCAACACAAAGACAAAAATCGTAGCCAAGACAATAATTAAGAACTCTCTAGTACACAGCAAAAGCATTGGAATGCTCCTTCAGGCAGTTATGGCCCCGAGAATGTGCACATTTTTCGGAAAATATCGATAAATTACACTGTGCTACAAAATTTGGTTTAAAGTCAGTGGGTTGAAATTTCCTTTTGGAGATGAAAGCCCTTGGTGAGTGTACTAAGAACGCAAAAGGAAATTTTCAGGATATGTCAAGTTTCTGAGACATGGTTTGGCCAAAATATCCTTGAAAAAATTTTCAAGTCAAAATCCGGGGGCTCGATTTTCACCGTAGAAATATGGCCTAGTGGACTTTTTTGCTCAGTACAATCCCAAGAATCAAAAACTCCAGGCGCCCACTATCACTTTTTTCCTTCCATACAAATCGCCCCGGCCTAATGTATATATTTAACCTATCACATATTTCTGTCATCCCCAATAGGACATAACACCAAGAATGTACAATCGTCCAAATTCATTACGATCTCTATGGCGTGGGGATTTCAGAAAGTTAGATATATCACCCCACCTTGAGGAACTCTCTAATTTCACAGTACACAGTTTCGACTTCTTATATCTGAATTCCACAGACGACTGGTGTCCACACATACAGTTGATTATACAACTTTTTAAACACGGCCGGAGGGATGTATTATCGATATCCTCAAACAGTTTGGCATGGTTTACGGTATCGAAAGCCTTTGATAGGTGAAGACCCACCACGACTGTTCGGTTGCACGGCCTGTTCTGTTCAACTGATATGTACTGTTGTTGTGGTGCTGTGCATTTTCCGTTATACATGCTGATGTTGTATCTCCTCAGCTGGGAGAACTGTTATATGGCGTAGCACACTCCTCTTCGCTCTATCACTCTTGAGGTGCTTTTTAACTGGCAGGTTCAAATAATCGCATCTTTCCTCTTATGTTCGCCTACTAGCCTGTTGACTGCAAGAGTAAGTTTCCCAACTCTTGGGTCTTTAGGTTTCGTACGAGGAATCTCATGTTGTTGTAACAGTGTTTTTGTTATGTTTATCCACAGATCCACAGGAGTTAGAAGGGTAGGTTTGGCGGGGCAGTTAAAAAGGTTTCTTTATCTGCACCCCAAGTGCTGCCGACCAGGGACTTGAGGACCTTGTTCCTATATTTCAACTTGTCGCAGATAGCTGTGGCGTGTGCCCACGACGTGAATGTAGTGTCAAATGTGACCCCTAAAACTTTAGGGCAGTTTGTGGTCGGAATTCTGCTACCGTCGACCACGACATTCAACAAACGTCCAAACTGCGCTGTCCATGTGGTGAACAGAGTGGCTGTAGATTTTGTGGCGGAAATCTGCATATTGCTCGAATGGAAAAAGGTGGTAAGATCGGTTAAATAGTTGTTCAGTCTCTCACAGATGTCATCAGGATAGGTACCCGACGCCAGGATCGTGCAATCATCCGCATACGTCACGATCTCAATGCCGTCTGGAGAGGGTGGAATACAGGAGAGGTAGAGGTTAAACAGTTCCGAAGATATCATCCCACCTTGGGGAACTCCCTGTTTCACTCTACGGGGTTTGGACTTCTTATTCCTGAATTCCACGTACGACTGGCGTCCACACATATAGTTGACTATCCAACGTTTCAAGCTTGGCCGGAGGGTTGTCTGCTGAATGTCCCCAAACAGCGTGGAGTGCCTGACTGTATCAAAGGCTTTTGATAAGTCAAGCGCCACCATCACTGTTCTATCGCCCGGCCGTCTCTGGTTGAGTCCTTTACAGATATATGTGGTAATGTCGTGCAGCGCTGTTGACGTGCTGTGCTGCTTACGGAATCCATGCTGATGATCGACAACTTGATAGCTATTTCTGATACTGGGGAGGAGCAAGGCCTCAAGTGTCTTTGCTACGGGCGACAAAAGCGAAATCGGTCTATACGATTCACTTTTGCTGGCATCCGTGCCTGGCTTCCGTAGTGGGACGACCCTGCCAATTTCCCAGACTTCGTGAACAACGAGGGTGGCTAGCGACAAGTTGAAGACTTTGGTGAGATACTCGACTCCCGGCTCATCCAGCTGCTTCAACATTACCATGGAGATTCCATCAGGGCCCAACGCTTTGGATGATTTAGCGTTCCTGATGGCATTGGCAACATCATCCATTGTAAATTGTGTGGTTCATCCTCGGCAGGAAGAGATCTGATGCGACGTAATACTCTTCTCTTTGCCCTGTCACTCTCGGGATGCTCGACAAACTGTCGATTGAAATTACTTGCGCACCTCTTCGGGTCAGTCAACGTGACGTCGCCAAACGTGACTGAGGTCCTATCTTCCCTTCTTCCGGGGTTCGAGAGTGACTTAACCGTTGCCCACAATTCACCTATACCGGCTCCAATGTTGCAGCTCTTCAGATGATTTAACCATTTGTTCCGCTTATGCTCGCCGACCAACCTGTTAACTTCCAGTGTCAGCTCCCTGACTCTGGGGTCATTGGGGTTGATACGACGAAGCTCATCACGCTCATTTGCTAATCCCGTCGCCTCTGCTGGGAAATTTGGTCTTACTTCTGGTATTCGACCAGCAGGGATATGGTGAGCGGCTGCAGCAGTGATGATGTCCCGGAACGTCCTTTCCGCTACCCAAACATCAGAAGGATTGGGCAATTTTCTGAAGCGGTGATTGGTGAACTCTCTGAAACTCGGCCAATCAGCTTTTTTATGATTGACGAACGTGCGGCGTTCAGAGGTGATGAAGTCGGGTGGTCTGCTAATGGAGACAATTATGGGGAGATGGTCTGATCCAAGGAAAATGACGGGTTACCAGGTAACGTCATTTGTCAGACCAGGTGAAACGATGGTTATGTCAGGCGAACTGTGACCCTCTCCTCTAATTCTGGTAGGGGCGTCCTCATTGACCGTGCAAAACGTAGAGCTATCAATTTGCTCAGCCAACGCAGTACCTCTCTGGTCGTTTCCGAGGGCCGAATGCCACATCGCATGATGCGCATTAAAATCCCCCAGGACCAGACGATTATGACCTTGCAAGAGCGGGCTAATGTCAGGCCTATAATCAGGGATACAGCTATTTCTCGGCGGGATGTATACATTCAGCAACTCTATCTCGGCAGCTCCACACCTGACTGCTACCCCCATACATTCCATGTACGGGTCATTAGAGACAGGCTCAAGCGAGATAAGTCTGTATTGGACAGACTGGTGCAATAGGAAAGCCAATCCCCCACCTCCACTTCTGGTGCGATCTTTCCTCAAAACATTGTAACCATCAGAATGCTCTAAGCTGTGGTTGTTGATCAGCTTGGTTTCCTGCGCCGCCGCGACCTTGATGTTCTTCCGACTCGATCTTACCTCGGAGTCCATTGCAATTCAATTGCAAAAAGGCTGAATTTTCGGGGATTAGGACAACAACGGCTGGTGTTAAAGGCTGCGTGTGCGGTTGTTGTCGAGGGGACTGCGGGGGAGTTTCGTAATCAGACGACGAGGGAGTCTCGTATTCCGACGACGACTGACTGGGGATATCGGGTGATATGTTAATGTCCGGCAAGCTGTGGCCATCTTGTCTTATTCTGGCAGGAGCGTCCTCGTTAACCCTGCAAAATGTTAAGCTATTAATTTGTTCTGCCTGCGCCGTACCCATCTGACCATTGTTTAAAACGAAATGCAATGTATTAATCGGTGGTATGTACATATTAAGCACCTCTGCAGCGGCATCCCCACACTTTGCTGATATCCACATATATTGCCGGGCAGACTGGTGTATAAGGAATGCAAGTCCTCCTCCTTCTCTTCTTCTTGTACGATCCTTCCGCAAAACGATGTAACCATCGCAATAATTTCGCTGAATTGCAGGAATTATTAATTTCCAGGTGCGGAACAACAACAAGGGGTGTAAGACTTCGTGCGCGTCTCAAAAAAACATGTTCGTACTTTTGGAAGTTCGCAGGGTAGATATCATTTAATTTGTGTCTTGTGTATGGTGAATTTCGCTTAGCGTTTGTGTCAAGACTAATATTACCGAGTTGTCAAATATATATGTTCCCTACATTATCGCCTCTTGGGGCAATTCCAGCAAGTAATCAGCTGGTTTGCCTAAACAGAACAAGTTGTCCGCCAATAAAGGAACCAAAGGAAGCCAAATGTTGAATCATATTAAAAATTAAAAATAAAACGACCCAAAGAAGGAATTTTTCCAATTTTGCAACTTTGTTCCCAAAAAAAAAAAAACAATGCAATTAGGCTTGCTATTTCCACAATAAAATTGTTTTTAATTTTCACAAACATAAATCACCGAACATTTAAAAACTGTGACAGCCACATTTATTTATTTGGCTGTTATTCATCTTTGTTATTATCATTTATTTGTTTGGCTGCACAAGATCAATCTCCCATAAATATGACAAAAGGTAAACAAAGAAATGTCCGTCCATATTCAGTGTTGTCAACAGAATTTTACTCGTTGCAACCAAATTAAAAGGCGTACCAACATTATTGTTATACGCAAGCGTTTAATATCCAAAAACTTCGAAGAATATAAATACGTTTCAAAGTCCAAAAGGATTTAAAAAATAGGCAATTTTTTTCAATTCAAATAATACAAATGTGTAGTTATTTAATGGTTATAATTCTGTTTTGTTTGATTTGCACATCTTTTCATATATCTTTTAGTACGTTTACATACATATAATATATGAGGATTTATTTGAAGTATATGTAATGGAATTGACATTTAAAACCCAGTGTGTTTGTTAAATCCGGTTATATGTAAACTAACTTTACCGGTTATTATTTAATGTGGTAAATTTAAATAATCAATTCCTTTGTCTGTACTTCAAATAAATCTTAATATGGAGGTTTACCTTACAAGAACCTCTTATGTAAAGTTTACGTCATTTTAAATAGAGACAGTTTATTTACGATCATGGTTCGATGAACGTATACAATATGTGTGTTCGTTTACTCAACAATTTGTACAAGTTCAGTAACTTCTTGTAATCGGCTAAAGTCTTTTGCATTCAGCTTAATTTGTCATTTATCTTAAAAGTCGATTTTGCTGATCTGTTAAGTCGATTCATATATCCCTAGTGGAAAATCAGCAGGTTCCACCATTGTTGTATTTGGAGAAATAATCACATGTATAGCTTGAACTTGCAATGTCACCCCGTACCTAAACCACATTTTATCGACCATTTTGTTCTATCTGTGGTAAAGTGAAGGAGTACCAAATTTTAATCTTCACCTTTAAATCGTGGTATACTGTTAATAAATTTTTAAAGTGACATTGAGTTTCTTTTTTTAAACCTTTATCAAAGATTTGTTTTATAAAAGCAAAAAAAGCAGTAATATATTGGACGAAACCCGTCACAATTTACATCAATTAATCAGTTTTCACCCTGGGGTAAGCATAGTGGCTATAAAAATGCATGCAGTAAGTGTAAGGTTATAAATGTATTGTTTTTTTTTTTCTTTATTTAGAATATTGTGGAAAATCTATTAAATCCCGCTTAAGGATTGACCACAATATTCCTTAGGGTGAACATAACATATCCATTTAAATTGTGATTTTAAAACGACTCATAGATGGTACCACCACGTTTTAGCAAATGAGCTTTTTGCTAGAAAATAGAAGTCATCATGATCAAAAACCACGAAAAAGAAAGCGGAGTCGTAGAAATTATAACTTTTGGTTCCATCATAAGCCACTAGGTTACACATGCTATGAGAGTGAGTACAAGAACCTTATTCATAACCAAAGTGAGATATGACACAAATATGCCAGTTTTAAGCTGTCCCAAAGATGTATTTTAAATCTATCAAAAAATGGTTATCAAACTAAAAAAAACAGATGTTAACCTCCAAAATTAAGGCCTCAAAAGTCATATAATCCAATTTTTTTTATACGAGGTAACTTTTTTCAATTATTTTGCAATTTACACTAAATTTGCTATCTGAAAATTTTAATTTACTATGTCAATACTAAAGCCTAATTTAAGGCATATTAATTTTATTCTGTTTACACCATGAATGAAATATCTGTAGACAGCGAAAATAAAAAACCTAAATTTCAAAGAATTGTAAATCAGATAAATATATTAATAATTTCCCTACTCATATGATAATGTACTAAAAATTTAAATTGGATAAAAATATAAAATAATACAGAGATGATAAAATTTTACTAGTAAAAAAAAATGTAAAAATACTTTCAATTATGTAAATAGATAAATATGCATGCATATAAAACACTTATAATTGATACAAAGGATTAATAATATCAAAATTTTGTAAGCTAATTAGGTAACATAATTAAAAGTGCTATTTTTACTGATTATAAACAACATGTTACAAAAATGATTAAATATAGAAAATTGGTTAAAAAAATTTCGATATTCTAGTATATTTTTAATAAACTAACTAAATTCTTAGTATGGGCTGAAGAGGATTTAAGGTAGTGATATTCAGTTTTGGGGTGTTTCATAAAATTTTTCTTGGCGAAAGAAACACCAAGGTAGACTGAAACATGTCTTAGAGGGGTGGGCAAATGCCAAGGGGGTACAATATCAAAACCTCAACATTTATGGAATTCTTCTATGTACTTATTTTAAATTGAAAGGCCATAGGATTATAAGTATACATCCGTTACTTCCTTTTATTTTGTGTTCATTTTATTTTTAAGATAATGTCAGCTACTAATCGACCCAAATTTGTGAAGGTACATGAGTTTAAATGTGCAGTCAAGTGGAAGACGAACTCCCCATCCGGCGAGCTAAGCCGCAGCCTACCAGCATGTACCACCTCCACTCAACCGGACTGTCACAAAACAGATGATTGATTGTTTTCAGGAAGAAGAAGAGTTGCAAGTGGTTACAAGAAGTCATTTTTCCAGGAAGAATTTCCAAAATCTCAGTAAAAAACTGTTAAAATGTCTCTTTTGAATCGCTATCTTTTGGTGGCTTTTTGTGTTAACAGACGACTTCCAGCAAGAATTGGTACAAATTGTTAAAGATGTTAGGGTAACCAGACAAAATTTATCAGCAATGTAGAATTTATTTACAAGTAGTATCTGGCAGGTCATTGAGCCAATATAAAACGGAGTGGGTGCACTCATTGATATGAGAGAAATCTCACTAGTCCCTTAGGCGATATTTGTGGGATACATATGTATGTATATAATAGATATTCTTCTGAAACACCAAATGTCCCCAAGTAAACCAGCAGATCTTCTAATAGGGGACCAAAAGATGTTCTGATAGAAACCCATCTGGTCTACCAATGGGTTTCCTAAAGATATCTCAAAATGATTGTTACAAGTGTTTTAGTACAGCTGAAACAAGCGCAACAATGTCAGTATGTTTGCAAAAGGCTGCTTTATTTTCTTTTTTGTTGGTGTATTCTTTTATATACAGGTACTGAGCATACAATATGTATATGTACTACTCCCCCTACCATATTTACACACTCGCATATGTACGTCGCATGTACTTATATAATAAAATGTATTATCATTTCTTTTTGTTATCATTATTGGTTTCTGTACATTTCACACCTACGTTGGTTTTATTGCAGGAATAAAATTTCGTTTTCCTTTGTCGTCATTAGTACTGAATATAGGCCTATCTGCTTATTTATTACACTCCCCTAACTATGTGAGAGAGAAGTCTAACATTTTCATATAAGTTGTTAGCCGAAACAATAGTTGCTTGCATTATTTGATTTTGTTTTATCAAAAAAAAGTTATTAAAAGGATAGAAACGACGGATGTAGTTGCTATACGATTTTTGTTATGGGACTGTACTTTTTTTGTGACAATTGTCAATAATAGTTGAAGTAATTGTTAATTGAATTTCTTTACATATTGCTATTAATGACAAAAACCAAATTTTGTTACACTCCAGGTTATAGATACAGAAGAGTAAATACTCCATAGAGTACGTCACAGAATACGTCCATAACTTTTGGTTAATTATACATACTATACGAACTAAAACACAGAACTACCATATAGGTTATCGATGTTGGAACATATTCCTTAGCCCATTAAAATATTTTATTTGTTTACAGCAGTAAGCGTTGATCTGGCTTAAGTAAAATATTCCGCCTAAAAGTATGCTTAGCGATAATCTAGTTACACAATTTCAATTTTTTCGAGTATTTCGCAGCACCGCATAGTAATACTACTTTGAATTCGAAACCTTAATTTTTTGCCATCACGCTAAATCATCCAAAGCGTTTGGACCCCGATGGAATCTCCATGGTAATGCTGAAACAGTTGGATGTTCCAGGAATCGATTATCTCATTAGAGTTCTCCACCTGTCGCAGGGTGGTCCCGCTACTGAAGCCAGGCAAGGACGCCAGCAACGGTGAATCGTACAGACCGATTTCACATTTGTGTGGCAAAGACCCTGAGCTATCCAATTGCCGATCGTCAGCATGTTGAAGTAGTCCGCACATGCCACAGCTATCTACGACAACCTGTAGGAATAAGGTCATCAAGTCTCTAGCCGGCACTTGGAGTGCAGATAAAGGAACCTTGTTGACCACATATAACGCGATAGGTCGGTCTGTGAAAAGCTATGCGGCGAGAGTTTGGTCCTCATGTCTTCAGTGGACCATCTACATGAGCAGACAAAGATTCTTCCACTACAGCAACACAATGGCATGCTTGATGCATGATGGTGATCGGTTATTACCGTGTAACCATCGTAATCAGGACCTTACCACCCGGGATGTCAGGAGGAATCTGCATAATCTAGAGAGATCCATCTCAACTACGCTCGAGATGGTGCAGCCGTCTTAATTCCTATAGGGCAAGGATCGATAACACAGTGCAAAACATCTGCCCAGTATGCGACACAGGCCCGCACAACGCACTGCCCTGGCAAGCCTACATCCCATGGAAACAGCCAGATTCCTAGAACTGGAGATAGACCCAGACTACCGAAAAACGAGCATACAAACAACAACAACAACAGGATTCATATTATTGAGCCCATATGAATTGTCATAAATTCATTGATATGAGAGGAGTTTCCTGTGTCCTTCAGGGACATGGGCGTAGCCAGGAATAGCTAGGGAGGGGCAGCGCCCCCCCCCCCCCCCCCTCCTTTTCCTACAAAACAGTTCATTTGTGTGCAAAAAATTATAAATATTACGAAACAACAAGCATTTGACGCCCCTCCCTAGAACGACCCAAAAAGCATTCCTGGCTACGCCCATGTTCAGGGATGTTGTGGGAACATATGTACGTAGATCTAAGATGGAACACCAAACACCTATCATGGCTTGGCAATAGTACATATTTACTAAATTGTCCTTCTTTCTAACCATCGATCAATAACTCGGCAATACTCTGGAAATCTCATCTTTTTCATATAAACCCAAGGAACGATGACCACTAAATTGTCATCATCGTTATCTCATCCGTCTTCATCTTCAACGTATCCAGGAAGCAGTCAACTACACTATTAGAGGGCTGTGTATCCTTATACCTAACCTAATTGTGTAACATCATAAGCGGTCTCGAATATCGATATATCCTTTCCCAAAAATATCAGAACTATTCATCGCATCTCCGATCTGGTTATTAAACAATCCCCAACGAATACCAAGCTAGAATTATCCAGAGTGTAGGCAGGGATCTAACATACACAGCATCTATTGTCATGCCTCTATTCCTAATAGTCAAGGCAAAGGCGAGTGATTCCAGCCCTGCATTATGCAGAAACCTTAATTCTTATTGGGACCGAACGACGCTCAAACTCATACCGATATACTGGAACTATTTATTTTCCCAACTAGATCCACTCACCTGTCTCCTTATTCTTTATGGACTTGGAATCAGAATCAGTAGATGGACTGAACGCGACAATATTATCGTTGCATGAAGCAAGAGTGAACGAGGTATACTTTGGTTACACCGTCCGACAGCCGAAATTGCACATGAACCGGATTATATACGTCTGACACAATAAATAAATGAGATTTTTCGTTTTCCCATGCTGTTGACCTTTTAAAGGACATTCAAATTTCAAAGGACAAACATTTTTAAAACAATATATTAAATACTTGTGCTTATCGCTCGATCCTGGTGTTGATGTCATCTTAAAGAAGAGAGAATTTGCCTTATATAATTACTTTCATTTACTGCTTTCAACGATAACAAGGACATCAAAAATGTCCTTGACAAATTAAATACTAAAAAATCATTCAAAAACATCCTGCATTTTTTTCAAAAAATAGATGTTAATATCCTTTACGTAGTGCAACACTTCCCTAAATTTCGATATCCTAGCTTTGTAGGTTATTTTTTAATTATAATTTTTAGCGGTTTAGAAAATATAAGCATGGCACAATGATCCCTTTTGACAACAATACCTCAAAACCTTTGGGGGCCATATCCACGAAAGTGGAAAGGAGACGTGTCTTTTTATTTGTGGTCTTCTATCATGCTGCGGTGTCAGAATATGGTTTGATATATAATGATATATAATAAAATGTTTTGTTTTCTTTAAAAAAAATCCGTGTTATCCTTTGATGCCATAAATGGAAATTATTATATAAAGCAAATATTCTCCTCTTCAATATGACAAAAATACCAGCATCGTGCGAGGAGTACAAGTATTTTAAATATCTTTTTTTTAACAATTTTGTCCTTTGAAATTTGAATGTCCTTTAAAAGGTTAATAGGATGAGAAAACGAAAAATCTTATGTGCCTTTTTACTCCACTTTGCCTATAGTTTCAGACGTATATAGTGCGGTCATGCGTAACGAAATTTTTTGAAAATTGTCGGACGGTGTTATCGTACAGTTATTTGTATAAATCATGTTTTTAATACAAATTCTTTTAAGGTATATCAGAGGTGAAAACCTCTGATGGAAAACTTATGTGAATGCATTCTCCTGAAAACTTGCTTTCAAAGGACATACCTACTTTCTTTATTTTCAGCTTCGGATCTACTTTCCCGGAAACTGGGAAAAATGTTACTTTAATTAGACACACTCAAAGACAACTCGGTGCTAGTATACGAGTTCATCAACCATTTTAACAACAAACATAAGTATACGGAAATTTAGCTTTGTAACTCCACGAAATTATTTGAAATCCACGGGGGAGTCATTATAGTTCTATTAAAACTAAACAATTATGCTTTCCAGCTAATGATAAGTACATCACCAACTTTACTTTGATAACAAAAAAAAGATAATCTCCCTTCACATAATACAAATAAAATAAAAACAAAAGCAAACAACACAAGGTGTACAAGAGTGGATGTTGATGGAGTGTGCATTGCGCGAGTTAATGTCACGGCACATTGATGGTATATTTCTCTTGATTTTATCAGCCGTTTTTTCTTTCGTTTTTTATCAATATGTAAATATTTAGCTCCACTATGGGGGGATGTGGGTATAACAAATCTGGGTAAAATAATGTGTTTTTTTCCTTCCATATATTGACACACAAACACACATTTCAAAAGCAATATACATAAATACATACGCATATGCTCTGTATATAGTGTGTATTTATCAACAAAAAAGTAAAACTATCCGGAAATATATAAATAAATATGTATGATCTACTTCTTGGTTGTGTATGTAAATAATGGAAGTTTGCTCCAGAATATTTATACTCTTTTCAGTTACCAATGTTATGACGACAACAACGACAATGGTGTCGTCGTCTTTGCTTATTCAAAATCATTTAACAACGTACACAACGTCTTCGAGTATGCATTTTAATATAATTTTTTTTTTTACTTACCGATTTTGAGGTACGTCCACTACCTCCTGAAGCGCCACTACCACCAACACTACCACTTGATCTACCACCGCCACCTCCACCAGTATCGCTAATTTGATTTTGTAATAGAGTTTCAATTTGTTTGCGTAGTGCTAAAATCTACAAAACAGAAGCAAAATAAAATAAGTAACGAGAATAAGTGAATAACAATTTGCATAAAAAAAAAACGAAAAAAGAAACAAATTTAGGAGGCAAGATAAGAAGCTGAATTTTTGGGTAAGAAATTCGCAATAGGTATAAATTTTATTCAATATAATTGTAATTTATTTTAGAGTGACGATAAACCACAGCCTGTAGGTAAGGGTGACAACTTGTGACTCATATGACGCCTATATTCTCCATGGCAGATCAATCTATAAATCTTTTGATGGATGTTATTTCATCCAGTGTGCCTCCAACTTCGTCATCAGATTCATCGTTGTCGTCGGAATACGATATGCCACCGCAGTCTCCCCAACAACAACAAATGCAGCATCTTACACCGCAAGTTGTTGTTCAGCGGCCCGAAAATGCATCATTTCTGCAATTCAATTGCAACGGTCTCCGCAATAAGGTCAGCGCCACCTGTAGCTTGCATTGTTATGGTTACAACGTTTTGCGGAAGAATCGAACAATTTTCAACGGTGGCAAAATACCCCTCAGTAATGCTGGCGACATTTCCTCAGTATTTCAGCCATGTAAAACTTCTCTACAAGTGGTGTCTTAAGACACGCCGTTCGGACTCGGCAATAAACAGCAGGTCCCATATCATTGGGCTAATATGAATCGGTGTGCACTCATTGATATGAGAGAAGTCTCCCTTGTCCCGTATGGGATGTTTGTGGAACAATTATTATAATGCCGATGAATAGATGTGCCCGGCGTTATATGCCCGATATTAGTTCGCTTTTAGAGGACAACAACCGTCTGGTGCTAGGGGACTTCAATGCTCATCTCGAGCTTTGCCATTCCGTCCTAGGTAATTACCAAAGGGGTACAGCGCTGGCCGAGCAAATTGATAGCTCCACGTTTTGCACGGTGAACGAAGACGCTTCTACGAGGATTAGATGATACTGCCACATTTTGCCAGATATCACCATTGTGGCACCAGGTCTGAAAATGACGTATCCTGGCAATCAGTCATTTCCCTTAGCTCAGACCGTCTCCCTATCATAGTCTCCGTTAACAGACCACCCGATTTCATAACTTCTGAACGCCGTACTTTCCTGAACCATGGGAAAGCCGATTGGCAAGGGTTCAGAGAATTTACCAATCACCGCTTCAGAGAATTGCCCACTCCCTCAGATCGTCGGGAAGCTGAGAAAAATTTCCGGGACATCATCACTGCAGCAGCCGCTCGTTACATACCTGCTGGTCGAATACCCGAAATAAGACCAAATTTCCCAGCAGAGGCGGAGGGACCAGCAAATGAGTATGATGAGATTCGTCGCACGAACCCTGAAGACCCCAAGAGTTAGAGAGCTTACTCTTGAAGTCAACAGGCTACTAGGCGAATATAAGCGGAAAAAGTGGCTAGACCACCCACCTAAAGCAATGCAACATTGGTGCCGGATTCAGTAAATTGTGGGCAACGGTTAAATGACTCTCGAATCCCTTCTTCTCCGGATGACAGAACAGCAGTTACTTTCAACGGCGTGACAGTAACTGACCCAAAGAGGTGCGCGTGTTATTTTAACCGGCAGTTCATAGAGCACCCCGAGAGTGATAATGAGAGAAGAGAAGTGTGCTACGCCGTATAAGAAGAGCCCTTCCAGCCGAGGAGACACCACCACAATTTACGATGAGCGATGTTGCAGATGCCATCCGAAACGCGAAATCATCCAAAGCGTTGGGCCCACACCGAATATCTATGGTAATGCTTAAGCAACTGGATGAACCTGGAGTTGAGTATTTAACAAGTGTCCCCAACCTATCGTTAGCCACCCATATTATACCAGAAGTCTGGAAAGCTGGCAGGTTGGTCCTGCTACTAAAGCCTGGCAAGGAGGTGTACCGTACAGGCCGATTTCACTCCTGTCGCCAGTAGCAAAGATCCTAGAGGAACTACTCCTCCCCACGATGAGAAGAACTTTTCCAGTTGCCCAACATCAACATGGATTTAGGAAAATGCTTAGTACTTCAACAGCTTTAGACACCATATCCACACATATCAGTAGAGAACTTAACCTGAAAAGGCCGTGCGACCGAACAGTCATGGTGGCTCTTGACCTATCGCAGGCTTTCGATACCGTCAACCATGCCAAGCTATTCGAGGATATAGAGAAGACTACTCTCCAGCCATGTTTGAAACGTTGTGCTAACTCCAGTCGTTTGTGGAATTTAGGTACAAGAAGTCCAAACCCGTAGAGTGAAACAGGGAGTTACCCAAGGAGGGGTATATCTCCGGAACTGTTTAACTTCTACCTTTCTGAAATTCCACACCCTCCAGACGGCATAGAGATCGTAATGTATGCGGGTGATTGTAAGATCTTGGCGTCTAAGATCTAATATTTACACAGCTGGCCTAGAGAAGTTCTTCCATCTGAGGAATATCCGCCGCTAAATCCACTGCCACACTGTTCACCACATGGAGGGCTGAAATGGGGCTGAGACTGAACATATTGGTCGATGGTGCACTGATTCCGACCACTAATTGGTAAGCTATGCGGCTCCAGTCTGGTCCCCGAGATTGTGTGATTCGAACTGGAAAAAGATTCAAACTTGCCAGAATGCCGCCCTGAGAACAGCGACAGGGTGCCTCCTCAAATCTTCAGTGGACCATCTACATGAGGAGGCAAAAATTTGTCCTGTAAAGCAACACTATATCAAATCTAAAATAAATGGAGATTATTTCCTGAAAACTTATAAATTAAAACAGCGCTACTCAGAGAATAGATCGTCATTCAAAATTATTGTACCTCAGAACATATTTGATCAGATATTATCGATAGATTTTTGGCCTCCTCAAGCATTTATAAAAGAATTTGTTGAAAAATCAGACAACTTAGCTCACTTACCTCATAGACCAGAGTCGACTCCAAAAAACTAAAAAATTCTATTTCAATTTGCTATCAGAACGTTAGGGGACTAAATACAAAATTGTCTCGACTGTTCACTGATAGTTTCGATTTCGAGTTTCAAATTATAGTACTCTCAGAAACTTGGTTGAAACCTTCTGTTTTAAATAGCGAAATATTATGCTCAAGATATCAAATTTTTAGAAAAGATCGAATCATTAAAAAAGGTGGCGGTGTTCTAATTGCAGTCGATTCCAAATACCCATCTAATATTATTACATTAAATGACCTATATGACATCGAGTTCATAGGAGTCTGTATTGAATTTGTCAAGTTTAAATTATTTGTTACCTGTTCATATATACCTCCTGCATCTGACCACAATCTGTATTTTCAACATTTATCTGCAATAAACTCAATAGCCTCGAGAATGTGTGATACTGATAAAATTCTAATACTAGGAGACTTTAACTTGCCGTCAATTAAGTGGCTTTCGCTTGAGGACTCTGATGGTATGACACCATTGACCCCAAGTGAGAATACGAACCAGCTCTCTTTTGATGTTGTAACTCGCTTCTCGGAAATAAATATGTATCAAATAAATAATGTAATAAATAAGGATGGTAAGATACTGGACTTAGTATTTGTGAATAATACTCTAAATTTTGAAATTTCGAGAATTCATCCTGTATCTATTCCTGAAGATTACCATCATCCCACACTTTGTATACAGTTGATTTATAACTCCCCAATTTCAACACCACTAACCTCTAGAACATTCAAATCTGTTTTCAACTTTAAGAAAACTAACTTTCAAAAACTGAATCTTCTCATTACTTCCACAGAATGGGCCTCTTTGTTTCACTGTAATAATCAATTTGACCTTGAACAGGCTGTTAATAAATTTTATGACGTACTGAATAATTTTCTTAATGAATGTGTACCAAAAGTTAAAATAAATTCTTCTAATAAATTGCCGTGGATTACTTCCGAATTGTCCGCTCTAAAAAACTCTAAAAATAGACTTTTCAAAAAATTTAAAAAGTCGGGATCTATTATAGATTATTCAAATTATTCCATTGCCAGATCAAAGTACAACATTGAATCTCACAGGTCATATAAAATGTACATTGATAAAATTAAGATAAATATTAAATCCGATCCAAAATCGTTTTATGATTTTGTTAATTTAAAAAGAAAAAGTACCCGTAGACCTCATTTAATAAAACATAATAATAATGAATTCGTAGGCGATCGTGATATCGCTGAATGTTTTGCTAATTTCTTTGCTTCAACATATTCGTATAGCAATAGTTTCTTGGATACTCAATATCCATATCAGTTACCTAACATGGATAACCTTAGTATGCCGTTTCTCAGAACTGAAGACATTTCAAAGGGTTTATGCTGCCTTAAACCTATAAAAAGTCCAGGTCCTGATGGCATACCTAGTATAATACTTAAAAATTGCCATAATTCCTTATCTACACCATTAACTTTTCTTTTTAATTATTCCCTGAAATTTGGTTATTTCCCAACATTTTGGAAAAAATCTTACTTGGTACCTCTTCATAAATCTGGCAGCTTATCCGACGTATCCAATTATAGAGGAATTGCAAAACTGAGTGCAATTCCGAAGTTATTTGAAAAACTCATCACGGATGTAATCTCTTACAAAGTACATCATATTTTAAGCCCTTATCAGCATGGTTTCCGCAGTGGCTTATCCACCGTTACGAACCTAGTTCAATATACCTCAAAGGTCATTAAAGGATTTACTCAGCAGAAGCAAACTGACACAATCTATACTGATTTCAGTAAAGCGTTCGATAGAGTCAATCATAAATTATTAATATACAAATTAAACCGAATCGGTTTCAGTAAAATCCTATTATCTTGGATCTCGTCTTACTTGCAAGGCAGGTCACAAGTTGTTTTATTTGAGGATTGTCATTCCAAATCAATAAATGTACCATCAGGTGTTCCTCAAGGGAGTCATCTGGGCCCTGTCTTGTTTTTATTATTCGTTAATGATTTACCGTTGTCAATAAAAAATTCTGAACTACTTATGTATGCAGATGATGTTAAAATTTTTATAACACACAAGTCTGTAGAATATTTACAATTACTGCAGGAGGATTTAAATAGATTCTCCCGGTGGTGCGCTATTAATAACATGGATTTAAATTTAAAGAAATGTAAACATATGTGTTTCTCTAGAACCTCACCTCTAACATATGATTTCCGGATAAATGAATCTAATCTAATATCTGTGGATTCCTTTGTTGATCTAGGTGTCCTATTGGACCCCAAACTAAATTTCAATAATCATATTATAACAATGGTTAATAAAGCAAATGGAGTTTTAGGATTCATTAAGCGTTGGGCAAAGGAATTTTCTGATCCCTATGTCACCAAGCAATTATTTGTCTCACTTGTCAGACCTATACTTGAATATGGTTCTGTTGTATGGGATCCCTATTATTCGAAATATTCTGATAAAATTGAATCTGTACAAAAACAATTTTTACTTTTTGCTTTAAGAGGCTTTCATTGGAATAGTGATTTCATCTTGCCCTCATATACGAGCAGGCTTAAGTTAATCAGATTACCAACATTAAAAAGTAGACGTGTAATGTTCAATACAATTATGGTACAAAAAATTTTGAATGGCAATATACTTTCAGATTTCCTTATTTCTTCAATCAAAATAAATGTTCCTATCAGATTCAGTAGATATTATCGTTTCTGTAACACTGATTCTCATCGCACTAATTATGCACTAAGCGAACCTGTCTGCAGAATGTGTGATGAATTTAATTCTTTATATTTTATTGTAGATTTTGGTGTAGATATCAATATTATCAAGTCTAGAATAATTTCATATCTTAATACTTAGAATATACCTAACATTATAAAATATACTAGCTGTTAAAGAATTTTCTGTAGCTGGTATTCAATGCCATCTTTTTATCCCGTCATGCTCCGGATCATGACGTGTACGCGATCCCTACGTAATGGGGAGGTCGCCCCCACGGTTCGGAAGGGGTGGGAAAGTGTGGCGTTGGGAACGTTCGAAAAAAAAAAAAAAAACACAATTAGATGCTTTCGTTGCAGTACCTGCTTGGATGTTATCGTGTGAGCCATCCCAATCACCATCTTGTGGGTAGGCCCGGCCCATTCAGGGAGATCAGGAAGGATATTCATGCTCTAGAGGGAGAGGTCCAACGATACAGGAGAGAACCCCTAGATCAACAAGCATATCAAGCAGGATTGAATAGCATTCACACGGACGCAGTTGCCAAGGCCTTAAGCAATTATAGTGTGAATAAAGTACTCGGAGTACATCCTCCATCTATCGCAGCTGAGGAGCGTCAGCTGCCACGACAAACCAGAGTAGTTTTGGCTCAACTACGCTCGGGATGTTGCAGTCGCCTTAATTCGTATTGGGCGGAAATCGATCGCGCGGTGCAAGACTTATGCCCAGTATGCGGCATGGGCCCGCACGACACACAACACCTTTTTAACTGCCGCGCCAAACCTACCCATCTAACTCCAGTGGATCTGTGGCTACATCCCATCGAAGCAGCCACTTTTCTGGAACTGGAGATAGAGCCAGATTGAACAGAGGAACGAACAAATAAACATAACAAAAACACTGTTACAACAACAACAACTAATTACCCCAAAATACTGGGTGTAACCCCCCCCCTGTTTATGTATGTCGACCGAAAGGTCATCCGCACATGCCACAGCTATTTGTGATAAGATCAAAGGTAGGAACAAGGTACTCAAGTCGCTGGCCGGCAGCACTTGGGGAGCTGACAAAGAAACCTTGTTGACCACCTAAAATGCAATAGGGCGGTCTGTGGTAAGCTATGCGGCGCCAGCGTGGTCTGCAAAGGTTAGCACTACGCAGTAAAAAAAGATTCAAACCTGCCAGAATGCTGCCCTGAGGACTGCAACAGGATGCACCCTCATGACACCAGTGGACCATCTTCATGAGGAGACGAATAGTTTACCGGTGCGTCAACACAATAAGATGTTGTCCACCCAGGCACATCAGGAGAGATCTTCATGATCTAGAGAGAAAGGTCCAACGGTATAAAAGAGAACCTCTAGACCAACGAGCCTACAGTGTGAATGCCGTACTTGGAGACCACCCCATCCATCGCAGCAGAAGAACGCCAGCTGCCAAGGCAAACACGAGTGGTTTTAGCCCAGTTGTTTATGGCAACTGCGACTGTATCCGTGTGAATGCAATTTAAAACTGCTTGATAGGGTTGTTGGTCTAGGGGTTATTTTTAGTAACATTGAACGTCTCCCTCCTGACATGCCTGGTTGGGTGATCTCACGGTAACACCCGAGAAAGTATTGCTACCAAAGCTGTACTGGAAGAATATTTATCTCCTCATGAAGATAGTCCACTGAAAACAAGAGGAAGAACCCAGTTGCGGTTATTAGACAAACAAGGTCAACAAGGTTTCTTTATTTGCACCCCAAGTGCTGCGGAATAGGAACTTAAGGGCCTTGTTCCTACTTCTCAGCTTGTTGCAGATAGCTGTGGCATGGGCGGACGACATGAACATGCTGTCGAATGTGACAACCAGAATCTTGATTATCCAACGTTTCAAACTTGTCCGGAAGGTAGTCTGCTTGATGTTATCAAACAGCGTGGAGTGCTTGACTGTATCAAAGGCTTTTGATATGTCGAGCGCCGCCAACACTGTTCTATGGCACGGCGTTCTGATTGAGTCATCGACAAATATATGTGGAGATGGTGTGCAGCACTGTTTTCCTGCTGTGCTGCTTACGGAATCCGGCAACTTGATAGCTATATCTGAGGCTGGGCTGGACTAAGGCCTCTAGGGTCTTTGCTACGAGCGGCAAAAGCGAAATCGGCCTGTACGATTCACTTTTGTTGGCATCCTTGCTTGACTTCAGTAGCGGTATCATCCTGACCATTATCCAAACTTCGAGTTGTTGTTGTAATCGTGTTTTTTATTTTATGAAGTTATTTTTCAGCTTAATCTGGCTCTGTACATTGTAACCAACACCTGTAAGCTGCAGTTGTTGTTGTAGCAGCACGAAACCTACGTTGAAGCATAGCCGCATCTATTTGGTTTATATACTAACTTTTCCGGTATCGGATGTTTCAATATGAAGATTAAATCTTCCGTCACTCTCATGGAGAACTCAATGCATAATTCAGAACTCACCTTAAAAAACAACAAGTTGGAGTTGAAAAGAAATGATGAAAGACGATTCCGGCAAGTCTTAAAAAGTACAAGGTCGTTACACCTAGCCTCATAAAGTACTATAGGACGGGAAGGGCATAACGACATCTAAAAGTAACGCACTGCTTTATATTTACCACTGGGTTTAGGGCAATGGTAAGCACATCCGCCTACCACACTATATACCCGGATTCGATTCCCATGCCGGCAAAAAGAAAACTCAGCTTCCTGTGTGTTTCTGACATGTCTCTAAAGTCGTGTCTTAAGATATACCCTTCGGACTCAGCTTAAAATATTGGTTCCATATCATTGAGCGTATATGAATCAGGGTGCTCTCATTGAAATGAGCGAAGGATCTATTGTCCCTTTGGGGATTTTTGTAGGTGCATATGTACAGTGGGTATGACTAGAAATTATGCAACCTGAACAAAGAAATGTAAACAATCCCACGGCAACGGGGGTATTGTTTCGTTTTTCTGTGTTGGGAGGAGCATATCGCGGAATGCCAGCTCCGGATTCTTTTTGTCCGTGCCGGAACGGAGGAAAACCCGGACGAAATATATTTGTGTTCGCGAGATGCAATAGATGTCAGAAGTGGGTGCATCTAAGGGGTTGCTCTGGAATTGTCTGGAATTGCTGGGTAAAAACAGCACCATTGAATCGTCGTCTGATTACGAAACTCCTCCGCAGTCCCCTCAACAGCAACCGCACACGCAGCATTTAACACCAGCCGTTGCTGTTCCAATCTCAGAAAATACATCCTTTTTGCAATTTAATTGCAATAGACTCCAAGGTAAGATCTAGAAAATAGTGGACTTTATGAGTCGGATGAATATCAAGGTCGTGGCGGTGCAAGAAACCATGCTCAAAAACAACAGCAGCTTACAGCGTTTTGTTGGTTACAACGTGCTAAGGAAGGATCGCACAGAAGTTTAGGTGGGGGATTAGCTTTGTGCACCAGTCTGTCTAATATAGAACGACAGATCTCGCTTGAGCCTGTCTCTAATGACTCATACATGGAATGTATGGGGTAGCAGTCAAGTGTGCAACTGCCGAGATACGAATTGCTGAACGTATAAATCCCGCCGAGAAATAGCTGTATCTCAGGTTACGAGCCTAACATTAGCCCGCTCTTGGAAAGTCGTAACCATCTGGTTTTGGGGGACTTTAATCCGCATCATGAGATAAGGCATTCTAAAGGAAGAGGTCCAACGACACCGGAGAGAACCCCTAGATCAACAGGCATATCAAGCAGGTTTAAATAGCATACACATGGACGCAGTTGCTAAGGCCACAGTGTGAATAAAGTTCTCGGAGTACATACCCCATCTATCGCAGCTGAGGAGTGTTAGCTGTCACGACAAACCAGTGTAGTTTTGGCTCAACTACGCTCGGGATATTGCAGTCGTTTAAATTCTTATGGGGCAAAGATTGATCGCACCGCGCAAAACATCTGCCCACTGTACCTATTCAACTGTCCTGCCACACCCACTGATCTAACTCCATTGATTCTGTGGCTACGTCTCATCAAAACAGCCACTTTCCTGGAATTGGAGATATACCCAGAGCCAGATTAAGCAGAAGAACGAACACACAAACATACAACAAGTCCATATTTACATTAGGCAATTTTCCTTGCGGCAATTGTCAGTTTGTAGGTGAAAGAGGGTGTTGAGAGGCAAAGGGTTACCATACGCCTCACCTCTCTCCACTCAAGCTGACAATTGCCGCAAGGAAAAGTGCCTAGTGTAAATATGGACTTATACCCTCTGTCACAACAACAAGAGCAAATGTAAACGTTGATATGTAACTTTGAAACAAGTTGATATTTCTTAACAATTCAAAAAATAATTTTGTAGGGTTAAAATATGTCTTTAAGATGGCATACAAAAATATTCCATTTAAAGTACTGTTATACTAAAATTGTACCGGTAAATAAAAAAGGAATCCCCACGACATAACCATCTAACTAAGCTTGTTCTAAACGATGTTAATGTCAGTACATGATTGGAGGGTATGCTACATGGGTTTAAATGAACTAAACAATCGTAGTGCTATTGACAGCTTCCATTCTTATATTTTTTTAGTTGACCGCAAACTTTGGGAAATAATAAGTAGCGTATACGCCACAATAATCTACACCGGAAGTACGTGCTATACGAATACAGCACTACTGTAAGAATTCTCTACAAATGGAATTTAAATGTTCTAATTAGATTTTATATGTATTTTTGGTGTTCATTTTGTTGCATAATAAGGGTCCTTTTCTGGTATTATTAGAAAGTCAATTCTTCAAATTCTCATTAAACTCTATTGAATTTCTATATTGGATAAAACTTTTACTTACATGACCATTAGTTATTATTTGTAGTGGATCATATCCGACATATTCATGTAACACTTCCGGAATTTTTTTATGTTATCTTGGAATGAAAACAAACATTTATCTGCACACAAATTTTGCACATTCCTTTATAAGGGATATTGTATTGTTTTATCTCAGATACTTTTATGATGTATCGACGAAAACTTATACACATCTATAACCACATAAAAAGAAAACTAGCAAACCACAATTCAACACAAGCAATCTCGCAATCTCCTTCTGAAGATGCCTACCCTAACTTTCAAATTGGTCGGTTATAACTTGAAATGACTTTTTGCGCTGCTCTAAGAGGAAAGTGAAAAATCGAATTTTCTATCTACACTGTATTTTGCAACTTGCGGCGCGCACCACATAAAACGAGACACATACACGCACCCTTTTTCCAGCTTCTTTTGCACCACTGCCCTCCTTTTTCGTTGTGCGTTTGATGATGTGCACATCAGCAACATTGTTTCACACTCACTCACCTCCATTTCTTTGTCGGAACACAATTTGTCCAGTTCCTCTTTTTCCCTTTGGGTATCTGCCAACATGGCAATGGCCGTTTTGTTATCAATGGGTGGCGTTGCCCGTTCCCGATACTCAGCATCGCCAGGTCCAGCAGTTTCCTCCAAAATTTCATTTGCCAGAGTTGTCAGTTGACCTTTAATGGTATTCAGATTTAAGTTATTTAACCAAGACATTTTCGCTCACACTTCACACGCGGACACATGCACACATTGATTATTTATTACTTTACTTAATTATTTATTGATTTTTTGGTAAAAATTCTTTTTATTTTTAATTTTTTTATTTTTTTTTAGTGATGATGATGGCAAAAACCTCGTATTGTATTTATTTTGGTTTTTGTTGTTGCACAGCTGACTGTTTTGCTTTTTTCTTTTTCTTTCATATTCCTACTCGCCGATATGGCATCTCTAAAACAAAAGAAGAACATACGAAGAACGAACACCA
The DNA here is from genome assembly GCF_047663935.1 of Musca autumnalis. Taxonomy (NCBI): domain Eukaryota; kingdom Metazoa; phylum Arthropoda; class Insecta; order Diptera; family Muscidae; genus Musca; species Musca autumnalis. Next base: position 225,446,026 of record NW_027411866.1, read on the forward strand.
AAGAATCGGAATCAAAACAAAATGGAAGGTATGTTTAAAAAAACAGCTGTTTAAGTCCGTGTTGCCACTTTGATGATGACGAAATTTGATGTTTGAGCAATTGGCATGGTATAAATAGAAAGGTATAACAGAGCTCACATCTGATTTCAATTTTTTTCTGAGTGTGACCGACTTTTGTCAATTTGAAGTTTATATTTTGTGTGTGTATGTGTTTGTTTTGAAAAATATTAAAAATGTTTTCAAAATAGATTCAAAATCAATTGCAATGAAATCGTTAATTACAGAGCCGTTGTAGAATATAGCTTTGTTCCTTTACGTTCAAGAATCTTCAAGTTTTACCACTTTTTACTCGAAAAGCGTTCCTTTACTTCAGACACCAAAAAATTCATATGGGAGCAGTTTACAACTTTTGCTACTTTTGCCGGTTTTACCATTTTCAGAAGTAAAGGAACAGACCATATATTTATCAAACTTAATGTCATGTTCACACGAGCGTTTCAATTACGTTGTTCGCAAGTCGAACGACGTACACGAATTAACCCGTTTCCACGGCACCATTCGTAATTAACAGAAACATAAACAGAATTTCCTTCATTTTTGTTTCCTTGTTTTTACGAAAATTAGAACCGAAAACACATAAAATATACATTAAATGAATAGGGAAAGCAAAAGACTTTCCTTCAAATGTATCTTCTATATTTAACTTCACACATATCGTTCATTTTTTCCATAAATTCTGAATAATTTTGTATTTTCAATATATTTTTATATGTTTCTATTTTGAAAATTAAAGAGAGAGAGAGACACGTCAAAACAATGTTTGTGTATACAGATTTTCAGTTATTTGTTTCCTTTTTGGACAAGAAATGTGTGTGGAATTAAGAAGGAAACACAACCATCTTTCTTCTGCATCTATATAAAATGTCTAGTTCATTAATTTTCATTCATCTTTTTCCTGTTTTATAAACATTTTTGTGTTTTCAACAAATTTTTCAATTTTGAATTTAGACATGTCATAATTATTTTTTTCGATAAATTCTCTCATTTGTTACGGATGGGACATACTTATTCCTCGTTCAGAGAGTATTTCCAATCGAACAACGTAGAAAAATCGTCGTTCGTTCATAGAAATTTGTGTGGGGAAATAAGTAATTTATTCGTAGTTATGGGTCGAACAACGAATAGAGAACGAACGACGTACCGTGGAAACGGGCTATAAGTTGAAAATAAGTCCCAATTTACATTAGGCGAGTTTACTTGCGGCAATTGTCAGTTTGATGGAGAGGGGTGAGGAATATGGTAACCCTTTGCCTCTCAACACCCTCTCTCACCGACAAACTGACAATTGCCGCAAGTAAACTCGCCTAATGTAAATTGGGACTAAAGCTCTGTTCCAGAACTAAAAAGTTTTTACAATTTTTACCACTTTTACACATTTTGCGTTCCCGTACACAAAATTTATATGAAAATCGTTTAAGACTTTTACAACCTTTACGACTTTTACCACTGTATAAAGTACGGGAACAGGCCATAAGTTTTTGGCCGTGTTTTCATGTACAGTCTGAGTCAAAAGAAAGTATACATCTCACAAAAAGTTTTTAATAGCATAATTACACCGGTATACTGATACAATAAATATAAAGCACAAATACAATTTTTTTAAGTGTTTGGTGGTGAATTAAAATCCAGAAAATACTAGGCCTTGTATAAACTTAATTATGAAATAAATGAAGATTGATAAAATAACCCAACATTTTAATAGGCCGTTTACATATAACCGGGTTAACCCAGTGGGTCTGGGTTTCAAATGTCATTTCCATTGTGTATACTTCAAATAAATCTTCATAAAGAAGGTTAACCCTGCAAAAAACTATAATCTAAACGCCGTATAAGAGTCAAAAGAAAGTTTACACTCTTGCGAAAATTGAGACATTTTTTAATTCTTTGGGTTGACATGCTTTTATTTCGGCTTTTTAACTTATTTTGATCTATTTGAGTGTCTAAATAAAAAATCCACCAGTATTTTGGTGAAATCCGGTGATAATACCCCCATTGGACCCGAATTACAGCTTTCGGGCAATTTTGGCACAAAATAGGGCTTTATTTATCTTTTGGATTTTTTCGGTATGTACTCAATGGATTTGTGGTCTAGAGACTACAATAAGTGATCCTAGATGCATGGGTGTAAAACATAGCAATATGTTATCCATAAATATGGGCGAAGCCTTCATACCCCTGCCCAAATGTCAGATCCCCCTTTGATATAAGCCTAATTTTAGTTCACTAGGATCTGTAATCTCGTGTCAATATGAGTATATGATATTGTTCTTGTGTCCTTGAACCCCATGGTAGAACAAGAAAAGGTAGCAGCAATACCCAGCTGACTGAACTGGGTTGTAGTGTTAGTGTCAAATTCCATTCGACATTTTATGTATTTATTTATATGTTCGATGTATATTAGGGATATATATTTTTGAAGAACAAATTTATTCATCAGAAAAAAAAACTATTTCCCATAAAGACGGCTTCATATCATTGACATGTAACCTCCTCCAGGTCCGAACGACATGCCGCACTCTAAAACACCGCTTAGAGAGGCGGTACAATATTTGTTAATACACAGTCTTACATAAGTATACGTACGCCCCATAAATCTTGGGTTTTAGAAAAAGTAATGATATTTATGAAATTCCAAGTACACAGGTTTATTTCGTCTCACTAATAAACAATATTTAATACAACAAAAGTATATTCTATAATATAAATAACGGTAAATTTTACAAAAACCAAAAAATGATACTTACAAAAGTATACATACGCCCCAAGGAAATATGAGTATTATCGTACAATTTATGGAATTAGCAGCAAAATTTATACATTTTATTGTTTTGGCGAATGTGTCTGGGTGTCCGAGATATATTTTAGAGAAAAAAAAAATAATTTTTGGGTGTTAAGTGCCGTTATTTAATGCCAAACTTCTTGTATAGCTCGTTAAAGCGGACCCTTGCTGATTTCTTTCCGTTTTAGGTATTTGAGTATACAAAAGCCACAATATTAGTGTCAGATTATAAATTTTGAGATCCTCGAAAGCTTTTTAGTTGACCTTGTGCATAACACACCTTCCTGGGTGTCGATAAATTCACATTTTTCCTAGGATGTCTCAGGAAGTTAATAGTTTCCTCGGAATTCTTGGCTCAAATTACATACAGAAGACCTTGAATTGTGTTTTAATATGGCGTTATATAATCCTTGGACACCAATTGAATCAGAAATGTACATTTATCCGATACTTTCCGACCCTATATTGACGGTATTGGTTATAATACGAAAACTACGTTGTTCACAGTGTAAATTTCATGCTTTTTGGTAGTGATTATATTTTGATGCTTTGGGAGCAGGTTTTTAACAGAATATTTCACATTTCTGTTTCAATTGGTGTCCAAGGATTATATAACACCATATTAAAACACAATTCAAGGTCTTCTGTATGTTATTTGAGCCAAGAATTCCGAGGAAACTATTAACTTCCTGAGACATCCTAGGAAAAATGTGAATTTATCGACACCCAGGAAGGTGTGTTTTGCACAAGGTCAACTAAAAAGCTTTCTAGGATCTCAAAATTTATAATCTGACACTAATATTGTGGCTTTTGTATACTCAAATACCTCAAACGGAAAGAAATCAGCAAGGGTCGGCTTTAACAAACTATACAAGAAGTTTGACATTAAATAACGTCATTTGACCCCCAAACATTATTTTCTTTTCTCTAAAATATATCTCAAACACCCAGAGGCATTCGCCAAAACAATAAAATGTATAAATGTTGCTGCTAATTCCATAAATTGTACGATAATACTCATATTTCCTTGGGGCGTATGTATACTTTTGTAAGTATCATTTTTTGGTTTTTGTAAAATTTACCGTTATTTATATTATGGAATATACTTTTGTTGTATTAAATATTGTTTATAAGTGAGACGAAATAAACCTGTGTATTTGGAATTTCATAAATATCATTACTTTTTCTAAAACCCGAGATTTATGGGGCGTACGTATACTTATGTAAGACTGTGTATGTGTGGTATTTTGTTAAACTTGAAAAGAATAAAGCCCTAATAAACATGTGCTTTTTTGTTTTCAAAAGCAAATGATTGAAACATCTTCTCTTTTTTCAATGAATTACCAGCGACCCGAAACATTTTTGCAAGTATTCTACTTTCTGCGAGAAATTATGCATTTAGTGGAATGATATGGAAACATTCAAATTGAAAATCTAACGAGTTTTCATTCATGTTTTCCAAAATATTCAATCAAATGTGAAAAATTATTAGTTTTTTAAATTCCAATAATTTATAGACATTTCCTTGTTTTGTTTACATTTACGTTGACACTAAGGTTTACAAACAAAAACAAATTCCTTTGTGGTTGTTGTTCGAGTTGTATTTGTTGTAGTATTAACTTTACCTTGTATTTGTTCTACCATGCTTGAACCCATACAAACTATTTCTTTGAAGCCCTCTTCTGTCAGGCACCCGATGAACATATATAGGAACTCCATCAAGTTTGATTTTGTATACAACATTTTCACCATTAAAAGTCAAAAGTATCCACTTCAGTTTCTTTCATTAAAACTGCGATTGCTAAGAATTGGTTAATGATAGCGATTTCATTCCGTCTTATATTTTTACATTAGTGTCTTAACTTAAATAAAATAAAATTAACGAAATTCAGGTAAATTTAGATAAAAAATAAAAATGGTTAACGAACATCGATTTCAACCTCACAGTGAAAAGTATGCACTCTAAAAGTTTTATGAAACCAAAAGGATTTCTTAAGAGTTTAGCACTTGGTATGACATCCTTTGTTATACTTTACAGCTTTTAGCCTTTTTGGCAAAGATTTAACCAAGTTTTCGGGGCAAGATATCGAAATTTTTCCCCATTCTTCTTGCAAAGCATATTTTACGATTTTTTTATATTTGTCTCCAAAATACTCCAAAAGTTATCTATAGGATTCAAATCCGGGGATCGGGGAGGTGTTTCAATCACTTTTGGACAGTTACATAGCATCCATTTTGGAAACATACAGTTTGTCAAGTAATTGTTTTCGAACCAAGAAAATTAAATTTTTTCTGTATTAATTTATGAAAAATGGCTGATAATTGTGATAAAAATGTCGGGTTTTTTGCAAAAATTCGTTGGACGACTTATTTAAGACAAGACAGGATGAATAAAGGAAAAATTAACCCACGTAGTCCAACAAAAATAACGAAAAACAAAAACTACATGTAATACCAGTTGTCAAATAAATGTTTTTGAAATGTAATAGAGGTTCCAAAATACCCCATATTTTCGGTAAATACTTGAAAATCATGACATTTTATGAAATTTATTCTTAACAGGGATTAACTACTAACAAGTATCAACAATATTAGACATCGAATATCCGTACTAGGGGGGTTACCATATGGACTAAGGGAGTACCAGATCATATTACCTGTAAACAGGGTCCTATTGGTCTTAAACCGGGAATATATGAAAACTAAGACGTTTTATGAGTTTCTTTAGTTCACTAGGATAGATTGGCATCAACTAAAATAAATATTACCTTCAGAATAATTAAATCAGGAGGGTTGCCAGATCAACTAAAAAGGTACCAGATTATATAAACAGTAAATGAGACCAACTGAATCCATAACCAGGGCTTAAGATTCGTTTATTTAACTCAAATTACATTAAGGGATAAGGCAATTCTCCAAAACAAACCAAAATATTACATAAAAGTACAAAAATCGATTAGAAATACATATGCAAGATATTATCAGTCTATACTGATTTTATAATAGACATCCGATTTCAACTGTTAAGAGCCAGTTCAGAGTAATTCTCTATTTTTTGTGGCTTCCATGGTAACCCTGAACCATTATTGTCCCGTCAGCATCATTTCCCCGTAAAAATATGATGCAGTAGTACTGCATGTCGAAATCTGTACCCCATATATTTCTAAGCAATGTCAGTCTCCTACTGCGATATTTCCGATTATTTCTTGAAATATCATTATCTCTTAATTAATTTGAAGTGAAACAACAAACTTCTGTGCCCTCTTTTGAGACACAGGTGGTCTCGTTTACGGTTTATATAATCTGGTACCTTTTTAGTTGATCTGGCAACCCTCCTGATATAATTATTCTGAAGGTAATATTTATTTTAGTTGATGCCAATCCATACTAGTGAACTAAAGAAACTCATAAAACCATGGTATAAGTAAAGAGGTAGATTTAAATGAAAAAAATCTATAGAACCCTTGTTTTCCTGAGTTCATAAAACTTCAAAATTAGTAAACAAAAAGGCAACAAGTGGGTTTGTTTACAAAATAGCAATTTTGAGCATTTTATAAAAAACGCGAAAATGAATGAAGGGCCACGGTTTCTCCACATAATCGAGTTGTGGATATGATAAAATGTTTGTTTCAATAATAAGCTGAAGAATTTCTTCCATACAAATGTGCTAAACCCAATTTTGAAAATCATTGAATTCGATTGTTTTTAAAATTGTTGGCATATTATTCAAACATCACACACACATACAAAGATTGTGTATATTGTTTTGACGTTTTAGGAACAGTCGAAAGAAAAAAATTTTAATTGACAGGAAGCTTTAGCTAACCTTTATTATTAAACCATGCATAAAACGTCTTAGTTTTCAGATATTCCCGGTTTAAGACCTATACGACCCTGTTTACAGGTAATATGACCTGGTACTCCCTTGGTCCATATGGTAACCCACCTAGTACGGATATTCGATGTCTAATATTGTTGATACTTGTTAGTAGTTAATCCCTGTTAAGAATAAAATTCATAAAATGTCATGATTTTCAAGTATTTACCGAAAATATGGGGTATTTTGGAACCTCTATTACATTTCGAAAACATTTATTTGACAACTTGCATTACATGTAGTTTTTGTTTTTCGTAATTTTTGTTGGACTACGTTGGTCAATTTTCTCTTTATTCATCCTGTCTTGTCTTAAATAAGTCGTCCAACGAATTTTTGCAAAAAACCCGACATTTTTATCATAATTATCATGGTAGAACAAATACAAGGTAAAGTTAATACTACAACAAATACAACTCAACAACAACCACATTGAAATTTGTTTTTGTTTGTAAACCTTAGTGTCAACGTACATGTAAACAAAACAAGGAAATGTCTACAAATTATTGGAATTTAAAAAACTATTAATTTTTCACATTTGATTAAAAATTTTGAAAAACATGAATGGAAACTCGTTAGATTTTCAATTTGAATGTTTCCATATCATTCCACTAAATGCATAACTTCTCGCAGAAAGTAGAATTCTTGCAAAAATGTTTGGGGTCGCTGGTAATTCATTGAAAAAAGAGAAGCTGCTTCAATCGTTTGCTTTTGAAAACAAAAAAGCACATGTTTATTAGGGTTTTATTATTTTCAAGTTTAACAAAATACCACACATATTAACAAATATTGTACCGCCTCTATAAGCGGTGTTTTAGTGTGCGGCATGTCGTTCGGACCTGTAGGAGGTTACAATCAATGATATGAAGCCGTCTTTATGGGAAATAGTTTTTTTGTTTGATGAATAAATTTGTTCTTTACAAATATATATCCCTAACATACATCGAACATAGAAATAAATACATAAAATGTCGTATTGAATTTGACACTAACACTACAACCCAGTTCAGTCAGCTGGGTATTGCTGCTACCTTTTCTTGTTCTACCATGCATAATTATCAGCCATTTTTCATTAATTAATACAGAAAAAAATTAGTTTTCTTGGTTCGAAAACAATTACTTGACAAACTGTATGTGATTTGTGCTCGGGCTCATACAGTATGCAAAGTACATATTCGTACACCCATAAAAACTGAATAAAATCGCTATTATTTCCATATTTTATGTGCAAATATGAAACAATTGATGGGAATTACTATAACGAAGAAAGATTTAAGAATAACAAAACAATTTTTTTATTTATTCCGTCATTTAGGTACAGATGATGCTGTGTGGACGGCAAAGTTCGTATTCGTACATCTATGAGCACAATATATTTGGGGTTTTTAAGGATTTTTAAAGCAAAATACCGTACATTTTTGTTCTTTTCTTCTTTTAGAATGCCTCTGCTATAGAAATACAGTCAGGGACAAAAGTTTACATACACCCCCTAAATCCCGGGTATTAGGGTTACTAGTGATTTTTATGAAATTCCAAGTATGCAGTTTTATTTCGTCTCACTAATAAACAATATTTAATAGAACAAAAGTATATTCCATAAAACAAATAACGGTAAATTTTACAAAAACCTAAAAATGATGGGGACAAAAGTTTACATACACCCCAAGGAAATATGCGTATTGCCGTGCAATTTATGAAATTAACAGCAAAATTTATACATTTTATTGTTTTGGCAAATGCCTCTGGGTGTTTGAGATATATTTTAGAGAAAAGAATATAATTTGTGGGGGTCAGATGCCGTTATTTGAGGGCAAACTTCTTGTATAGCTTGTTAAAGCTGACCCTTGCTTAATTCTTTGCGTTTTTAGGTAATGCACTTTAAAAAACCACAAAATTGGTGTCAGATTACAAATTTTGAGACCCTAGAAAGCTTTTGAGTTGTTGTTATTACTTCTCGGACGTCGATAAATGCCCGCTTTTCATCAGATATCTCAGGAAGTTAATAGATTCCGCGGAATTCTTGGTGCAAATTACATATAGAAGGCCAATTCAACCTTGTAATATGGTCTGATACAATCCTCTGGCATCAATTAACTCAGAAATGTACAATTATACGAAACTTTTCGCCCCTATAGTGACGGTAATGATCATAATACGAAAACGACGTTGTTCACAGTACAAATTTCATGTTTTTTTGGTAGTGCTTACATTTTGATGCTTTGGAAGCTTCGGGAACAGGTTTGTAACAGAATATTTCACATTTCTGGTTCAATTGATGCCAGAGGATTGTATCAGACCATATAACACGGCAATTCAAGGCCTTCTATATGTAATCTGCACCAAGAATTCCGCGGAATCTATTAACTTCCTGAGAAATCTGATGAAAAGCGGGCATTTATCGACGTCCAGGAAGCAATATTTTGCACAAGAACAACTCCAAAGCTTTCTAGGGTCTCAAAATTTGCAATCTGACACTAATTTTGTAGTTTTTTTAAGTGCATTACCTAAAAACGCAAAGAATTAAGCAAGGGTCGGCTTTAACAAGCTATACAAGAAGTTTGCCATCAAATAACGGCCCACAAATTATATTCTTTTCTCTAAAATATATCTCAAACACCCAGAGGCATTTGCCAAAACAATAAAATGTATAAATTTTGCTGTTAATTCCATAAATTGCACGGCAATACGCATATTTCCTTGGGGTGTATGTAAACTTTTGTCCCCATCATTTTTAGGTTTTTGTAAAATTTACCGTTATTTGTTTTATGGAATATACTTTTGTTCTATTAAATATTGTTTATTATTGAGAAGAAATAAAACTGTATACTGGGAATTTCATAAAAATCACTACTAACCCTAATACCCGAGATTTAGGGGGTGTATGTAAACTTTTGTCCCTGACTGTATGTAAAAGATAACAATAATTTTATTAAACATTTTGCATGCATAAAAAGTCGGACAAACATTTGAAATTCTTAAGAAAAATGTGGTAGATACAGTGAGCGTCAAAATAAACTCTACACCTCTCAACATTTTTTTGATTGCATTATTACACCGACATAGAGATTTTTTGGGTGCCACCGTGGTGCAATGGTATGCACGCCCGCCTTTCACACAGAAGGTCGGTGGTTCGATTCCCCGGCCAGGCAACATCAAAAATTTTTCAACGGTGGCAAAATACCCCTCAGTAATGGTGGCGACATTTCCTGAGTATTTCAGCCTTGTAAAACTTCTCTACAAGTGGTGTCTTTAGACATGCCGTTCGGACTCGGCGATAAACAGTAGGTCCCATATCATTGAGCTAATATGAATCGGGGTGCACTCATTGATATGAGAGAAGTCTCCCTTGTCCCGTATGGGATGTTGTGGAACAATGTTGTGTTTGTATAGAGATTTTATACGTATAACATATAAATGTATCTTTTTTAAGCATGTAGTGGTGAATTAAAATCCAGAAAATATTAAGTCATTCCAACGTTTCATTAGGGAATAAATGAAGATTACAAAAATAACGCAAAATTTTACGCGTCATAATTAAGTTTACACTTTTGCCAAATGCAAGAATTTTGGGTTTTGAACTTATTTTCATAATATTGGAACCCACAAATATTAAATCATCCATTGTTTTGGTGAAATCCGGTGATATTTCCCGCATTCGGCCCGTGGAACCGATGTCGTGTAGTTTTGGCATAAAATGTGCCTCTATTTTACTTCCTGTTCATTTTTTTCTGTAAGTACTCAATAGATTTGAAGTCTAGAGGCTATATTGATTGATCCTAGATACATAGAAGTCAAACATATCAACATTAGGGTTATGACTTTTTTACAACCTCATATCCCTGTATCATAGCGTGATGAGTTTTGCCATAAGATTACATAAAATCTTAATTATAAGGTGATTCGGTGAAAAAACCTCACGCACAAAATGATTTTAAAATTTGAATTTATCAAAATTATGGACAATTTTTTGAAGTCACTGAAAACAGATATATAATTGAAAATAAACTTTAGAGCCACATGAGATAATAAAAATGACATAAAATTTATTTCTCACTATTTTTCTTCAATTCTGAGAATCGTAAAAATGTCGTAAATGCTTTTATTCAAAAATATAATTTTTTAACAAAAAACAAAAAATTTAAAATTTTTTCAAAGTGACTTTTTTCGCGACTTTTTTAATATTTGAATGAAATAAACGTTATTATAGTTATTAGTAGGCTTATATTTATTCATTCGCGCAACAAAAAATAATTTTTTAAAAAAAAAATTTTTTCATTTCATATATTTTTTCAAAAAATTATTTTTTTAAAATCGATTTGTGCGTGAACTTTTTTTATATTTCAATTGAATAAACGATAGCATAGTGATTAATAGGCAAAAGTTCATTCATCCCTGCTACAGGAAATCATTTTTGAGGAAAAATGTCAAAAAGTCATAACCCTAATCAACATATCATGGTATAAGTAAAGAGGTAGATTTAAATGAAAAAAATCTATAGAACCCTAGTTTTTCCTGAATTCATAAAACTTCAAAATTAGTAAACAAAAAGGCAACAAGTGGGTTTGTTTACAAAATACCAATTTTGAGCATTTTATGAAAAACGCGAAAAATGTATGAAGGGCCAAAGTTTCTCCACATAATCGTGTTGTGGATATGATAAATTGTTTGTTTCAATAATAAGCTGAAGGATTTCTTCCATACAAATGTTCTAAAAACAATTTTGAAAATCATTGAATTCGATTGTTTTTAAAATTGTTGGCATATTATTCAAACATCACACACACATACAAAGATTGTGTATATTGTTTTGACGTTTTAGGAACAGTCGAAAGAAAAAAATTTAAATTGATAGGAAGCTTTAGCTAACCTTTATTATTAAACCATGCAACATATTATTTAGAAATATGGCCGAAAGCTTCAGATCCCTGCCCATATTTTACGTAAATTTAATTTATTTATGAATAATACATATGTTATATTTGACTCCTATGTACATATCTAGGATCAATCAATATAGCCTCTAGACTTCAAATCTATTGAGTACTTAAGCTGTAAACAGATACAACGTTTGGGTAAAGTTTTGTGTCGTTTTGGCCGTTTTTACACTGTTGGGCATGATGCCGAAAAATTCAAATTCATTTGAAATATATGCCGGCAAACAGATAAACGCTGGACTTTGGTATCGTCGTCGCCCTGTTGTTGTTGTTTTTTTCTCGACGCCCAACGCAAAACTTTAATCAAACGTTGTATCTGTTTTCAGCTTTACAGAAAAAAATGAACAGCAACTTACAGAAAAAATGAACAGGAACACATTTTATGCCAAAATTACACGAAATCTGTTCCACGTGCCGAATGCGGGAAATATCACCGGATTTGACCAAAACAATGGATGATTTAATGTTTGTGGGTACCAATATTATGAAAATAAGTTCAAAACATCCCTTCATTTTGTTAAAGAAATAAAAAATTCTCGCATTTGACAAAAGCGTAAATTTAATTTTGACGCGTAAAATTTTGGGTTATTTTTGTAATCTTCATTTATTCCCTAATGAAACGTTGGAATGACTTAATATTTTCTGCATATATTAATTCGCCACTAAACGCTTAAAAAAGATATATTTACATGTTGTACGTATAATATCTGTATGTCGGTGTAATAATGCAATCAAAAAATGTTGAGAGGTGTACAGTTTATTTTGACGCCCACAGTATCTACCACATTTCTCTTAAGAATTTCAAATGTTTGTCCGACTTTTTATGCATGAAAATGTTTAATAAAATTATTGTTATCTTTTACATATTTCTATAGCAGAGGCATTCAAAAAGAAGAAATGACCAGGCCGATAGTCCTCTTCAATATGAAATGATGTCCGATAGTCCTCTTCAACATGAAATGATGGCACGTGCAGTACGTGCTTGTCTGGAGTATCGTGTTGACATTGAGACGGTTCTGAACACATTCAATGTACCACGAGATGCTCTTATGGAGATCATTGCAGACTGAATACATTCAATGTACCACGAGATGCTCTTATGGAGATCATTGCAGACCAACATAGAAAGCTGTCCACTGTTCAAACCTGTTACTCTGAATTCATCGACGAGAAGAGGAAGTTGGAAGAAGAAATTGATGTAATAGCGCATCAACGCCTATTTAAAAGACCAAAACCATACAACTTAAGCAAAGTACACACGTTCCAACAAAACTGACAGTCATCGAGGTCTATTTCGTTAATATCAAAGTCTAGCAGAATAATTACTTTCCTAATCACTAAATAATACCTTAAATGTTGTATTTCAATCATTTTTAGCTAACAAAAAGTTTTTATTTGCCAGAAAATTGCCGTAAAAGTACGTTGACTGTCAGTTTTGTTGGACCGTGTGTACTATGCTTTAGAAGATATGAAAGGAGCTGTCAGGCAATCGGTTCTCTTATTTGGAAAACCAATATCCCAAATTGCAAAAGAACACAACATGCCAAGGGCAACTTTAGCAGATATCCTGAAAAAAATTCCCTCATACATGTCGAGAAAACGTTTGCAAAACAATGAGAAGGCACTGACGGGAAGAAAGAAGAAATGCAACGTCGACTATTTCAGGATGCATTGAATAAACATATCAACAGTTTAAGGTATGTGACGTACAGTGAATCACAGTCAAAAGTATCCACTTCAGTTTCTTTCATTAAAACTGCGATTGCTAAGAATTGGTTAATGATAGCGATTTCATTCCTTTTTATATTTTTACATTAGTGTCTTAACTTAAATATATTAAAATAAAATTAACGAAATTCAGGTAAATTTAGATAAAAAAATAAAAATGGTTAAACAACATCGATTTCTACCTCACAGTGAAAAGTATGCACTCTAAAAGTTTCATGAAACAAAAAGGATTTTTTAGAATTTCAGCACTTGGTATGACATCCTTTGTTATTCTTTACAGCTTTTAGCCTTTTTGGCAAAAATTTAACTAAGTTTTCAGGGCAAGATATCGGAATTTTTCGACATTCTTCTTGCAAGGCATATTTCAGGGTTTCTATACTTTAGATGTTACGATGTTTTATATTTGTCTCCAAAATACTCCATAAATTATATATAGGATTCAAATCCGGGGATCGGGGAGGTCTTTGAATCACTTTTGGACAGTTACATAGCATCCATTTTGGAAAAATATGTGATTTGTGCTCGGGCTCATATATTGATAAAATTGGAATCTTGCCCCAAATCCCATTTTTTCAGCGCCTAAATTTCAAATTATCCTTTCAAAATGTTTAAATAATACATCTTATCCTTAATTCATTCGATAAAGACACGATTTTCTACACCGGAAGCACTCGTACAACGCCATATGTACCACAACAGAGTCTCCTCTGTGTTTTACTGTTGAAATTGTGTGTTTAGGGTCCAAGACGGTATTTTCCCTATGACACCTTAATTGGTCCATATGACCAAAACAGGCTGCCAATGAAAGGAATGAAGACAACTTTATCCTGTTTTGGCCATATGGACCAATTAAGGTATGTCATAGAGCAAATACCGCCTTGGAACCCAAACACGCAATTTCAAAAGTAAAGCACAGAGAATTATAAAAACAAATAAAACGTCAATGATTTTGAGTACTCAACACACCGTCCTCATCAATTTGTGTTACAAGAATTTTGTTGTCCTCTTTCTTTTCTTACGTTCGGTGAACATTCCATATTGTGGAATTTCTCAAAGACTCGAAGAAGTTAAGTGGTTATGCCATGGGGGATTCCTTTTTTATTTTCCGGTACAATTTTAGTATAACAGTACTTTAAATGGAATATTTTTGTATGCCATCTTAAAGACATATTTTAACCCTACAAAATTATTTTTTGAATTGTTAAAAAAACTTGTTTCAAAGTTACATGTCAACGTTTACATTTGCTCTTGTTGTTGTAACAGAGTGTATTAGTCCATATTTACATTAGGCACTTTTCCTTGCGGCAATTGTCAGCTTGAAGTAGAGAGAGGTGAGGCATATGGTAACCCTTTGCCTCTCAACACCCTCTCTCACCTACAAACTGACAATTGCCTAATGTAAATATGGACTTGTTGTATGTTTGTGTGTTCGTTCTTCTGGATCTGGGTATATCTCCAATTCCAGGAAAGTGACTGTTTCGATGAGACGTAGCCAAAGATTCAATGGAGTTAGACCAGCGGGTGAGGCAGGACAGTTGAATAGGCACAGTTTGTCGTGTGGGCCCATGCCGCATGCGATGTTTTGCGCGGTGCGATCAATCTTTGCCCTATAAGAATTTAAACGACTGCAATATCCAGAGCGTAGTTGAGCCAAAACTACACTGGTTTGTCGTGACAGTTGGCACTCCTCAGCTGCGATAAAAGGGGTATGTACTCCGAGAACTTTATTCACACTGTGGCCTTAGGAACTGCGTCCATGTGGATGATATTTAAACCTGCTTCATATGCCTGTTGATCTAGGGGTTCTCTCCTGTATCGTTGGACCTCTTCCTCTAGAATGCCTTATCTCATGATGCGGATTAAAGTCCCCCAAAACCAGACGGTTATGACTTTCCAAGTGCTAATGTTAGGCTCGTGACCTGAGATACAGCTATCTATCGACGGGATGTATACGTTCAGCAATTCGTATCTCGGCAGTTCCAACGGCTGGTGTTAAATGCTGTATGTGCGGTTGCTGTTGCGGGGACTGAGGGAGAGTTTTGTAATCAGACGACGACTCAACATTGCTGTTTTCACGCATCATAGTCCCTCACGTAGACAATTCCAGAGCAACCCCTTAGATGCACCCACTTCTGACATCTATTGCATCTCGCCGAAGGTTGAAGATGCGGATGAGACAAACCGAACACAAATATATTGGTCCATGTTTTCCTACGTCCCGGCACAGACCAAAAGAATCCTGAGCAGGCATTCCGGGATATGTTGCTCCCAACACAGAAAAACGAAACAAATACAAATATATGTACACTGAGGTGGCAGACGCTGGCCGGAACACTGATTTTGTATGGTTTCGGGTCTATCCGGAAAGAGAGAACCCGGTGTCGTGGGATTGTTTACATTTGTTAGTCCAGGTTGCATAATTTCTAGTCATACCCACTGTACATATGCACCTAGAAAAATTCCCCATTTAAATGAGTGCACCCTGAATGGGTCACGGCATAAGACAATCCATGGTGGTGATGGCATATTTGGAGAAGGTATGTAGGATGAGGGAGCCACCGTGGTGCAATGGTATGCACACCCGCCATGCACTCAGAAATTCTGCGGTTCGATTCCCAGGCCAGGCAACATCAAATTTTCAACGGTGGCAAAATATCCCACAGTAATGTTGACGACATTTCGTGAGTATTTTATCCATGTAAAACTTCTCTACAAGTGGTGTCGTATGCGCCGTTCGGACTCGGCGATAAACAGTAGGTCCCATATCAATAACTTAGTACGAATCGGTGTGCACTTGTTACGAGGGAATTCTCCCTTGTGCCTTCTGGATGTTTGTGGACAACAATTGCAGGATGGATGCATGTAGGATGTGCAGACGACTTTATCGTTCACTTTGGTTGCCTCAAAAAATGTTGTCGTATACACCCGATAATATATACGATTTTTTTATGTAGAAAATATACAGATCCGCGTTGACAATCTCAAGGTTTGAAATAATAACATTTAATACTTAAATTTGTTTAGCAAAGCATAATTTATTTATTCTAAAATAGTGAGATTTTTGTGTCCTTTTTTACGTTCGTCAGGAATGATCATTGTACATAGGTATTTTGTTTCGAAATTTGTGTGATGTGGGAAATAAGGAAAATATTATTTTCAAACTAACTAAATGCACCAGCTGTATTGGCTTTAGGAGTTCCAAAGGAATGTTAACAATTGAACAATCGTTAAAATTTACTGCACTGACTCAGGCGGAGGACTGCAACTACATTTATATAACATGTAAGTTTAACATAAATAGACGGACTCGAACCAGCATTTATTTATTTTATTTAAATAAATAAATGACAAACATCACTATTCGAACAATTTCTTTATAACTTGTATATATGTATGTGATTATCGCCCCAAAATCTGTATATGGTACATACATTTCAAATTAAAGCGGATACAGCTGGAATATTCTACAAAATGTAAGGTATACCCCTTCATATATAATAATGGTCCGGTATTATTTGTATTATTTTAGTATCCCTAATTTACTATTTCTTCGTGACCTGAAGTTTGTTGATTGGTAGCGCTTTGAGATCCATTCACCCTTTGCGGTGTTGGCGACGTTTGTCTTTCATTTTGCATAAATCGTAACAGCGCTGATTTGTGACTTTCAACACTTCCATACAAATCATAAATTTGGGCAAATCCAAAATAGGCAAATAAACCCACAATTGAAAAGAATAGTACAACAATTAGTAAGGCTCCAAAAAGGCCGCATAACATCATGGAGAATATTGTTAGCAAGGTACCTAAATGATAAAGTGTTAGTGCTTTTATGAGTCTTCTATTTTAATGATATATTTACCTTCCAACACCAAAAATCCGGTCAAAGTAACAAATAACGTTGAAAGTCCAATACCAATAAAAATTAATATGGGCAAAGCGGCAACCAGACCACCAGCCAATATACACAAGGCCGTTTGGGGATTTTGTACCGACCACTGGACACAACGATCAATTAGCTGATAACCACCCAGATCAACCATTACAAAATTGAAAAGTATTTTTAATTGAAGAACTAAAAGAATATGGCATTAGACAACTCCATTTTAGATGAAGACATTCAAACTTTACCTAATTTCCGGCATACATCCAACAATAAACGGAGCATTTCTTGGCTTTCCATGTTTCCATTTCCAGCAGAAGAGGAGTTTGGTTGGCTTTGAGTTCCTGGTTCATTCATTGAAGACTCTTCTTCCTCTGTATCGGATTCCTTGAAAACCTGTTATCAAAGTGGTTTGTTAAAGTCGTTGGTTGTGTTTACAACTTGTTTATTAAATAATACCATTATAAACTTAGTTCTCTTATTATTGATTTATTCTTTTAAATAAATTATTTACTTTGGCCAAACAATTGATAAAACGACGAACGAAAACAATAACAAAAAAGCCCTTTAACCTGTTAGCATCTGCAATGGCTACGTACGACAAATGTTAAAAAATGTCGCAGTGTTGTAAAAACAGTTAAATTGGCGAATGATAAAGGGCTGTTTACACCATCTATCAATGTCGTATGAGATGCCAAATTTTCTACCTGTGAATGTTGTACACATAGTGTAACCACTATGAAAATTTTCATTTATCAAAATGATTTGGCAACTCATATGTAATTTTTTCATTTAGGGAGCGCTCTATTTGGTATGTCATTCTCTTATGTAAACATAAATTTATCAGCTGTTTTCTGACATTCTCAAACAAAAAATGAAAAACAAAATCTTTTAAAAAAGAAAATGGAAAGGTATTTATATTTAAATATTCAGTAAAGTAAAAAAATGGCGTTTATAATGTTATTTTTAGATAGATTGGTCGAAAGAAGCAATCTTTGAAATGATTGTTTTGTGGCAAAAACATGAATGCCTCTATAACTCCAAATTCAGTTTCCTTCAACCAAAATTAAAATTTGCGCAAAATTGCAACTCAACATTAAATGTTAATAATGACAAAAACAGCTGTTTTTATATTTTTAGGTTATGTCATACGAAAATAACACTTGCAGGTATGAACGCACAAATTGAAAATTGTATGGATGACGTCAATTTTGACAAACATAGAGAATGTCGAATGGGTGAAAGAAATGGCAGCTCATATGACATTGATAGATGGTGTAAACAGCCCTTAAAAGAGAAAGCCATTTTGGCTCCCTCTCTCTCACTCTCTTAAAAATTGCTTCCAGTTTTACTACTTTTTGGGGTTAAGGAACGCTTTCCGAGTTAAAAATGGAAAAACTTGAAGAAACTTTAATGTAAAGGAACAAAGCTGTTGCTTTGAATTGTGTGCCATGTCGTATGAACGGCTTAATTCGTGTACGTAATTATGAGAGCGAACAATGTTGTTCAAATGCTGTTATGAACATGGCATTATTTGCTGCATTTGTCAACAAAATCAAAAAACCAGCCACAACCACTTTTAAAGTTGACAACACTCTGGTGACTAGCCGAATGACATACGCCTTAATTTATGTCTTACATCTATACGACACGACGTTACGTCGGGTTTACTTAACTTTAGTAGTCTTTACCCGGCTCCATCAAGTTAGTTAAAGTTTATTCACTGAAACAATTGGAAGGTAGGTGCGAGGATTCTTACAATAATTAATAATAAATTACAGTTATTAATATTTATTATAAAATACATGACCTTTTGTTATAAGAACACCTGTAACAAGTGACACGAACATTACAAATTCCTTGAAATCAAGACATTAAAAAGGAGGGAGTGGCTCTCCTTATAATGGATGGGATAACCCAATACCCCACTCTCTTGTTTGTATATGTATTTGTATATATAAACGCATATAGTATGTATGGGGTGATGGGGCTAGTGAAAATTTTAAATTATCTCTAAGGTAACAGGTTAAAAAACTACATATTAATTTCCTTTTTTCCGTTTATTTATTTCAGTATTTAGTTTACAACGCACAAAACCAGAGTCCAGTAAAAATGGTTAGCCAAGAAGTAAGTACATATTATTTTTGATGAATATAATATACAACATAACTAATGGAATTTATGTGTATATGAATGTATTCCATAATAGATAGTTGTTTTTTTTTATTCTAATCAGACCATTGACAATTAGACACGTGTTATTATCTATGCTTTATTAATTTTATTTCTTTTTTTAGGAATTCGATAAAGCCGCTGAAGATGTCAAGAACTTGAAGTCATCTCCAGCCGACAATGACTTATTGGAATTGTATAGTCTTTATAAACAGGCCACAGTTGGAGACTGCAATACAGGTAATACATATATTCTTTCCTATGACCTCTTTACGTCGCTGTCTTATCAATAATATAGTTTATGATTTTTCTAATTGATGTTTAGAGTAGAGCGTAATCAAGTGTAGCGGCATAATCGATTAATTGGGACGAACATTTTGATATGGTTTTGTTAATTGATAATAATTTATTACTCTTACAGTAGGCATTACAGGGATAAGATAATACGGTAGTTTGAAACACTTAGATAAGAATGGATATGTGGTTTTAACATTAAAGAATGCTACTAATCTATAGTCTATAGTAGATTAATAGAAAAGATTAGGACTGTATACATATATATTTGTACACAAAAAAAAAACATGTTTAATAACGGTCTAACAATGTTATATTTTTTATGATGCAATTACAACCTAATACTATATTTTTTATTTTCCAGACAAACCCGGCTTTTTGGACTTCAAAGGCAAAGCTAAATGGGAAGCCTGGAACAATCGCAAGGGTACATCCAAGGATGATGCCATGAATGCCTATGTTGAAAAGGTCAAGGCCCTTATTGAATCTATTGGCCTTAAAGCCTAAATACAGCACATAAATGACAAAATATAATTATCCCCACAGAAGTCCATTTAATTTATTATTGAAAAATTATGCTGGCATTTATTAAGAAAAAACAATGGAATAACGTATAAGGAAAAAATGTAATGCACAATTTTACATTAGTAGTTTGCTAGAAAAAAATATATATTCACACACATTTTTTTTTCACTTCGTATGGAAAATAACATGTTTTGTTTCATTTTAGCTTAATAATAGTACCAACTATGCTGTTCCAGAACCTGCAAAAATCCAAAATTTTAAAATTTTAACTACTTCTCCATCTATAAATTTTAAAAGTTTTTGTGGATTAAGCTTATGGACGGGAACAAAATATTTTTTAAATTGTAAATTTTTTCTAAGTAGCGGGGGTTTAACAAGGGAATTTTAGCAACTTCAGAGACCCATATCTAGGGATATATCGACTTCCCCAACAAATGTTATAAATATATGTATATTTGTGATCAGCTTGGCGCATAAACTCATGCCGTTTCTGTGTACGGGAACACTCGCCGGAAGCGATAAATGACTCAGCGGTGCGGTGATGTTTTGTAGGTTTAGGTTGCGGCTGGGATGCTCACGGTGGTAACATCCAAGCAGGTACCACACCGAAAACATCTTATTGTGCTGGTGCCATGAGGAGGTATCCTGTTGCAGTCCTAGGACGCCATTTGCATATCAAACTGCCACCACACAGCTTACCACAGACCGGCCTATAGCTTTACAAGAGGACAACAAGGTTCCTATGTCAGCACCACAAGTGCTGCCGGTCAGCGACTTGAGGACATTGTTCCTACTTCTGGTCTTGTCGCTGTGGATTGCGCGGACGGCTTAAACATGCTATCGAACATTACACCCACAATCTTGAGGTAGCTGGTGGTAGGAATCAGGAAGCCATCCCAATATGTTAACCTCATTTCAATCGTACAGGTGGTAAACAGTGTGGTTTAGATTAGGCGGCGAATACTTTCACATTCCTTAGATCAATTCCTTGATAGTGGATTCTTTGTAGCGGATTGACCCAAAACTAAAGGAGTTTCGGCCAGCGGCTGCCAAATTGGCATCAAACTCTGCTGCTACAACAACAATATACCTTAGATGGAAGAACTGCACTAAGTCAGCTATTGTAAATCGACGATAGGACCCGTTGCCAGAATTGTGCAATCATCAGCATGCATGCCGTCTGAAGGGTGTGGAATTTCGAAAAGGTTTAACTCTACCTACTCCACTCTTCCGATCTTAGACTTCTTATTTACGAATTCCGCAAACAACTGGCTCAAAAAATGTTGCTTATCCAAAGTTTCAAAGACGGTCGGAGGGAAGTTTTCTCGAACCATTTGGCATGAGCGACGGTGCCGAATACCTCAGGAGCCACCATCGGTCACACGACATGTTCTGGTTCAGTCCCCTGCTGATATTTATTTATTTTTGTTTATATGTTTGTGGATATAGCGTGTAATGCTGTTGTGGTACTGTGTATTTTCCGGAAGCAATGTTGATGTTGGGTAATTGGGAAACACTTTCTAACCATGGGGAGGAGTAGTCTCTAGAATTTATGCTACTGGCGACAGAAGTGACATCGGCATGTACGATTCGCGTCGGCTAGCATCATTCACCCTTATTACGGTTGGCGGCAAATGACGTACTTTGCATTTTTTATATGATAAAAAATTATATACTACGAACAATTTTTATTCTATAGCATCATAAATCCATAAAATATCGAAAGAAACACATTCATCATTCCCTGGATGGATTTCTTGGGTTATAAATAACATTTATTTATTTATTTTTTTTATACGACAAATCGGTATCACCTATGGCGTTGAAATACGAGGATAGAGTCGTGACCGTGGCACAATTACCAAGGTTGTGGTATCACACCAGCTGTTCGGATATGAAATGTCAAATGCCTTTATAAAAAAAATTATTTTTGTTGTAATTTCCCCAACAACATAAAGAAAGTTTTGAATATATTATGTCAAAATTTCCCCAACTTCTTCTTCTTTATTTGCGAATCCGATATTCGGATGTAAAGCGATCATACAATATTATTGTTTACATGTTTTAAAATGAATTTCAAATATAGATATTATCTAGTTGTAGGTAAGTTCTCGATTTTTAGCGGCATTTAGTAAGTTGGTTTCATCTCTGTATCCCGTCCAGTCTTGAATGTTTTTTAACCAATATATCTCTCTCCTGCCTCTGCTTCGGCTTCCTTCTATTTTCCTTTTTATAATATGTTGTAGAAATTTGTATTTTGTATTTCTCATAAGGTGACCCAAGTATGAGATTTTTCGGGATTTGACAGTATGTAGGAGTTGTCTTTCCTGGTTCATTCTTCTCAGTACTTCCTGGTTTGTTATGTGAACAGTGTATGGTATCTTCAAAATTCGTCGATATAACCATATTTCGAACCCAGACACATTCGCCAAAACAATAAAATGTATAAATTTTGCTGCTAATTCCATAAATTTTACGATAATACTCATATTTCCTTGGGGCGTACGTATACTTTTGTAAGTGTCATTTTTTGGTTTTTGTAAAATTTACCGTTATTTATATTATGGAATATACTTTTGTTGTATTAAATATTGTTTATTAGTGAGACGAAATAAACCTGTGTACTTGGAATTTCATAAATATTGTTACGAATGTAACTGATAGGTTTAAGTTAGTTTAGTTTAATTTCCGTTAATTTAAAAATTTGAATTGTAACGTAAAGTTTTTATTACGCAGTTACTTTATTTAAGCAACAACAACTACCATGTAGAACTCTCTTCATTATTCTAGATGTTACTTTACCTTTCATTAATGTGCTTTTATTTTGTTTTGCCATAATCATGTAATTATTGTTTAGTTTGTTACTTCTTTGCACTTGTTTGTTGTTGTTACGTCATTACTGTGCTTGTCGTCCAATTGTATTCCCCCATGTATGTATGTGAGTATGGTTGTTCGCTTAGTGCGAATGTGCGTCTGTGTGTTCGCTGCACAGATTCGAGATGTGGCCAGATTGTGTAGATAATTCTAGACCAAGGAGATTTTGGGTATAAATATGAGATGCCGGCCAAACAGTGAGCAGTTGTGAATTTTATACCGAAGTGTAAACATCGACTAGTAAAGAAGTAAAGTAAAGCTGCCCTGTAGGAAATGTCTATAGTGAAACTATACTGACTTACTACTGACAAACTGTAGACAACTAATGTAATTTCCTATAGACATTTTGTATGAACGTGTCATTCGAAAGTCAGTACTGACAATGGAACTAGTATGTCAATAGTAAGTCAGTAGTTCCTGAGGAACCATGTGTTGACATTGGAGGTAGTGAGTCAGTATAGACATTGGAGGTAGTAAGTCAGTATAGACATTGGAGGTAGTAAGTCAGTATAGACATTGGAGGTAGTGAGTCAGTATAGACAATGGAGGTAGTGAGTCAATAGTACTAGATATTGGAGGTAGTGCGTCAATAGTACTAGATTTTCAATACAACATTTTTTAGCTTATTTGGAACTTTTCATAGATAAAACAGTAATAAGAAGATGAAGCTACACATTTGTTTAAATACTATAGTGAGTCAGTATAGACAATGGAGGTAGTGAGTCAATAGTACTAGATATTGGAGGTAGTGCGTCAATAGTACTAGATTTTCAATACAACATTTTTTAGCTTATTTGGAACTTTTCATAGATAAAACAGTAATAAGAAGATGAAGCTACACATTTGTTTAAATACTATACTTCATTAAAGAATAAAACAAATAATATTGAAAATGGTAAAAATGTACAAATTGCGTATTACAGTATTTTTATATTTTTAAATGGCTAAGCCAAAGATTCCACATAAGTAAAAATTAGTAAATAAAGACAATGTTTTCAGGCTGCTTAAACATTTTAACATATAAATAATAAAAAAGTTTTCGTTTTATTTTCTTGGCCAAGTCGCACCAATGACTTGTCTGCTTAAAATAGTTCTTCTTCTGTTGCACTTAACGTTTTATCAGGCGATTCGCTGAATGTTGATATAACACCTAGGAATTGAAAAGAATAAACATGTATAAATAAACATAAATAAAAAATATGTCCTTAAATTTGCCTATTACAGTTGTATAACATTGGAAAAATCTCACAATCGATTTTTGCCAAAGATTTATCCAACATTGAAATTCATTATTATGTTTAGTTGCATTCAGCATTTCCAGCGAGACGGGACAATATATACATCAGGCTCCACAATCTTCTCTAAAGGTTCCACATAATGTCTAATTGTCGAAATTTCACCACAAATGTTGCTAGTCGCCTCAGAATTCGTACTTTGCTATAGAATTGTTTATTTTTCACATGTCTTTTATATTTTCTTTTGCTCATACTTGTTATTGAAATTATATGCTTTAAGTTTTTACGATATTTTATTGATTTTTACAAAAACACTTTTTTCACCAACCACAAAAATTATTTTACGCCAAACAATTAAGAAAATTAAAAAAGGATGCTTCGTTGGGCTATCATCTGTCAATATACACAATGCTTCTTCTTATTAAGGTAAAGGTATCAATAGTTGACAACCTGGTGACAAAGTGTTGACTTTGTCACCATATTAGTAGACAAAGTGGCGACATGTCAACACATGACCCCACACTTCCTACAGGGTGTGTACTTAGCTATAACAGTCAGCTCCGAATAAGTGTAATAAAGTAAATAAAGCATTGTAGAAACGTAATCTAAAACGAACCCTGTTTTATTTGGTACAAATCGTATCGGGGAATAAAACAACGTCTACACGGACATTAGTTAAATCTAATTCCGTAACAATATCATTACTTTTTCTAAAACCCGAAATTTATGGGGCGTACGTATACTTATGTAAGACTGTGTACATTGTTAGCGAATTCGAAAAGATAGCCATCAGTAGTGGGATTCTGTAACTCATTTTTGCTGTTATCGATAATTGTCGGTAAAATTAAAATGCTTATAATTTCGATAATTAACGAAAATTTTCGGTATGTTAACGATGAATAAAAAGTAGTCGCTAGCCTCTACCGACACAAACAGTGATGCCAACTTTTCTTTATGTTTTTAGTCATAATTTTGCGATTTAATTTTACCGATTCTTGTCGGTAACAGCAAAAATAAGTTACAGAATCCCACTACAGATTCCTAATAGGCAAGTGATGGCACTGGAGAACTTGGAAGCAACATCTCGCCTTCCATAACCCAATGGCGGATTACAGATGGTTCGAGATTAAAAACTACTCGGTTTTCCCTGAAATTAAAAAAGTAATATTTCCTTAGTTTTAACGTTTTGATTTTTTTATTTCGTTGACTGTCATTCAAAACTGATAATGTGTCCTTCAGGTCCTTTATGCCAATGAAATTCCCAAGTTCATTTTGTGAATTTGTAAATGAACTTATGAAATTCATTTAATTTCAAAACATCACGAACATCTTCAAAAAAATGGCACAGGAAATAATTTATACGATGAAAAATGGCCCAAACTATACGGAGGAGGAGAAAAAGGTCTTGATAATCAAGGCTTTATCTGGGAGGGGAGCATACAGGATTGCGCAACAACTCCTGAATGCAACTAGACCTGCAATCACGAGGGTGGTACCCTAGGTATCCAATTGGGTTTTCACGCTCCACCACAGCTGCTCTCTGCAGAAATAGGGTGAGCGTAATAAATTTCGACGCGTTGCGTGTACAATTCCGTGGCACAAAGGTAATGCAGCATGCATTCCTTTCCACAGGGTTGTTCGCAGATTGGAGAATATTCATCGGGACGCAGGAAGTCCGTAGCAGATACTTGCCACTTGCATTGAATTGCATGCTTGGCACAATATATACAGCTGCGGAAAGTATAGGGGCTTAGATACAATACAATGTTTGTGATGGCGAAGACCGCCATCGAAATTTACTGAGACCTCTTGTAGATGGTGATGTTACCCTACCTGCTGTACAAGGAACCAGGCGGAGAAAGCTGTGGGGATTTGACGCAATACATTTGAAGGATACAGTTATCAGTAGACTTCCATAATGGCAATATAAGGAATATAGATTTTGAATATGTTCGTTCATACTGCACCAAAATAATATGCATACGATACATTTCGTATGAGTGATTACAAGCAAGTGTACAATATTCAAATTGTTCGAGCATTGAGACGCGAACAAATGGATGGAGACGTTTTGGCTCCGACAATCGAATTTGTTGCCATTAGCTGTGTCTTTTTACGTGATAATTAGTAATAATTATTACTAATGTTGCAAATTTTGACAGTTGTGTAAAGGAAAAGTTGCTGAAAAAAATGTTTTAGCAACATTTAGTAAGTCGCAATTTACATTGGGCGAGTTTACTTGCGGCAATTGTCATTTTGTAGGAGAGAGAGGTGAGACATATGGTAACCCTTTGCCTCTCAGCACCCTCTCTCACCAACAAACTGACAATTGCCGCAAGTAAACTCGCCCAATGTAAATTGGGACTAAGTAAAAAGACACCCCTATTGTGGCCAAATTCATTAATTTGTTTTGTGAAATAGTGTATCTCCCCATGGTACAATAATACAGGTAAAAGCAAGTCCCAGCTGATTACCCACTAAACAATTGTTGCCGAGCGCTCTGATGTTAGATTTTTTTAAGAGTTTTTCCAATGTATGATCAGAAAATATTCCTATATCTATAGATTCACCCGTAATAGTAGTGTCAAAATGTATGTACAGTGAGTGTCAAAAATATTCGGTTTTCAATTTCACCAATAATAACACCTCAGTATTTTCGAACCCCATAACCAATATTCAAAAAACCAAATACTTAAAAAAATGTTGGTCCTGTGGCAATTAAAAAATGTATGTAACATGGATCCATGGCAACCCTATAAGCGAGAATAACAAAGAAGAAGTTGTTAACCCTGTTTTCTATGCGTCAAAAATATTCGGTTTTTGTAAATTTTGTTAAATATTTTGGCAAAAAACCGGTCAATATCGAACTTTTTCTGCAATATTAGTATAAATTTCAATAATTACGAACAGAATCTTTGTTCCTGTGTGCAAAAATATCATATTTCATAGCAAATTATTAAAATTTAGGGCTAAGGAAAAACGCTTTCCTAGAAAAGAGAAAAGTGTTCATATTTCTTTATAAAAACGGCAGGAATAAAGGGAATTTTTTCTTATTTTTGAATATTTAGTCGAATACATTTGAAATAATGTGCAAAAGTCACGAAAATATAGAAATAATTGATTTCGTGAAACACATAACCCAGCCAAACCAAGGACTGGGAGGGAAGGTAGAGGAATCTCCTGAAAAATTACGGCTAAACCGCCCTTAATTTTCCCGAAATTGGTCACCGAGTCCTAAATGACTTTCAAAAGATAGAAAATATGCACTTACATTCCAAAAAAATCGAAAGGATAAAGCCTTTCATGGCCTTGTAACACATCACACACCATCGGCTTATTTGCATAACCAAAAATCTAGTTCAAATTTTGCCTTGATGTACCTTCAAAACTTGATGTACATCAGAAACCTGGTGAAATGAAGTTAGTTTTAAATGTCTAAGCAGGAAAATCAGTATACCACCAAGTTTCCGGCCTTTCTGTGTACTCCAACACAAAAAGTACGAAGGAGCTTATAGGAGACATGTATTTATCAATGACTTATGATGTGTTACAAGGCCATGAAAGGCTTTATCCTTACGATTTTTTTGGAAAGTAAGTGCATATTTTTTATCTTCTGAAAGTCATTTAGGGCTCGGTGACCAATTTCAAGAAAATTAAGGGCGGTTTAGCCGTAATTTTTCAGGATATTCCTCTACCTTCCCTCCCAGGCCTTGGTTTGGCTGGCTTATGTGTTTCACGAAATCGATTATTTCTATATTTTCGTGACTTTTGCACATTATTTCAAATGTATTCTACTAAATATTCAAAAATAAGCAAAAATTCCCTTTATTTCTGCCGTTTTTATAATGAAGTATAAACATTTTTATTCTTTTCTAGGATAGCGATTTTCCTTAGCCCTAAATTGTAATAATTTGTTATAAAATATAATATTTTTGCACACAGGAACAAAGATTCTGTTCGCAATTATTGAAATTTATACTAATATTGCAGAAAAAGTTCGATATTGACCGGTTTTATTTAACAAAATTTACAAAAACCGAATATTTTTGACGCATAGAAAACAGGGTTAACAGCGTGTTCTTTGTTATTCTCGCTTATAGGGTTGCCATGGATTCATGCTACATACATTTTTTAATAGCCACAGGACCAACATTTTTTTAAGTATTTGGTTTTTTGAATATTGGTTATGAGGTTCAAAATACTGAGGTGTTATTATTGGTGAAATTGAAAACCGAATATTTTTGACACTCACTGTATGTATATGAAGTTTGCCATTGTTTCTCATTGTGTATACTTTTTGTCAACCGTTGTTTTCAAAATAAAAAAATAAATCATCCGCATACAAACAGATGGAAATTAAAAATATAAAAAACAAGTAAAAAAGCATTAAGTTCGGCCGGGCCGAACTTTTCATACCCTCCACCATAAAATATTCATTCCTGTCCCCAACTTTAAGTGAGTACGTTAAAATGTCAGGTAATGTACATAAAATGCTTCATTCGGGAGGCCCTTTTTATGGTGCCTATATCTAACTGTTGACAATTTTTGGTGGGCTAGAAATTGGGAGGTACTGTTATATAGGGGTTATAATAAAACATGGGCCTATGTTGACAGTTTTTGATGGGAGCCTTTAATGTCAAATAACTCCTAATTCGGTTAAAAAATTTAGCTAGAATCCTCAAAATATCGATAATCGGTACATAACGTGGGAACTTCAAATGTCATTAACAGCTACTTCGGAGGTATCTGGGCTATACGAAAATATGAACTTAAATGAACAATTTTTGTTGCAGAATTTTTGTTGACTTTTAAATTTCAAATTACAGAAAGTTCGCTAAGAAAGCTAATGTACGGAAAATCGGGAGGTTTGTTTTGGGGCTATACAAAAACATGGACCTACGTTCGGTTAAACATTTTAAGTAAAATCCTCAAAGTACCGAAAATCGGGAAGTATCGTCATATTGGGGCTATGTTGAAAATTGTTGATGCAGATGTGTGGTGACCACTAGAACCTTCAAATGTCAAATTACAGTTAGTTCTGTTAAAAATTGTAGCTAAAATTGCCAAATTACTGAAAATTGGGAGGTACCGTTACATGGGAGCTATATCCGAACATGGACCTATGTTGACAATTTTTGATGGAGAGGTGTTGTGACCACTAAGAACTTCAAATGTCAAATTACTGCTAGTTCGGTTTAATATTGTAGCTAAAGTCATCAAATTACAGAAAATCGGGAGGTACCGTTATATAGGGGCTTTCTTGACCATTTTTGGTGGAGAGGTGTGGTGACCACTAAGAATTTCAAATGTCAAATGTTCAAATTACAAATAATTCGGTTAAAACTTGTTGGTAAAATTCTCAAAATACCTGAAATCGGGCGGTAACGTTATATGGGGGCTATTCCAAAACATGGACCTATGTCCACTAGTTACATAAGTTTATTGACATTTAAGAACCCTAAATGTCAATTGATAGCTAAATCGGTCTGAAAATGTAGATAAAAACGTCAAAATGCCGTAAATCGGGGGTACTGTTATATGGGGGCTATACCAAAACGTGGACCTAGGTCCCTAACTTTTGTTATATAAGTTTAGTTACACTTAAGAACCCTAAATGTCAAATTATAGCAATATCGGTCTGAAAATGTAGCTAAAAACGTCAAAATACCGTAAATCGGGGGGTACCGTTATATGGGGGCTATACCAAAACGTGGACCTATGTCCACAAGTTTTGTCACATAAGTTTATTTATATTTAAGAACTTCAAATATCAAATTATAACTTCTTCGGTCTGAAAATGTAGCTAAAAACGTCAAAATACCGTAAATCGGGGGGTACCGTTATATGGGGGCTATACCAAAACGTGGACCTATGTCCACAACTTTTGTTATATACGTTTATTGATACTTAAGAACCCTAAATGTCAAATTATAGCTAAATCGGTCTGAAAATGTAGCTAAAACCGTCAAAATACCGTAAATCGGGGGGTACCGTTATATAGGAGGCTAAACCAAAACGTGGACCTATGTCCACAAGTTTTGTTAAATAAGTTTAATGACACTTAAGAATCCTAAATGTTAAAATATAGCTAAGTCGGTCTGAAAATGTAGCTAAAACCGTCAAAATACCATAAATCGGGGGGTACCGTTATATGGGGGCTATACCAAATCGTGGACCTATGTCCACAACTTTTGTTATATAAGTTTATTGACATTTATGAACCCTAAATGTCAAATTATAGCTACATCGGTCTGAAAATGTAGCTAAAAACGTCAAATTACCGCAAATCGGGGGGTACCGTTATATGGGGGCTATACCAAAACGTGAACCTATGTCCAAAACTTCTAATATATAAGTTTTTTGACACTTAAGAACCCTAAATGTCAAATTATAGCTACATCGGTCTGATAATGTAGCTAAAAACGTCAAAATACCGTATATCGGGGGGTACCGATATATGGGGGCTATACCAAAACGTGGAACTTTGTCCACAACTTTTGTTATATATGTTTATTGATACTTAAGAACCCTAAATGTCAAATTATAGCTAAATCGGTCTAAAAATGTAGCTAAAAACGTCAAAATACCGCAAATCGGGGGGTACCGTTATATGGGGGCTATACCAAAACGTGGACCTATGTCCACAAGTTTTGTTACATATGTTTATTTACACTTAACCCTAAATGTCAAATTATAGCCAAATCGCTCTGAAAATGTAGCTAAAACCGTCAAAATACCGTAAATCGGGGGGTACCGTTATATGGGGGCTATACCAAAACGTGGACCTATGTCCACAACTTTTGTTATATAAGTTTATTGACATTTAAGAACCCTAAATGTCAAATTATAGCTACATCGGTCTAAAAATGTAGCTAAAAACGTCAAAATACCGCAAATCGGGGGGTACCGTTATATGGGGGCTATACCAAAACGTGGACTTATGTCCACAACTTCTAATATATAAGGTTACTAACACTTAAGAACCCTAAATGTCAAATTATAGCTACATCGGTCTGATAATGTAGCTAAAAACGTCAAAATACCGTATATCGGGAGGTACCGTTATGTGGGGGCTATACCAAAACGTGAACCTATGTTCACAACTTTTGTTATATAAGTTTATTGATACTTAAGAACCCTAAATGTCAAATTATAGCTACATCGGTCTAAAAATGTAGCTAAAAACGTCAAAATACCGCAAATCGGGGGGTACCGTTATATGGGGGCTATACCAAAACGTGGACCTATGTCCACAAGTTTTGTTATATATGTTTACTGACACTTAAGAACCCTAAATGTCAAATTATAGCCAAATCGGTCTGAAAATGTAGCTAAAAACGTCAAAATACCGTAAATCGGGGGGTACCGTTATATGGGGGCTATACCAAAACGTGGACCGATATAGCCCATCATCGAACTTGACCTGCCTGCAAACAAAAGACGCATTTTCCCAAAATTTCAGCGTCCTATCTCCATTTTTGTGGATGCTAGAGTGATTACCACAGACGGACGGACGGACGGACGGACGTGCTCAGATCGACTTAGAATTTTACCCTGATCAAGAATATATATACTTTATAGGGTCGCAAATGAGTATTTCAATGCGTTACAAACGGAAAAACAAACTTAATATACCCTCCATACTATGGTGGAGGGTATAAAAATAATATGTAGATTAGGGTTATGACTTTTTGACATTTTTCCTCAAAAATGATTTCCTGTAGCAGGGATGAATGAACTTTTGCCTATTAATCACTATGCTATCGTTTATTCAATTGAAATATAAAAAAAGTTCACGCACAAATCGATTTTAAAAAAATAATTTTTTGAAAAAATATATGAAATGAAAAAATTTTTTTTTCAAAAAATTATTTTTTGTTGCGCGAATGAATAAATATAAGCCTACTAATAACTATAATAACGTTTATTTCATTCAAATATTAAAAAAGTCGCGAAAAAAGTCACTTTGAAAAAATTTAAAATTTTTTGTTTTTTGTTAAAAAATTATATTTTTGAATAAAAGCATTTACGACATTTTTACGATTCTCAGAATTGAAGAAAAATAGTGAGAAATAAATTTTATGTCATTTTTATTATCTCATGTGGCTCTAAAGTTTATTTTCAATTATATATCTGTTTTCAGTGACTTCAAAAAATTGTCCATAATTTTGATAAATTCAAATTTTAAAATCATTTTGTGCGTGAGGTTTTTTCACCGAATCACCTTATAATTAAGATTTTATGTAATCTTATGGCAAAACTCATCACGCTATGATACAGGGATATGAGGTTGTAAAAAAGTCATAACCCTAATGTAGATACGATGGACAAAGGTGCTTATTTCATCATTCCATTAGATCCACCTCGCAGTCACGCCTTTCAAGAAGAATGACTGTATATTGGGATCACTTTTAACCAGAGGATAGAGAAGAGTAGGAAAAAATGGAAGCTCGTGCCACATGCAGAACCATTTGTGGCGCATTCGCCGATCGTTGTGTCTATGGAATGGTAATTAAGTACACGTATTTAAGAATTGAAAATTTATGTAATATGTGTTTTGTTCTGTTCCACAGATGTCAATATTCCATTCCACATCCGTTTAAGAACTTTGTGAGGAAAAGGAAATAGATATTCACCAGGAGAAAACTTCAGTCATACATAAAAAATCCATATTATGTATTTACCTCAGCCCTGAATTAACAAATAAACTACAGTTAGTCAACTACATATATTATTGCAAACGATGAATTTTTAAAAATTTAGATGTTTAATTAGGAATTGCTACAAGAAATTCTTTCAATAACGTTGGGATTTTTGTAAATATCTGTCGATTTACTTGTTAATGACAACATAAAGCCAATAAACGCAGAAATCGGTCGAAAATAACAAAAACAACTGGTAAAAAGGATAGGTACCGGGTTTTTATGGTGTCAACTAAATAATTGCAAAATGAATGAATGTGCAATAAAATCGTGGGATTTTCCCCGCGATTTTTTCCAATAAAGGATTTTTATGACTTTTATGGTATGTGGACATGTACATCCATAATTTTTGATCAGAAATTAATTTTTGCGTGTGTAATATAGACAGTTTATTTAGAAAAAGTGAAAGTCAGGTAAACGGTTTCGGAAAATATGCTACATTTGGTCTATTCCAATTATAATATTGGTAAATCCGAAAGAGAAATCTTTAAAGTCACCTCTCGTAAGCTGAGAAGTGTATAGAACATCATATACCGCACCGAGAAAGAAGCCAGGCTCAAACTGGCAGGAGAATGATTAAAGAAATTGACGAAAGAGACCAAAGTAGCGCCAGAACATTTGCATTTTTTAATTAAAAATGATTTTGGAGTAAGTGTGTCACATGGAAAAGTCAGAAAAGTGCTACCTAATAACAGGCACTCATCACGAATGACTAGGTAAAAACCATTGCCCTCCCAGCAGAATATATAGAAACTATTCAGACTTGTTAGTATCGGCATGACGTTATATTTTCTGATGAGATGAAAATTATGCTGTACTATCACGATGGGTCTCAAAAAGTGTTGCGAAAACCCCTTACAGCCATAGAAAACAAAAATTTAATACATACCGTAAAGTTAGGAAAACTGTCGGTTATGGTAAGGGGTTGTATACCAAGCAGTGACGTTGGTAACATCCAGATTTTGGAGGAAACAATGACAGAGGAAGTTTATTTAGATGTTTCAAAACATGATTTAACCAAAAGAGTCAAGAAATTTAGGCCTGTTGGCCCTGAAAATTCAAACAAATTGCAATATAAGTACTACCAAGACAGCGCCCCTAAGCATAAATCTAATTTATGTAGGAATCGGTTGTTATACAACTGTACCAAAGTCATTTACAGCCCGTTCCAATGTCTAGATGTTAACCCCATCGACTATTCATGGGTACACCTGAAGGAAAAAGTCGGGAATAGGTCGCCCACTAACCTGGAGGACTAAATAAAAAGCAATAAAGAAGAATGGCAAAAAAATACCATTGGAATATGGCATTCCGAAACTTCTTTATTAAATTCAGATACGTTTACAAGCTGTTTTTGATGCCAAAGGTGGGCATATGAAATATTAGAACCAACTTTTCGAAAAATACCGTAAAAGACTGAAAAGTTGTGAATTTTGCAATTCTTTAGTTGACAGTGCAAATAATGAGTTGTTTTCATTTTTGTTAATTTTAAGAAAATGGTTAGTGAAATTTAGCTACTTTTTATTTTATTATATTAATAAACATCTGTAAGAATTATACTGTTAACAAAAATATTATAAATGATATTTATTTATACCAATAAAAAGATGTTTTATTTTTTATTTTGTAATAATTTTGGTTTTGCAATAATTAAGTTGACTAACTGTTGGCCTGTTCCCGTACTTTATAAAGTGGTAAAAGTCGTAAAAGTTGTAAAAGTCGTAAACGATTTTCATATAAATTTTGTGTACGGGAACGCAAAATGTGTAAAAGTGGTAAAAATTGTAAAAACTTTTTAGTTCTGGAACAGAGCTTGTATTTATAGCTCTGTTCCAGAACTAAAAAGTTTTTACAATTTTTACCACTTTTACACATTTTGCGTTCCCGTACACGAAATTTATATGAAAATCGTTTACGACTTTTACCACTTTAT
This sequence comes from Musca autumnalis, assembly GCF_047663935.1. Lineage (NCBI taxonomy): Eukaryota > Metazoa > Arthropoda > Insecta > Diptera > Muscidae > Musca > Musca autumnalis. The sequence continues at coordinate 225,481,016 of NW_027411866.1, forward strand.
AAAGTACGGGAACAGGCCATATAATGAAATGTTATGTTAAGAAATGATGGTTTTCATGGTTTTCATATTCATATACAGTGAATCACAGTCAAAAGTATCCACTTCAGTTCCTTTCATTAAAACTGCGATTGCTAAGAATTGGTTAATGATAGCGATTTCTTTTTATATTTTTAAATTAGTGTCTTAACTTAAATATAATAAAATAAAATGAACGAAATTCAGGTAAATTTAGATAAAAAATAAAAATTGTTAAACAACATCGATTTCTACCTCACAGTGAAAAGTATGCACACTAAAAGTTTCATGAAACAAAAAGGATTTTTAGGGTTTTTTGACTTTGTTTACATTTACGAAATCCACTCGATTTCAACTGTCAATTCCTTTGCCTATACGTCAAATGAAAACTCATCTGAAATCGACTGGATTTCATTTGACGTTTGAGCAATGGAATTGACAGTTGAAATCGAGTGGATTTCGTAAATGTAAACATAGTGTTTCAGCCCTTGGTATGACATCCTTTTTTGTGCTTTAGAGCTTTTATGCTTGGTTTACATTTGGCGTCGTTTCGTGATTTCGAAGGCGTTTCGTGATTTCGCGCGGAATCAAGCAAAATTTATCATGATTTCGCATACAAAAATGAAATCATCTCATTTCGTGATTTCAGCGAAATCAACATCGAAATCACAGTACACATGATATACAACCTTGCTTTTGCCTAAAAAAGTACCAAAAGTTGCAACACTTTTCACGTATCACAATAAACAAGTGTAGTGTATTTACACAAAAGAAACTTCTTTGCTTCGAATCCAAATGCTTAATGTCCTTTTATTTTAAATTCAACAACATAACTAGCTTAAAACTAACAAGTGGTTATATGTATGTTTATGTGTGTATGCATATACAAGACCATGTATCTTTATCACTCAGAGATAAATAGATGAGAGTGAGAGTAAATGATACTTGTAACTGCATACAGTAATTAAAAGAAGAAGAAGATCACATACTGCACATTAGGATGGATCGTATTGAAATATGTATTAGGGTGGAACGAAAATACAAATACTCTATATGCTCCCCCTAAAGTTGGCAATTAAAATAAAATTGAAAAATATGAATATTTAGGTACAATATAAATTCTTTGAACGTAAATAATAAATAAATAACATTATTTTGAATTCCATATTTAGTTGTTGACTTAATGATTGAATCATAAAAATATATAATGATAAAACAATTTATGAAACAAATTTTAATATAAATCGTTTTTTTTTTTTTAAATTATGAGATCATGTTAATATGATATTTTAAAGGAAAATTTAAAAATTTTTAAAACAATTGATTGAATAATTATTTTAATTTTTCTTCACAACTCTACCTCCTTCTCTTGGTCTGAGTTCTCTTCTAGGTTATATAATCTCTTCTGGAGCATGATTTTCATTAACAACAAGTGAAGAATTATCATTATTTACATGTGATTGTAAATCAGGCTCAATGACGTGTTGATTTTGTTGTCTACGTTGTCCTCGGATTTGGTCAAGATGTCGTTTTATGACATTATTGTTGTGATTTAAAATGCAGGAATAAGATTGAGGTCCTAGTTGATGTTTTATGGTTGCTTGAGTCCAACTAGGTTTGTTAGGGTTGCGATAATCACGCACCATAACTTCCTGACCTTCGCAAAACTGGATGTCACGGTTACCTTTGTGGTTTGAAATGTTGTGTTGTTGTGAATTCATGATTCTTTCTTTTGTTTTAGGAGGTTTGAGAAGTGAAAAACGTGTTTTTAGTGTTCTACCGAAGAAAATTTTTGCTGGAGACTCACCAGTGCTACAATGTACCATGTTTCGGTAGTCCATCAGAAAACGACATAAAATTTGGTCTAAATTTGAATCCCTATTTTGGTCCAAATTGGCCAAAATAGACTTTTTGAACGTTTTTACAAAATTTTCTGCCTGTCCATTCGTAGATGGATGTCCAGGAGCAGTTAATATGTGTTTAATACCATTCAACGATAAAAATTTTTGAAATTCATGAGAAGTGAATTGTGAACCGTTGTCACTTACAAGTGTATCAACAAGTCCATAACGAGAAAACATCTCTCTCAGCTTGACAATAGTGAAATTTGTTGTCATATCCTTTGTCTTAAACACTTCAACAAATTTTGAAAATGAATCAACGATTATTAAAAAGTAAAAGTTTTTGATTGGGCCAGCAAAATCAATGTGAATTCTACTCCACACTGAATCACTAGGCATCCATGGAATCAAAGTACTCTTCTCAGGACTTGACTGAAGTTTTTGACATGAAATACAATTTGATATTAAATTTTCAATATCCTTGTCAAGACCAGGCCACCATACATACGATCTGACAAGGGCTTTGGTTTTGACAATACCCAAATGAGAACGGTGAAGTTCTTCCAAAATTTTTGATCTTAGGGTTTTAGGAACTACTGTCCGATATCCCCACAAAATACATCCGTACTCAACAGAAAGTTGAGTATACTTTTCACGAAAAGGTGAAAGATTGTCGTCATGACAATTAACTAAAGTGCCTTCTAAAACCAAATCGGCAACTTTCGACAAAATTGGGTCTCGTCTTGTTTCACGAGATACATCTTTGAAATTTAAATTCAAGTTATTTTCTTGATTTTCAATAAAATTTACATAAGAATTTTCAACAGTTTTAGATTCAAAAGTTTTCTGAGGCATTCTTGAAATACAATCTGCTTCATTCTTAACACCTTTTACATATTCAATTGTATAAACAAATCCTGAAAGGATTAATGCCCAGCGTTGCATCCGCGCTGAAGCCATTATAGGCAAACCTTTGTTGCTACCAAACAAACATAAAAGTGGACGATGATCCGTTCGTAAAACGAATGGATTTCCCAATAAATATTGGCGAAGTTTTGTAACACAAAACACAATCGATAAAGCCTCTTTCTCAAGAGTGCTATAATTCCGTTCACTTTTTGACAAAGCTCTTGAAACAAAAGCAATTGGTCTTAAACCATCAGAAAATTTATGAGATAAAATCCCAGCTACAGCATTATTTGATGCATCTGTAGTCAAAACAATTGGCAGATCAGCGTTAAAATGAACCAAAACTTGGTCTGAGGTTATAGCCTTCTTAATTTTATCATAAGACTTTTTGCATCTTTCTGACCAATCGAATTTTACATCTTTACTGAGTAAATGATAAAATGGCGACATAATTTGCGCAAAATTGTTAATAAATTTTGAATAATAATTTGCCATACCGACAAAAGCTCGCAACTCGGAAACATTTTTGGGAATAGGAGCAGAAATCACACTCGAAATTCTTTCGTTATTCTTACGAAGCCCATTTTTGTCTATATTGAATCCTAAATAGGAAATTTCTGATTGTAAGAACAATGATTTATTGACATTAAGTTTCAATCCAGATGATTGAAGCTTCTGAAGAACCAATCTTAAAATTCTGATATGCTCTTGCATATTCCTACCAGTGACCGTAATGTCATCTTGGTAAACAACAACATATGGAATATCCCTTAAAAGGTTTTCCATAGTTTTCTGAAAAATAGCCGCAGCTGTTTTGACACCAAAAGGTAATCTTTTTACTTTTAAAGTACCAATATGTGTACTCCAAGCACATAATAATTGAGATTCTTCATCTAAGACAAGTTGATTATAAGCATTTGATAAATCAAGCTTCGTGAAAAGTTCACCTCCCTGCAATGATGCAAAAATTTCATCAATTCTGGGTAATGGATACTTAAAATCCAACAAACATTTATTTAGGGTAACCTTGTAGTCACCACAGATTCGTAAATCGCCGTTAGGCTTCAAAATTGGAACTAAAGCAGTTCCCCAATCAGAGTTATCAACAGGTTCTAGAACACCAGATTTAATTAAATCTTTTAATTTGGTTTCAACCTTGCTCTTCCAAGCCAAAGGTAAGGGTCTTGGTTTGCAAAAAATAGGAATTGCGTTTTCCTCAACTCTCAACGAAACTTTAGTGACATTAAACTCTCCCAACTTTTCTTCAAAAACACTCGAAAACTCGTTTTTAATTTGATTAATAATCATTGAATTAGAATTCGAGCAATCTATTTTGTTGACTTGCAACAATTCAAAATTAAAAGAACGTAAAAACGTACGACCTAACAACGGAGGATTCGATGAATCTACAACAACAACAACTATCGATTTTGTTTTACCTTGAAAAGTAACCGAGGCATCATACTCACCAACTAGGTTCAATTTGTCACCACTATAATCAACGTATGGCACAAGACATGGACGAAGCATCTTCTTAATATTGTTCTTCTCCAGGAACGACTTAGGCAACAACGTACACGGAGCACCTGTATCACACACAGCTTTCAACTCAATACCATCAATAACAACCGGAAGAGAATATACTCCACTAGAATTGCACTCCGACACACTAAAAATTGAGTAATTAAAAACATCATCATCATCATAATTATTTTGATTATCAGAAACAAAATTAACACTTCTCTTTTTGTTGTAGCAAACTGAAGCAAGATGTCCAATTTTACCACAAGAATGGCATTTACTGTCTTTGTATTTGCATGCCTGCGACTTATGATTGCGCCAACCACAATGAGAACACACAGGCTTTCTTTCACTTTCATTTCTGTTGTCTCTGCCACCGCCAAAATTTCCTCTGCTTCCATTGCCTCTGCCGCTGCCACTTGAACTGCCTCTGTTACCGCCGCTACCACTGCTTCTATTGCAACCGCCATTTGCATTGCCAAAATTCTTCTTCAAAAACTTCTGCTTGTTCACATAGTTCACTGAACTCTGCTCAGCCTCTGCTGCCCTTGACATATTTTTTGTTTCCATAATCATGGCTTTTCGCAACGCCATTTGCATCGTCAACTTCTCGTCCTCTTCACATAACCGTTCAAAAATGAAATTTGGCAAGCCCATCACAAATTGGTTTAACACAAAGGCTTCCAAATGATCACCAAATTTGCAGTTAAGCGCCAACGATTTAACTCTGGCGTACCACTCTGCTACAGATTCACTTTCAGCTTTAGTTGAAACATGGAACTTTTTCCTCTCGCTGAACACAATTGTTGGTGGTGTGTACTGTGTGTCCAAAATTTCGCACAAATCTTCATATTTCTTGGACACAGGACTATCGGGACTACACAAACTATGCAACACCTTGTATGCCACTGCACCAACTGATTTCAATAAGATCGATTTCTTCACATTGTCATCCGTACAATTGATCTCACAAAAATGGATTTCCAGACGTTCTTTCCACACACACCAAGATTCCACACTCGGGTTAAACTCAGACACATTAGAAGTCTGGAACACAGCAATCTGGCTGGCATTGAAACTATGATTTCCTTCACCTTCCATATTATCCAGCATTCACTCCTTTTCAATTTATTTAATTTTATTTGGCGTTGGTTTGTTTTAAATTGTTCGGCAAAAACTTTCTTCTTATTTAGTTTAATTAGTTTCTATTTTGCCTCCAACTGGTATTTTAAATTTGTTTCGTAACGTTTGTCACTGGCTTTTAACAATGTTTTTTCTTCTCTTATTAATTATATGTATGTACATATATTAATGTTCTTTTTAGGTTATTGAACCACACAAAATATGTTATTGTTGCTGTTTTAATTTTTCTCCTCGTCGCCAAATTGTAGTGTATTTACACAAAAGAAACTTCTTTGCTTCGAATCCAAATGCTTAATGTCCTTTTATTTTAAATTCAACAACATAACTAGCTTAAAACTAACAAGTGGTTATATGTATGTTTATGTGTGTATGCATATACAAGACCATGTATCTTTATCACTCAGAGATAAATAGATGAGAGTGAGAGTAAATGATACTTGTAACTGCATACAGTAATTAAAAGAAGAAGAAGATCACATACTGCACATTAGGATGGATCGTATTGAAATATGTATTAGGGTGGAACGAAAATACAAATACTCTATAACAAGGTAGATGTGCGAATTGCTGGAACAAAAAATTTTAATATCGAAATTTGTAAACAATGTGAAAAAATATTAAATTACATTGTTACATGGTATAAGTAAATAGGTAGATTTAAATGAAAAAAATCTATAGAACCCTTGTTTTTCTTGAATTCCTAAAACTTCAAAATAAAAGCAACAAGTGGGTTTGTTTACAATGCAGTTTTTGAGCATTTTATTAAATGCGCGAAAAATGAATAAAGAGTTAAGTTTTCTCCACATAATCGAGTTGTGAATATGATAAACTGATTGTTTCAATGCAAATCTGACCAATTTCTTCCATACAAATGGTCTAAAAACATGGTTTAATAAGAAAGGTTAGCCAAAACTTTAAGTCAATTTAAATTTTTTCATACGAGTATGCCTAAAACTTCAGAACAATATAAACAAACTGTGTATGTGTGTGTGATGTTTGAATAATATGCCAAACAATTTTAAAAACAATCGAATTCAATGATTTTTAAAATTGTTTTTAGACCATTTGTATGGAAGAAATTGGTGAGATTTGCATTGAAACAATCAGTTTATCATATTCACAACTCGATTATGTGGAGAAAACTTAACACTTCATTCTTTTTTCGCGTTTTTTATAAAATGCTCAAAAAATGGATTGTAAACAAACCCACTTGTTGCTTTTATTTTGAAGTTTTAGGAATTCAGGAAAAACAAGGGTTCTATAGATTTTTTTCATTTAAATCTACCTCTTTACATATACCATGGTCTAAAAACAATTTTAAAAATCATTGAATTCGATTGTTTTTAAAATTGTTTGGCATATTATTCAAACACCACACACACATACACAGTTTGTTTATATTGTTTTGAAGTTTTAGGCATACTCGTATGAAAAAAATTAAATTGACATGAAGCTTTGGCTAACCTTTCTTATTAAACCATGCATTGTTACAATGCTATTTTTCATTGTGCTCCCGTACTTTTTTAATGGTAATGTTAGAAAATAGACCGAATTGTCAAAAATTGCTTCCCCATACAAATTTCGTAAAAAATACGGGGACAAAAAAATGACGGAAATTGCAAAAACTCCAGCAGAAATGTCAAAATCAACGTATCAGCTATAATATTAGATACCATTGAACATATGAACATGCTTGCTGCTAGTTTCTACAAGGCCAAAATTTTATGGCAGAAAACAGGAGAAGAGGGAGTTAAGGCCTGCGTACATAAGCTGCTCTGCCTGATTGCCTTGCTTTCCTGCTTCATTTTTGACATAATAAAAATAAAAGAATAAAAAGGCCTAGGAAATTTCGAACTGGGTTGCCCTTTTCTATTTTATTCTTTTATCAGAAGTAAGCAAGGCAGCTTATGTACGCAGGCCTTTATTCGGCGCTATTTTTGTTTAAGGAGAAGTGCAAGTCTTGCTAGATTTCGGAGTACGGGAACGCATTTTTAGCACTAAATGGAAAAACTACTGCAAGTACTAATATTTTGCAGGTTCTGAGTAAAACTTTTATCTATCAAAATTTATTATTATGATGTCTCAACGATAAAATTTTTTTTATTTTGTCATTTGTTAGTACTATACACAATTAATTTTACGATAATTTCCCAAATAAAGTTGTAAAGTTCTATATTGTCGTATATTTTTAACGATTAAATCAATTTACAATAAATTGTTTTTGAAAATTCATGTTCGATCAGCTGCGCATATGCATCTACCTTTATCATTGTGATATGTTTGAAATCAACAAAAAATAAGTGTAAACACCGGGGTGTATTTCAGGATTTCGTGAAATCCAGTGGATTTCGGAGCGCAAGTGTAAACTTGGCATTAGCCTTTTTGGCAAAGATTTAACTAAGTTTTCGGGGGAAGATATCGGAATTTTTCCCCATTCTTCTTGCAAAGCATATTTCTGGGTTCCTATACTTTAGATGTTACGATTTTTTATATTTTTCTCCAAAATACTCCATAAATTATCTATAGGATTCAAATCCGGGGATCGGGGAGGTGTTTGAATCACTTTTGGACAGCCATTTTGGAAAAGAGACTCTGTTGTGTCTTTATCGAAGGAATTAAGGATAAGATGTATTATTTAAACATTCTGAAAGGATGATTTGAAATTTAGGCGCTGAAAAAATATGATTTGGGACATTCCAATTTTATCAATATATGAGCCCGAGCACAAATCACATATTTTTCCAAAATGGATGCTATGTAACTGTCCAAAAGTGATTCAAACACCTCCCTGATCCCCGGATTTGAATCATATAGATAATTTATGGAGTTTTTTGGAGACAAATATAAACAAATCGTAACATCTAAAGTATAAGGATGGGGAAAAATTCAGATATCGTGCACCGAAAATTTTGTTAAATTTTTGCCAAAAAGGCGGCTCTAGATCGACTTCCATAGTAGAGTAAAATCAAACAATTGCTGTAGTGGGGAATTCGATTTAAGAACGCCTAATTTCATAGAATTTTTTAATGAAATTCACGCTAGTGTGGACCGGGACCAAGGGCTGCAACCCAAAAAAATCCATTTTGTTTCATGAAGCTCTTATGCTAAGTTTACATTTACGAAATCCACTTGATTTGAACTGAAAACTCCATAGCTCAAACGTCAAATGAAATCTAATCTGGATTTCATTTGACGTTTAACCTATGGATTTGACAGTTGAAATCGAGTGGATTTCGTAAATGTAAACTTAGCATAAAAGCTTCATTACTATGGGGAAGCTGGGTGCCCATTTTAAAGTGGCTCTGTGGGTAGTATGCCCGCCTTAAAACCAGCACATTTTTTGGTGGTGACAAACACCTTTTGAATACTAGTCACATTTTCTCGGTTGAGTGATTTTCCCATCAATGAGCCAAAAATAGAATCGTGCTGGTCTCATGATTGATTTGGGAGAAGTCTCCCCTTCTTTCTTCGAAAATGGTCTACGTAACACTTCCTCCACTCTTCATTTTTATTTTCACTTTTTTCGCTTTTCAGGATAAAAAGTTGGGCATTCTATAACTGAACATTGATGGATGTTATTGCGATTATACAGGTATATATAACCCAAATTTCCATTTATATAAGCTGAAAACATAGTTCGTTTTATTTATTTATAGAAATAGTTCCTAATTCATACTACAATACATTCATACGTGTTGTGTATAATAAATAGTAAAGCTGGGAGGAAATAACTCAAATTAAAATTTGTGAAATTCAAAAAAGGATATATGATTCTCTAGCTATCACAAAGGTTGGTTATACAAACAAAAGAATATTTGTTCAATACATACTAAACTGGAGAGGGAAAACAATTTGTTTTTATAGTGTAATTATAACATCAATGAGTCTTTTAAAAACCATAAAAAATATAAATTGCATGTCTTGTCGAAGATGTAAAAACCACAATCCTTTGATACCAAGTGAATTGTTGTAATTATTGGTTATTTGTTAATTGGTTTGATGACACAGACGTTCTATTTTCCTCCGTCGGTGTATTGGCTGTTTTACTCAATGATCTTTGGCGTTCATAGAATTCTTTTTGCAATTCTCTTAGATTCATTTCCAGAGTTTCAACTACTTCGAAATTTAAATCTTGTCTTGCCTGCTTTATGTAACCTTTGATGATATTGATTTGCTCTACCAGGGGATCGTCGCTTTGTACCAAATCATCGTTGCGTATTTGATGGGCTGTCCAATTGTCAATAGACTGTAAATCAGTCTGAAAAAAAAATATTTTTTTTAATTATCCCTTACGTACAATTCTTTATTTCTTACTTACCCCTTGAGCATAATCCTCTGATTTAATACTTTGATCTGCACTTGAGTTGGCCAAGCCATATCTTTCATAAGCCTCCATAGCTAGTCTACGTTCTGTGGCAATACGCATTTCAGTTTCCATGCGTTTGCGTTCTTGTATTTGCCTAATTTCATCCTCCTTTGGCAGTGGTGGCAGAGAAAGCATATTTTCCTTAATCAATTGTATACAAGATAAACGTATAGATTTTTTAAGACTTTCCTCCCGTGTTCCCGGTTCACATGGCAAAGCTAATATACGTTTACTCAATATATCAATGGCTTCAGCAATTTGTCCAATTTTACCACGTAAAGCACTTGCATCATTTAGCGTAAATATTGATTCACCTTCATACAGGCTATTGACGATTTTCAAATACATTTCTATATCAGGCATAACTTTTTTCTTTAGCTGTTGAATATCGCTATAAATTTGGGTGATTGGTGGTCGACATGTACGACTTTCATGCATTTCTTGTCGTGTTTCCAATAGCCAGAGACAATGATCACAGGATCGAATAGCATTTTGTTGGGTTGTTGCTGTGCCAGAAGCAGCATTTTTTTCGTTTGGCAGCTTTAGTGGTTCACTTTGTGACATGGTCAGACTGGCCAATTCCACTGAAAAAAAAGGTATAAGATAAAAAATATTGATAATCAAGTTGACGGACTAAAGTCTATTAATATCTGGTATTCCTACCGGCCTTCTTTATGAAGACCGGATCGACAATCCGAAATATCTAAATCAGTGCCCAAATTGTCACATTTGTCTTATCGCAAATTTGTCCCCACATTTCACACACTTCTTCCCCCTGCCTGACAAAATAGAATGTTATCAGCACACTTACTTGCAACTTCGATGGCTAAAAATTTGGAACAATCATGACACATAATACTACCACAAATCCGGCAATGATGTTTTCGTCTGGTAATGTTAAAACTCTTGGCACAATTTGGACACAATTTAACCGAACTACCATCCAGCCATGGTACAATCTGTATACAAAGCTAAAACATTAAAAATATTCCATTGAAAATGTTTAATTTCTTTACTTACATTTTGCTCATGTTGTTTACGCAGGACAGCATCTGTGGGCATATCTTTCAGCAATTTATGCAAACGTATTATCAATTTATTTGTCTCACTGGCATAACGTTCCAATCGTGGATTTCTTACCGATTGAAATAGCTCCATATGTTGTTGTTCCCTACCCACTTCTTGATGGTCCATAAAATTAAAACAATTCATACGTGAACGGGCATTACTTTGCCGTTCTGCAGCTGGAGGTGCTCCAGTTCCACCACTTCGTGATATTGTTGCATTACGTTCCAAATTACGTGACAAATCAAACGTTTCTTCAAAATTAGATTTAAGTTTTTTCTTAGCTTTACTAAATATTTCACGGAATGTTGTTTTTAGGTCATCATCTTCGGGATGTTGTTTTTCAAAATGCGTTATAAGGAACTCTAAAGATTTCAAGTCCTCTCGACATATCGGGCATATAAAGCCTTCCAGAATTTCATTGTCCTCATCATGGTCATCGCCAAAAGGATTTGTGGACATACTTGTTTGCTAGCTCCAGTGAGATTCCTTGGTTTTGCCTACACCCACAATACCCACAATTATCGTTTGATCAGCTGTTTGAAATGTCACTCCCAACCAGTGATGCCACATAAGTTTGGTCGAAAATCGTCAATTTTCGGGAGCCAAAATCAAATCGGCAAAATAGTTTTTCAAATCTTCAAAAAATCGGCAAATACAACCCAGCAAAAATTTTTGGAAGTTGTGCATGTGGAGTTATGATTTCACTACATCCTTCGATTCAGTCCACACGGAGTTATGAAAAATGTACTCCGTTGGATACATTTTGTAAGCACTTGCTTAAATATCCCTATACACAAAGACAGTTTGTTAATCCCTACCCGCAGCTGGGAAAACAAAAGGAGTGTATAAATTCCAAAGAATTTGTTATAAAATAAAGAAATAAATGGTCTGTTCCAGAACTGCAAGAATCTACTAATTTTTACTATTTTTTCCGATAACATAAGGGAAAAAATTTTATCGTAGTAAAAAATAGTAGCTTCTTGTAGGTTCTGGAACAGAGCAAATAACTTAAGTTGCAAACATTTTTGCGGTAATTCACAAGACGGAATTGTTAATGGAGTCGAGTTGTGTCGAAAGCTTAACTAGTGATGGGAAGGCAACATAAAAACCCCTTAGGATTATGAAGCAAGAAGATGAAGATGAAGCAAAATAAGATGCGCTTGGATTAAATGGAGAACGGATGAAGTAAGCTGAATTGAGATTGAATTTAATGGAAACTTTTTTTAATTTATTTATAAACATAATAAAGTTCTATGCATTCTTATTTTACACAAAAAATAAATGCATTTTATTTATTCTGGGATATTTGGCAATGACTTGCAATTTTATTGAATCTATAGACTGATTAAAAATACAATCCGAAGAATTCGTATACATCCAATCTAAAGTACAACATCAAAAGCCGCGATTTCGATCTAAATGGAGTGCAGCTGTGTGCTATGAAAGCAAAATGGAGTGCATCCAAGCTGCGCGCTCTCTTGTAAAATTCATAAGTGAATTCATAGGAAAAGAACCCAGCAAAAAACTTTGGATGTTGTGCAATTGGAGTTATGATTTCACAACATCCTTCAATGTAGTCCAACAGAGTTATGAAAAATTCACTCTGTTCGATACATTTTATAAGGAGATGCTTTAGAGATCACTAGAAAAAAACAGTTGATTGATCCCTATTCAGAGCTAGCATTTTCTTCTAAAGACAACAAAAAAGACTGTTTAAATTTTTAAGAATTTGTTATAAAATAGAGAAATACAAGCTAAACACGAACATTTTTGCGGTAATTCAAGAGACGGAAATTCTTAATTGAGTGGAGTTGGAGTTCCATGTCGAAAGCTATACTAGTGATGGGAATGCAACATAAAAACCTACCTGTTGCATGATGAAGCAAATGCTCTGTTCCTTTACTTTTGAAAATGGTAAAACCGGCAAAAGTAGTAAAAGTTGTAAACTGCTCCCATATGAATTGAATGGTGTCTGAAGTAAAGGAACGCTTTTCGAGTAAAAAATGGCAAAACTTGAAGATTCTTGCACGTAAAGGAACAGAGCTAAATTCAGTTGCCTTAAAAATGCGTCATGTATTTGTTTACTTACATTACGTTACGTGTCTACACTAATTGTAGGTTTTGCAAACAAGAACTAAAATCCACTTACCAACACTGCTTTTCTCCACCAAAAAGTAAAAAAATATAGCAGAAGCAAGCCACAATCGGGAAAATTTTGTAAAATTAAAGATTTAATAAGAAAATAATGTCTGGGCTTGTAAATTATAGTAGCGAGGAGGATCAGGATGATAATTCCTATACAAAAGCGGTAAATACTTTATGAAAAGCATCATTATTTTATTACATGACTTGAGAAAGAACTTTATGATGTGCGTGCAAAATGAAACAAACAAATGTATGTCCCACCATAGAGAGGGACTAGAATTTAGTATAGAGAAAAAAAATTAAAAAACATCAAATCTTCAATATTAACATTTACACATCCATATTCCCAGTTCCATACATATATCATAACACGAGAAGAAAACAAATAACATTATTTATGATATCCTAGCCTATTAGTAATTTAGTTTGTACTCTTTGAAATAACACCATATTTGCTGTTTCTGAATAGTTGCCAAATTCCTTTAGGGTGAACAACGTGATAGACAACAACGTGCATCTGGATCTGGTGGTGGTTACGATAAGAAACAACGGCGTGAACGTTCCATAAGCTCGTCCAGCTCATCCAGTGATGAACAAGGCAAATCGTCGCGCAAAGATAAAAATAGAAGTGAACGTTCCTCCAAAAGTGCTAATATGAGCGGTGCAAATGACAGTCATTACAACAGTCATCACCATGATGAGGTAATTAAAATATTTTAATTTTTTCCTGAAACATTTTTAATTATTTAAGAAAATATTTAACCAATAGTTTATACAATAATTTTGTGGGGGAAATATTACATTTGCATTTTCCACGTTGTGTATAAGGGGGTTTGATGAGGGGGTTGCTTATTCCGTTGTTATTATTGTGCAATAATAAGGGGTAGTTTTGTTCAATAAATTATTGAGCATCAAATCGATTTCTACGATTTTGTATTGATATTCTTGTAATTTTTTATGTTTATTAGTGATGTGTTTATTACAAAAAAATGAAAGAAATTGTTCGTACCGTTTTCAAACTCCTGAAATAATTCATTATTAGGTGACCGCAAATATTTAAATGTACAAATTCTTATGTTTATTTATTCTGTTAAAATTGGTAAAATAAAATGTTTATCAATGGAGGAGGTAACCTGTCCACGGAAGTAATTAAATCCCGGCCGAAGGCCTTCCACTAACATAAGCATGTTCTTTTTAAATGAAGTTAAAATTGGGTTGTCGCCTGACTCTTTCCATAGGTGAAAAGCGAAGGGGTGACATCCACTTGTAAGTTTCCGAATATCGAAACAATTATTATTGCCTTATACTAAAGGAGAAGTATCATAGAAAATGTGGTACATTTCGATCGGAACAATACTGCCTGAGATATGAGCTTTGGAAAGGAAAAATTTATTATGTTTTGTATGCAACATAGAAAAAAAACGTGTTTTTTTCTCGAAATTACATTCATTTGCCACCAATCCACATAATATTTTTAACAATGTATTCAGACACTAGATTGAAATGTGCTGCTCTTTCATATGAAAAAATCTAACAAAAAAGTTTGGTAGTTTTCAAGGAAAAAAATCACGAAAAATTGCCTTTTTTTGGGGTCACAACTCTTGTAGTCTTAAAAATTTCAGATGCATTACTGTTACTTAGCCAACTATGGATAGTTGCAGATCCTGGGCACGGGAACAAAATTTTCTTTTAAATTGTAAATGTTTTCCAAGTAAACAAGGGAATTTTTGAAGCTTCAGAGGCCCATATCTCAGGAAGTATGAATTTACCCTGCTAGTGCGCTCGTTTACATTGTAAGTATCACAACGATGTTTTCCTTGGTTTCCTGCAACGCCTCTGCCATAATCTACAGATTATTGAACGACCCTACCCCGGAGTCCATTAAAATTAAATTACAAAAGGGATTGCTTCTCAGGAATTGGAAGTGCAGGGTTGTGTTGCGTGTGCCATTGCTTTTGGTGAAACTATGAAGGAGTCTCGTATTCTGATGACGACTTACTGGGGGCTGAGTTCACGCAGTGTGTAGCAACATAAACCCGGTCATAGTCCCTTACTTAGATGAGTCTATTGCAACCCTTGGGATACACTGACTCCTATTTCATCTCACCCAATTCTTTATGACACCAATAAGCATCTCTTATTGAATACCAGTAGTTCTTCCCATATAAATTCAATAGGTCTTCTTCCTATAGAAGTCCTTTAGTTTTTTTAGAAGATCAACAGAACTTTTATTAAATACCGGAAAGATATTAATAGGAGACGAGTTGGTCTACTTATGGAAGATCAGTAATATTTGTCAAAGGTCACAATGTCTTTCATATTAATCTAGTGTTTAAAATAAGCCAAGCAGGTTTCAAAAAGTCTTTCTCATATGTGGAATCCAAAATCAATATTTCAAAGAGAACATCCAACCTATTGTGATAAAACTGAGGGTATGGATTACATGTGTTTGGAAAATATTTGGAGGATCAATTTGAATTTGTATATCCCCTAATTAGTTCTTAATAGGACTTGAGGCAACATCCCACAGCCTATACAAAATAATCCAATGCTGTAATTTTTTTTCTTTTCGGTATATTATGTTGAATAAGTAGTAGAATAAAAAGTACTCCCTAACCTACTTTTTTTTAAGTCCTTACCCCATTAAATAAAAATATATATATTTTGAGTTCAGATTTGTTTTTGGTATAGCGACTACGCTGTCTTGGCATGTTCTAAAGATAGAACCTTATTCTACCGAGATTTTACTCCGATTGTAAAAGCACCTTCACACAAATTTGATTGTTCTTAGGATGTCAGTCATTGGTCAAGTATTATATTTGGTCCAATATTTTAGTTCGCTTGTCATATTGTTTCCTTTTCTATTTTGTTATTGCGGATTACAGTCGTGTTCAGTGCAAATAAGCTCAATGGCATTACCTTCTCTATTTAGTTTATTTGCTTCAACGTCTATATAAGGTCCAGTTAGACTGCTTTTGACAGTAAATTTGAAAGATGTTACATTTATTTGTAATTTAAGTTTTAGCTTTTTTCATATCACAATAATGCAGGTCGATCTTCTCTATAACGAACATAAGGTCTGTAACGGATCGCCTAAAGCTGTCAGTTAGACTTTTGACAGTAAACCACACATTTTATATTATTGTGATTTAGTTTTTCTGTATTTCAAATCACGTCCCTATAACCAATAATACTCTATAAGCGATTGTTTTATACACCAACAACAAAACGTTTCTCTATAACGTATTATTTTTTCGTCCCCAACAGCTACGATACAGGGAAGTTTGACAGTATCTTGATCATAGACTAATGAATTTATAGACGACGGATTACTCAATTTTTCCGCGGTCACGTCATTCAAACCCGAAGACTCAAAAAAGTTCGAAACGATTTTTGGGGAAAATGGCAATATTTTCTTGGATATCTTTATCTGAGAATATAGATCCTATCAAAAACTAACCCCATGTAGTCTTTTGCCAGAACAAAATATTTATTAACTGGTATTTTTTTTTTTTTTGCATTTTATATTGAGTTTCTTAGTTACCACACTCAATTCGAACATAGTCTGTGAGAGCATTCCATCGTCTATAAATCCATTAGTCTATGTCTTGATGGCAAACATTATAGTCAGCTGCCTTTACTGTCCGACCTTATGTAGACCTTGATAGGCCCTGATTTATTCTTCTTCGTTTTTATTTACATATCTGCTGGGTTGTCAAGATTTCGCTCTCTTTATATATTATCTTATATGTATTTATTATAGTTTATTTAGTTTTACTCATTTATACATTATTAATTAAATATCCACTTTTGTTATTATTGTTGAAAACAAACAAAAACACAACCCATTTAAAAAAATCGAAAAGCTTTTAAAATCACAAAACTCAACTTAACCAAAAAATAAGAACCTCTACAAAGATTGATTGAGAAACAACCAAATATTGAGAAGATGTCTGTGAACATCATTCCCTTCCAAGTAAAATGAGTTTAAAACAAAGTTCTGTTGAGTACACAAGAAACATTTACCTACTACCTACCATAAGAACGGCGACAAAATGTAGTAAAAAGAGCAGGCGCCCAATAACAACTGCCTGTACTCTACTACCTATCGACCCCCTCTATTACTATCTCTTTGAATCACAAAGATACACACTGAGTGTAGCCTCTACGAGATTGAGTTTTGCCAAATGACTTTTGTGATGAGCAGCCACGAAACGTGAGTATGATCAATTTTATAAAAAAAAATATACAAATATTGCAAACAAAAATGTCAAATGTTTAAAAAATTCTCTTGCAGCAATTTTATTAGTCTATAGTAATTTAAGAAGTATGATATGCTTATTTGCATTACTCATAAAATAACATTATTATAAAACTATTTTTTTAAATTATTAAATAATTCAAAATACGAAAGGTAAAGGAGTAAAACTAAATTTTAAAAATACAAATTTTGTTTGATCAAGATTAATCCATATAGACTAGTTTTTTGGAAAGGTTTAGTTTTAAAGTTCTCTCAGCAAAATTATTTTTGTATTATAAAATGCAATTGCTAATGTTCCGGGGCCACACAAATTAATACCTATAGTCTGCTTTCACTAACATTTCTCTTACAGGATAAATATAAAATGGACAGACGTTCCGACAAATATAATCGTGATTCTTCTCGTGATCGAAAAGACAGTGGCAGAAGGGATCCCCCCAAATATGGCCGAGACAATCGTGGTAATAGAGATTTCAAGGATGATTATAAAAGCTATGATAATGGCAGTAATTGGAATGATAAGAGGGTAAGTTATTAACTATTTGATTTTTTTTTTTTGGATTTCCTTTTTGGAATATTAGATGGCGATAGGAATGAGGTTAAGGTTATGTCTACCGGGGAAGCAACGAACAGCCACTTCACTTGGATAAATTATTTCCCCTGTGTTGTTGGAGATGTATAAGTATATAGTTATCCCCCAGGCTATTGCGTAGTAAAGACTACCAACAACTTCGAAGAGCAGAATAAAAAGTACATTTTGCAAACCACGAAGGGTCTTTAAGGGTAATTGGGATCTATGTATGAGATATGTAGCTAAGAACTTTTTGCCTTCCACAAATCGCTAGATGCTCGTCTTCTACCCTATCTCTAACCAACACCAACACCTCTTCTTTGAAACCGGATTGACTCGCAACCACACAACAAAGGCCACCACCTCTTTGTACATATTTTTGAGTTTTGTGGGTACTAGCATTCCAGTTGCAGTACGCTCCTAACAGAATTAGTGGGGAGTGCAACAGTCCGCCATACATAACCACCATATCAACTGGTCAGACAAATGACGTCAAACCGCCTGACTTCATCAGGTATGAACACCGAACACACACACACAGCTTAGAGCATTGTGATGGTTACAATGTTCTGAGGAAAGATCGCACCAGAAGTGGAGGTGGGGGATTGGCTTTCCTATTGCACCAGTCTGTCCAATACAGACCTATCTCGCTTGAGCCTGTCTCTAATGACCCGTACATGGAATGTATAGGGGTAGCAGTCAGGTGTGGAGCTGCCGAGATAGAGTTGCTGAATGTACACATTCCGCTGAGAAATAGCTGTATCCCTGATTATAGGCCTGACATTAGCCCGCTCTTGCAAGGTCATAATCGTCTGGTCCTGGGGGAATTTAATGCGCATCATGAGATGTGGCATTCGGCCCTCGGAAACGACTAGAGAGGTACAGGACGCCCCTACCAGAATTAGAGGAGAGTGTCACAGTTCGCCTGACATAACCATCGTGTCACCTGGTCTGACAAATGACGTTACCTGGCAACCCGTCATTTCCCTTGGATCAGACCATCTCCCCATAATTGTCTCCATTAGCAGACCACCCGACTTCATCACCTCTGAACGCCGCACGTTCGTCAATCATAAAAAAACTGATTGGCCGAGTTTCAGAGAGTTTACCAATCACCGCTTCAGAGAATTGCCCAATCCTTCTGATGTTCGGGTAGCGGAAAGGACGTTCCGGGACATCATCACTGCTCTGCAGCCGCTCGCCATATCCCTGCTGGTCGAATACCTGAAGTAAGACCAAATTTGCCAGCAGAGGCGACGGGATTAGCAAATGAGCTTCGTCGTATCAAGCCCAATGGCCCCAGAGTCAGGGAGCTGACACTGGAAGTTAACAGGCTGGTCGGCGAGCACAAGCGGAACAAATGGTTAAATCATCTGAAGAGCTGCAACATTGGAGCCGGTATAGGTGAATTGTGGGCAAAGGTTAAGTCACTCTCGAACCCTGGAAGAAGCCAAGATAGGACTTCAGTCACGTTTGGCGACGTTACGTTGACTGATCCGAAGAGGTGCGCAAGTAATTTCAATTGACAGTTTGTCGAGCATCCCGAGAGTGACAGGGCGAAGAGAAGAGTATTGCGTCGCATCAGATCTCTTCCTGCCGAGGATGAACCACCACAATTTACAATGGATGATGTTGCCAATGCCATCAGGAACGCTAAATCATCCAAAGCGTTGGGCCCTGATAGAATCTCCATGGTAATGTTGAAGCAGCTGGATGAGCCGGGAGTCGGGTATCTCACCAAAGTCTTCAACTTGTCGCTAGCCACCCTCGTTGTTCCCGAAGTCTGGAAAATGGGCAGGGTGGTCCCACTACAGAAGCCAGGCAAGGATGCCAGCAAAAGTGAATCGTACAGGCCGATTTCGCTTTTGTCGCCCGTAGCAAAGACACTTGAGGCCTTGCTACTCCCCAGTATCAGAAGTAGCTATCAAGTTGCCGATCATCAGCATGGATTCCGTAAGCAGCACAGCACGACAACAGCGCTGCACGCCATTACCACACATATCTGTAAAGGACTCAACCAGAGACGGCCGTGCGATAGAACAGTGATGGTGGCGCTTGACTTATCAAAAGCCGTTGATACAGTCAGGCACTCCACGCTGTTTGAGGACATTGAGCAGACAACCCTCCGGCCAAGCTTGAAACGTTGGATAGTCAACTATATGTGTGGACGCCAGTCGTACGTGGAATTCAGGAATAAGAAGTCCAAACCCCGTAGAGTGAAACAGGGAGTTCCCCAAGGTGGGGTGATATCTCCGGAACTGTTTAACCTCTACCTCTCCTGTATTCCAACCACTCCAGACCTCGTGACGTATGCGGATGATTGCACGATCCTGGCGTCGGGTACCTATCCTGATGACATCTGTGAGAGACTGAACAACTATTTAACAGATCTTACCACCTTTTTCCATTCGAGGAATATGCAGATTTCCCCCCACAAAATCTACAGCCACTCTGTTCACCACATGGACAGCGCAGTTTGGACGTGAGTTGAATGTCGTGGTCGACGGTAGCAGAATTCCGACCACAAACTGCCCTAAAATTTTAGGGGTCACATTCGACACTACATTCACGTCGTGCGCACACGCCACAGCTATCAGCGACAAGTTGAAAAGTAGGAACAAGGTCCTCAACTCCCTGGCCGGCAGCACTTGGGGTGCAGATAAAGAAACCTTGTTGACCATATATAACGCGATAGGTCGGTCTGTGGTAAGCTATGCGGCTCCAGTCTGGTCCCCGAGATTGTGTGATTCGAACTGGAAAAAGATGCAAACTTGCCAGAATGCCGTCCTGAGAACAGCGACAGGGTGCCTCCTCAAATCTTCAGTGGACCATCTACATGAGGAGGCAAAAATTCTTCCTGTAAAGCAACACAATGAGATGCTTTCGTTGCAGTACCTGCTTGGATGTTATCGTGTGAGTCATCCCAATCACCATCTTGTGGGTAGGCCCGGCCCATTCAGGGAGATCAGGAAGGATATCCATGGTCTAGAGGGAGAGGTCCAACGATACAGGAGAGAACCCCTAGATCAACAAGCATATCAAGCAGGATTGAATAGCATTCACACGGACGCAGTTGCCAAGGCCTTAAGCAATTATAGTGTGAATAAAGTACTCGGAGTACATCCTCCATCTATCGCAGCTGAGGAGCGTCAGCTGCCACGACAAACCAGAGTAGTTTTGGCTCAACTACGCTCGGGATATTGCAGTCGCCTAAATTCGTATTGGGCGGAAATCGATCGCGCCGTGCAAGACATCTGCCCAGTATGCGGCATGAGCCCGCACGGCACACAACACCTTTTTAACTGCCCCGCCAAATCTACCCATCTAACTCCAGTGGATCTGTGGCTACATCCCATCGAAGCAGCTACTTTTCTGGAACTGGAGATAGACCCAGAGCCAGATTGAACGGAGGAACGAACATATAAACATAACAAAAACACTGTTACAACAACAACAACAACAACCGAACTTTTATCAGTCGTAGGAAAGCTAATTTGCCGAGTTTCAGAGAGTTCTCCAATCAGAGAACTGCACAACCCTTCTGCCAGAAAGGAGGCTCCAAGACATGATAAATTCCATTTGCAACCGCAGAAGTTATATACTGCTGATCTAATACAAAATTGGATACCGACAAAGAATCCTTGTTGACCACTCCTTAAAGTGTCTGCTGCTTTACGGTTGTTTTGCAGAAGGAAGTTTTCAAAGATGCCTTCGCAATGACTTTAACCTCGGTATGGCTCAACCCACATTGTCAGTGGCATTGAGTGAAGTGTTGCAGTTAATAGTGGAAAAGTTGGTGTAGTTGTGGTGTTCTTATTATTAGCTAAGTTTCTCTTTATTTCGCACTCTGTTGGGTTGGTGGACCACAACTATTTAATTGCTCCGCAACATCCTTCCATACCTCTTTAAAAGTGGCGTGCCCGAAAATGAACTTTATGGCGACAGTACCGCAACACAAAGGCAGTACTTGCTCGGGTGTTACCGTAAGAATCATTGTAATTATCATATGGTGGATAGGACACCGCACCCCGGACTCGTCAGGAGGGAATGTTCATGATCTGGAAAAAGAGGTCCAACGTTACAATAGGGAACCCCTAGATCAACAAGCCTATCAAGCAGGTTTAAGTAGCATTCACACTGATGAAGCCGCAGATGCCTTAAACAATTATCGTGTGAAAGCGGTTCCCAACTTACAAACATATATAGGTATAAATAATATCAACTGGTCAGAATAATGTTAAGATTAGCTGATTTTGGTGGAATCTAAAGACTACTGGTAAAGTGTGACTTGATTCGCAAGCAACTAGATCAATGAAACCTCGAAGATCTCCTTGAGAATTCCAGCCGGGGCTAGAGATTTGTAAGGTTGAAATGTATTAATCGTCCATGCAAGTCTTGGAAAGCCTCTTATCATCTGTTTGTACACTTTATCCTCTTATTTAGAAGCATTTTGAATGCGTAGTCGAAGTAAATAGGTCTCTTAAATCGCAAGCTTTGGGGTTGTAAGTCATCTTTACCTCTTTGTCAAAACTAGACATCAATAAAACCTCAAAGATCTCCTTTAGAATTCCAGCCGGGGCTAGAGATTTGTTATGTTGAAATGTATTAATCGCCCATGCACGTCTTGGAAAGCCTCTTATCATCTGTTTATCCACTTCATCCTCTTATTTAGAAATCTCTTCAAGAGGGAAGTCTTAAATCCAGGCTTTTATTTCCGCAATTAGCAAAACGTTAGTTTAGTATCGATTTTGTATCTGTTAATGTTAATAAGGAACGAAAGGGTTGTTTTGAAGGTACTTCAATGCTTCATTGAATTTATTTTTTCCACTATAAATGTCAAACTCGTTTCAACCAGGACAAATTTTACCTTCCATATATTATCCTTTCTAATTCTCTTTTTCATTTCTACATTTTTCAGTATCCTGATAATAAACGGCACAGTAAGGATTACAAACGTGACAGTGGCAATAGACGTAACGACAGCGGCGGTGCAGATTATTATCGTGATGAAAAACGTTCACGTTATGATGATAAAAAATTCCACTCTACATCGTCCAACAACTATAACAAAGAACGTTCTTCAAATTCCTCAAAATCTCGTTATGATGATCGAAAATCAAATGATCAACGACGAGGAGGCGGCGGTGGAGGAGATGATCGACGGGATGACAGACGAATGATTGATGAAAGACGCAGTGGCGGCGACAATGGCACCTACCATGACAAAAGAGGTGGAGGAGATTATCGCAAAAATGATTTTTATGACAAAAAAGATTATCGCAACAACAATGATGATCGCAATGGCGGTGGCGGCAATACACAACGTTCCTCATATCATCAAGACAGATCATCGACTGGCTCATATCGAACAAACAATAAATATTCATTAGATCGTCGTGAAGAAAATGAGCAACGTAAGTATGAATCATCGTCATTTAGTGGTGGCCATTCAGCAAGTGCTGCAGATTCTCCTAGCAAGAAAACAGAACGTAATAGCTCACAAAGGGATTATCCAAATGAAGCTTCTTCATCAACCAGCCGTCCAGATGAATCAAAATCTGCAGCACCATCATCATCCCCGTCTCATGGAGGTGGTGGTGATGTTGCTGTTGAAAAGAAAGTCTTACCTTCTGCACGTAACTTTGAAGCCCTCTTATCCCTGCCACTAAGCGAAACAGCACCCAAACAACCAAATGTTGTTACAGTTCCTCCAATTGCCATCAAAAGCGATGGCGATTCTTCCGCCACAGCCCTAACGGTACAGTTACCTAGTTATTATAATCCCAAAGTAATCAATCCCAATAAATATGCTGAGCAAATACAGAAACGTAAACTAATATGGGGAGCTAAGAAAACAGAAGATGCTGCACAGAAATGGGGTCATGCACAATTTTCTCAGGATTCAGATGGTAAAGTGGCTTCGAAATTTATGCGTCTTATGGGCATTAAAAATGCTCCCACAGAGACAAATGCACCTGAAGGTGGCGACAAGAAACCAGACACGCCAGCCACTAACACAAATCCCGATTATAAATCCCGCGAAGCAATGTTCTCAACAATGGAACAGCAATATGAAGTTGCACGTCAAGTAACCCACACAATGCGTGGTGTTGGTTTAGGTTTTAGTTCTCAAACACGACCTTATTAGGAAAGGTCACAGTTATGAATTGAAAATATATATCGAATCACACTCGTATATATTTATTTTTTAAAAACAACAACAAATCTATATATGTACTATGTAAAACACCAATCACAATACAAAATAAAATATATTATTTTAAAACTTACATTGAAATTTCAAGAAGAAATGTAGTGAAAAGAAAACCACAACCAAATTTAGTGAATTATAAGCAACTAAACAAAAAAGAAATAAAGAGAAGAAAATGTTATTGAAATTAACGTATTTTATATTTGTACTTGTAGTAAGGGTATGTAAATCCAGTGATTACATTATTTGTTCACATTATCTCGGAATCGATGAAAAAATAAAAGTCTTCTTAAAACAATAACTGCATAAATGCTACATTAAGGCCCATTATTACATCCTTTCTGTAGTTAAAGTTTGGCCGGTATCGGACAGATAACCCGCTTTTTGTTCTCACATGTTTCCTTTAATAATAAGTGTCAGATAAATTAAAAGGAACTTTGTGTTACTTTTAAAATTTAAACTGCGCCCGAGAGTATGCTGCAGCAAAAGCAAGAAAAAATTGTCAGCAAATTCAAATCAACCAATCAGATTTGAGTAAATTTTATGTATGTCCCGGTCCACACTAGCGTGAATTTCATTAAAAATTTCATGAAATTAGGTGTTCTTAAATCGAGTTCCCCACTACAGCAATGTTATGATTTTACTCTACTATGGACGTCGATCTAGAGACGCATAATTTCATATCAAAATTTCAGTGAAATTACTGTAGGGTGGCCCGGGACTATACAGACTTGTTTGCTTAATATTGCCATATTTTTACAAAATTTAACATTTTTATTCAATTGAAGACGTAATAACAAATCCCTGGTAATGCGAACTTTATTCTTATATTTTCTTAAAGTAAGGTATAACTAAAATGGTCTTTAAAGACAAGATGTAAGAACGGGTCATTGTATGGAATTGACAACTTAAATGATGCACGTTTTATAAAACATGTTAGATGTAAAATGCGTGTAAATGTAAAAGCCGCCTTAGTCTTATGCCAGACTATGAACATTTTCATTGAAAACTCTTTGTCATTTTCTTCTAAAATTTCATTGACATCCACACACGTACAGTGACACAGAAAAGTATACATTAGGGTTATGACTTTTTGACATTTTTCCTCAAAAATGATTTCCTGTAGCAGGGATGAATGAACTTTTGCCTATTAATCACTATGCTATCGTTTATTCAATTGTAATATAAAAAAAGTTCACGCACAAATCGATTTTAAAAAAATAATTTTTTGAAAAAATATATGAAATGAAAAAATTTTTTTTTCAAAAAATTATTTTTTGTTGCGCGAATGAATAAATATAAGCCTACTAATAACTATAATAACGTTTATTTCATTCAAATATTAAAAAAGTCGCGAAAAAAGTCACTTTGAAAAAATTTTAAATTTTTTGTTTTTTGTTAAAAAATTATATTTTTGAATAAAAGCATTTACGACATTTTTACGATTCTCAGAATTGAAGAAAAATAGTGAGAAATAAATTTTATGTCATTTTTATTATCTCATGTGGCTCTAAAGTTTATTTTCAATTATATATCTGTTTTCAGTGACTTCAAAAAATTGTCCATAATTTTGATAAATTCAAATTTTAAAATCATTTTGTGCGTGAGGTTTTTTCACCGAATCACCTTATAATTAAGATTTTATGTAATCTTATGGCAAAACTCATCACGCTATGATACAGGGATATGAGGTTGTAAAAAAGTCATAACCCTAGTATACATACACCCTACAAAAATGCAGTTTTGGCTAAATAGTTGGGTTTTATACAGCAACATCTGCACTGTGTGGCTCCTTGGTGACAAAATAACCACAATTACACAAATTTATTTTAATCTAATACGTATATTTAATACAATTAAAGAAATTCAATTTTCGCAACACAGAAAAGTATATATATACCCCAAGGAAATACGAGTATTATCGTAAAATTTATGGAATTAGTAGCTAAATTTATACATTTTTTAGTTTTGGCGAATGTCTATGGGTGTCTGAGATATATTTTAGAGAAAAGAAAATAATTTTTGGGGGTCAAATGCCGTTCTTTAGGGTCAAATTTCTTATATACCTCGTTAAAGCTGACCCTTGCTTAATTTTTTGCGTTTTTAGGTATTGTACTTTATAAAAAAGCACAAAATTCGTATCAGATGGCAAATTTTGGGACCCTAGAAAGCTTTGAAGTTGTTTTTGTGCATAATATACCTTCCTTAACGTCGATAAATGCACGTTTTCACTTAGATTTCTCAGGAAGTGAATAGATTCCGCGGAAATCTTGGTGCAAATTATATATAGATGGCCTTGAATTGCCTTGTAATATTGTCGGATACAATCCTTGGGCATAAATTGACTCAGAAATGTACAATTATTTATTTATTTATTTATTTCAAAATTCATATATGATACAAAGCCTCAATGGCCAATTAAACGTATCTCAAGACAAAAAACCTGAGTTATAAAATAATAAATTCAATTTAATTTACTTAAATACATTAATATATAACAAATAATTATTATTTAAATGCATATATATTTCTTTCTTCGGCTCCCCAGCCATAAAAACAGTTAAAGAAGAATAACAATAACAAAAAAAAAAGTCCAAAGAGTAGTAACTCAACATGTGCTGATTATTCAAAGAGTAACATATTATACATGACTTTAAATATATATGGATTGTTGTTCACGTAGCCTTTGCATGTATCTAAGGATTTTCAAACGAAAAGAGTTATTGGTGTGAGAAAAAATACGTAGTTCTAATGGTAAATAATTCCAAAACCGAGCGACTCTGACTAAGAAAGACCTAGAATATACATCTTTCCAAATCCTAGGAATAAAAATCTGAGGATTTCTGGTGAAGTTTAAAAAAGTAAATGTCCTACTAAGAGCAAAAGGCATGCCATTTTTAATAAGATTGTAAAAAAGCAACACACAACGATAATTGACAAACATATCAAATGAGCACCCTAGAAAACGAATGACATGTTCAGATACATGACTTCTTCGTCGAAGATTAAATAAAAAACGTGTAATAGTATTCACAATACGGTTCACTTTGTCAATATTTCCGCCAATAGTGCCAGAATATACCTCAAATCCATACAAGACTTGAGATAACAATAGAGAATTCGCCAGCATTAACTTAATTCTGTAAGGAAGATATAAATTTGATCCATAAACTCTACGCAACATACCCCAAACTCTCCCAGACAAAGCATCAATATGACTCTCAAATGAAAGATCACAATCAATAATTACACCCAAACACTTGTGCTGCTGTACGAAGTCGATTTTAGTGCGATCCAAGAAGATGTCAATATTAGGCAAAAGGTTATTATTACCAAAAAATAACGCCTTGGTCTTAGAAGGGTTGACTTTTAATGAATTCATTGTCGCCCAACGAAGAAAATAATCTAGATTTGAATTTATATTACTTTCAAGAATGTTGATAGTATCACGTCTACTATTAAAGAGCAAGAATATATCGTCTGCAAATATAAAAGTAGAGCAAAAAACAGAATTCGTGCAACGAGGAAGGTCATTCACATATAGGATAAATAGAAGGGGACCAAGTACAGATCCTTGTGGAACACCAGAGAACAAGGGTAGGCAATTAGATTGACAACCATTTAGAACAACAAACTGGCTCCTATCACACAAGTAGGAAAAAATTAGTTTACAAGCAGATTTAGAGAAGTTAAACTCATCTCTCAATTTTAAAATAAGTGAGGTATAATTAATAGAATTGAAGGCTTTGGACAAATCTAAGGATATAAGAACACTAACCATATCATCGTTGATGGCTTCACGAACAGATTCAGTTAGTTGAAGCAATAAATGAGTAGTGTTATGTCCCTTGCGAAAAGCAAATTGACAATCATTAATCCGACTTTCACAAATCTGAAGCATTTGATTCTTAATGACATGCTCCATAATCTTTGATACAGCAGGCAAAATAGAAATTGGCCTCAAGTCATCAGATTCCCTAACAGACCGCGATTTTGGAATTGGCACTACTCGAGCTGTCTTCCACGCAGATGGGAAAACTGACGTAGTTAAAATAGAGTTAAAAAGGTTCAGTATAAGGCCCGAGACATATGGAAAAACTAGTTTAATGAAGGATACAGGTATGCCGTCAATACCAACAGATTTAGATGTAACCTTATTTATTGCTTCACAAAGCTCATCTTCATTAATGCAACGAAACGAAAAAGACGAATCAGCATCTAGGAAATCATCCACATTAAAAGATACATCGTAAGATACATCAGAAGCATTTGCAAAGAACTCATTGATAGTATCTACATCAATATTTATCCCCTCATTGTTGTTTCCAACACAGCCATGACTTCTTAGAACCTTCCAAAGTCTAGTGGAATCCATTCTTCCATAAAGCCTCGCATAATGAATTCTCCTCTCTTTGCGTATAACAGATTTTGCCTTGTTCCTGTACTTGCAATAGACACGCCAGTTTTGCCGAGATGGGTCCCTTTGGAAAGAAAGGAAAGCCAAATCCCTTATCGAAGTAGCAAACCTGACTCCACTTGACTGCATCCAAGGATCACCCGAGTAACGAATTTCTTTCCTAGCAATAGGAACAAACGAAAAAAGTTCATCGAAGAGAGAACATAAATAAGAACATTTAACATCCACATCCGTACACTCTACAATCAAACTGCTATCAAAGGAGGCAAGGAATGAAAATAAACCATCCCAATCAGTGTTCCTAAAATCGCGGAATTCAAAATAGTCTGGTAAAGGATTATAATTAATAGAGAGAGATGCAAAAATAAGAGCATGGTCAGAAATCGCAGGACACTGAACCTGATTAGAGTAGCTCAAGAGAGCACAGTCACTGACTAACATGAAATCAATCAGAGATGTCGACCGACTACGTAAGTCAAAGTGCGTAGGGATTGAGTTATGAGCAATATTTAGATTCAATCCAGTACAAAGTGACCGAAACAGGTTTGCTCTCGAAGGATTAAATAAATTGCAGTTGAAATCTCCAACAGTTATTATATTAGTATACTCAGCAAACATGTCACAGTGAAGGTTCTCAAAAACATCTACATTACCCGAAGGTAAATAAACAACACCGAAAAGAAGTTTAGTATTAGAAAATTGCAACTCTATGAAAAGAGACTCACAATGTCGGACTGAGGTTTTAGAAACATACTTGTATTGAAGACCCTTAGAAACATATATTCCAACACCACCACCTCTAGCTGCTATCTGACGGTCATTACGACACATGTTGAAGCCTGGAATAGAAACAGCAGAATCCAATATATCAGACGAGAGCAATGTCTCAGAAATAGCAAAGATATCAAATGTACTATCTTCCAAAATACGTTTAATTTCATCTAATTTAGTGGTAGGTTTAATGCTCCTGCAATTTAGATGAGCAATTTTAAGATTATTTTTATATGGATGCAATAAACTTTTTAGATAGGTGTTACCACTCACTATTGGACCAAGATTATCGTTAAAAGACATCAAAAACATAGCAGATGGGGAGCCAAGTAAGGAAATATAAATGCGAGAATCTTTTGCAAACACTACGATTCATTATAAACAAAAATTCAATCAATAATACAGCTCATCGCATAGTTTAAAAAAAAAAAAGAGATCAAATAAAATATCAACATATGCATATGTATACAACTTTGAATGAAATAATTGAACCAGCATCCAGCTGAAAAACCTCATAGAGTTAAAAAAGAAGTTGTAAACTAGCTACAGCTGTATCCAGGTTTCACAATATGAAAAAATAGGTATATAATAAAGAAAATAGATCAGTCAATTATGATTTGTGAATAGCAAAGAACAACCAGAAGCATCTCGTTCAATCTGTTTACCATCAGGCAGCGTAATTTTCGCTCTAGCTTTATCTCCGTTTATGATTTTGTACTTCGAAATAACATTCTGTCGACGAAGCTTATTACAGACGGCATTCAAGCTACTAGCCTCAGGAGAAAAGTGGTCATTCAAATAAACCCTTCTCGAAACATCTCCGCCATCAGCTGGGAGAATATCAGATACCCTTAAGGATCGACTCTTAAAATATTCACGCATGATTTTATCTCGAAGTTCTGCACAGTTAAGCTTCACCAATATATGCTTCTTGTTATGAATGTAGCAGGATAAACCGACATCACGACGTTCTAGATTCACTTTAAAAAAAGCTGCTATAGAAATCACAGTGCCAACCAAATCATTCAGACCATCAGGCAATCCACTTATAAGAAAATCCGCACGATTCAATCTACGGTGCAAAGCATTATTTTCCGCTTTAAGGAGTTTATTTTCATCCTCCAGAGCTTTTACCGACGTTTCAACAGCAGCAACTTTCTCATTGCATCTCGCAATATCATTTTTTATTTCATTAAGGCAGGACGTCATTTGCGCATTCAATTTTTCAATAGCCGTCTTTATTGAGCCCAGCTCTCCCTGATGCAAAGCAGTGAAGGAATCCAGTTTCTTGTTAATGTTTTGTATGTCATCTGAAGTTGCACCACGGTTATTTCGGCTTTTATCAAGGTTGGATTCACAGGTGGTGCAAATAAAGGCACTGACTCTAATTGCCTTAAGTGCAGCAAGCTCTTTTTCACTTAAATTAGCACAGGGTCCATGCACCCATCTATCACAAATGTTGCACTGAATAGAACCTGGGGCGCCTGGATTTTTAGTCACAGGTTCATTACATTTACCACACAATGTTTGCTTCTTCGCTGCAGGCATATTGTTTAGTAACAACAGATGAAGAATAACAGAAAAAAAAACAGCAACAACGGCAAGGCACTTCCAGTCAAAGGAAAGAGAAACAGCAGAATAGCAAAGAATAAAATAATTGCGTAACACAGTCAAAAATTTATATTTTGAAACCACAGTATTTGACTAGATATTCTTTGAATTTCAATTTGCCGGAACAAAATAATCTTTCCACAAAAGTATTTGATTGTTTACAAAAGCCAACAGTTGATATTTAAGATAAAAACAAAAAAGCGATCAGCTGCAAACCGAACAGACGTTTACTCAGGCATAGGGTTGCCAACTTAATACGAAATAATACGAAACGTTTCGGTCCTATTGTAACGGTAATGATCATAATACGAAAACAACGTTGTTCACAGTACAAATTTCATGCTTTTTTGGTAGTGCTTATATTTTGTTGCTTTAAAAGCTTTGGGGACAGGTTTGTAACAAAATATGTCACATTTCTGATTCAATTAATGCCCAAGGATTGTATCAGACCATAGTACAAGGCAATTTAATGCATTTTGTATGTAATTTGCGCCAGAAATTCCGCGGAAAATATTAACTTCCTGAGAAATTTGAGGAAAAACGTGCATTAATCGACGTCCAGGAAGGAATATTTTGCTCAATAAGAACTCCAAAGCTTTCTTGGGTCTCAAGATTTGCAATATGAAACTAATTTTGTGCTTTTTATAAAGTACAATACCTAAAAACGCAGAGAGTTAAGCAAGGGTCAGCTTTAATGTGCTATACAAGAAGTCCGACCTTAAATAACGGCATAAAACAGCCAAAAATGATTAGTTTTCTCTAAAATATATCTGAGACACCAAGATACATTCGCCAAAACTAAAAAATTTATAAATTTTGCTACTAATTCCATAAATTTTACGATAATGCTCGTATTTCCTTGGGGTGTATGTATACTTTTCTGTGTTGTGCAAATTGAATTTCTTTAATTGTATTAAATATACGTATTAGATTAAAATAAATTTGTGTAATTATGGTTATTTTGTCACCAAGGGGCCACACAGTGCAGTTGTTGCTGTAAAAAACCCAACGATTTAGCCTAAACTGCATTTTTGTAGGGTGTATGTATACATTTCTGTGTCACTGTATATGAGAGTTACGAATTTATACACAAAGAATAATTTCAGATTACAGAACCTTATGTACACAGTTTCACCCCCTTCACACCTCTTGCCTATAAACCAGCGTTGCCCAAGAATTTCCATCAATATGTGTGTTCGTTTACTCAAAATTTGTATAAATTGTTACTGGATGTTCGTTTACTCTACAGTACAATGCAAAAGACCTTAGTCGATTACAAGAAGTTACTGGACTTTTACAAATTTGTCTAAATTGTTGAGTAAACGAACACACCTAATGTTTTAGTATGTGTCTATGTATGAGTGAAGAAAACAACAACCACATGATGTTTATTGTTTGTTTGCATTCACTTATGGGTACTTTACACGATATGTTTTTTACATATGAGTTGTCACTTTTCATATACATTTTGTATGGGAGAAGTGACAACTCATATGCAAAAAACATATCGTGTAAAGTACCCATTACACTGTAAAGAGCAGTAAACATTGTCAGTTTTGAATGTCGATATTTCGCAGTTATCGATAACTGTCCAACCGTCCAGCAACCCCAAAACATTTTGTGGTTGCATGATGAATGACAAAAATGAACGGTCACACTAGCAAGCACCAACAAAGCTGTCATTCAAAACTGGCAATGTGTACTCAGCTTAAGTGAGAGAGAGAAGCAAATGCATGTACATATGCTGAATTTTTATATTCTATGTAATGCTGAATTTGGTCTGAAAGACTTACTGGCATTGTAATGTATGAATAATAAATTAAATGAAAAACAACTCAGTGGGCGCCCTCACTATACTGTCTTTGCAAAGAATCTTGTCCCTGCTATAAACTCATTTTCACATTAATGAAAAATTTCATAGTGTGGAATTAGACTTTGGTAATTTTATGCAGTGTTGTATTTTGACTAGAAACTGTTACGCCCCCTGGCGACGACAAGCCAACGCATAATGGATTAGAGTTGTGTCGTTCCGGAACGAACTAGTTCAAAGGAACTACTCCACAAAAGGAACGACCGGTACTAGGTCCGACTATGCGGTTCAGCTAGTTCCTTTTGCACCCTCGTTCGTTTTTCTCCCATTCTTTTTGCTCTTCTCTTTCAGTTGTCTCTCTCTCCCTATCTTTTATTAGTGAATAAGAAATCTCATAGTGTAATTTCTTTTTTCATTTCATACTAAACTGATCTTTGCCGAATTAAAAAAACAATTGAAGTATTTTTAATTAGCAAAACGATTGAAAATTTGTTTCAAATATTTGTAATCTTCCATGAAGAAAGCCGAAAACAATTTATTTTTCTTTTGTTTTGATGAAGAGGAAGCACGAACGATATGAACTGAGTGAACGAGTATGAGCGTGGTTATACCCAGCAAAATGTTCGATGCCAAAGATGACATTCAATCATAGGTGCAAGTGATCTAGCATGTCATCTTTTTAGCATCTTCATCGATGAATTTTATATGAGCGTGGACCCCAAAAGATGACGTTCTTTTCTGGATCCTAAGCATGTCATTTTAACCAATGCGTTGACATGTCATTTCCACCAATGCTTTGGCATGTCATTTCCACCAATGATTTGACATGTCATTTTCACCAATGCTTTGACACGTCATTTTCACCAACCCCTTGGCTTGAAATTTTCATGTCTTGTTTGGAAAATGGAAATGCTGTATTGAAATATGGTTTTCATGAAAAACAAAACTCTTTATTAATTCAAACAAATTCATGAAATAGCTACAATTAATTTATCAGTTTAGTTTTTCAAAAGTTTACATCCAAAATTGCAATGTAATCACCACCGCTGCAACGCAAAAGATTACTTCCTCCGTTCTCCGCAACTGATATTCTTTCATCTTACAAAAGGTTTTTTCAATTATCTTCCCATCACAAGTTCAGATTTCAACATGGACTCCAAATGCACTCCTTTAAGTATTTTTATTTCGTAAATTACTTTTATTTTATAATTTTGTTATTTTATAACATTTTTGTAATTTATACTCTTTTGTTTAGTGACGGAAATATGTAGGGATCTACAACCCGGCATGCTTTAGGGATCTCTAAGAACAAAATGTAACGAACGGGGAGGAGAGACTTTTTATGGAAAATACCATTTATGCTTAATTTATTTTTAATTGTTTCTTTCCAAAAGTAGTTTCTTCTTTATTTTCAGATTCTTGTTCCTTTTCGTTTCGGACTTTTTTTTCAAATTCCAAGAAGCGAGATTTGATTGATTTCATTCTATGTCAGATTTAGAACAGACAAGGGAACTTTTAACTTTTTAGCTCGATGGTTGGGACTTCATATAATACCAATTGTTTAGAAGTTCTAGTTGTTTGATATGCAGTAAATGTAAGACAACATCACGACGACAGTTCTAACAACTTTGGTCTGTTCCAGAAACTGCAAGAATCTACTTATTTTTACTACGATAACAATTTTTCCTTTATGTTATCGGAAAAAATAGTAAAAATTAGTAGATTTTTGCAGTACTGGAACATACCAAAATGAAAATAAACAGGTGTGTAAATAAAAACACAAACATCATCTCTATTGGATCGATGGAATGGGTACAAATGCTAATGAAAAGATCGGATCTTTCACGACTTCCTTTGCATTGGTTCAAATCCTAATGAAAAGATCGGATCTTTCACGACTTCCTTTGAACCAATGCAAAAGATGACATGAAATCACGTCATCGCAAAGAACCCCTTCCGTCAAATTTTGCTGGGTACATATAAAGGTTGGTACTAAAATGAACTATGGAACTAACTGAAGGACCTAGTTCCTCTTGCGGAACGGAACGGAAAAGATCGAACCGCAAAAGGAACGAGATTGCCCAACTCTATAATGGATGCAATAAATCATTGTGGTGTAGAGTTGTATAGTTCATGAACAAAAAAGTTCAATTGAACGATTCATTGAAAAGAGCGTATGAACTAGATCAGTCGATATAGTTCAATAGCTCACTGAGCGCAGACCGAAAGATATATGGTAACATGGGGCGCCTTCGCCACGTTTTTGTTCACAATTTTTTCATATCGACACCGTTAAAGTTTTTCCAAATATTATTTTTGGTAAAGCTATAAGCATATCTTGATTATCAGTATTGATATATAAATGGTTATAATTTTGTTTTTAAAATATTATTTTTGAG
The DNA here is from genome assembly GCF_047663935.1 of Musca autumnalis. Taxonomy (NCBI): domain Eukaryota; kingdom Metazoa; phylum Arthropoda; class Insecta; order Diptera; family Muscidae; genus Musca; species Musca autumnalis. The sequence continues at coordinate 225,516,075 of NW_027411866.1, forward strand.
AATTTACAAAATGTCTAAAAAGTGGCGAAGCCTCCCCACCCATGGGGCAGCTTCGCCATGGATATTTAACATTCTCCAACGAACTCTAAAACTGTAATATACCATATTTCTTCCTTAAATATCAACATTATGCAAAAAAGGAACATGTTTTCTATTGAATAATCAAAAATGATTCTAAAATTTACAAAAAGAACCAGATTCTAGTGCTTAATTGAACTAGTTACCTTGAATTTAGGTACAAAAATCATAATGCTACTAAAACGAGATACGTTTAGGATAATATTTGATTTTAACTTCACATTATAGTGTGGTATATCTATAGCATAAAGAGTTTAAGTTAAACATTACAATTTTCTAACATTAATCCCCTACAGCCCTATCATGCCGTAGGCGCCCCACCCCTTACATACTTCATAATATTAATATATTGAAATTTGTAATTTCTTTTTTCATGCGAATTATTTTTATTTATATTCTTCACTAGTTGTCTTCTAACGGTACAAAATATGTTTTTGATATCACAAAAGGTAAAGAAGATATCGCAAAACGTACCTACCATAATTATTTTTCCCAATACCCTGAAAACATAAAACAGCGTGCGTCCGCTATCATACCTATGACTCAACTGCCAACTTTTGGGAGATGATAGATCTTCATTAAACTCACAATTTTGCCTTTAACGGATTTTTTTATAGCACTTGTAGTTTGCGAGAAAATCGGAACTAGCGTAGCCGCCCCAGTGGCGAAGGCGCCCCATGTTACCATATATATAATATATAACCGGATTTAACAAACCTGTGTTTCAAATGTCAATTCCTTTGCGTATATGTCAAATAAATCCGCACTAGGAAGGTTAACTCTGCAAAAGGCTATAATATAAACATGGCCATACACAAAGAACTAGAGCTGGCAAACCATCGATATTCCCAACATTAGATATTTTCGATATAATGTTTTAAAATATCGATTGCTATCGATATTATCGTTAAGTTTTCTTCGCCATTAATTTGGAGATGAAAATGGCGCAAATGTCAATGATTTTGTATGTGAAGGATAATAAACAACTGCCTTTATTTTATAAAAAATGTAAAAAATACATTTTATTTTACCGAAATATGTGTACGTGTGACTACGGACTTACTTTCTTACACACACATAGCCGAAAAGCAGCGAAATTTTTATTTATTTCAATAGATTTCAGGTTAGGGGTTTTTATCCCGATAATATCGATAGGCAAAACTATCTATCGATATTGAATTTTTAAATTATTATCGATAGTGCCATCGATTTTTTGCCTTTACTTACCTGAGGTTACCATTTTTACCATTTGCTACCATTTTTAACCTGCAAAGCGTTCCTTAACCCCGAAAAGTGGCAAAACTGGAAGCAATTTTTAAGAGAGTGAGAGTGGAGAGAGAGCGAAAATGGTTTTCTCTACTAGTCCCGGTCCACACTAGCGTGAATTTCACTGAAAAATTTCATGAAATTAGGCGTTCTTAAATCGAATTCCCCCCTACAGCAATTTTATGATTTTACTCTACTATGGAAGTCGATCTAGAGACGCATAATTTCATGCAATTTTTTTAATGAAATCACTCTAGTGTGGACCGGGACCTACCACAGGCTACCAGCAAAATTTCTGCAGGTAAAAATGGCAGGAACTGATTTTTCGATTTTTGTTTGATGATTATTTCACAATGAAAAAGAAAATGGACGAAAAACAGAAGAAAAGGTCGAACGCTGACAAAACTAAATTAAAAACTGTGAAATAAAAGACGAAAATTGAGTTTTTATGTTTCTTTTTGACATTGCTGCCAGACCTACCATTTTTCCGTTCTTTTACTTTTCTGGTAAAAATGTTCATGAGAGAGCAATTTTGACACTTTTCTCTTTTACCACCCTTACCATTAAGAAAGTAAAGGAACAAAGCTATAGTTGCGATTTACCGAACAAATTTATAGCGTTCCGGTTTACTTAAAGTTAAAAGTGATCATAAATTTCATGGAGGACCTTCTTGGCATTAACTTTTAACGTTAAAATTATATTCTTAATTCCTCTAAATTGGTTAATTTTGCGTTTTACAAAACATCCAATAGTAAAAGAACAATATAATAATGACTTTAACAGCCTGTTCATGTATGTCTACCGAAAGGTTTCTTGCGCTTCGGAAGTGGAAAAAATCATTTTCTGTTCATGTAAACACCTTCGAAACGAAAATCTATGCGACCGACAAGCCATACGAAATAACACGTAAACGTACACTTTTCCATTCAATTTGGGTTTACGTATTTCGAAAGGACTGTCTCTTATAGAAAGAGAATGTCAAAATCACTCACTTGCTTTGTAGCTGCCGAGTAGAACGTAAACTCGCGAATTACACCGAAAATCTTACAACAAATTTATGCAACACATTCTTGAAACAAAATAAAAATTTTATAGACACTTTTTATTTATTTATTTATTTATTTATTTATCAACTTTACAATAATTCTAAGCCATCGGGCCAATTTAATGGCGGTTTCACTAATTATTTTGAAGAAATCAATAAAATAAAATAATTCAAAATACCGACACATTTTATTTTTCAAACAAAACAAATCACACATATTCCAATGTTTGTATGAATATGTGGATTTTGTTTTCATTTCTCATTTGGCTCTCATTTTTGGAACATAGTTGTACAAATGTACATTCAAATTAGTAGTATTTCGCATAGGATACGTAACGGCAGTCGCACGGTAGTTTGCGAAATACATGAACGCCTTTTTAGACGGAAGTGAGTGACTGCCTTCCTTTCGTACAGGTATCCGTGCGACATACATGAACAGGCGGTAAGTTTATATAAAGTTTAGGAAAAAACGTCCTTCGGAAAAAAATTGTAATTAGAATTTCATTTACGTGGCTGGCAAAAAAACCTTATGTTGTGTGTTTGTAGAAATTATAACTGCGAAAAAGCTTTATCTATGTTTCTATTTTCCTTTTTCTATCCAAAAACGGTCAAAACGACACAAAACGTTACCCAAACGTTGGCTGTGTTTTCAGCTTAACATGCTGAACTAGATTTGTGAATCGTTCGTTCGTTGATCGCTCTTTGTGTATCTTTCTATCTTCGCTCTTCATGGTACAATAATTGGTCTGTTCCTTTACTTTTGAAAGTGGTAAAACCGGCAAAAGATGCAAAAGTTGTAAACTGCTCCCATATGAATTGTATGGTGTCTGAAGTAAAGGAACGCTTTTCGAGTAAAAAGTGGTAAAACTAGAAGATTCTTGCACGTAAAGGAACAGAGCTAATACAGGTAGCATTATCATGCCAGCTGATGGTAACATAATTGGTCTGTTCCTTTACTTTTAAAAGTGGCAAAACCGCAAAAGTAGCAAAAGTTGTAAACTGCTCCCATATGAATTGTATGGTGTCCGAAGTAAAGGAACGCTTTTCGGGTAAAAAGTGGTACAAATTGAAGATTCTTGCACGTAAAGGAACAGAGCTAATACAGGTAGCATTATCATGCCAGCTGATGGTAACATAATTGGTCTGTTCCTTTACTTTTAAAAGTGGCAAAACCGGCAAAAGTAGCAAAACTTGTAATGCCTTGTTCAGACTGACGGTAATTCGTTCTCTATTCGTTGTTCGACCCCAAATTACGATATAATTACTTCATTTCCCATACAAAATTTTGAGAACGAACAACGATTTGTGTACTTTGTTCAATTTAAATTACTCTCAGAACGACGATAAAATATGTCCCATCTCTAACAAATGAGAGAATTTATCGAAATAAATTAATTATGACAGGAAAAATATAAAATTTAAAATTTATTAAAAAGCCAAATTTTTTTAGTAAAACTGCAAAACCTGAATGAAAAGTAAACGGTTTAATGACTAATAAACATTCAAATCATAGCAAATTTTCTATTTTCGTTTATTGCAGTTGCATTTCTTGTCCATCGTTTCAAATTCACTTACAAATTTAAAAACAAAAATCAAATGCCTACCAGAAAGTCTGTATACCAAAAAGTTATTTGGCAGGTCTCTCTCTTTAATTTTGAAAATAGAAAAATATTTTTATTTGCTGAAAACACCAAAATTGTGAGAAGAAATAGAAAAGATGAATGAAAATAATGTAATTAAATATTAAATAGATATCTGAAAGAAGGACAAATAGTTTTTCAGTTCATATCAATTAATTGTACTCGTCTTTTGGACGAAAATTTCTTTAAAATCAGAAAATAAAAAGTATGAAAATATGAATCATGTTGCTATGAATTGTGTACCATGTCGTATGAACGGGTTAATTCGTGTACGTAATTATGAGAACGAACTACGTGATTCAAATTCTAGTATGAACATGGCATTAACTGCTCCCATATGAATTGTATGGTGTCCGAAGTAAAGGAACGCTTTTCGGGTAAAAAGTGGTACAAATTGAAGATTCTTGCACGTAAAGGAACAGAGCTAATGTGTCAACTACATTGAATTGATGTCAAATTTTGACACCTTTGGCCTGTTCCCGTACTTTATAAAAATGGCAAAAGTAGTAAAAGTTGTAAAAGTTGTAAACGATTTTCATATAAATTTTGCGTACGGGAACGCAAAATGTGTAAAAGTAGTAAAAATTGAAAAACCTTTTTAGTTCTGGAACAGAGCACTTAAGTACAGTACACATTGTCAGTTTTGAATGACGATTTTTGCAATTATCGATTACTGTCCAACCGTCCAGCAACCACAAAATATTTTGTGGTTGTATGATGAATGACAAAAATGAACGGCCACACTAGCAAGCACCAACAAAGCTGTTATTCAAAACTGACAATGTGTTCCCAGCTTTATGTTACCAACAATTGCCGATGCGGCTACCTGTGTATTTGTACCATGGCGCTCTGTGAGCTATTGATCCATACGCTCTTTTCAATGAATCGGTCAATTGAACTAGTTCGTTCATGAACTATACAACTCTATTGTGGTGGGGGGTTGTTTTCACATTCTTCGTGTTCGTTTTCAATGGGAGGGAGTTTTGAAATTTTCCAATCCAACACCACCAACAAACCCAAATCCTATCCAGTAGAAAATAACAATAGCATAACATTTGACCATCTGCCGATTGAGAACAACAGCTGCTCTTGTGCTGTTGTGGCTCGTGCTTGGGAAAGTAAAATAATTGTTTTCATTCCTTTACATTCACTCATCCTGCGATTACATTGATTACATTATGGAACGTCGAAAGCTACCAAATACACCGCGTATTAATGAAAAAATTAGAGAATACTGCGAAAAATTTGGCGGAGATCGGAATTTAGAACAATTTTTACGTATATATTCACCATCCACCAATAGTAGTGGAGGTAGCTGTGAAGCTATAGTAGCAATGGCAAATCCTTTAGGTGGACCAGTTTGCAAAAGTATGCCGAACATACATGAAAAGGATAAGGCGGTACAGTTTGACAGTGGAGCATCACTTAAAGATATTCTTGTTGATATCAACATAGAATTGGAGGAAGGAGCAATGAAGCTATTCAGCAACTCTAGTGAGAATCTACACACACCTAAAAAAGCTGGAAATGGTGCAGATATACAGCAAGTTAAAACTCCTGATTCCATTGCTAAAACACATCGCCGCCTGGAATGGGATTCTTTGGGTGATATTGGATACAAAAAATCAATGTCCACAAGTAACATTAGTGTATTGGAGAGATCGCTTCTCAAAGAGTTCTTTAAGGAGAGTAGTGTCACATCAGAACCCACAAAGTTACATGAAGAGAAAAATGATTTGGAAAATAAACCTCCACAGCGTAAAGCTGAAAATAAGCAATTGGAAAGTGTAAAAGCCAGTGTTATGGAACATGCTACGCCACCCTTGGCTTGTAGCACCCTAGTTGAAGGACTGTCGGCCAAAACAAATGCACGTGGTGCAAGGCCAAAAATGCTAACAAAAAGTACATCATCAACATCACTGCAAGAGAAATTTGAAAAATATGCCCAAACTTCATTGATCAAACCAGCAGGAGCAGCAGCTACTCAATCCCAAGAAGTACAGGTTTCCATTTCCTCATCGACCTCTGCAATTGAGGGTACGGCACCTTCTAGCTTTGAATATTATTCCTCAAGATCATCCAAATCGAGGTCATCTATATCATCATCAGCCGCAGCTGGCACCTCAAGTAATCTATCCAACACAAGTATACCACCAACAGCTCAACATCCTTTCATAACAAGCATTACAGATCTTTTGCGAAAGCGAAAGGCAATGAATGAAAAATCCATGGAAAAATGTAATGCTGAAGAAACTATAAATAAATTAAAGTCTCAATTTGCAGCAGCTTTGGAAGAAAACAAAGAGAATCAATCACATTCCAATACAATGTCATCTACCACCACTTCTTTCTCATTGACGCGACAGGCTCCTGAATTGGATTTGGGTATACAACTGATATGCTCTCTCATCGATGCGAAAAAGGTTAATGAAAAACAAAAGAAGAAACTTATACGTGACATTGTTAAACGTATCACACGTATGGTGCCGATTGATGAAACAGCAATGGAAAAAACTTCAATCCTCCAAACGCAAAATTCTACAACTTCAGAGAGGTCGCATCAATCACACCTATATGATGCTGTTTATTCCCGTCGGGGTAATGGTTCTTTGAGAAGTAGTAATGCTCCGGCGAAGAATGAGCGCAGAGTATCCAAAGACAAGATAGAGGATATGGAGTTGGGGCTTAAATCATTGGAAGGGACTGCTACAAATAAATTTCACTCTCATCTGACTATCAATTCCACTAGCGAACATTTGCAGGGTGTTCCAGGTAAATATACTTTTGAATACACAAAAAGAAAGATTTCCCAGTTTAGTCTTACAACATTTTCTAACCAAGCTACCAACAAATTGGCTTCTGTATTGTCTTCTTTTAGCTCAACGCAAATATTCCAGGGAACATCCTGTTAAGCAACACACCAGCGAGAGAGTGAGAAACAATCAGATTTGCGACAAAGGCCAACAAACCAATACGCTGAACTTAAAGCCACAATCATTGCCACCTACAACAACTTCAAATAAAAATCACAAACAAGTGCCAATTCCAGAAGCTAGAAAACATAGCAAAGATGTGCAAACTGAACTAATTAACGACGAGAACAAGAAGGAAAGAACACAGAAAACTGATATTGAAAATCTAATGTTGAATATTAAAACAACACGCTCAACACAGACAAGTAATTCGCCTAGCAGTAGTACAATGTCCAAAAGGCAGCAAAAGACCACCACAACAAGAACTTCATCATCATCGGAAAGCAAAGACAATCGAACAACATCAACATCATCTGGAACATCTCATGATTTGCCCACACAAAAGACGGTACGGAAAAACATAACCACTTATGACACAGATGGAGATCAGGCCACCATGAGAGAATGGCTTAATCCCTTGACCCAATCCGAAATTGAATATGAGGAAAAGAAACGCGAAGAAAGCAAAAAGAAGGCCGCCCGAGAGGCCCTTAAAAGGGAGAAAAGTCTTAAGAAAACCAAACAACATAATTGTGGTAGGGAAAAACAACTAAATTGGATTGAAAGCGAAATACATCGTTTGGAGTGTTTAAAGCATTTACTACTCAAAGATGGTCATGATAATACCTCTTCCCTGGTGGGTTCCACGGATCAAAGTTCCATGGCTATTAAAGAATCTTTCAACTCCACCCAACAAACGGATAAACTTTACGACACCGTATATTCGGACAAATCCTCAGTATTAAGTGAATCTGCAGAACGTTTGGTAAAGGAAATTGAAGTTATTCTAGAAGAGTCCAGTGAAGATGTTTTCAATGATAGCTCCAAATGTGGTGGCAGCATACCGGCTAATGAAATTGAGGTGAAAATAAATTTTCAAAAATCTTTAGAACGAAATGAACGACAAGCATTGAAAGACAAGCCGAAACCACCACAACGGCAAAAAATTGATACCCCTCCAATGGCAACCACCGATCACAGTGAGGTGGAAGGTGAAAGTTTAAGGGATATGGTAAAACAGCGCAAACAAGAATTCATGGCTTCATATAAAACGAAAAAACAAAACCACTATGACATTCTCAAGCAACAACAAAAAGTTGAGGCACGCTTTAAATATTTACCGCCAACTCGAGATACGCAAAGTTATTATTCTGTACCTCATACCATGAATAGGAGATTTTCTCCCACAGAATATGCCTATCCACAGAGTAATTTACCCCCCACACCCCAGGAAGATACAAGTAATTCATCTTCATCACATGTTATTTACAGTACAGCTGCCGTTACAAAACCCAAATCGTTTCAAAAACGACAAGAAATACCAAAACCCTCCACCTCAGATTCCAGAATTGCTGTTACCACAACTTCTGCGGCTTCTTCGGCCTCTATATTTTGTATGTCATCAGATTGTTCTGTGCCAATGGGTTCTAAAAATGTGTCCTCAACACCCACCACCACACATCATTATGATGATGTTGCAGCTGCAGTTGCTGGTGTTGCTGCCGTGCAACAATCATCGGAGTTACAACAACAAGTAGGTGGTGTTATTGGTGAACATCATCTGCAACCATATATACGTCAATGTCCCCCACCAATTACAACTTTTCAATCATCCATTGCCAAAGCAGCTGCCATACAAGTTAAACCCAAGGGCATAGCCTATGTTATTGAATTTGATGATACCAAAGAACTCAATAACAATGTCAAGAAGAACAATGCCAAGGTGGAGAAAACTGAATCAACCCGAACATTTACCACCAACAATCTTGAATGCTTGGAAAAAGGACCCCAACTAACATTGCAGGAACATTTGGAGAAAGCAAAACCAAATTTCTTAAAACACAGCAAAGAGCGCAAAGCCATACTCAATCAGTTGCAGTCAATGCGTCAGGAACGCGATCGTCAATTAAGGGAAATTGTAGATAATACAAGTTTTAATTCTTTGGAGCGCCGTTTGAAATATCTACCACCGCCACCAATGCGTAAGTGGTGACTAAACATCAACATTAAATAAAAGAAAATTTAAAGTTATTTTGTCTTTTGCAGAAAAACTCCGCATTCTTAAAACAAAAGAAATGAAAGCCCTAACAAATAAACGTGTTGCTTCTCTTCCAGAAGTTGTTGCCCGCAAACAACAAGAATTGGAGGAGAAACGTCGTCGTGGAAATCGCATTTTACGTGATGTCTTTAATTTGGTGAGTATTACAAATTAAAAAAAATAAAAAATTAATTAACTAAATTAAATTTAAAGAATAAATTAATTTGTCAGTTTTATTCGACTTTAATTTTTGACTGAAATTGATGATGCAAACCTAACAATTACTAATTTGATTTTTTTCTTCTCCTCTTTTTTCAGCGTTTACAAAAGCGTGTACGTAGTGGAAAACTATCATTGAATCACAGCAAAGTTGTTATTTAGAAATTCTAGTGTGCCAGCAAATGTTGAAAGACAAATCAATATTTAAAACACAATATTGATGCATGTCCTTTTTTTAATAAAAATAACAAAGTATTTTTGTTTAATGGATATTTAAATTACTCATAAAAAACATATAAGTTTGTTGAATATGTTATATTTTAGATAATAATAATTTTAGTGAAATACACAATTAATTTGTTATAGTGAAACATTTGAATATTTAAAAAATAAAGCAAAATTGTCTACGAAAAAAATACAAATACAGTGACAAAGAAGAAGTAACAAGGACCAGAGAAAAAAAAGCAAGCAAAGTCAAACCTTAAGAAAACATTCGCAACTGTCTCCGGCATGGTGCAAATGATTGCCTTAACTGTGATATTAAATGTAAGTTTTTCAAAACAATATTACATACCAATATCTGTTTTATAACACTGTGTGTAATGAAAAATTAACCATATTCTGACCCACAGGGTGATAATAAACAAAAAAGAAGACGTGTGTCTCGGCGTTTTCCCCATCGTGTTAACCAGGTATGTTCTGAGACGCAGTTCACATCTCACTCTTTATTGGGGCTAAGATTCATTAGGACATTTAAAAAGAAGAGTACACTCTAGTCCGTTCATAAAATATTCGAAAAATAAGCGTAAATATGTGAACAAAATGCTTGAGGAGTGAAGTGAGAGGTGAAGTGAGTATCAGAACATACCCGAACATGACTATCTAACATCAAACATCTCCTTTTGGATATGACTAATATGACTGATGAAAACAATAACTTACGAATTTAGTATCCGAGATAGCCTAAATATTGCAAATCGCAATATTTCTTCCGAATGTAAATCAAGTTCCAAGAAGGTCTATATCGGACTACACTTTCAGGTACACCCTCACAAAAGTTCAAAAATTTGGCCTGAGTGAAAAAATTTTGCTTAAATGACATATTTACGATATAATGTTTTTCGTGGGTAAGTCCATGCATAAAATAGTCTTCTTCGGAAATCCTGCATCCAATTTATTTATTTTATTTATTTATTGCGATTAAAGTTTTTAAGCCAATAAACATCGCAATGCGCAAAACTACTACAAAATCATATTCTGCATAACAAAAAATCTTAAAACTATTATTAAGTAATTAAAAAATTAAGTTATTAACAATTTTTAAGCAAAAACAAAATATATTATAGGCTCCCAAGCCATAAATAAATAAATACGTATACAAATTACATCTATTGCTGATGGTTCAGAATCAAATCAATGCCAGCGCAAGCAGAATCTACTCAGCAATATCAGCCGACGCTGCTATAAAACATCATTAACATACATATATGTTCAGCTGGTCTGAGAGCAAAGCTTTCAAACTTGTTACGAAATACTCTTCGTGAAAAAGAAAATTGACGTAGCTCAGTGGGAAGTCCGTTCCACAAATGCGCAGAGCGAACAATAAATGATCTTTCGTAAACGGATGAATAAAATCGTGGATAACGTAATTGTGTATTCCTAGTAGATCTGAAAAAACACAGTCTTTCTCGTAGGACATCAGGTAGGTCCAAAAGCACAGATTTGTAAAGAAATGATATAACACGTTCTTTAACATATATTTTAAAGGGAACTTCAAGAAAGTTACAGGCATGAGCAGAAACATGTTGAGATCTACGCAAATTGTAGACAAATCTAATTATCATATTGAAATTTGTTTAGTTTTTCGTTGGTACGTCCCTGTAAAAAAGGAGTGTTCCTCGGAAATCCTGCACTTATGTCGCTTATGGTTTCGGCTATCTCTTGTATGTAGCTCGGAGGTCTAGCATCGAATTTGTTTAGTTTTTCATGGATAAGTCCACGCAGAAAAGGAGTGTTCCTCGGAAATCCTGCACTCATGTCGCTTATGGTTTCGGCTATCTCTTGTATGTAGCTCGGTGGTCTAGCATTCAATTAGTTTAGTTATGGCCTCATACTCCTTTCCAATTTTTACCCTTCCAATCTTGAATTTGATTGTATTCCAGATGTACTAACCCCTGTACTTTGTCTATGTCAGTCTGACCAGTGAGATATCGTCAATTCCCAAGACTTACCATCACTTCACCGTTCTGTTTATCAAAGACCTAGAGTATGTACTCTGTCTTGAGTTTGCAGCCATAACCACTAACGTATACCGCCACTTTAGTCACCAGCTTCAGTTTGTCATCCTCCCAATGAGTTGTTATACTACTGACTATCTTCCCAAGAGAGGCAGAGTTCACGTGCGGGCCCAAGTGGTACATTAAGGGGTCACTGCCGATTCTTTTTGTTGGTCCACGCCCTTGAAGGATGTGATCCAACAATTTGACGTTGACCATTTTCTGGATAGCTTCCCTCTACTGGCATGGATCACCGAATAGCGCAGCTCGTCCCTGTAGTGCCTTTTGGCTACTTTAACGGAAGTTGTTGACTGCACCTTTCCAGTCTCCATGGTCATCCTCCAATTCTGAAAGGTCCGGAATTTTCCTTTTAGAGTCTTTTGAGAAGATTTAGTGGTGTTCATGTCACATTGTCGTCCTCTACCAAAAGATACTGTGGACAGTCTCTTCCGCTTATTTTAAGGTTTACTCGGCAAGTTTGAAGTTGGAAACTTTTCTTCTTCTATAATGGTTTAGCAGTGTTCAGTTCTTCGGGATATCTAATCCTCTTTAGTCCATATTTACATTAGGCCATTTTCCTTGCGGCAATTGTCAGTTTGGTGGTGAGAGAGGGTGTTGAGAGCCAAAGGGTTACCAAATGCCTCACCCCTCTCTCCATCAAACTGATAATTGCCGCAAGGAAAATTGCCTAATGTAAATATGGACTTAGTGATTCCGTGGAAGTGGACGTTTGTTTACCTTAAGAGCATCCTGATGTTTTTTTATTAAGTTGCGTCTTGTGCTTTTAAATTTTCGTCGTTAAGCCCTTGACAATTACTTCCTTTTCGTTGTGAGATTCGCAATACTCTCGATCACTTCATCCATCATCTTGTGGACACCATCTTTAGTAGAAAATTCCATAACGATTGTGTCTTTTCGCATTTTCTGTAAGATTCGTTGTCATGGTCTCTTCTAGTCTGTAGTGGTTGGGTCCAGATTAAACTCTCCCTAGGCATTCCTTTCTCCTCCTCTCTTTTTCAGTGCCATGACATACTCACATCTGCGGGAGATTGTTGCACACGATCGCTTGATGGCGACAAGGTGTAACTCGTTGGCAGATCACGGGTCCAGCCGGTAGAGGCTTAGTTAGGCCCTGCACCGTAACATTATCTTCATATTTTACCATATTCCACTGTTGTTTTTTGTTTTAAGGAAACACCTTCATAGTCAGGTTTTAATGCGCGGAAAACTCGAAGGCTCCCTGAGGAAGGTGATCACACTACTCCACTTCAAAAATCCTATTGTGACCAAATAAAATGGCTGATGGATTCATCGATAACTATTGTAAAGAGTGACTGACTCTGCTCCAACCTATGCACATCATTATCAGGCATGTTCTGGCATTCACCTCTGCACCTCACGTGTATAGAACACACCTAAAGCTGTTCTGCAACACACTTTACACCTAGTTGGGGTGTATTCCTCACACTGTAATTTTGATGGCGAGAGCTGAGTGAATCCTTATTTTTTAAAGAAACTAATTAAAATTTTCTACAAAAAACTGCATAGGACTAAAATCTAATCGGTCATGTTCTGGAATTCACCGTGTATGCATTTCACATCACACATGCACTTCACCTGTGAAAGCAATAGATGTTCTGTATTTCACGTGAAAAGAGCTTTCATATTTCACGAAAGAACTTTGGAAAGCTTTATTACAGCTTTCAAACTTTATCAGTAACAATGAAAAAATATCAGTCTGTGTTGGCGCATCAACGAATACACATGCGTGTGTGGGTATGTACGCTTTTTTCTTTTATTTGTTTCTTCTTCTTCTTCTTTATTTGCCTATTCGTTTTACGAATTTATGGCGATCAGTGCAATTACATAAAATATATTACATTATATTAAGTGATTATATGTATTTATAAGTTGTTTATTATTTCAGCAAAAGATTGTCGATTTCTGCACCTGCTGAGTAGAGTTGAGGCATCATTTATGTCGGTCCATTCCTGAATATTGTTAATCCAAGACTTCTCTTTTCTTCCCCTGGACTGTCTGCCTTCTATTCTGCATCGGATGATGTTTTGGAGTAGTTTGTATTTGCTGTTTCGCATGATGTGTCCAAGATATGCTGTTTTTCGTTTCTTTATTGTACGTATAAGCTCTTTTTCTTGGTGTATTCTTCGCAGTACTTCATTGTTAGTTACAAACTTGGTCCATGGTATTTTGAGAATTCGCCTGTAAGTCCACATCTCGAAAGCTTCAAGTTTTTTCATGTCAACTGCCTTCAGGGTCCACATTTCGACTCCATATAGCAAAACAGACCATACATATGTTTTCAGATATCTTAGTTTTGACTTTATAGTAATATCATGACTTAAAAAAATTTTCTTGTATTTTACAAAAGCTTCTCTCGCCATTTCGATTCTGCTTCTTATTTCATTTGAAATGTTCCATTTGTCATTTATTGTGACGCCGAGGTATTTAAAGCTATGTACTCTTTCCACGTCCATATCTTTAATTTTTAATTGTGTTTGATTACTCATATTTTCTTTGGAAATAACCATGTACTTAGTCTTTTTAATATTTATCTTTAGACCATATCTTTCACTGTGCGTTGTTAGTCTAGTAAGTAGGTATTGCAGCCCTGCAATGCTATCGGCTAGTATGGTTGTGTCGTCGGCATATCTAATATTGTTGAGAAAAGTACCATTAACCAGGATTCCTTTTTTGACATCATTGATAGATTCTTGGAATATTCTTTCGGAGTATACATTGAACAATAAGGGGGATAATATACATCCTTGTCTGACACCTTTTGATATTACTATGTCTTCCGTGCATTCTCCGTTTACGTCGACATGTGCAGTCTGATGCCAATACAAGCTTTTTATACATCGAATTTCATTCTGCCCGATACCAATGGACGTAAGAATCTCTATTAACTTGTCGTGCTGTACTGTATCGAAAGCCTTTTCGTAATCAATAAAGCATATATATACATCTTTTTGAACAGCTTTGCATTTTTCAACTAGGATTTGTAGGGAAGAAAGAGCTTCGCGGGTTCCCATGCCTTCCTTAAAACCAAATTGGGAAGCACCCATAACTTTTTCACACTTCTCATATATTCGCCCATGAATTATTTTTAGGAAAATCTTCAATGCATGGCTCATTAGACTGATAAGTCTGTAGTCACTGCAGTGTTTCGGCTGTGTTTTCTTTGGTATAGTTATAAACTTTGATCTCAGCCAGTCATTTGGGTATTCCCCGGTCTCATATATGTAATTAAATAGCTTGTTCAGGATATTAATGTTATCTCCGTCTATTAACTTCAATATTTCCGATGGAATCTCATCAGGACCACATGCTTTTTTAAGTTTTAAGGATTTTACTGCTGACTCAATTTCTTGTTTGGTTATAGATGTTCCTTCTGGCGGTTCATTCGTCATCATCACATATGTTGATCGGTTCTGGTCGGCAAAAAGGAGCTTTATGTACTCCTTCCATATTATCATCTTTTCTGATATATCAAAAATAGGTTCATTTTCCTTATTGTATAGAATTTTAGGTATTGATTTGCGGTATACACCTGCCATTTCTTTGATCTTTTTGTGAAGATTGAAATCGTCATTTAATTGTTGCAATCTTTCAATCTCCTGGCATTGCCTGTTTATGAGATTATTTTTCGCAATTCTGATTGCGGATTGTATTTCTCTATTTAATTCGTAATATAATTCGTAGTTTCGATTTTTATGTCTTCGACGTTCCTCCATCAGATCTAGTATCTCCTTTGTCATCCATTCATTCTTTTGTGGTTTTGTTGTGATTCCTAGATTATTGTCCGCTATGGATTTTAGCGTATTTTTAACAGAATTCCACATCTGTTCACTATCTGCAGCTTTAATTTTTCTAAATTCTTGATCAATGATCTCCCTCATTCTTGTCCTTACCCTTGGTTCCTCCAGTTTTCCAGTATTGAGTTTTCCACGTGTTTTTCTCTTTGCGTTTCTCTTCAATTGTTTACGAAACAGAGTAAACAAAGAAACGAACTCTTACAAGAGCGCGTACATGTTGAATTTAGTACTTCAGGAAAAAATACATTTTTAAATGATATTTTTTTAAGAAAATTAAATATTTTTTAAAAGCGCATAGAAAACTAATTAAATTTTAGTCCTATGCAGTCTTTTGTAGAAATTTTCAATTGGTTTCTTTAAAAAATAAGGATTCACTCAGCTCTCGCCATCAAAATTTCAGTGTGAGGAATACACCCCAACTAGGTGTAAAGTGTGTTGCAGAACAGCTTTAGGTGTGTTCGATACACGTGAGGTGCAGAGGTGAATGCCAGAACATGCCCGAATGTGTTTTCTATTAGCATTTAAAAAATATTTAATTTTCTAAACAAAATATTTAAAAATGTATTTTTTCCTAAAGTACCAAATTCAACATGTAGGCGCTCTTGTAAGAGTTCGTTTCTTTGTTTACGTCTGTTTCGTAAACAATCAAAAGAACAAAGCGTACATACCCACACACACATGTGTATTCGTTGATGCGCCAACACAGACTGATACTTTTTCATTGTTAATGATAAAGTTTGAAAGCTGTAATAAAGCTTTCCAAAGTTCTTTCGTGAAATATGAAAGCTCTTTTCACGTGAAACACAGAACATCAATTGCTTTCATAGGTGAAGTGCATGTGTGATGTGAAATGGATACACGGTGAATTCCAGAACATGCCCGTATATTTCAAGCTTAACTCAAGTTCAAAGACGGATTATATCGAACGACTCGTGTATCTCCCCCATAAAAGTTCAATGTTAAGTTCAGTTTAAGGGCTGTTTAAGGAACGGTTTTGCCCTTGATAGACCTTGTGTTCCTCATTACAACGATTTAGTAGTTTTCTTGCTCAGCCCGTTTCTTCAGGTTCACACTTTTGAGCTTTAATGCTCAAAACTTCTCTCGATAATAACTGAATATTTCAAAAATCCCGCCCAAGAATAAGAATAATTGAGTAATAAGAGTAATTGTTTGTTTGTGTAGATTGGATCTTTCGGGAAATAATTAGACTTTTCTTAAACTTATCTCTTTCGTCTTGTTCAAGCTAATAGATTTGGACGGTGCACACTGCGTACTTTATATTGGACTACCGATTTCATCGAAAGGTCTTTGAAGTTGTTCTTCATTGTTAGAAACCAGTCAATTTGAAGGAATATCGATTATCTGGCGTATCAACTTTTCCGGTTAGATTCTTCGTATGAAAACCAGAATAAATTTGTTCTACAACGAGATTGTGGGTATCGAGCCCTAATCAGATGTAAACACACAAAAACTTTAAAATTTAGCTGAAATTTATCAATGTAATTATTTCAACAAAGATTAATACAATACTCCCATTTATACTTCCCGCAGTTTGCCTTGGTCGCGTGTAATGTATGGCCGAATATTTCAAATCAATTAGACCAAAATTCACATTCTTTTGTAGACTGCATAGACCAACAATTTCACTGACATAACCCAAAAAGAAATTATAACAATAACAATTACTAAATGTCAGATGTAACAGCTTGGCATCGGTTCCATGAACTTCATCGAGCGATGGCGTTGGTAGACAAATGAATTTTTTAAAATAGTTATAAACGAAATGTTCACATCGCGACACTGGAGAATCATGAAAAGTTATTATTACACCCATATACGGCTTCGAAGTTGTATAAATGGTAAATTTTGTTCCGATTTCAATGCGTCGATCTTTGTATTTGAGTTTCAATTCACGTGTTATGCTACCCACGCATTGGCGACTCCAGACAATATCAATGAATGGCAGGCAGTGATGGGAAATATTTTGTGACACATAGTTTGGTATAATTAAATTGAGGAGAATAATAGCCAATGATAGTTTTGTTAATAACATTTTTCTAATTCTGGATCGATGAGACTGATAGCTGGTAATTTTTTTTTTCGAGTAGTGGGTTGTACTCTTTTATGGTATCCAATTGAATTCAATACATCGCTGGAAAGTGAAGTGTAGCGATTAAAAAATAAACTATTGCTCTGTTCCAGAACCTGCAAGAATTTACAAATTTTTGCTACGATAACATTTCCTTTGTGATAACAAAAAAAAAAAGTAAAAATTAGTAGATCCTTGTATTTCTGGAACAAATCATATATATCTTCTGTCCTCGCTTGTATCCAGCCATACCTTATCTCCTTATGCCTATATGTGAACCGGGTTAAACTTAATGTTATATCCCTTTAAGATTAGAATATTTAAAAATCTTGGAAAAGGAAAATATGGGTGGATTTTTAAACTACTACGTCGAAAATAGGAATAGAGTAATACAATTTCCTTCTTCTGTTTAATAGGATTCACTTGTCAGCAAATCGAGGATCTTAAACCGGATTGAGTCCATGATCCATATCTTCACTTGATATTGCCTATAGTTTTAGGATCCTTCTATATCATCTTGCAAAATTAACTCAATCTACAAAATTAGAAAGGAAGAAGCAGGAAGAACGGCTTGCTATTCTCTTAGAAAAAATATCCAATGTGAAAAACATATACAGTCTACGATGGAAAAAAATCCATTGGTTGTAATATGAATGTAATATTGAAAAATTGATTTCTGGAATAGTAGGGGACAAATGAGTCGTCTTTGGAAATAAAAAAAGCTTCAATTTGAAATTCACAAATGCAAATTTGCAATCTTGGATGTATAAATAGGGACTCCAAATGGCGAAAATTGTCTAGCAACAACAACATCTAATATGCTTGAGGATGTTAGCCTAACCAGCTAACGAAGGACTTCGCTAGATATCAATTTTTCAATGTAATCTCCTTAGGTCATAAAAGCTCGATTCTTCTTTATTTGCTAATTCGTTTTCCGAATGTTAGCGACCAATACAATACAAATATTTTTTTTTTATAAATACATATGGATACAATATTTGTAATATACCCTCAGCCTTTAGGCTAAGGAGGGTATATACACTTTGATAGGGAGCCACCGTGGTGCAATGGTTAGCACGTCCGCCTTGCACTTGGAAGGTCTGCGGTTCGAATCCCAGTCCAAGCAACATACAAATTTTCAACGGTGGCAAAATTCCCCCTCAGTAATGCTGGCGACATTTCCTGAGTATTTAAGCCATGAAAAACTTCTCTACAAGTGGTGTCGTAAGACACGCCGTTCGGACTCGGCAATAAAAAGTAGGTCCCATATCATTGAGCCAATATGAATCGGCGTGCACTCATTGATATGAGAGAAGTCTCCCTTGTCCCATCTGGAATTTGTTTGTGGAACAATTATTATTATATATTATACACTTTGATACGATGAAAATGTGCCTCATCGAAATAATGGTTTTAGACCCCAAGTATGTTTGGACGAAATGTGTTTCAGACAATTTGGAGTCGATCTAGCCATGTCCGTCCGTCTGTCTGTCCTGCTGGCTGGAGCGCACGATAACTCTCGAACGGATGAAACGATTCGGTTCAAATTTTGGCTTTCGTAATATTTTGCCTAAACTTAGTTTAAGTTCGAAGATGAGCTACATCGGTCCACTCCTTCCGGTACCTCCCCTACAACAGTTCGAAAATGTTCGGAAAGTTTGTGCGCACGATAACTCTTGAAGGGAGTGACCGATTTGGTCCATACTTTGTTCAGCGTAAACTTTCTACCAGAGTAATATGAGTTTCCAATATGGTCTCAATAGGTCCACTCCTTCGGGTACCTCCCACACAAAATTTCGGAAACGTTCAGTTTAGGGCCATCTCTCGAATCGCGTTGATTTTTCTTTTAGCAACTTGTATTCACTGCCGTCCATACGAAGATACAAGTTTCGTCAGGGGCAAGTCCATACTTCCTGAGAAAACAGCATGAAAGTTGCAAAAAAAAACCCTATGACACCGTGTGAGGTGGTTGGAGCGCAAGGTAACTCTCGAACGCATCTGCCGATTCGGTCCAAAATATGGCCTTAGTAATATTTTGTCCAAACATAGTTTAAGTTTGAAGATAAGCCATATCGGTCCACTCCTTCAAGTACCTCCCCCACAAAATTTCAAAAATGTTCCGAAAAATTGTTCGTATGGTAACTTTGAAAGGAGTGGCCGAAATGGTCAATACTTTGCACATCCTAATATATCTACCAGATATAGATCAGGTTCAAACATGGACTATATTTGTCCACTCCATCCGGTACCTCCCACACAAAATTTCGGATACATGTTCACTTTAAGACCTGCTTTCGAATCACTTTGATTTTTGTTGAAGCAACTTGCATTCGCTGCCTCAATTGCGATGGTAAAAGTTGTTTCAGGGGCAAATCAATACTTCTTGAGCAAACAGCCCGAAGAGTGTAAAACCCCATATGACACGGTCAATGTCGATCCATTCCTTTTGATATTTAATCCTAATCAACATTTTTGTCGGTTCAAACGCCCAAAAGTTTTAAAACCCACTAAATACATACGTATTTTGGGAAAAAAATGTTTCAATATACACAGGCTGAGGGTATATCTCTGTCGGCAAAGCCGACTGATACTTTTTTACTCTTTCATTTCTCATTAGGTGACCTAAGTATGAGATTTTCGCGATTTAACAGCATGCAGGAGTTGTTTAGAGACGTGGAGAGTTTAAATCCCACAATGCAAAAATATATCACTCTGGAAATCGGGAGGACATCCATAGGAAAGGTGTCGCTGTAATTGGCAATAGCATAATCGCCTATGTTGCCGTATGTGTTCACATGTCTGAAAGAACTATGATGTTAAAAATTATGGCAAAACCACTAAATCTTAACATAATTCAAGCATATGCTTCTACATGCGATTCAAGCAACGAAGATGTAGAACAATTTTATAGCGAAGTAGAGCAACTGATAAAAATGACGAAGTCCCACGAGATTACTATAATCCAAGGTGACTTCAATGCAAAAGTTGGGTGTGGTACTACTGGAAAGTATGGACTTGGCATAAGAAATGAAAAAGGCGATAGACTTGTTCAATTCTGTCAAGAATACAAAATAAAAAAATATCAAACACAACTTTCTGCCTTCATCCAAGGCGACTGTACACGTGGATATCCCCACAGGACAACCGAGGTAATATCGTAAGAAACCAAATTGATTACATAATAATAATAATAAACAATAGATATTGTTCCTGCATAACAAAATGTTCTACAATTCCTGGGGCCGATGTACCATCAGACCATAATCTTTTAATGTGCAATATTCGCATCAAACTTTCTTTCACCCGCAAAACTAAAACGAGAGCAACATCAAATATTGAACAACTCAATGATCCTATAACCAAGAACGTGGTGAGAGAAACCTTAAAAACTAATCTCAATGACATCGACTATGAAAACAAACAGTTTATGGGAAAACATAAAAAATGTGATAAATTTCAGTACAAAGAATATTCCTGCAACAAGGAAAAATAGAAAAAACGGAGAATGGATGACAGATGATATAAGAGAACACCGCAATGAAAGGAGAAAATACAAAAACAAAAACTATGAAGTCTATTGGGAACTAAATCAAGATATCCGAACAGCAACACGTGCTGCAAAGACTGCACACATAAATCGTCAGTGTCAAGAAATAGAAGTTCTGCAAGCATTACATGATGACTATAATCTCCATAAGAAATTAAAGGAAATGTCAGGTGTATATCGTAGACTTGTGTCGTTCATGAACGAACCGGTTCAAAGGAACGACTCCGTGAAAAGAACGAACGGATCCGTATCCAGCACATTCTTTTATATCGTTCATTTAGATCCCTGATGGCCAAGACATTGCTGCTTACAAAATTAGCAGCAGAGCTATCACCTTTAGTTTTACAAAGATTTAAGATTTAATTTATTGAGCCTTTCATTTACAAACGTTATAATTAGATAGAGTTGCTATGATATTATGTAAAACTTAAGAATATAATTAGTTTTACAAACACACTCACGCAATCAACTCACAAATTTGCACACACAAAACAATCAATGATTCAGTTAGCTACAATCGTTCAGTAAATCAATGGCTCATATGGTTCATCTAGATCTTTTAGCTCCTCTGTTTCTTTTTGCTTCTTTCGTTCATATTCAAAACAGTCACCACCATTTTTTGCACACAGACAAACTCACACAAGCTGCGTCAGCGCTAGCATCACAAATTTGCACACACACACATGGCTCATATCGTTTCGTTGAACGAAAAAGAGCCAACGAACGAAGAGGATCCGGATCTTTTTGGTGAACGGAATGAAAAAGATCGATCCGCTCAATGAACGAGATTGCCCAACACTAATATATCGTAGAACATCACCAGGAATTTTATTCGACGACAACAACAAAGCTGTATTTGGAAGAATACATGGCAAAATTACATAAAAGAGTTATATACAGATAATGAAAGGTCGACATACAATATTCATTCAATGCAAATTGAACCAACTGGAAGCCCAATAAGCAAAGAGGAAGTGAAAGTTGCAATAAAAACATTAAAAGATAAGAAAGCAGCGGGATCGGATGAAATCCCTTCAGAAGTACTAAAACTAATAGATGACAACAATATCCGCCTCTTAACCGTTCTGTTCAACAATATTTATAATACAGGCGTATATCCCAATGACTGGCTTTTGTCAACATATATCGCCATACCGAAAAAAATAATGCACGAAGATGTAACGATTTCAGATTAATAAGCATACAATTTTCTTTCGAATCATACATACAAGGATCTATCCGAAATGCGAGAAATATATGGGAGCAGCACAATTTGGGTTTTAAAGAAGGAATGGGTACAAGAGAAGCACTCTTAAGTATTCAAGTTTTAATTAACAAGTAAAAAAGTGTCAGTCGGCTTTGCCGAAAGAGATATACCCTCAGCCTGTGTATATTGAAAAAATTTTTTCCCAAATTACGTATGTATTTAGAGGGTTTTAAAAATGTTGGGCGTTTGAACAGACAAAAATGTTGATTAGGATTAAAGATCAAAAGTTTTGCGGAGGAGATACTAAAAGGAATAGATCGACATTGACCGTTATGGAAGTGGATCTCCAGCCACAACATATGGTGTCATAGGGGGTTTTTACACTCTTCGGGCTGTTTGCTCAAGAAGTATGGACTTGCCCCTAAAAAAAGTTGCTTCAAACAAAAATCTAAGTGATTCGATATTAGGTCTTAAAGTGAACTTACCCGAAATTTTGTGTGGAAGGTATCGGATGGAGTGGACAAATATAGTCCATATTTGAACCTGATCTATAACTGGTAGATATATTAGGATGAGTAAAGTATAGACCAATTCGGCCAAGAGTTACCGTACGAACAATTTGTCGAACATTTTTGAACTTCTGAAGGAGTGGACCGATATGGCGTATCTTCAAATTTAAATTATGTTTGGACAAAATATTACTAAGGCCATATTTTGGACCGAATCGGCAGATCCGTTCGAGAGTTATCATGCGCTCAAACCACCTCACACGGTGTGATAGGGTTTTTTTGCAACTTTCATGCTATTTTCCCAGGAAGTATGGACTTGCCCCTGATGGAACTTGTACCGTCGTATGGAAGGCAGTGAATACAAGTTACTACAACAAAAATCAAAGCGATTCGAGAGATGGCCCTAAACTGAACTTTTCCGAAATTTTGTGTGGGAGGTACCCGAAGAAGTGGACCTATTGAGACCATATTGGAACCTCATGTTACTCTGGTTGAAAGTTTACGCTGTACAAAGTATGTACAAAATCGGTCACGCCCTTCAAGAGTTATCGTGCGCACAAACTTTCCGAACATTTTCGAACTTTTGTGGGGGAGGTACCGGAAGGAGTGGACCGATGTAGCTCATCTTCGAACTTAAACTAAGTTTGGGCAAAATATTACGAAAGCCAAAATTTGAACCGAATCGGTTTATCCGTTCGAGAGTTATCGTGCGCTCCAGCCAGCAGGACAGACAGACAGACGGACATGGCTAGATCGACTCCAAATTGTCTGAAACACATTTCGTCCAAACATACTTGGGGTCTTAAACCATTATTTCGATGAGGCACATTTTCATCGTATCAAAGTGTATATACCCTCCTTAGCCTAAAGGCTGAGGGTATAAAAAATGCAGAGATATACAAAAGGACGTATTTTTATGTTTTGTGGACTACGAAAAAGCTTTTGGCACAGTCCGACATGACAAGATTATCGAAATTCTTAAATCAATAGGAATTGATGGAAAGGAGTAAAGATATATACAAAACTTTTATTGACATCAGGTTGCAAATATAAAAGTTGATGGAGAGACGACAGATAAAATTCCCATATCAAAAGGAGTATGACAAGGCTGCATTTTATCGCCACTATTATTTAACATATACGCTGAACGGATATTCAGAGAGTCGGTCAATAAAGAAAAAACTGGTGTCAGAATCATCTTGGCCGGGTGGTATACATTCAATACCATCTTCAGGGATTGGATCTGTGGTATCTTCGTCGTCTTCGCTACTATTGGATACCAACAGTTTCGAAAAATGTTCTTTCCATATCCTTAGCACACTATCTGTATCAGTTACCAGATTACCTTGCTGGTCTCTACAGGAGGATGTGCCAGTTCCAAAGCCATCAGTCAGGAGGAAAAACGCACACATAACCAACGCATCGTTGTTGATAAAAAACGCTGAAATTGAACGCGTAAACAATTTTAAATATCTTGGAGTATTGCTTAATGAAGAATGGTGAACATCAACTGAAATAAAATGCCGCATAGAACAGGCCAGAAGTTCCTTCTTCAAATACAATAAAGTCCTAACAAACCATGATATAGCCATTCCTACAAAACTGCGCTTTATTAAATGCTACGTTTGGTCCGTGTTGCTGTACGCAGCTGAATGAACATGGACAATAAAATCTGTGGATCAGACAAAACTAGAGGCTTTTGAAATATGGTTATATCGAAGAACACTCAAGATTCCATGGACTGCTCGTACAACAAACGAAGATATTTTAAGAAGAATGAATGCTGATAGACAACTTCTGAAAATTATTCGAAGAAGAAAAACAGGATACCTCGGCCACCTAATGAGGAACAACAAATACAAAATTCCACAAGCGATTCTCAAAGGAACTATTGAGGTTAAACGAACCAGAGGGAGACGAGAAACTACTTGGTTACGGAATATACAAGACTGGACACATATATCTGATGAAAGAAATCTATTAAATGCTGCAAAATGTAGACAACTCACCATTACAGAATGAATATTATAAAAAATGTATGCACTAAATAGTAACATATTGTAATGAATGAAAAAAAATGTATGATCGCTTAAATCCGAACACGAATTTTTCAAATAAAGAAGAAGGAGGTGTTGTCTGTTATGGTTCATTCTTCGAAAGAACTTCCTGGTTTATGTGTGCAGTATATGGTATTCTTAAAATTCGTCGATATATCCATATTTCGATCCATATCTTGTAAAATTAACTCAATCTACAAAATTAGAAAGGAAGAAGCTGGAAGAACGGCTTGCCATTCTCTTAGTAAAAAATACTCATTATTTACATTTGTGTTTCATTTAATATTTTTATTTGTATTTCATTATAGATCTGTTCCAGAACCTGCAAGAAACTACTATTTTTTACTACGATAACAATTTTTGCTTTATATTACCATAAAAATAGTAAAGATTAGTAGATTCTTACAGTACTGGAACAGACCATATTATATATAGTTTATAATTGCTCATTGGCTTGACTTTCTTGTGTTCGATTTAATTTAATAATATAATTTTTTTAAAATTGTTTTTAAACGAATAATATATCTGATAATTTGTTTGTGTATTTTTACTATAACAATTTTACTCACAAGAAAAAATTTTTTCCCAATTTGTAATATTTTTTTTTTGTTCTCCCCAATACTTTTCTCTATATATTAGCATTCATATAACAATTACAGTTTTTTAATAATATAATAATTTTGTTACATTTTCATTTTTTTTTTATTTTATTCAACAATGCTATACAATTCCAGAATAGTTGGTGGTGTAATTATGTGTGTTTTGGAAGAAAGCTATTGTTGGAGCGTGTCAGGGGTATAGCAGTGTCTTAAGCTAAGATTTTATCGTTATTCGTTGAAAGTTGAATTAAGGGAACTTATCAGGCATGTCACAGATTCCGATCGGAATGGTTTCAACTTCGTAATTTCATTTCGATCATTCTTGTTTTAGCTTCTTCAGATTTCGATCGATCGAAAATCTGATTATTTAGTATAAATATGGCAACATTAGAGGCATCAAAAGAAACAAAACAAAAACATATGATAAGAAAACACTTTAGAAATGGGAATTGTGAATATATGTGCTCTGTTCCAGAACCTGCAAGAAGCTACTATTTTTTACTACGATAACATTTTTTCCTTTATGTTATCGAAAAAAATAGTGAAAATTAGTAGATTCTTGCAGTACTGGAACAGACCAATGGTATTTAAAGAAAGTTTTTTTTTTTTTGGGCGAAAAGAAAGTTCATTTTTATTGGAATTTCAATTTTTCTATTGTTTCGGTAATTGAGGCGTAAAAAAATCAACGTGACATTGAAAATAACTTGTTTGAGTTCTTTCTTCTTCTTCTTCTTCTGTTTTTTTTTTTTTTTTTTTGCTTTTAACTCCTCGTTCAACCCTTAGATCACACCGCTACCACCATAAAGCCAAGAAAATGGTGCAAAATTAAACCCACTTTAGGCCATTATCGAGAGAAATATGGAGATGTATAGCGTTGAAATAAATGCTACTGAAATCTTTGGATCGAGTGGTATATGAAGGAGTAATCCCAAGTATTGGGATATTTCGCGACCACATCGCAAGAAATATTGAAGGTTATTGTGAACGTAAATTATTCGTGAGTTTTCTTACTCTCTCCTTTATGTTGAAACGTCAGAAAGACAAAGCTGACGCAAAAAAAACATATACGATTATAAAGGCCCCCACTCATTAGTCAGTCTGACTGCCAGCATTTATGGTAGTATGTGTAAATTTTTGAAATTTTGAGAATGTATATGTGACTTTTTCAAGACTGATGAAAATCAAAATAGTTTTGATTTCAAAATGAACCCCCATCAGTCTGGGTGAATTGTGTTTATTTTCAAATTGTCAATAAATAATTTTTAAAAACAGAAAATAATGTTGCTGTTGGAACACAAAAAACGTAGAATTCATTCATTTTTGGAGGAGAAATTCAAGATTTTTAGACTTGACTGATGGTTCGTGCTACACACTTGTCAGTCACACATACAGAAAGGGTTCATCGGACTGACGGCATAGACTGATAAATGAGTGGGGGCCTTAAGTGTTCACTTGTGGGAGATTTCTCACTTTCACTTTCGCACTATTATAAATGAACAGAGAGAAGACAAAAGAAAAACGAAAACTTTGAACTTTTGACATTTCGAAAAGTCCATATTTACATTAGGCAATTTTCCTTGCGGCAATTGTCAGTTTGATGAAGAGAGAGGTGAGGTATATGGGAACTCTTTGCCTCTCAACATCCTCTCTCACCTACAAACTGACAATTGCCGCAAGGAAAATTGCCAAATATAAATATGGACAAACCAAACCATTTTTGCCTCATCCCTGTCCATTTATAAAAGGGCGAGATAGCGAAAGTGAGAAATCTCCCACAAGTGAAAATATGTAATTGGCTTGATTATGCCAAGAAAGATGAACTTATCCACAAAAAAAATTCCAAACATTCTTCGAACTGACAGTAAACTGCACTTAAGCGAAAATCTCCAACTTTTGATAGAGAAATATTACTATACATAGGTATCATCTCCATCAGCCATTTTGTTGGTCAACGTAGGATTTAGAGCTTTTGGATCATTATGTCAAGTAGCATGGACCTGCCCATCAAAAACATTATATAGCTGTAAGCCCGACCACAAGGAGTACCTTCAGTAAACATATAAAAATTGCACTTTAGTGAATATTTTGAACTTTTGTGAGGGCGGTACCCGAAGGTGTTGTCCGATATAGACCTTCTAGGAATTTGATGTGTGTGTTTGGAAGACATTTTACCATAACGCTGAAAATAGGCCCACAAGGAGTTCTTTCGGTAAACAAATCAAAACGATCCTAGAACAGCCCTTCCTTCAACTTTTGTAAGGGAGGTTACCAAAGGTGATGTCGAATATAGATAGGCCTTCTTGGAACTTGATGTGTGTTTGGAAGAAATTTTACGATAATTTTACCTACGGTATTCGCATCAAAACGATCCTCGAACAATCATAAAACTGAACTCTAGCCAAAATTTTAACTTCTGTGGGGTAGGTAGGTTCCATCAAGAAGGAGTTGTCCGATGTAGGCATTATTGGAACTTGTTGTACGTTTGGAAGAAATTTTACAATGCGTAGTTTCGGCCATATGGTGGGATACTTAAGTTATTGTGCCAATGAAACATTTTATGGGCCGATTCCGTACAGCGAGGCGAGTCATGTCGCGTCGTCTATCGTCTCTGTGACAAAATTTAAAAAATGCACTACGTACAGCGATAGAAAATAATCGTCGATAACAAGTTATTTTTATTTTATTTTTATTCGTTAGTAAAAATGTACGGCGACAGCTAATTTGTTGTCGCCGGAAAATGAACATTTCGGCGACAAAATTTGACGACGTCAGGCGATATTGCCATACGGAATCGAAAAATTGCATTTAGCAACGCGACACGACTCGCCTCGCTGTACGGAATCGGCCCATTAGTTGTTGCCGTCAGGATTTTTTTGAGTTTTTGCGACATTATGGAAGTATGGACTTGCCCCCAACAAAAATTGTACCGTCGTAAAAGGGCCCGCAAGGACAAAATGTTGCAAAATTTACAAAACGATCCGAAAAATGTCTTTAAAGTACACTTTTTTTTGATAATTTATCGCGAAGAACAAGAGTTCTTCCAGAGTTCCAAGAAGGTACCTAGGAATAGACCCCAGAAAAAGTTGTAGCGTCGTAAAATGGCCCGCGAGCATACCTTGCAGCAGGTAGAAAAGGATCCGAGGCATGTCCTGTATTTTTGCGATTTTTTTAATTGTATGTGAGTGGTACATGAAGGAGTGGACCGATATAGTCTATATTTGATCCATATCTGTGTCTGAATCATTTTGTGGAAGGTACCTAGGAGTAGACCCCAGAAAAAATTGTTGCGTCGTAAAATGGCCCGCGATCATACCTTGCAGCAGGTAGAAAACGATCTGAGGCATGCCATTAAACTGTATTTTTGCAATTTTTTTTTGTAATTGTATATGGCAGGTAGTTGAAGGAGTGGGCCGATATAGTCTATATTTAAACCATATCTGTGTCTGAAAGAAATATTTCGCTGGGCAAAGTTTGGACCAAATTCGTTCTAGAGTTGTCGTGAACACCATTTTAGAGGAAATTTTTGAACTTTTGCGGTAG
Source organism: Musca autumnalis (assembly GCF_047663935.1). NCBI lineage: Eukaryota > Metazoa > Arthropoda > Insecta > Diptera > Muscidae > Musca > Musca autumnalis. The sequence goes on from NW_027411866.1 coordinate 225,544,993, forward strand.
CCGAAGGTATGGACTCTCGAAAAATCGTACCATCGTTAAAGGGACTGGGAGGATAACCTAATGCAAAAACTTTCAAAATGATACGATACATTTTCTTAAACGGAACTTTTGTGAGAAATTGAAATTTTGTGTGGGAAGTATCCGAAGTAGTGTTCAGATATAGTTCATATTCGAACCTGATCTATGTTTGGAACAAATTTTCCTTTGTGCAAAGTTTGATCCATTTGGTAGTTAAGATGTGCACTATTTTAGCGAAAAGTTTTGAACTCTTGTGAAAGTGGTACACGAAGGACCCCCGAAAAAATTGCACTGTCGTAAAAGGGGCTGCGAGAACACCCTGCTGCAAAAATTGTTAAAACTATCCGAGACATGCCCTTCAACTGCACCTTTACTAAAAATTTTGGAATTCTGCGGGGCACAATGGTTCAGGAATCGATTTTCCTGGCCAAAAATCAAAATTTTGTTTTGTCAAAGATATTTAATTTCTATATGGGAATCGATAGTAAACATACTAAAACTAGGGAAACCAAAAAATTAGGTAAAAATATTGGAAGGTGTGGGCGTGGCGTGCCTCTAAAAACGAACATTTTCACCATTTTTGGGAAATACGTAATTTTTGCAAATTTCTAGAGAAAGACGTAGCTATTTCTCGGAAACTATAACAGATGTTGTGTTCATTGTTTTTTGTAAGGTAGGTAGGATTGTGGCCCATAAAAATCGTTTTAGTAAATTACCGTAGCGTTTACACAACATGAGCTATTTTATTTTTCCTTAGGTACTTAATTTTATGAAATTCCAAATTTAGTGGACTAGAACTTTTGTGGAACAACATGGAACAAAGCTCTGTTTTCACAGAAAGATGCCCGAAAGTCTCCTCTTTCAGCCCATATATACTTTTGTACCCGTCCCGATCCGTCCGTTTAACACTTTTTTCAATTTATTGAAATTACATGGGTAAAAATGTGTGTTTTTCTATACTGTTTCCATATGAATTACAGCTTTATGACACAAATTATCATTTTTTTGAGTATATGATTTTTTATACGAGTTATATAAGTTTTATGAAAACCCAAGGAGTATTTTTTAATTTTTGAAAAAATTAAAATTTTTTTGTAAAATTTCTTTTTTTACAAATTTTTGAAAAAAAAATTTCGACATTTTTTTCGATTTTTTTTTTTAGTTTTTTGGTAATTTTATTGTTTATTTGTTGGTGTTTGACCATCTTTAGTACATAGGAAGATATAAAAACCACAAAAACACTCATATTTTGATGAAAAATGGTTAAAAAACTCAAAAGTTTCACTTTGACCATGAATTTCTCTGCAACTACCGGACCTAATTTGACCGCTTATATTTCGTCTGAAAGCTGATTGTGTTATCTGTCTAACAAAAAAAGAATTATGAAAATGTTTCTGTCCGTTCAATAGTTACAGAATTTTGACCAGGAAAAACGATTCTGAACCACTGTGCGGGGGAGGTATCGGAAGTATTTTATTTATTTTATATCCGAACTTAATAATCTATGTCTGGAAGAAATATTACGAAGAGCATAGTTACCGCCCACAGTTTTAGCGAAAACGTTGAAATGTTGTGGGGGAGGTACCCGAAAAAAAAACGATCAGAGATCCTCCAGGTGAAGAAGCTGCATTATTCTAAACAATGTTGATTTTTTGTTTATGAGGTACACGAAGGAGTGGGTCGATATTGGAACCTAATCTGCATGGAAGAAACTTTACGATGTGCAAAGTTTAAACCAAATCCGGTCTACCATTTTAGAGAACAATTTTGAACTTTTGTGGTCCGGAGTAGTGCGCCGAAATGACCCATCTCAAACTTAATCTATGTTTGGACAAAATATTTCCATAGTTATAATGATTATAAGCCAGACAGCCAGCTCTAAATGTCTGAAACGGATTTAGAGGCCCAAAACTGATATTTCGATGAGGCTGAGGTTAAATTGTTCATATCCGCTAATCTGTATCGGTTGCATTGCATCACTACATTTATGAAGTGAGCCTGTATTTCAAAACATGTAATTGGATGCATTTTATATACTTTTGCAAAGTACGTGAAAAATAGGCAAAACAAAGCATTTTTTGTTGCATTTTGGAAGTCAGTCCAGCCCAATAATCATTTTCGCAGCAATCAACATTATTAAGATCCGATTAGATTTTACAGATTGAAGCATATTGATGCTTCATAAGGATTTGATTTTCATTATTCGCATAAGGAACAGTTCAGAACCATTGGATAACTTTAAATTAATTCAAATTTCCATTTATTTTTTTTTTTAATTTTTGAAATTACGATTTGGTGAGTCTGTGTGTGGTTGTTTTGTTTTTCGTTTCGTTTTGAAACATTTTTATTTTGGAATGTATTTAACTAAAATACTCTTATAGATTATCTATAAATCTCAACAACACTTTTTTTCTTGTTATACTAACGACAAATCTATTATAATATAGGAAAGAAGAGTGGAGATTAGGACATATTTTTTAATGGGAGATCTATAGTTTTTTTTTACGTTAAAGAAAGTGGTTTGGGACAATTCAAACACATATGCAGGAAGAAGGGGCACAGAGAGTAACATTTTAAGCATAAGTAGTCATTGGTTTTAAGTATTCAGCAAAGGTATTGATTCATACAAATACAGCTCAACAGTAGATCACAACGAACGGAAAAAGAGAAAACTAATAAGAAACAGTTTTCAATTTAAGTTTGATTTGAGTACACATTATATAGCAATATTGTTTGTTGGTTAATGGCCTGTAATAATTAAATAGCCTTGGTTGTGTAATTTTCTGGATTATTACTGCTGTAAATATACGTATATGTGTATTCCTCTTCTTGAAAGGTAATTTTTGCCATGGCTTAATTGTTATATTGTGTACATAATTATAGTGGAGTTTTTTTGTTTGAATAGATTTTCTTTGCAATATATGTATGTTATATCTGTTTCAAGTTTTTATAGCTTAAATTGAATATAATAGTGTTTTTTTTTATTTCTTCTTTTTTGCTTTAGAAAACATCGTTGAGCTCCACCCGGTCATTTTAAAGCTCGTATGTTGTGGTTAGTGCCGAGCCATATCTAGACCACCTTCTTCTTCCATTTTCGAGAGGAATTTTATGGCTCGATGTTGTGGCTCAGTTTGCCTTATCATATCAATGAGAGCCAATAGCTTTTTAATGCCAATAAAAACGCTATAAAAAGAAGAAAAATACAATTTTAAACATTTTTCCTTAGAGTTTAGGCTCATGAACTTACCGTTTACCGCTCATTTTCTTGCCAATAGCTTGGAGTTCACCCTTGCTAAACACATCACAATCCTCGAGTACGGCAATAACTTGTTCAGGAAGTGATAAATTAGGTACATGTAAAACGGAAGTAAATGCTGACAACATTTCCATTTCTTCCAAAACTTCACTGGAATTTTAAAAGATGTGAGAAGCAGTTTTATTATTTAGGGTGAAAATGTATTGATAAAACAAGTAAATAAGAATCAGTCGGCTGACAGCTAAATACACTCAGCTTATAGCTGCACAAAACAATAACAGTAGTGTTGGGCCTAAATGTAGCAGCACAAAACAATAACAGTAGTGTTAGGCCTAAATGTACTTTGAAAAGCTCCCTCATTTTAAAAGTAATCAGCATTTTTGTGGGAGAATAGGTTTTGGATATTTTTAGAAAGAATTACTAAAAACTTTAATGCAAGGGCTATATGAAGAAGTGCCCCAATATAATAGGACATTTCGGGGGCATATCTCAGAAAGTATTGGCTTCCCATAGCAATAATTTACTGCTGTATTTAAGATCACAACAGCTACCCGCTATGAACATTTCACCAATACCCGAGGAGTAATCTTAAACGGGATTTAATCGCAAAAGTGTTAAACTTTTTCGAAGGAGGTACTTGCATGAATGGATCGACATAGTCCTGGAACTGGATTTAATTTTGGGAGTCATTCTTTCCGAAAGTTATTGTGCCCAGCAGCCATTTTATTTGGTCACCTTAAGATTTTTAGAGCTTTTTGTCAGATAGTATGGAATTATCCACAAAAATATCATATGGATGTAAAACAGGACCACCAAAAAAATTTAAAAGATCCTCAAACAGCCCTTATAATTCAATTAAGGGAAAATTTTGAACATTTCTAAGAGAGATATCTGAAGGTGCTATCCAATACAGACCTCTTTGGAACTTTCAACAGCAGAAAATTATAATGTTGTAGTCACCATAAGACTACCCGCTATTAAAATTTCAACACGATATGAGAAGTGACCTTAATCTGGATTGAATGACAAAGGTGTTGAACTTTTCCGAAGGAAAGAATCGGCATAGACAATCCTAATTTTCGGAGTCATTCTTTCCAATAGTTATCGGAAAACATGTCCCTAAACAGCACTTGTGCGAACAATTTTGAAATTTTGTGACGGAGTGGACCACTATATCCCATTTTTGAACCTGATCTATGTCACGAAAAAGTATTACAATGTGCAAAGTTTGGACCAAATCGGGAGAGGTACCAATATCATCATTAGATTTGGGCTAAATAGATTCCAAATTGGATGCCAGCCGCCCAGGTTTCCGCACACGCAGCACTTAATACTGTTCCAATCTCCGAAAATGCATCCTTTTTGCAATTTCGAGGAGGATGCATTTTCGAGGAAATAGTGGATTTCGTGAGTCGGAATAATACCACGGTCACGGCGGTGCAGGAATCCAAGCTCAAGAACAACTGTGGCGTACAGCGTTGTGATGGTTACAACGTACAGAGGAAGCATTGCACCAGAAGTGGAGCTTTCTGTTCAATACAGACACAGTGACACAGTTCACCAGACATACATAACTATCGTGTCACCTGGTCTGTCAAATGACGTTACCTGCCAACTTGTTATTTCTCTTGGATCAGACCATCTCCCTATAATTGTCTCCATTAGCAGACCGCACGAACTCATCACCTCTGAACGCCGCACACTCGTCAATCATGGGAAAGCTGATTGGCCGAGTTTCAGAGAGTTCACTAATCACCACTTCAGTGATCTACCCAATTCTTCTGATGTTCGGGTAGCGGAAAGGACGTTACGAGACATCATCACTGCTGCAGGTGCTTACTACACTACATATCTGCTGGTCGAATAAATAAAGTGAGACCAAATTTCCCAGCTGAGCGACGTGCCAAACACAGTGATCCCCGAATGAGGAAGCTGACACTGGAAGTTAACAGGTTGGTCGGAATAAGTGAATTCTGGGCAACGGTTAAGTCATTATCGAACCTTGGAAAGAAGGAAGATAGGGCGAAGAAAAGAGTACTACTTCGCATCAATCTCTTCCTGCTGAGGAGGAACCACCACAATTTACAATTGATGATGTTGGGTATGTCATCAGGAAGGCTCAATCAACCAAAGAAATGGATCCTGATGGAATCTCCATGGTAATGTTGAAACAGATAGATGAGCCATTGAGACAATTGAGTATCTCACCAAAGCAGTCCGAAGTCTGGTAAATGGACAGGGCGGCCCCACTGCTGAAGCCAGACCGATTTTACTTTTGTAGCCGTAGCAAAGCCGCTTGAGGCTTTAGTCATTCCTAACGTTGTGGTGCCACCGTGGCCAGGCAACATCAAACATTTTTCAACGGTGGCAAAATATCAATCAGTAATGGTGGCGACATTTACTGAGTATTTCAGCCTTGTAAAACTTCTCTACAAGTGGTGTCTTTAGACACGCCGTTCGGACTCGGCGATAAACAGTAGGTCCCATATCATTGAGCTAATATGAATCGGGGTGCACTCATTGATATGAGAGAAGTCTCCCTTGTCCCGTATGGGATGTTGTGGAACAATAAAAAAAAACGTCAGAAGTAGATTTTCGGTTGCTCAACATCAGCATGGTTTGCGTAAGCAGCTCTGCACGACAATTGCGAAGCACGCCATATTGTCACATATTAGTTGAGGACTCAACCAGAAGAAGCCGTGCGGTGCGACACGACAGTGATGGTGGCGCTTGGTTTATCAAAAGCCTATGATACTGTCAATCACTCCTCGATTTTTAAGGACATTGAGCAGATTATCCTCCGGTCATGTTTGAAACGTTGGATATTAAAACTCTTTAAACTCTACCTTTGCTGTATTTGGCGTCAGGTACCTTCCCTGATGCCATTTGTGAAAGGCTGAACTCTTATTCGGCAGACCTTACCACCTTTTTTTACACGCGGAATATACAAATAAACGGCCACTCTGTTCACCACACAGAGCTGATAACTGAGTTGAATGTCATGGTCAATAGTAGCAAAATTCCGACCACCAACTAGCCTAAAATTCTAGGGTTCATATTCTACAGCATGTACATGCATCTATCTGCGACAATATGAGATGTTCAAGTTCAACCTTTCGTACCGGATTGACCCGGAACCATAGTGTTTCTGCCAGCGGCTGTCAACCCGGGATTAAACCTATGCTTCTACATAGGTTTAAATGCTGCTACAACAACAACAATATATAACACGATAGGTCGGTCTGTGGTAAGCTATGCGACGCCAGTGGGGCGCGAATACATGAAGAGACGAAGATTCTTCCAGTAGTACAGTAACACAATGCTTGCTCGGTTTACTTCGGTAAACAATTTAAAACAATCCTCGAACAAACCTTAGACTGCATTGAAGCGAAAATTCGAACATTTGTGAAGGGGAAATCCAAAGGCGTTGTCCAATTGGACCTTCATTGAACTTTATGTTCAAATTACGATTTGAAAAAATTTCGCCAAAATCAATGTTCTATCCTCATGACCAAAAATAAATGCCTATTTTTCATAGTACTATCGAAAAAATGATCAGAAAATCATGTCGCGAAAACTAGAAACATAATTTTCTCTGTGTTTGATACGGAACATCATAATCATAAATTCATTCCTTTTGGGATAAATAAGCTAACACTAACGATAATTTAGGTGTTCTATTCTACTGACGTGGAGTGTAAGTATGTATGTAGCCAATCAACCATTAAATTCCCCAATCTGGTTCGTTGATATTTTCTTGCGATTCTTTGGCTGGTTCGAGATTTCAAAGATTATCACAATTTTAACAATTCACAAACATTAGACCCCATGACTCTAATTATGTTTTTTTCGTGGTGTTTGAATCAAAATTTAAGAAAAACAAAAATTATACAAATTTGAAAAAGTGTAAAATTTTAAAAAGTATAGGATTTTAAAAGGTGTAAAAAGTGTAAATTACGTTTCCAACTTACCGTCTGCTGGAAGTAACAAAAATCAAAAGTTTACGTCCTTTTGGTGGTTGTTTCTTAAGTAATACTAAGAGAGCTTGTAATGTCAAATTGGAGTAACGTGGTCCAATGGGACCATAGTCCAATAAACGTTCAACATTATCGACAACAATACAGCTTAACATTGAACGATATGCATCATCGAAAATCTACAAAAACAAAAGAAGAAGACACAATAATTAATAATAAAATGACGCGTAACAAATCATCACATTTTTCCTTACCTTACGAATTTGTAAACATTTGGCTGATTCGGTGTAGCCCACCATATCCTCAGGTGAACACACCTTAACAAATGGAAAGTCTGACATTTGTGCCAATTTAGCTGCCAAAGCAGATTTGCCAGAATTGGGAGGACCTTCAATTAGCACTGAAACCAAACCTGAACTTTCAGTAGCCCTTGCCTGTTGTACATATAACATGCCATCTTCCAAAATGTGTGACACCGGTTGTCCCCAGTTGATAATGCCACGTACCAACATTGTTTCCAATACCTCCTGAGCTGTACCAAATGCTGGTTTAATATCATTTTCCAAGGCATGGAAAAAATCGGCTCGGGTAACTTTTAATTTTTCCATAGCCTCTGGATCGACTGTTACTTTGGCATCGGCCTTGATTAAACGATTCATGGCGGTAGATTGAGCGGCACGTACCAAACCTTCCAATTCAGCACCACTGAAATTCTTGGTGACTGCAGCCAACTCTTTACAATCGACATCTGGGGCGATTTTATTGAAATCACGCATTCGCTTTGTGTGAATACTGAGAATTTGGCAACGGCCCTGTTCATTGGGTAAGCTAATTTCCATTTGAACTTCTAAACGACCGGGTCGAAGCAATGCGTCATCAATCATGTCACGACGATTGGTCATACCAATGACGAGAATGTTATTCAATTGTTCAACACCATCGATTTTGGCCAACAATTGATTTACCACGGTGTCATGGACACCACTGTTGCCGGCCACAGAGCCTCTTTGTTTGCAAATGGCATCGATTTCATCAAAGATAATTATGTGTAAACCACTGTTGGGACCCAACTGGAAGGTTAAAGGAAAGGAACAGTTAATAATGCTGGCATGTGTTTTAGAAAATTGTATGGTTAGATTCTTACCCTCTTCTCCTCCTCTTCGGCATCGGCAAACAAACGACGAACATTGGCTTCGGACTCACCAACATATTTATCCAAAATCTGGGGTCCATTGACAATTTTGGGTTCTCGGGCATTTAACATTTGACCAATCTGGCGAGCCATCAAAGTTTTACCCGTACCAGGAGGTCCATACAACAAAATACCCTTAACGTGCTTGCAACCCAATTGTTCAATAATCTCTGGCGGTATGACACGTGATGCAAAAGCACGACGAAAGATGGCATTGAATTCTTTGTCCAAACCACCAATTCCCATTTTACCGAAATCCCAATCGGGATTAATAATCGATTGACGCATTATTTTACCCTTGGACTTTCCTTGCAAATTCAGGGCAGAATTTTCAGCTTTTTCAAATTGTACAATGGTGTTGCCCGTTATGCGACCGAAACGTACCGAACGTGTTGTTGTTTCTTTACCCTCACCCAAGGCCTTGGGGTCAATTGCTAAAGGGTGGGTGAAAAAAAGTTGTTTGATAAAAATCGTAATATAATTGGCTTGTGATGGGAAAAACTTACCCTCAAGTGTCTTTACAGCCAATCCCAAAAGTTTCTTTTCTTGGAAACTGAACACAAGTGTTTGGCCCACGGTCAAGGCCATACCACCAAACTGCATTAGGAAATCCTTGGCCATCAAATCGGAATCATAGGGTTCTTGGGAAGTTCTAGAAAATATTAGAATTAGTAAAGCAATTAAAATTCATGCCGGGATACCATGTATGTCTTGGCAATCAAGAGAGTTCTTCATATTTTCGTAACTTAAAGAGAGTTTTGTATGATCTTCCCCAAAAAAAATATGTAAGGCTGACTTCTGAAACGTCAGTTGCTTTGTATTCGGGCATTAAACTAGGGGTTCTTAGATTGCAGTAGTGTGGAATTCGATTTAAGAACCGCTAGATTCATGCACGAATACAAAGCAACTGACATTTCGGAAGTCGGCCTATATCATCGTAATCAGGACAAAACATGTATCTATTAAAAATGTTACCACACCTATTGTGACCCAAAAACATAACAGTAAAAAAAAATAGGAGATCCTCGAGTTACATAAAGTGACAGAAAATGTAGTCCAATAATCGAATCCTCCTGATAACGACTAAAGTACGTAATATGCTTGCTCAATTTGGGAGAAAAAAAATCAACCGATGAAGGCTGATTGATTGTCCGCCATATGGGGCATAGACCGTAGGGAAGACCAATATCTCTAAAGAAATTCGAAGTCTCATTCACAATCTAGAGGCTACCCAAATACCTAGAAACCCACAGACTTCTAGGATTTATAGTGTTTTTTGATAAGACGACCAAATTTAAAGATTTCTCAGGTGATCAATATTGTAATCTCCAATATTTGTGGACCCAAGAGTTTAGCCGCTGTCAGAAACATTCCAATCTTAACCAAAGATGTTAAATTAAAAAAATTATGTCATTATTACAAAATTCTAATATTGCTCTCAAGAGATTGTTTTTAAATTCAAATTAGTCATATATGTATCTATGTATCCCCCTCACCCCTAACTTTCCATGAGTAATACAACTGCAATAAAACAACAAAATACTGATGCAACAATAAATCAAATTATGTCGCATTTAAATGACCCTATTAGAAGATATACTAAATATGTACATAGAAAAAATCACTTACGTTTTCTTTTGCAAGAAGTCGGTCTCAAAGGAGACCAAGGTAATAACATCAGAATGGCCATCAAAACGATAGGGTCGAACTTCAATATCTTGATTAATAGAAAGTGTAGCCCATTTGCGCTGAACCAGTGAGAAGCCAATGTGGCCGCGTGGCACTTCAGTTGTGCGTTCCAAAGCAAAAATATAATGTTGACCGGGTCCCGGTGAAATATCTGCATACCTAAATATGGGGAAGAAGAGCAAGAAAAATTAATCAATAACATCCCTTGTACATAAAATAAGTACAAAAAACATACTTAACATCTTCCGGAAAATCGTTAACATTGACGATGGCCTTGTTGGTTAAAGATAACTCGTCCGTGGGACATTTTGTTGCTTTCATACGCTGTAAAAACAAACAGTTTATTAGAACACATTATACACCACATACATATGACGAATAGATTCCAAATTAAAAATAATGCCTTACATAGGACATTTTGTCAAGTGTTTCTTTAGTCCAGCCAGCAAGAGTGACTCAATGAATTTGATTTGTCTATTGATGAAATAAACAAAAATAAGAAACAGCTGATTTAACACTCTCTTCTCTCTTTCTCTCTGTGAATGTTGAGTGTTCTCGCAAACGTATTTTTTGCTTGCTCTCTGTTTACTATAATTTTCAGTGGTTGGTTGTTTTCCTTATTTCTTTAAAGGTTTAAAGGGGTGTTTTTGCAGCCTTCCTTTCCACTAGGTGGGGTGGGGGAGCTTAAATGAAAAATTATCGATCCAATGAAAATTTATTTTTCCAAAAGCCCTTTTTTCACTATATGCTACATAATGGTAAAAAGAATAATTTTTCAGCTAGATTTTCATTCAAGAAAACCCATAGAGATGCACTTAAATCATTTGTATTTAAAAAAGCTTACTTTTTAGATTAAAGACTTTTTTCTGGAAGATTTTGTGATTTTCACTCTAGAGTAATTATAATATTTTATGTGAAAAATGTACTGACGAATAATAGCTATACGGGTTAAACTTTTATCCTCGAATGACAGCAGTTAAATGATGTTTTTTCTTGGGGCTGATGGAGCTAGCTGCTTTATATCGATAGCACTATCGATAACAATCCAATCGAAATATCGTAGCATTGGCATCACCTTTTAAGGGGAGTACACACTAACAGTCAAAACTGACAGTCAACGTACTTTAAGGACAATTTTCCGGCAAATAACAACTTTTATTTTGCTAAAAACGTTTGAAATACAATGTTTACGGTATTATTTAGATATTATAAAAGAAATTTTTCAATTAGGCTTTGATATTCACGAAATAGACTTCGATGACTGTCAGTTTTGCTTGTCAATGTGTACTATCATGGTATAAGTAAAGAGGTAGATTTAAATGAAAAAATCTATAGAACCCTTGTTTTTCTTGAATTCCTAAAACTTCAAAATAAAAGCAACAAGTGGGTTTGTTTACAATGCATTTTTTGAGTATTTTAAAAAAAACGCGAAAAATGAATGAAGAGTTAAGTTTTCTCTACATAATCGAGTTGAGAATATGATAAACTGATTGTTTCTATGTAACTCTCACCAATTTCTTCCATACAAATGGTCTAAAAACAATTTCAAAAATCATTGAATTCGATTGTTTTTAAACTTGTTTGGCATATTATTCAAACACCACACACACATACACAGTTTGTTTATATTGTTTTGAAGTTTTAGGCATACTCGAATGAAAAAATTTAAATTGACATAAAGCTTTGGCTAACCTTTCTTATTAAACCATGTGTACTATACTTTACACACCATCATTAGAGGTGGCAAAAAATCGATGGCACTATCGATAAAATCGATTATTTTTTAAAAATTTAATATCGATAGATAGTTTTTCTTATCGATATTATCGAAATAAAAACCACTAACCTAAAATTCATCGAAATAAATAGAATAGGTCGATTCCGTATTGCGACGCGAGTCGTGTCGCGTTGTCAGTTGCAATTTTTCCATTACGTATGGCAAAAGTCGCCCGACGACGTAAAATTCTGTCCATAAAGTTCATTTTCAGGCGACAACAAATTAGCTGTCGCCGTGCATTTTTGCAAACGAATAAAAACGAAAAAATGAAACGTAGATCACATTTTCATTTATTTTAAGTGAATTTATTTAATATTATATACGTTTTTTGGTTTTTAAGTACTTATATTGGTAAAAGTTACTACAAAACAGCAATTTGGAATGCTGCTTGAAAAAATGGAAGCCCGCCGAAACGTAGCTCGTGGAGTCAGACTTTTTGGCGAAACTAAAGCCACTTTTGATGAGGTGTGGAAGGATGTTGCGGAGCAATTAAATAGTTGTGGTCCACCAACCCGTACACCAGATGAATGGCACAGAGTGTGGACTCATTTTAAATCCAAACTAAAAAAAAATGTCTCAAAATAAGAAGAACATTACAGCTACAGGAGGTGGACCATCACAAAAAATATCTTTGTTTGTAACAAAACGTTTAAACTAAAATATCCTTTTCTATCCACATATAAATGGCGAACATCTTCCTTTGGCCCCATTATATGTACGTGTATTCCGTCAATGCATCTGACAACGCCAGGGAAATTTTGGGATTTTGGAAAGCTTCCTTCTGCAAAAAAAATCTTAAAGCAGTACACACTTCAAGGATTGGCTGTATTGCTGTTGATCTGTGGTTTTTTTAAAGTCATATTTTCATGCCTCTACTATATACATAAATAACAGCGTCTTTTGGAAGCCGAAAATACGCTTTAAACCTAAAAAATTAACAATTAATTTGATGAATGTTGGAAACCAAACATACTCAAAATACTGATGGCAATTCTAAAGGATTCGATTTATCTCTTAAGCGTCGCCTGATAGATGCTACGTTAACTATATTTTCTTCACTATCATCAAAAAATAGTTCCACTGAGCTTATCATTTTAGGAAACTATAACTTTTGTGTGCAACTTCCTCCGATATTTTTTCTGATTTATTCAAATCAAAACAAAACCGATAACTCGTTATCGATGATTATTTTCTATAGCTTTACGTAGTACAATTTTTAAATTTTGTAGCAGAGACGATTGGCGACGCGACATGACCCGCGTCGCCATACGGAATCGACCCATTAAAATAAATGAAAATGTTACTTATCAGGCATGTCACAGATTCCGATCGGAATGGTTTCAATTCCATAATTTCATTTCGATCGTTTTTGTTTTAGCTTCTTCAGATTTCGATCGATTTGGTGAATTCTGAAAATCTTATTATTTGTATAAATGTGGCAACAATAGAGGAACCAAAGGAAAACATATGATTAGAATGGGAATTATGAAAATATTGAGTTTAAAGAAAACTTTTTTGTGCGAAAAGAAAGTTAATCTCTTTATTAAATTTTCAATTTTTCTATTGTTTCTTTAATTGAGAAGCAAAAAATCGACTTAACATTGAAAAATACCTTGCTGGAGTTCTTTCTAGTTTTGTTTTCTTTCATCATTGTTTTAATTTATTCGTAGTTGTCTAGTTTTTTCAAATTTACAACGAAAAAATTATGTGGTAATACTTTGCTAACAATTGATTTCGTTGATTGAGAAATAATGGAAATGTGCGAATTTTTTTAATAAAATGATAAATATGAAATTAAATGTGATTATGTTAATAAAACAATATTTTTATTATTTTTTTATTAAGTGTTTTAAAGCACTATGTTTCCAAAAAAATACAATTCCACTTGAGAAAACAAAAGTGGTTTCATTCCGAAAAAATGTTTCGTTTTTCGGTTTCTGAAGAGGCTAAATACGGAATCAATTCCACTTTCGATCGGAATTGGTTTCTGTGACATGCCTGTATGTTTCAATGTCTCGTTTTTATTCATTTGTAAAAATGCACGGCGACACATGGTATAGAAATCGGCTCAACACTAAACAACACCCTCAGTGGCAATACACCCACATCACATTCACTACATCAACAACTTTGCCACAATCACAGCAGTCGCGCAACCACATCCATTACTCACCATACCCATCACACCAAGCCACTTTACATCAACAAAGCGACAATATCCCAACCACCTCACATTACTTCAGAATAAACCAGTCACCAGTTTCAACACCCACCTTATAAATCAGCATCCATCATCATCACATCCAACCCATCTAAACTTACATCCAACAACCTATAAACTCACATCCATCATCACAGCATCACCTACACACTCAACTTCACAACAGATCCGCAATAATCCAGCATCTATCATCATTACATATAGTCCAACTACAACACACAGTTTCTTTAAGGATGATCACAATGGACCTCAAGGTCTCCGAGTGAAGTAGCTGCCAACAACGGTAGCTGCGCGTCCTAAAACCAAACCAAACATGGTATAAGTAAAGAGGTAGATTTAAATGGAAAAAAATCGTTGGACCCTTGTTTTTTCTGAATTCCTAAAACACCAAAATTAGTAAACACAAAAGCAACAAGTGGGTTTGTTTACAAACCAATGTTGATGAATGAATGAAGGGCCAAGGTTTCTCCTCATTATCGAGTTGTGGATATGATAAAATGTCTGTTTCAATGAAAAGCTGACAATTTTCTTCCATACAAATCTTCTAAAAACTATTTTAAAAACCATTGAATTCGATTGCTTTTAAAATTGGTACCCAGATAGCATTTAGAAGACTGTTTTTTCAAAAATCACATTGAGGAGTCTTTTTAGAGTCCTTTTGGTGATCAAAAATTGATTAAGTCGCTTGTGTGATCAGAAAGGGACTCGAAAGTGACTCCCTGTAATGATTAAAAAGAGTTCAATTTAAAATACAACAACAAATGTGTAGCAATCACAAATAAATCATTGAGGTGTTTAAAATGTGACATTTTTTTGTTATTTATTGTCACATTTTGATCATCTGGAAGATTGAAAAATGCTTAATCAAAAAAGGGTCATACAGGTGTTTGAAAAGTGATTATAATTATGTATACTCTGATCATATTTTGAACAGTTAGGTGATTAAAAACTGATTGTTTTGTTTTATTTTTATTTGGTTGTAAATAAAAAAATAAAATTCTCATATACACTTTCTACAAAATTTTGATATAAATGTAACGTATAATATTAAAGGTACAGACAAACACAACACAACAGGTTTTGCCAAGTGAAATGAAGAAGCAGTATACTAACCACCAAGCAACATAAAGGATAATTAAAAGACATAACAAAGCAGAAAAGACTATAAAACAAAGGAAAGAAACAAAGAAGAATAAAAAGAAATTTTTTTAATTTATTTCGTCTAACAAAAAGACTCATAAATGACTCCCTAAAGACTCATAAATGATTATAAACATGACTCTAAAAAGACTCGAAAAAGGGTCCGAAATTAATCAACAAAACACCAATAAATGATTGAAATACGACTCGAAAAAGACTCATTTGTGATTTGTTTAGAAGAGTCGCCTGAGGTTATGTTTTCCTACCGACAAAGGAGTCATTTATGATCAGAAAATGAGCTCATATTCTAGCTTTTTAATCGTGCAGTCGGATCAAAAAAGACTCGAATTTGATTAAAATTTTCAAAAAATGCTGTATGGGTATATGATTCAAACAGCACACACACATACAAAGATTGTGTATATTGTTTTGACGTTTTAGGAACAGTCGAAAGAAAAAAATTAAATTGTCAGGAAGCTTTAGCTAACCTTTCTTATTAAACCATGCGGCGACAGCAAATTTGTTGTCGGAAAATGAATGTTATGGCGACAAACCCTATGTCTGAGTAGACGCGTGTTTATTTCGCAGCTGATCGTGTGCTAAATAACATTTTCGCTGTTGTCTTTTAATCATATTGCATCTGTTTAACTTAAAAGCGATTTCTGTGCTGGATCGAATTTAATTTTTTTTTAGCAGAAACTCAATTAAATTATTGCATTTATAAATATACTTTTGGCTGGTGTTGCGTCACTTTTTTTTGCAATTTCTTTGGTGACATTCGTTTTGTTTTTATTGCTGCTGTTTGACTGGTTGCTGTTGTTGCTGTTAATATGCCGGGTACAAAGACAAATAAAACGAGTGCCAAATGTGGACTGTGTTCTAATAGTATAACTAAAGGCAAAGGAAGCATTGAATGCAAGATATGTTCCCAATGGATTCATGGGACGTGTGCTAACCTTACTGAGCATGACCTTTATGTGCTGAAGTCTATTCGTACGTACTCTTTTGTATGTTCAGCCTGTGAAAAGAACACAGGTAGTGCACGGGGCAATGCTGTTGCTGATGACATACGAGATCTTAAAAGGCAACTTGATAATTTTGTTGTTACCAATCAAATCATGAGATAAGAAGTAACCTCAGGCCTGTCTGAAATCAAGTCTGATATTGTAAAGTGCAATGACCGTATAAACAATGTTGAAGAGTCAGTGTCTACCAAAATGTCCGTTTGGAAACAGAGAATAACATCCTGCATCGCCGTTTGAACCGAGCTGATTTCATTATTGGGGGTTTACCCGATGGAATTTCTGATCTGTTTGTGCCTGTGCTCTCTATTGCTGCTTTCTATAACGTCAGCATTAGTAAATACGATGCCAACCATGTCTGTTATATACGTAATAAGAAGCAGATATTGGTCAAATTAAACAGTGAAGCAATATTTTAGAACACGCAATCTACATACGTGTGTGTGACGTGTTAAAGGATGGCCGTGGTAATGATGTTTCTACTCGTGTGTTTCTCAATGATCACTATACACCTGCGGCTTCAAATCTCAGTACGATATGTGGCAAACTTCGTCGATTGAATGTGATATCATTATTATATTATTAATGGAGACCGGGTTTTTGCAGAAATTACTGACAGTAAAGGTGTTAAGTCGAAGAGAGATGCCAATTATTGCAGTTCTTTACTGCGAAAATCAGAGGCAGCAGAATCTGTTTAACATTATTTTTCTTTTGATTGAAATTAATGATCTCATTATCTTTTCCCCCATGATCAGCTGTGAATTAGTATTTGGAATAGTATTTGAAGTATTTTATATATTAAATATGTATTTTTATAAAACATTGATGCATTTCTTCTTTGCAATATATTTCTTTTGGCCCACCCCCCCCCCCCCCCTTCCATTCATTTCATAAAACAATATGATGTCTTCTGATTGCAATTTGGGTCCTATAGTTAGCAGTAACACTTATATTAAGACAGTCTTACACCAATTTCCGAATCAAATGAAAATAGCTCAATGGAATTGTCGAAGCCTTAAGCCTCCCATGAAAATGAATGAAATAAGATGTATTATGGAGGATAATATATTTGATGTTATTGCGATTTCTGAGACATGGCTTGTTCCGGATATTTCGGACATGACGGTTTCTTTTCCAGGGTACAAAGTACTACGTAATGATCGATTAACTTCTCGTAGGGGTGGAGATGTTGCCATCTATATATCAAACAAGCTCCGTTTTAAGAAATTTTTTTCTGTTTCTGTCCGGAAATGTGAGTCTCTTTTTATACAATTGGAAATGAATAACATGTATGTCTTGTTTGGGGTTGTTTATTTGCCTTCGGGCAACTTGGATGATTTTGAAAATCTTCACAGTAGTATATTTTCCCGTTATAATAACATTATAGCAATTGGAGACTTTAATTGCAATCTTTTTAATACATTAAGATCTGGTTCACTTCGCTCGATGTGTCGCCGTTTTGATCTGTCAGTTGTGCATAACTCAAAGCCAACGCATTTTGACTTAAGAAGTAGATCAACCTCTCTAATAGATTTTATGCTTGTTAGTGACAGATCTTTTGTTACATTCTCTGATCAGGTTCAACCGCCAGGAATTTCTGACCATTCCTTAATTTTTGCCTCTTTAGCATTTAACTATAGAGCACAAATGGACTATATTGAATATCGTAATTATGATGGAATTGATTGGAATAGGATTTCTTCATTCCTAGGTGAATATGATCTCAATGTTATTGTTAATGCCATTGATGTTGATTCCAAATGTGAGCTAATTTCCAATTTATTAAATAATCTTTTCTCCTTTGTACCAATTGTGAGGAAATCGGTTAATACTCGTGATGACAAGTGAATGAAGTCTAGTGAGATACGTTTTGCAAGGTCACTCAGAGATTTGGCATACGCTGCATTTCAGCTACTTAGGTCTGATCTTAATTGGAAAACTTATTGCCGATATCGGAATAGGGCCAAAAATGTTATGCGTAAGGCGCGTTGAAACCATTTTTCGAAGATGTTTTGTGGAATGGATTCTTCTGACTTGTGGAAATATTTGAAAAATGCTGGTGATGCCACGCTTGAAATAGACTCTAATGATCTGAATGCGTTTTTTGTTGGAGATTCCCATTCGGAAGAGATAATTGGTGTTGACACGTCCGTGGGTTATGAGGATCGATTTTCATTTGCTTGTGTAAATGAGATGGATGTTTTTCTGCAATGAATAAAGTTAAATCCAAATCTTTGGGTGTGGACTGTATTCCAATATCTTTCATTAAGATGATTTTTCCTTACGTGTCACATATTTTAACTGATTTAGTTAACTGTATATTAACGACTTCGTCATTTCCACAGGCATGGAAGCAAGCACGTGCTGTGCCCATACCTAAATCCAAGACCGTTCATGGACCCGAATATTTCCGTCCCATTTCTATTCTTCCCGCTATATCGAAAATCGTTGAACATATTATTAAGTGCCAAGTTATGCAGCAATGTTCTGATAAAATTTGTGCTTCCAAGTACGCTTTTAGACCTGGTTATAGCACTACACATTTACTTATTGGCCTGACGTATGGTATTCGGGAGAACATGAATACAGGCAAGCTCAGTGTACTAATATCTCTTGACCTGTCCAAGGCATTCAATTCTATAAACTACAATCAATTGATTACCATACTTATGCATGAGTATGGTTTTTCTGTTTCGGCATGCAAACTTATTATGTCTTACCTCAGCAATAGAATACAATTTGTAAGCTATAATGGTCTTCAGTCTGACTTTTTGCCACTCTACTCCGGTGTGCCTCAGGGTTCCGTTTCAGGTCCGCTCTTGTTTATTCTTTATGTGAATGATTTAGTTGACTACACTAGACTTCCGGATTGTAGAACATATATGTATGCTGATGATATATTTTTGCTGTTAAGTGGTAAACCGTCTGTCTCTGAGATATGGGAGAGTAGTGCAAACAACTGTCTTCGAAGTATAGTGAACTGGGCTGGTATGAACTCTTTGTCTATAAACTCATCCAAGACCAAAGCTATGCTTTTTCGACCATCTCATCGGGTTAGTCCTGGGCCTAACATATATATACAGGATAAAAGAATAGAATTTGTGGACAGACATAAGTGTCTAGGCGTGATTATAAATAGTGAGCTTTCATTCAAATACCATATTGATGCATTATATGGTAAGGTTTTGTCTTCATTACGTAGAATTTATGCTTGTAATGCATATCTGCCAACCCATGTGAAGTATAGAATTGGTCATTCACTATTAATGTCTCATGTGAACTATTGCTTTGAGGTTATTTGTGGTAATGTGGGTTTATACCAGACTAGGTTAAGGAAACTTGTAAACACTATTACTCGATTTGTTTACAATATTCCGAGAAGAAGTCATGTTTCTGAATTTGTTAAAAAATTTTTGAAATGCTCATTTAATGCTTATATCGAC
Organism: Musca autumnalis; assembly: GCF_047663935.1. Lineage (NCBI taxonomy): Eukaryota > Metazoa > Arthropoda > Insecta > Diptera > Muscidae > Musca > Musca autumnalis. Next base: position 225,564,728 of record NW_027411866.1, read on the forward strand.
GTTCGTAATCTGTCTTTATTTCATAAGATTATTAAGTATAAAAACCCGGTTTTGCTATATAGACAATTTGAATTCTTCCACATCCCTAGGAATCCTCAAATATTCATACCTAGAATTTGGAAGGATATATTTAGTAAATCATTTATTGTTCGTATTGCACGCACATGGAATATATTACCCCTGGAATTACGTATCTTTTCCCATTCTAATAATGTTTTTAGGTTAAAACTTTTGGAACATTTTAACAGACCTTTGATCGTGTAAAATCTTAACATTAGTGTTACTTGTAACTAGGACTACTTCTGATTATATCTTTTTCCTTCTTCTTGTATTGTTATGGTGGGGACAATACTGAAATGAATATTGTATAATACGTATAGTTCAAAACTTTTCATATTTTTCTTTTATATAATAAGTATGTTTATTCAGATGTATATATTTAAAATGTAATGTTTTTGGCCTTAAAGGCTTAGTATTGCATAAAAGGGTTAAATCAAGGCGAATTTAACAAGGTGATCCAATAGTTGACGTTATGTTGTAGTCTTCATTTGCTGTCAAATTTTTTTGCGCGAAATATCCACAAAAGTTAGAAGAAAACGTTAAAATATTATTCGCGAAGCTTAAACAAAGATGTTGTACACAGATATTTTTTATAGAAGCGAAATATTTGTTATTTATTTTTGATTAAAAATATGTTTTGACAGCAAATGAAGACATAGGTTGCTATTATTGTATCACCTTCTTTCTTACACCATGGGATTAAATAAATAAATAAATTTGACGGTGTCAGGCGAATGTTGCCAAACGTAATGTAAAAATTGCATCTGACAACGCGACACGACTTGTGTCGCAATACAGAATCGACCCATTAACCTATGTTTTGCTCAAATAATCGGTTGCTTGGCAGTGTCATTTCAGCAACCAAGGGGTCGATTATGGATAGCAACTCAACTGTAATTGCGTTCCCAGAAAAAAAATCACGCAATTAAAATAAATAAAAATACGGAAATTTTTTGACAGATTCAATCGATAGCAGTGTTTTGAACCTATAGCTATTAATTTAGTTGTAAAAAATTATAAATTTTAATGCAGAAATAGAAAATTATGTTCAGCCCAATCATAAACATCCATAGCGATTATGAATCTTCACGTAGGGAGCTACTCACAAGTGAGTTGCAGTTCACTTTCACCTGCTCGAGCTATTACGATTGGGCAGGGAGGAGCACAAAAAGTGAACAAGGGTTGACAAGTCGGAAAATGGAAAATAATGGCGCGACTTGTGAACCCTTGAAATAATAATTTGTGTTACCATACCGTCATTTTTTGCACAAATAACTTTGGGATTATTAAATTCTTATTTTTTGCATAAAAAGTAAATAAATTTTCAAATTAATAAACATTTCTAGCAAGAAAAATGTCGGTTATTAAAAATCCACTGTAAAAGAACATGAATATTGGTAAAAGAAAATACAACATTGAAACAACATGGCAACATCTGTAAAAGCTGTTCTTTTGTTTTGACAGATATGTGAAAATTGTTTATTTACACTGAAGAATTCGTGAAATTTATTGGAAAATCGTAAAAAAGTGAACAAATGTCGTTTAAAAACGTCATTAAATAGCTACAATAAGTAAATGTTTAATGTTGCATTTTGGGTGATAACAGAAATGGCAAGTTCTGAGGAATACCAAGGAAATGGAGTGGAAGCTGTACCAGCGATGTTAGGACATCACAGGAGATCAATGATTGGTTCAAATGAGGTTCAGCATTTAGCCAATTCCAAGAATTGTAAATACAATTCGTGAAACATCCGATATTTTCTCCAGTATAAGAACCAATTCTATGAATGCTAAGTATAATTCCTAATGCTTTCTTCAACACTTAAACCAATTTAATGAATTTTAAATACAATTTCAATAAATTTCAATTGTAATTCCAATTTTTTTTTTGTTCATGGCATATAACAACCGGTACTTAAAATACTATTCCAGGAAATTGCTTGGTGTAGATACCATTCCACTGGGTTATCGACGATGACGTGATTAAGATCTCAAAATGGTTTGGATCTTTTTGGGGCAACGGTCTGGACTTATATTCCATCAAAATATTTGATTCTATTCAAGCTTGAGGGCAAGTGATTGGACATGTCATCTTTTTAGCACCAGCACCCATTTTTTCCAAGACTGCGACCCCAAATCGTGTACATTACTCTCTCTAGGAACAACAATCGCAGACATGGGTTGCTCCAGATTGGGTTCTTGTATATTTGTGAACCGCTTTATACAGTATGCACCTTTTTGATCTGTCCATACCTGAAAACGGGGAACGCTTTAGTTACAGTACTTGCTTGGGCGTTACCGTGAGAGCCATCCCAATCACCATCTAGTAGGTTGGCCCGACACACTAGGTCCATCAAGAATGATCTTCACTTTCTAGAGAGGAAAGCCCAACGATACAGGAGAGAACCCCTTGCTCAACAAGCATTTCAAGTAGGTTTGTATAGCTTTCACATAGTCGCAGTTTCTAATGTAAACAAATATAGTGTGAATAAAGTCCACCACAAACCAGAGTAGTTTTTGCTCAACTATACTCGGGATATTGCAGTCGTCTAAATTCTTATAGGGCAAATGTTGATAGCACCATGCATAGCACTCTTCGTCTTTTAAAGGTGCGATGCCAAACCTAGTCATTTAACTTCAGTGGATAGTTACATCCCATTCTTGGAACTGAAGTTAGACCTAATTTTGTACCAAATTCTGAAAGAATTCAGAGATTCAGACCGAATTCGTAAAGAACTCTGAAAAAATGTTAGCGGTAAATGTCCTAATATTTGTTTTTGTCGAAAACATATTGCGATTAAAAATATAAAGAAACTCTTATCACAATAAGGTAGAATCTATTCAATTTCCAATATTTCAACCATCTTTGATGGTCATCCTCAGGGATTGGCTTTCAAAAACAAGAACATTTGTTTTATGCAACTATAAACAATATGGTAGAAATTTATAATAACAATGATATTTCTTTCTTTTTATAAGAATAAAAACAAAAAAATTTTAATTCTTAAGTTGACCTCAAGCCAAAATTAAAACCAAAGAAAAAAGCGTCCAAAGGTCAACAATAACCTCAAAACATAAAAAATTTCTAATTATTTTTTGTTGCTTTCAACCTAAAATACAATTAATTATCATTACAGATACAAAATATTCGTATTTTTTAAAATAAATGACCACACTTAAATTTTTTTGTTCAACTCACTTTGATTTCGGTAGTGAGAAATTTCAGCACAAATTTGCCTCTTTTTCTCACTTTTTTTACATTTGTAATAGCTAATTTTTTCACGAACGTGAGTTTTGCTTACCCTCTTGTTGTTTATAATAAGGGAAGAGTGAGAACATAACAGCACTCACGGCGATACAATGTTTATAATAGGGGAGGAGGCGAGAAAGAGAAAACTCACGGTGAGATGCCGTTCATAATTGGGCTGATCATCTCACCTGAGTTTTCTCACTCTCGCCTCCTCCCTTATTATAAACTTCATAAGGGAGAACAAAACTCACGTTCGTGAGAAAAGTAGCTATCATAATTGTCAAAAAAGGGAGAATATGAGGCAATTTTCTCTCACTACAGAAATCAAGGTGAGTTGAACAAATAAATGTAAATATGGACATTTTTTTTATAGAAAAAAATCAACGAAAACGAATATTTTGCATTTGTAATGATAACTTAATGCATTTATTTGTGTTCTACGTTGAAAGTAACCAATAAAAAACAATTAGAAATTCTTTTGACAACAGTACATTTTCATCCGTGTTTTAATGAAGCAAGGAAGACCTCTATCGAGTTTGGCGTAATTAGGAGGCGGAGTTGAAGTTGACCAATATTTTCAGATATGGGAAGCGGTTCAGAATCATAGGATGACAACAGGAATGGAAGAGGACCCAATCAGGAGCAACCCTTTTTCTGCAATTGTTGTTCCTCGATAGAGCAATGAGCATATTAATGTACATTAGGGATATAACTTTTTGCACTTTTTTGCAAATATCAAAAATACCACCACATAGCCGTGTAGAGCATGAAAAACTATTATGAAAAAAGGTGTAATTTTTTCTCTATCGCGAAAAAAGTTTCCGCACCAAATGCATTGAAGTTCAGTAATGCAGTTTTTAATTTTAGCTGTTATGACAACATATTTCCTTTTAATTACATTTTTTATTTTTTTGTAACCTAATTTAAAATCATTACCAAAGCGTTCTGGACCAATTTGTTCTCAAATCGCGCCATTTCGGAGCATTTTATGAATTTTTGACACTATTGCAATTTTTGGTTTTTCTTTATAAACTAGTGAATTTTATGTTTATATTTATTGTACCTATCGGACAAGAGAATATGGTGCCATTTGACTTTGCCTGTGAGAATTGTATTTATTTTCTATAAAAAGTTATTCAAACAAAGCAAACATGGTAGAACAAATACAAGGTAAAGTTAATACTACAACAAATACAACTCGAACAACAACCACAAAGG